>NW_024870943.1:600000-1200000 GCF_019054845.1 Dipodomys spectabilis
TAAAGATACTATACAGAGGGTTACAGTTACGTTAGCAAGGTAATGAGTACACTTCCTATTGAGTATTGTTCCCCCTCCATTGTTTTCCCCCTGCCATCCCTTCACTCCCTACTTTCCCTGATGTTCTTTTTTTAAAAAATTGTGGTTAATTGAATACATAATTTCCCAAATTTCACAGTATTGTGGAATAATGATGCTCATTTAAAGTCACAAGTTCATTCTAACTTTCCTGGGGCAAATTGTCTATCAAAGTCTATAACATATAGTGGTGTACACTATACACCATACATGTGATCAGCAGCATGGGAAGCTCAGTATTTTTATCTCACTCTGTAAATTTAACTAATTGGTTGGTAGAATTTTAGTCATTCTCATAACAATTTCTAAAAATTTAGTTCATAGATTCCGTTTGGTAAAGGAATCAAGATCCGAGGTAATATTAAGTTATTAAACTAGGAAATGAGATCCACTAATATAGCTTATGGTTATTAGATTTGAACTACTTTAATCATGGGATAATCTTATGTTCTAGTACAAGATTTCATAAATGACTTTAACTATATGATGATGTAATTGTCGTACTGCAAACATCCCTTTTGCATCCCTTTTGCATCCCTTTTGTGACCTAAATTTACAAATATGTAAAATTGTGTTGCTTTTCTGCTTTGCTGTTTAATAAAAAGATGTTTCACACATGCAAAAAAGAAGATGTAGTCTATTTCCATCACAAAGTACAACTAGGCCAGGAACAAGAAGGAAATCCTGTCATTTGCTGCCACATCTGTAGAACTACAGATCGCTGTGGAAAAAGCAAGAAGTCAGACACAGAAAGGCAAATACATGTTCTTGAAACAGACAAGAACAGGGCAGAGGAATTGTCAACAAGACTAGGAGGGTCCAGGTGAGGAATGGAGTCACATGCAATGAGGTAGACCAGAAACCCAGGGTGAGGAGTCACTGCTGATCCTCTCCTGAGCACAGTGACAAATTTCTGCTTCAAAATCACCACTGCTAAGATGAAAATGAGTAGGGAATTAGAGAATGAAGCTACCTCCTCAGAAACGACCAGGCATGAAAAGAGATCACCCTGCTTTCAGGAATATGCATGAAATGCTTACCTCTAATCTCCAAATGAGTTCTCTGGGGATGAAAACATTTTTAGAAAAAAATGGCCATTATTGCCAAAGAAATTCCTGCACAGAAATGTCTCATTCTATTTTCTTTCTTTTGTGCCAGTCCAGTGGTTTTAACCGGGCCTGGATGCTTTGCTGAGCTTTTTTGTTCCAGGCTGGCACTCTACCACCAGAGAGTGGAGATAAGAATTGGAGATAAGAATCTCATGGGCTGAACAAGTTTACACTCCCACCAACAATGAAGTAAGCTTCCCTTCTGTCCACATCCCCTCCAGCATCTGTTGTTATTGGAGTTCTTGATTTTTGCCATTCTAACTGGGGTGAGGTGGTATCTCAATGTTGTTTTGATTTGCATTTCTTTTATGGCTAGGGAGGTTGAGCATTTCTTCATGTGTCTGTTGGCCATCCTTCTTTCCTCTTCAGAGAAGTTTCTCTTTAAGTCTTTAGTCCACTTATTTATTGGGCAGTTGTTTCTTTGAAGATTTGTTGTTGGGGGATTTCATTTTTTGAATTCCAGGTATATTTTAGATATGAGACCCTTGTCTGTTGTATAGCTAGTGCAGATCTTCTCCCAATCTGTGGGCTTTCTATTGATCTTGCTAGCTATGTCCTTTGCCATGCAGAAGCTCTGCAATTTCATGTAATCCATTTGTCCAACCTTTCTTTGATTTGTTGTGTTTCTGGATCTCTATTAAGAAAATTTCTGCCTGTGCCAAGGAGACCGATGGTTTCTCTTATTCCATCCTGTAATATTTTCAGAGTGTCTGCTTTGACTCCAAGGTCTTTGATCGATTTGGAGTTGATTCTGGTGCAGAGTGATATATAAGGATCTAGTTTTAGTTTTCTACAAGTAGTTAACCAATTTTGCCAACACCATTTACTGAAGAGGCTGTCGTTCTTCAATTCTATTTTTTTTTTTTTTGCTCCCTTATCGAAGATTAGATGGCTATACATCTGTAGGTTCATTTCTGGGTTTTCAATTCTATTCCATTGGTCCTGAGGTCTGTTCTTGTGCCAATACCAAGCTGTTTTGATTACTATGGCTTTATAGTAGAGTTTGAAATTTGGTATTGATATTCCTTCAGCACTGTTCTTTCTGTTAAGGATTATTTTTGCTATTCGGGTCTTTTATTGTTCCATATGAAATTTTGGATTGCCTCTTCTATTTCCTTGAAGAATGAGGTTGGAATATTTATAGGTATCACATTGAATTTGTACTTAGCTTTGGGAAGTATTACCATTTTCCAATCCAGGAGCATGGGAGTTTTTGCCACTTTCTACATTCTGTTTTGATTTCCTTTTTCAAGTTTTTAAAGTTTTCATCATAGAGGTCCTTCACTTCTTTGGTTAAGTTAATTCATAGGTATTTTATTTTTTGTGGGGCTATTATGAATGGTGTTGCTTTCCTAATTTTAGCCACACTTTTCTCCTTGTTAGCATACAGAAAAGCCATTGATATTTGAGGGTTAATTTTATACCCTGCTGCTTTGCCAAAGTTTTGAATCAGCTTGAGTATTTTGGGAATGGAGTCTGTGGGATTCTTTAAATACAAGATCATGTCATCTGCAAATAGGGAGAGTTTTATTTCTTCTTTCCCTATTTGGATCCCCTTTATGTTTGCATCTTGTCCTATTGCTGTAGCTAGGCATTCTAATACTAGATTGAAGAGCAGTGGAGAGAGTGGACATCCTTGTCTTGTTCCTGAGTTTAGAGGAAATGGCTTTAGTTTTTTACCATTAAGTACAATGCTGGCTGTAGGTTTGTCATATACAGCCTTTATTGTATTGAGGAAGGTCCCATGGATTCCTAATTTTTCCAGAACCTTTATCACAAAGTGGTTTTGGATCTTGTCAAATGCTTTTTCTGCACCTATTGAGAAAACCATGTGGTTCTTATCCTTGCTCTTGTTGATGTGATGAATTATATTAATTGATTTGGGTATATTGAACCAGCTTTGCATCCCTGAAATGAATCCTGTTTGATCGTGGTGTATGATTTTTTGGATGAATTGTTGAAGTTGGCCAAACTTTTGTTGAGAAGTTTTGCATCAATGTTCATCAAAGAAATGGGTGTATAGTTCTCTTTCTTTGATGAGTCCCTGCCTGGTTTTGGGAAGAGGGTTATGATGGCTTCATAGAATGAGTTCGGTAGTGAACTTTCTCTTTCAATTTCATTGAAGAGTTGGAGGAGTATTGGTGTGAGTTCTGCTTTGAAGTCCTTGTAGAATTCCACTGTAAAACCATCTGGTCCTGGACTTTTCTATTTCAATACTTGATATGGCCCTGTTAAGATGGTTTAACTCATCTTGGTTTAGTTTCGACAGGACATTTTCTTTTGTGCAGTGAGTGCCTGCTGTTCTCTCATTCCCTCCCAGCCCCTCCCTCCCGTCTCTACCCACCAGCTGAGCAGTTCACTTTCATCAATGTCCAGTGAGCTCCATGGATGCACTTTTTTCCATCCTTTTTCCCTCCTTGGACCCTCCCAAACATAACATGAGAACAGGCTGTTTATCAGATAAAGAACACAGAAAAATCAAAAGCTAAAACCAAAATATATATATGTATTTTGTTTCCACATCTTGGGATTTGTTTCCATATGTGTAATATTTTATATGAATATGAAGAGACGCTTAGGCATTGGGCCTTTGTGATTCTCTCCTAAGACTATTCTCCTTTGGTCTCACTGTGTGTGAGTCTCTGGAATCCTGTGGCATTTGTCATATCCCAGTGCATTTTAGATCTAACTTCCTTATATCAGAGAATGTGCACTGTTAATCTCCAATCTTGACTTACCTCACTTCACATGATTTGTTCTAGTTCCATCCATTTCCCTGCAAGTGACATTATCTTATTCTTTCTAATGGCTATGTAAAGTTCCATTGGCCACATTGTGGGTCCACTCATCTACTGTGGGGCATCTGGGCTGTTTCCATATCTTGGCTATTGTGAGTACTGTGGCAGTGAACATGGGTGTGCAGGTGTCCTTGTCATGACGTTCAGCGTAGATGCCCAGGAATGGGTGGGAGGGAATGTCTGTGTTTAGTATTTGGAGGAACCTGCAGACTGCTGTGCTGAGTTGGCTCTACTAGTTCACATTCCCACCAGGTGCACAGTAGGGCTCCTTTTCTCCACATCCCTACCAGCATTTGTTCAAATTCACAATGCTGGCCAATCTAACTGGAGTAAGATGGAATCTCAGGGTTGTTGTGATTTGTACTTCCTTCAAGCCCAGGAATGATGAGCATATCCTCCTGTGTTTCTTTGCCATTCTTCTCTCTTCTGAGAAGTCTCTCCTTAGCTCCCCTGCCCATTTAGTGACTCAGCCCACTATATTTTAGTATAAATGTAAAAGCGGGAGAGTCTGCATCGCTGGCATGTTTGTGGATCCGGTCACAGAAAGCCCCACTTGGGACAGTGCGAACTAAGGTCTTTGGTTTTGGCACACGCTGCTGGGGACGCGGCCTGGCTCTGGGGAGAGCAGCCTGCCTAGTCTCCACACCTCTGCACCACTTCTGCCTGGATTTTGTCCTCAATAACTGAGAGAGGCTGCCAGACCCCCTTTCGCTCCACACATCCCGCCTCTCCCTGGTTCCAGGTTGACAGCTCCAGAAAGCAGTGGGGCTTGAGATCACCAGGACAGACCTGGTGCCTGCTTTCTAGAAGCTGATAAAGGACTGCGAGGCCAAGGTGAGGGCCGCGGACTCCCACAAGGTGAAAGGTGGGTGCCCGTGACCCATGCTTGAGGAGGGGGGACTCAGGGTGGAGGTGTAGCCGGCACCATCTCATCCCCCGCCCTGGCCTGCAGCGTTCTGCGAGAACCTCTCTGCAGATTGTCGGGAGAAAGTGATCATGACCCAGATCTTGCTGTGCATCAAGGTAACCGGATTGGAGGAGGGAGTCAGCTGGGCATTAAAGAGGGCCCAGAACAGGCTGTGGAAATGCCCCAGGCACCTGGGTCATAGTCTTCAGCCAAGGAGATGGAGACAGGACCCCTGCAGCCCTCCCCCAAACCCCCTGCCAATCATGTGCAGAGGAGGCTGAGGCAGGTCCCCCTGGGCCTCCCTCCCCTCTTCCTCCCAGGAACTGGGGTCAGATGCCAACCAGCACGTGAAGTCTGCCCTGGCCTCTGTCATCATCGGCCTCTCTCCCCTTCTGGGCAAAGACAACACCATTGATCACCTCCTGCCACTCTTCCTGGCCCAGCTGAGGGACAGGTGAGTATTCCCTCCCAGAGTCCCCCACCGAGGTGATCGATTGCCATTGCGGAGTCCAGCAGGTATCCCCAGGGCTAGTTTGGGGCTGGGGCAGTGACCTTGGGGAGATGGCAGGTCTGTAGGGTGTTGCTGTGGGGTGGCACACCCCTCCCCCCATTCAGGGCCGCCTTGGGCCAGGCATCACTGGAGCCCCATCCTCTGCAGTCCCTTGAGGTGCGGCTGAACATCATCTCCAACCTGGACTATGTGAAGGAGATTTTCGCCATCCGGCAGCTGTCCCAGTCGCTTCTGCCAGCCATCGTGGAGCTAGCCCAGGACGCCAAGTGGCGGGTGCGTTTGGCCATCATTGAGTACATGTCCCTGGTGGCTAGGCAGCTGGTGCGTGATCCAGGGCATGGCGGGTAGGGCAGGGAGGGGAGAGGAGGCTGGCTATCCTCCTTCACCCTCTGAGCCCTCACCACCTCTCTCCTCTGGCAGGGAGTGGAATTCTTTGATGAGAAACTCAACTCATTGTGCATAGAATGGCTGGTGGACCATGGTGAGTCCTGCCATAAGGAGCTGGCAGCCAGTGGACGGGGCACACCACTGTTCTGTCTGTGTAGCCCCTTGCTGTTGGAACCTTGAGGGATGCTGGTGCTGAGCCCTGACCCACTCTAACACTCCCCCATGGCCTTCTGCCATGGACCAGGTTCTGTCGGGACGACGGAGGATACCTAGGGGAGGAACCTGGAATAGGATGGGGAGATGGCAAACAGATAACTCACACACATTAGGAGTGGATGCTGAGTGCTGAGTGCTGAGTGCGATTTAATGCAGAGGATAACAAACTTTTATAACAGAAGTCTTCATAAGAAAGGGGCAAAAGGTTACACAATCTTGCTGCAAGGCTTCGTTCTTGGATGGTCACCAGCTGGTCGCCTGAAAGGGCAAAAGTTTACACAATCTTGCTGCAGGGCTTCATTCTTAAGTGGTCACCAGCTGGTCGCCTGAAAGGCACTTGTTTCCGGCTTATCTCTAAGAAATATAATGGGTTTCGACGTTTGTCACCAACTAACCATTACCTTATTTCTATAGAGGCCTTAATTATCCCATAAGATTTTTCCTGTTCCTTCTTTAATAGTAAGGTCACGGAGGCCTAGATCTAGCAAGTCTCAGTAAATGAGAGTACCAGGAAGTTCTTTCTCCTAAGTAGTTATCTCAGCAATTGCCATACATTCCTTCTGTTCTAGCTGCGCCTACAGCTTCTTGTAAATTTCTTACAATTCCTTCTGCTGGAGTGACTTTGTAAAACCCCCAATACTTTTATATTTGCTGATAACTTGTCTACTAGCCTTCATAAGAGGGGTTGCAGGGTAGCACTTAACTCTGGTGAGTTAGTCATATTTTTGAGACATTCATCAGATATTGGAGTCGTCAACACTCTTAAGAAAGAGCTTTGAATAAGGGAACGTTGACAATGAGTAAGCACAATGAGCAGCAGAAACAGTAAAAGATTAATAGGCACTCTTATACAGTGAGGAAAAGAAAGGCAGAAACACATCTTTCCCAGGGGCTTGCCAGCCTTTTTCCAGGAGTAGGCCTCTTAGAAGCCCTATTCTCCAAGGTAGACTTCGGTGAAGTCCCAAAACTTGGAGATAGGTTTCTGTAAAGCCCCATTCTCTGAGGTAGACTTCAGTGAAGTCCCAAAACTCAGAGATAGGTCTCTGAAGCCCCTATCTTGGTCTGATAGATGGTTTCCCATGCTAAGCTGACTCCACTGGAGTCGGCGTGGCAGCCTTCCTGTCCCCCTTGCAGTCTATGCCATCTGTAAGGCAGCCACCAGCAACCTCAAGAAGCTGGTGGACAAGTTCAGGAAGGAGTGGGCCCATGCCACCATCATCCCCAAAGTGCTGGCCATGTCTGGAGACCCCAACTACCTGCATCGCATGACCACCCTCTTCTGCATAAACGTGAGTGTGGCTCGCGCGCCAACTGCACCCAGGAGCCGGATTGCCAGGGGAGAGGCACACACAGCCCCGTCGTGACACCAAATTTGGGAGTGGAGAGGCCGGGGGCCAGGGCCAGCTCTACACATCCAGAGCTGGGTGGACTCCAGGCCTCCGGCACCCTTGGACTGGGTGTGGGTGACCTGGTGTGAGACACACCGTTGGCTGCGTGTTCAGAGTTGAGCTCATTGTAAATCGTAGTTGCGGGGAGGTGGTGTCAATTGTGTGTGCCTTTTGGATGCCGGTGAGGGTTCTGGCCGCCTCGACACCCGGGCCCAGCTGTCAGGCACTGACTGTACTGATTGTGTGCCCATGCTTGGCCAGGTTCTGTCAGAGGTGTGCAGGCAGGACATCACCATCAAGCACATGTTGCCCACCGTTGTTCGAATGGCAGGGGACCCCGTCACCAAAGTCCGCTTCAATGTGGCCAAGTCCCTGCAGAAGATCAGGCCCATCCTCCACAACAGGTGAGCTGGGACTCGCTGTTGTTATGCTCCTCTCCAGCTACACTGTTCCTTCCTTTGTGGTGATAGAGAGGGTTGACCTCACTTGGCAAGCATTCTGCCACTTGAGCCATGCGCCCAGTGCTTTTTGCCTTGGTTATATTTCACAGAGTGCATGTGTAGGCCCAGGCTGCTTGGTCTGTGCATGCTGCTCACACTGCTAGGAATAGGGGTGCCACCACACCCAGCTATTGCTAGGGCTTCCTCAGTGGCTGGGATTCCAGATGTGCACCACTGTGTTCAGCTGCCACTGCTCCCTGCTGCTTCCTGCCAGTGTTGGCTTCACTGTAGACTGAAGAGTCAGCAGTGGAGGTGGCGAGCCTAATGGGGAGGGGGTGTGAAGGGAAGGGAGGTAAGGGGTGGCTCAGCATGGCTAGCAGTCTGGAGATGCAAGGGGATGGCCAGGCCTGAACTGAGTTCCCAGCTGTGGGCCCCATCAACTTCAGGCTGCAGCCCTTTCCCCTCTGCTTCCAGCACCCTGCAGAGCGAGGTCAAGCCAGTCCTGGAGAATCTGACCCAGGACAAGGACTTTGCCCTGGAGGCCTTGACTGGTGCGGGCTGTGGGTGGGCGGGCAGTGGCAGGTGGGAAGGGTGGTGGTGCCCGGGCAGGGGCCCGGGAGGGCCAGAGTGTGGCAGTGCCCATGCAGGGTCTGGGGGCCAGATAGGCAGGTGGATGGGGAAAGGGTGGTGGGGCCTAGGCAGGAGCGCAAGAGGGCCAGGCTGGGCTTCTGACCCGGCCCTTTCCTGTTCCTCCAATTCTGTCTCTTGCCTGATGCTGGAAGAAGAGCCAGTGCTTGAGCCTCCAGTGCCTGGCTCCGGTCCACCCTCCGCTCAGCCCTCACTGATCTCCTCCCTCAAGGAGCCAGTGTGTCGCTGACAGCCCTCCCTGTGCATGGCCTGAACCCAGACCTGGCCCTATGCAGGTTCCCTGAGATCCCTGGGGAGATGTCACCTGGCCCCCTCCCAAAGGCTGAGGGACACGCGATGGGATAGACAGCAGCCAGGAGGAAGGTGCCACTCTGCCCTGTAGAGAGAGACGCGAGTATCCGGGTCACTGCCTCTTGCTGCTGAGATGGGGACCCCATCCCCACCTCCCTCCCACTTCCCTCCCCTCCCCTTCCCTCCCCCCACCCCCTACCCTGGTGGTTTATTTGTGTCAACTGTACTTTTTATATTTTATTTCCTTTCCCCCTCTTTTCACAAAGAAATAAAGGTATAGAAACAGTTGACCCTCAGGTCTTAGTGAGGGTTGGGGGGAGTGTCCTGAGGCCTTGGTCTCTGCCCTTTTCTGTGAGGACAATTAGTCCTAAGTGCTCACACTGAGTGTCCTGACCCCTAGGCATGCTGCCTGCTGTGGCAGAGCTGGCCAAGGACCCGGGCTGCCTGCGGAGGCCCTACTGTTCACATCCTCCTATTATTCACATCCTCCTACTGCTCAAGTCCTCTTACTGTTCACTGAGCCACACCCCTGCCCTGGGAAAATCATCCATGTATTTTGATGAGCACATAGCATTGTCCCAAAGCCTGGGTTTCCCACTGGGTAAGGCAAGCATTCCCAAGGCCCCTGTGGTCGAGGACATCAGTGTGAGTCTCCTTTACAGCTTTATATGTTTTTTTTTTTTTTTGGTTACTCATGTGTATTAAACTCTGGTCCTGGCTGCTGGACCTCAGCTCATCAGCTGAGAGCAAGCACCCTACCACCTGAGCCACAGCCTCACTTCTGGTTTTCCGGCACCTGGCTAGGTTTGTGTCTTTTAAAGTCTCGATTCTACTTGAGAAAAACATATTTACGTTTCTTGTCTGGCTTGTTTTCCTTCCCAAGATGTATGATGAAATACAGGTTCATCCATTTTCCTGCAGGTGCCAGGCTTTGTTCTTCATGGAAAGTTGTTTTTTTTTTAGCAGAACAGACAAATATATGAGATAGAAAGGAGTAGATGGCAATAGATAGCATATGAAAAATTTGGAGCTATTTGGTGGTGGGGAATTGATATACAGCATAAAGCAGACAGTATTTTCCGGATCTGTATACACCTGCCTGAACTATAAAGCTGTGACCCAGCTCTACTCTGTGCCTCTCAGCCAGGAGGGAGAGCTTGCCTGGCCCAGTTATAAACCAGCACTGCATAGAGATGACATTTCACCAGCCAAGACTGAAAACTGAAAGTTCAGGGTGGAAAACCATGCCAAGCAAATGGGAACTGACCTGAAAGGGAGCCCCAGTTGCTTGTCCCATGAGAGCAGGGGAGATATCAAACCCAAGTTAGGCTGATGAGATAAAGACTGTCACCCTCTGCTGACAGACAGTGAGCCAGTGCACAGATGCCTACTGCTGCCCGGTTTCATGAGCTAGTACTACTGGAGGCCATAGACCCTTAAGTCCAGGCCAAGTTAGAATGTTGGCTTAAGACCCCTCTCATCAAGTGATAGGCTGTCGAGCCCAAAGTCAGCCATAAGACTTAAGGATCAAATAAAGGAACAAGTTTACAAATTCAAGAATCAAAACCATAGCACAACTTTCCAGAACCTCTGGGATGCAGCAAAAGCTTCTCAGGAATTTACAGCTATTTGGGCCTGGCATGAAAACAGTTGTCTCAAATGCAATCAATGATGAAGCACAATATGAAAGCAAATCCAGAACAGTGGATAGAAATACAATCATAAGGTCTGGGAAGGTGATTCAGTGGTAGAGCACTTGCCTTGCATGCTTGAGGCCCTAGGTTCAATTCCTCAGCACCACATAAGCAGGAAAAAAAAGCCGGAAGTGGAGCTGTGTATCATCTGGAAGACTGCTAGCCTTGAGCTAAAGAGCTGAGGTACAGTGCCCAGGCCCAGAGTTCAAGTCTTAGAACTGGAAAAAAAGAGAAGGGACACTTTGGGTAAGAAACTTTGGGGACACATGGCTTACACACCGCTGAAGTTGTTTACAGACAGTCATCTCAAGTTGGGTCTCAGTGTCTCCTGCCGGCCTACTGGGATCCAGGAGAGGTAAGTGACTGCACCACTCCCCTGCCCCCTGGAGAAGCACCCACATGAAAGTGAAAAGTGTCTTGATAATTGTCACACGGGGGAAAAGAAAAAGTTTACTGAGAACTTGGTCTGCCACCCCAGATGAAGGGAAAATCACCGCTCCCACGGGAGCTGACCTTGGCTGCCGACCTCCTGGACCCCTATCTAAGGAGCCCTCTGCAGCTCTGAAGTGCCCATGTGCATCTCAGAAATGACCCGCCCTGCCACGCACATCCTGAGAGAAGAGGCGAGCACTTGTGTTCATTGCCACTGGAGAGGCGCAGCCTGCAGGAGAGACCCCAGGTTCCACACTCTG
This sequence comes from Dipodomys spectabilis, assembly GCF_019054845.1. Lineage (NCBI taxonomy): Eukaryota > Metazoa > Chordata > Mammalia > Rodentia > Heteromyidae > Dipodomys > Dipodomys spectabilis. The sequence goes on from NW_024870943.1 coordinate 611,160, forward strand.
GGTAAGGAATCACCTTAGGAGCAGGGATTCTGGACTGAAACCGGATGCATGACAAAGAAACAGGGAAGGATAGGAATGGGCTAGGACAGTGAAAAGAACTGGGGTTCTAGGCCCCCCCCACCCCCAAGCCCTGTGGGTTCCTCACTTCCTCTTCCTCACAGAGTCTGTCCTGGTTTATGACAAGTGAGGAGGAATCCTGATTGTCCAGGGGCTGGGGAAGATGTGTTCACATCAGTGACTCTAGAATGGCATTTGAACCTAAAATTGCCCCTCTCGTTCTCTGTCATCCACCTCCTCCTTCAACCGCACCATCCCCACCGCAGACCTGGTTCATCTTCCTGGTATTTCTTCTGTGAAATGTGGGCTCCGTGTTGAGGAAATGGTGACACCTGGGACCCACGCCCCCAGCCAGTGTATTGAGGTTTAAGTGCATGTGACCCCAGGAATGTGTCACGCATGTTTCAAGTTTCTTTCTTTAGTCAGTCAGAGAGCTTGAACTTGGGGCTTGCCCATGTTCCTTGAGCCCTTTTTGCTCATGGCTAGGCCTCTACCACTTTGAGCACAGGTCTACTTCTGGCTTGCTGGTGCTTAACTGGAGAGAAGAGTCTCACAGACTTTACTTCTCTGGTCTGGCTTTGAATTGGGCATCCAAGGTCTCAGCCCTTGAGTAGCTAGGATTACAGGCTTGAGCCACTAGGGCCTTGCTTGTTTAGAATCTTAGATCTGATTCTACAGAGGAGAAATGTAGCTGCCTTCATCTCAGAAGCTGATTCACCTTCCCTTAATGCCATTCTCCAGGTTCACCCATTTCCCTGAACATGCCGTCTTCCTCTTCCCAATGGATGAATAGAATTGGATTTTTCCTAATACATGAGAGACAGTAGGACAGTATTTGCAGTGGTGTGAATGCAGGATGGAGAATGTTGAGTTCCCTTGGCACCATGAAGGCCTCAGTTTCCCAAGCCAGAGCCTCTGAATGAGACTCAAGGAACAGAGAGGATGGGAGATGCCCATGTGTCTATGGGGGTGATCCTCTTAGGCCAGACTGTGGTTGGGTTTGTGGGTAATTTGTCTCTTCTCTCCCATTATCTATTCCTTTCCTGCATGGGGAACAGGATGAGAGCCACAGACTTGATTCTTAGGCACTTAATTGTGGCCAACTTCCTAAGTCTTCTGTGTAGGAGTGTTCCCCAAACCATGGTGGCTTTGTGCTGGAGAATTTTCTTAAATGATGTGTGGTGCAAAATTGTCTTCTATCTTCACTGAGTGGGCAGGGTGGTGTCGATTGTTAGAACTTGCTCCCTGAGCATCTTCCTTGCTGTCAGCATCAGTCAGGGAGACTCCAGGTGGGCAGGGCTGAAGGGGAGAGCCCACAAGCACATTGTCTCCACAGTGTACCTCAGCTGGGGGGGATCTTCCTCCTCCTGAGAATTGTTTGTCTCATGTACATGATCGGACCCAAAGCACATGACAATATAACGAGCTTAAAAGCCTATGGATACTGTTCTTCCATGTGTAATGATCCAGTTGCTGACGTGCTGCACGTGGCCATACTCTCGGTGCCTGATGTTCTGTGTCTGGGGCTCATGCTCTGGGCCAGCACCTCCATGCTCTTCATCCTGTACAGACACAAGCAGAGAATGCGACACATCCAGAGGACCAGTGTCTCCACCAGAGCCCCTCTGGAGTCCAGAGCCACCATAAGCATCCTCCTCCTGGTGAGTGCCTTCGTCTCCTTTTATACCATGTCCTGCATCTGTCAGATTTGCTTATCTGTAATTTACAACCCCAGCCCTGTGCTGCACCATATAGCGGAATTTGCTATGGGCTGTTTCCCAGCCCTCAGCCCTTTCCTGCTCATGAGCGGACACTCCATTCCCTGCAGCTTCCTCTTCACCTGCACAAAGAAGAAGAAAGTGGTCCTCCCCTGAGGACCACCAAGCTCGCATCTCTGCTTAACTTTGCTTGGCCATTCAACAATCTCCACACCTAGATAAAAGTCATCTGCTGAGAGATAGAGGTGTGCGCACGTGTCCACACCTGTGCATTTGTGTGCTATATATCTCTGTGTGTGTTCATCTGTCTCTGTTTTGCTGGCCCAGAGAATTATATGAATGTGGAAATATGAGATTTTGAATAATGCCTATTAGGTCATGTCAAGTTCCTCCCGAGAATCTGCCCCATTAATTGGTAGTCGTGTCAAATTCAAGATATACTGGTTAAACTCGCTTAACAGGTTTTCCTAATTGCATTTTGAGTCTTTTGATTTTTTTTCTTTCTTTCGTAATAGTTCCCTGTGCAATAGAGCAAATAATTCTTAAAGCCCTTTCTGTTCTGGAGAAGAAAATAGTTGGAAAGAAAATATCAGCTGGCAATTGTTTCTAACATATTTAAAAGATGATTTCTATGTTGCTTTGTATGTCCTTCCTCCATGGTATAACCCATGCTTTCACTGTATTTGATGTTGGTATAATTTGTGGAGGGGGAGGGAAAAAACAAATCTTTTAACTAGGGATACAGGTGGACCCATTGCAACAATGAGATGTACAGTTGTTATGTGGAAAAATGAACTTTACAACTTTGGTGTGGGGGAGAATCGGGTTGGGGGAGGGCGGGAGTATGGGAAGGGATGGGAAGGGGAAACAAAGAGGAGGCAAAAATGCTTGATAGGAAACATATTCGTTATCTTACCCATATAATTGTAACTCCTCTGTAGGGTATTCTTACAATAAAAAAAATAAAGAAAAGAAAATAGCAGCTGGGTGTGGTGGTTGATGCCTGTGTTCTGAGTTCATGAGGAGGCGAGATCTAAGGATCACATTTCAAAGCCAGTCTAGGCAGAAAACTCTCTGAGACTCTCATCTCCAATAAACCACTAAACAAACAAACAAACATGGAGGTGGTGCTGTGGCTGAAGTGGTAGAGCATTAGCTTTGAGCAAAATCTTCCCAGGGACAGAATGGAGGCCCAGATTTTAAGCCCCAGGCCTGGCACAAAGAAGGAAAGTGAGAATGAGGGACACAGACACACAGACAGAGACAGACAGAGAAGAGAGAGGGCAAGCCAGCAAAGAAGGAAGGAAGGAAGGAGGGAATGAAGGAAGGAAGGAAGGAAGGAAGGAAGGAAGGAAGGAAGGAAGGAAGGAAGCAAGGAAGGAAGGAAGGAGGAAGGAAGCAAGGAAGGAGGAAGGAGGGAAGGAGGGAGGAAGGAAGGAAGGAAGAAAGGAAGGAAGGAATAAAAAAAGGGAGTCCTGCTGGTGTACCACTGACCACAAATATTAAGGCTCCTTCCTGACAGTTACTCCCTTCATCTTGTCCATGCTTATTTCTTACACATAATTTATTTTCACAACTCTTTCTTTTCCTTGGCAGTCTATGTTACATATCTCTAGACTCTTTGCTAATTCAACAAGGACATCAAGTGTACTTTTGAAAAGCACCTTTTAAATATAAAGTTGTTTTTAAAACACGAAGGCTCCTTGAGAAAGTCCCTTGCTTCGCTATTGTGACATTTCCTGCAGTGCTCCTCATGTCTCTTGTTATGAGGTCACTTTACCACAGCCTCTTGGGTGCAGGTCAGGGTTGCTGTGCTGAATATGAGGAGGGGCCTCCTGTCCATGGCTCTCCACCTCCACCCTTCTGTTCTCAGGAATGAATTGCAGGGTGACAGCAAGCCAGAAGTAGCACTGATTTCCCGGGGACAGTCAACAACCCTGAGCACAAAGCTCAGGGATAGGACCCAAGCCCTGAGGTCAAGTCCTGGGACCGGCACAGAAAAGGGAAGCAAGCAGATGGCAGGCCTGCCTCCAGGAGCCATCCAGGGACTATGCCGGGTGCTGTGTGGACTGTGGGCTCCGAGCCAGGTGCCTCCTCCTGATCCTGAAGTTCCCACAGCCACCCCACCGCAGAAAGGCTTGAACCACAGGTCCCGTCCCTGCACTCCCTCCCCCCACACTCACTTTAGCTAGATTCCCTCCATGCCCCATGCCCTTAATCCAGCCCAAAGTCATTCCACCCAGCACACGCATGCTCTGGTCTCCATGGGGAGCTGTCTGGTGTCATCATTAACCTCACACACACCTGGTCCTCTCCTGACCCCTGGTGTTCCCGTCCAAATAGGTCCTCCCCATCTGTGTCACCTTGGAGAGTGTGGATGTGGACTTAGCCTCCTGACCTAGGAGCAGCGTGTGTCCTCCACCAGCTCCCTGCCTTGTGAGGGGACACAGGCATTCCCTGCCCCCAACCCACCCCTTCTCAGCACCCGATCCCCAGCAGCACCCCACCCTCCACCCACCTCACACTCTGTCTTGAGCATGATCCAAATCCAAGACAACCCAAGCCCTGCACTACCCCTCCCCCACAGCGCTCCGCAAGCTCCACACGCTTTTCCTCTTTTATTTTTTGGTTGACCTTGGGGCTTGAACTCTGGGCCTAGGTGCTGTCAATCAGCTATTCAGCTCAAGGTTAGGCTCTGCACCCCATGCATCCCTGCAGTACACTGGATGCACAGACACCCATCCTCATGCTGACATGCAGCCCTGTCTGGACTCATTACTTCTGGAGAGTTCCCACATTTAGGAGGTTTTTCTCTGCTGCGGACTGGCTCTGTCGGGATGACGGAGGACACCTAGTGGAGGTAACTGGAATAGGTGGGGAGATGGCAAACAGACAACTCACACACAAGAGGCTTTGTCGGGACGACGGAGGACACCTAGTGGAGGTAACTGGAATAGGTGGGGAGATGGCAAACAGACAACTCACACACAAGAGGAGTGAATGCTGAGTGCAATTTATTGCAGAGGATAACAAGCTTTTATAGCAAAAGTCTCCATGAGAAAGGGCAAAAGTTTACACAATGTTGCTGCAAGACTTCGTTCTTGGGTGGTCACCAGCTGGTCGCCTGATCTTGGTTTTTGGATGACGAGGTATGACAATAGGCACTTGTTCCAGGCTTTACCTCTATTTTTAAGAAATACAATTGGTTTCGATGTTTATCACCTATTAACCACTAACCAGAGCATATGGACAAGCTGCTGAACAGAAAGGCATGAAGTCTAGTACTTCATAGGTACTTTTGTTTAGTTTTATACTTTATAAGTTTCAAATCTTTTCTAAGCAATTGTGCTTCTTTGACATTCTTTAGGGGGTCCCCAATTTGTGGCCCAAAATCATGATATTCAGTATACTTAGTTAAATCTGGCCATATATCAAATTTAAGCTCATAGTGTCTTTTCTGTAACCCTTTCACATAATCGTTTACTCTTCTCCATAGAGGCCTTAACTGTCTCATAAGATCTTTCTTGTTCCTTCTTTGATAGTAAGCACCAAGGAGGCCTAGATCTAGCAAGTCTCTCAGTAAATGAAAGAGAGTAATAGGAAGTTCTTTCTCCTAAGTAGTTTTCCCAACGGTTGTGATCCTTATCATACACACCTGTTAAAGGCTATGGATCTGGGGGAAGTCTTTAGGGTCCTCTAGATAATGGAGGATCCCACCATTTTCCTCTGATAAGCCATTGCCACCTTCCATCTACCAACTTTTTAGGAATGTTATTTAGCTTTTGGTCTAAATAGCCCTCTACAGCTTTCTTATCTACAGGATATCTATATGAGTCTATTGTATATGCTTTAGGATTAAACGGAAGTCTCCAATAGCCATACACTCTTTCTGCTCTAGCTGTGCCTACAGCTTCTTGTAAATCTCTTACAAACAATTCCTTCTGCTGAAGTGACGTCATGAAACCCCCAATACTTTTATATTTACTTATGACTTGTCTACTAGCCTCCATAAGAGGGGCTTTCAGAGTAGCACTTAACTCTGGTGAGTTAGTCATATTCTCAGGACACTCATCAGATGTTGGAGTCGTCAACACTTCCAAGAAAGAGCCTTGAATAAGGGAACGTTGAGCATGAGTAAGTAGAATGAGCAGCAGAAACAGTAAAAGATTAATAGGCACTCCTATACAGTGAAGAAAAGAAAAACAGGAATAGAAACACATCTTTCCCAGGGGTTTGCCAGCCTTTTCCAGGAAGTAGGCCTCTTTGAAGCCCCATTCTCAGATCTGAAAGCAGGTTTCCCATGCTAAGCAGACTCCACCGGAGTAGGCGTGGCATTTCTCCATCTCTGTCTCCTCCTTTTCTCCTGAGCACCCTCAGTTCTGCGCCACCATCTTGTACGAATCCCTTTCCTGTCCCCTGTGTCCTTGCCACACTGTGGCCGGACCCCCCGACTCTTGTTCCCCCGCCGCACACCTGCCAGCAAGAGCTCACAGCCAGCTCCTGACTTGGATTCATTCACAGCAGCATCTCGTGACTATGCTCAATATGAAGGAGGGATGAGACACGCTCACCTCTCACTCGTGGGGAGGACTTGAAGCTCCTAACAAAGCCTTCCAGGAAAAATGGGTTGTGACACAAAGGTGCGACTCAGCTCATGAACCAGCTGGGAGGTCAGCTCCCCCCCACACCCTGCATGCTTAGCTTGGGGGCTCCAGGCCCCACCCCTTGTGCACCTCCTGCTGGTAGAGCATGCCACACTGTGGTTGCCATCCTCGCAAAAGAAACAGCCTGGAGAAGTGCAGCCATTGGGAGTAAAACAGTGGAATTCTGAAGGGCCAATAAAGTCCTGTCCTGGGGAATTTTGGGGGGGAAGCCCTCATGCCTGGTTAGATCTGGGAGTAACCATTGACTGACGCCTTGGACAGGCGCCATCTGACTTTGTTCCTGGGTCACACCCGAGTCCAGGCATGATGGTAGCCACTATTGCACATTGCACACACCTTGCCTAGTCAAGTCCCTGCCAGACTGTATCTACCTTCCCATTGTTTCTACTTCATTAAAATCCCAACTACTCACTTCTTACAGCTGATAGTGCTTTGGCAGAGAAACCTTTAAAGCAGATGGATCCTTGTTATAATGACTTTTTTGGGGGGAGATTGGCAGCGGGAAATCAGTAGTGGAGCTTGAACTCAGAGCCTGGGTGCTGTCCCTGAGCTCTTTTACTCATGGCTAGTGCTCTACTACTTGGAGCTTAGTGCCACTTCCAGTTTCCTGGGGTCCCTGCACCCTGGGATCCCGGCCCCAAGATGCACAAGCTAGCTGTCAGTACCCAGAGTTTTCCCATATGGCCAGCACAGAGAAAAAGATATGAGCTGGAGGTGGGTGGGGAAGCACTGTGTGACAGGGCCACTCTACACCCCTCAGGGAGGGGAGACTGAGTCCCATCCTGTGCAACACAGTGGCATGCAGATTTCCTGCTCAGGTACAGCTTACACTCTCAGCACTGTTCTCTGCCAAAAATCCTTTTCTATCGGTTCAGACTCGGTTCAGCTACTGCCTCCTGGAGGCTTTGCAGGCTGTCCCTCCCCCAGCCTGCCCCCAACCACCGGCCCCTTGCCCGGCTTCCACCCGAAGACAGCGCCAAGCCCAGCCACAGTCTCAGGCCTCAGGGCTGGGCAGGGGAGGCTGGGGCACCGGCAATCTCAGGGATTCTTCCTTTCTGACCTAGGACTCACCACAGGAAGAGAAGCACCCAGGCTCAGAGCACCACCTACAGAACAGCGACACTACACTGCTGTCCTTTAAGATGCCAGCCTGGCATTTTGCTCTAGTCCACAATAATGCTGCAGTAATCACTCACAAAACCAATCCTGCATGTTCTGCAAGCGTGAGGCCGAGGCTTCTGCTTTTCTGTGTGGACAGCAACACGTTTTCCCATAGACGGCTCCTGCCACATGCGACTGGAGAAGCTCCCAGGCAGCAAGTACAGAGAAGAAGGAACCGAAAGCCACTTGGGACTCTGACCCCAAGTGTCTGGATTCCCTGGCAGCTCTTGGTCTGAAGCTCCCACATTCCCGCCATCCACTGCCCCAGTTCTTTCCATCCAGGCAGGCAGAACATTGTCTGATGAGACTGTCCTCACAGCCGACACTTATGTGTTGAATGGACTGAATGCTCTCCATGTCTCTAGTATGAGTCACGTGACTGTTTCCACCTTGCAGAGCCCAAGGCAGGTCTCAGGCTGGGGGCCTCACTCCGGGTCTGCAGCTGTCTTCCAGCAGACTTCCGAGAGGACATCCTGCCTCCATCTTCTTCCTCAGCCTTCCCCTCAACACAGTCCTGCAGTACATAAAGCTTGTCTACCTGCACCTCACCCTCTGACCCCATTATCCAAGGCCCCTGCCGTGGGCTTCTTTTATTAAGCAGAAGCCATCTCGAGGCACCCCAACTGCACTGTGCCCCAAGAGTCCCCACCTGTAAGGAAGGGGAGGAGTTCACTTCTGGTCTTTTCCACTCCAAAGGCCAAGGTGATGGTGGAAAGCTTCTTGATGCTGTTGAGGCGAAGCTGAGGAGAGAATAAGAAGGGAGAATGTCAGTAATCCCAGACTCAAGGGAGCTCCACAGTGCTGGGAGCAGATGCTCAGCACACCCTCCATGCAATCCTCTGACCTGGATCTCACAGTTCAGTAGAAACAGCGCACTTTCTGAGTTCACGTAAGATCACACATGCTTCTCACCACTGGCTACTACACCACATACTCCACTTAGTAGCTGCGGCTGCATAGCATGCTCTGGGCACGGCCCTAGACAAGGCACACACACCTGAGACCTCACTGAACCCTCAAAGCAATCATACAAGGCGTAAAGCTGGCTCACAGCGTCAATCCTGTGAGGCTCAGCACAAGGCAGAACCTCTTGCCAGCTGACAGAGCTAAGAGGATGGTTGGCAGAGCAGGCATTTAAACTCAAGACGTGACTTACGGTGATGATGAGAGAACAAACAATAGGATACTATTACTACAAAAGCAAAAGTCATGTAGGCTGATGCACACCTGTAATCCCAGTATTCAGCAGAGTGATGTGGAAGAATCGTGACTTCAAAACCAGCCTGAGGTACATAGGAAGATCTTTTCTCAAACTAACAATGACAACAGAGGGGCAACCTCAGCCGTGTTGTGGGCAGCACCATGGGTGAACAGAAACCCAAGACTGTACAGGTGGGTCTGGGTGCACAGTTTCTTGCTCATTAACTCCCTCCGGAATGCAGGCCATAGGACCAGAGCTTTGTTTCAGAAGAGGGCCATGGTAACTACTGCGCCCAGCATTTCCATCTCAGAGCCATGGCAGTAGAACCGTGATCAGTGTCAGATGGTACATCCCAACACCCGTTACGAGATGGGTCCAACCCAATGTGCCAACAGAAGGGCCACAGGGTGCAGGTGGAGGTGCTGCTAGGCCCCCAGCCTGACCCTGTCTGCACCCTGTCACACCCTTTCTGCTTGATCATACTTTGACACAGTCTTCCCCATCCAATGAAATCTGCATTTAAAAAAAGTACAAAAATGAGAGGAAAAAGCACAACATTAATCAAGTGTTGGAACTCCAACACACACTTGAAGATCTCTCAGCAAGAGTAGATGCAGTTAAGGAAGAAACCCTGAGGCTAAAATCAGAAGACCACGTTTTGGGACAATATATAGGAAACCTCATGTCTGCTTCTAGTGTTTTCCAAACAACTGAAATGAAAAGCAAAAGAAAGTAAGGGATTGAGTTCCGTTCTCATTTATCGAATTGCTGCTTCTCTCTCCTTCTCTCTCTCTCCCTTTCCTTCTCTCCATCCCTTCACCTACCCTCCTTCTCTCCCCCTTTAAAACTTGGGTAGATTCCAAACGTTACAGTACTTTTGTTTGTGCCTTCATTGAATTTTTATGAAAATAATTTCAAATCTAGGCAAAATTAACTACTTAAGAGGAGACTTCCATGAGTCTGTGTATTATGTTAGTCTAAGAAAATGTGCAGATGTGTAGTAGAGACTTTAGAATTGCATATATTTATGAAACTTGAAAATGAATGTTTTTTTGAATTTGCTTTGATATATAGGCTTAGTCTTTTATTACACGCTTACTTAGTAAGATATACAAGAAAATAACCGTGTTGTGAAAATGTGACCAAAATCATGTACTGAATGCATAGCTTTATGTATGTATCTGTTCACCATTGTGTGCCTCTCCTCCATCTGCCTCATCCTCCCCATTTACCTTCTCCTAAGTCAAGATAGTTTTACATTTGTAAAAGTACTTTGAGTAGTAATCACCGGACAGTAATCTGATCTGTAAGTCCTGAAGTTAACCAAACCTTGCCTAAAGTTTGTCAGTTGTACCTTCTAATCATAAGATAGGACCAATGGTTTCTCTTTAATCATTTGAAAACAGATTTGGGCTATAAAGAGGATTTTATGTTGAAACTAAGTTAACAAATTGAGATCTGTTTAAAAACAAAGAACCAACTTGCTTTTGCAAGAAATAATGCACTTGCTATCTGAAAAGATAAGAATTTTGGTTATGGGCGCTGAAGGTGGCTCAGTGGTAGAGTGCTTGCCTTGCATGTATGAGTCCCTGGGTTTGATTCCTCAGCACCACATAAGCAAAAAGAAAAAAGCAGGAAGTGGCAGTATGGCTCAAGTTGTAGAGCGCTAGCCTTGAGCTGAAGAGCTGAGGGACAGCACCCAGACCTAGAGTTCAGGACCCATGACCGGCCCCCGCCCCCTAAAATAAAGAATTTTGGTTTTGTATCAATTAGAAGTAGAAAGTCTGGGAGGAATACACAGAAATAGGTAAAAAATAATGTGATAAATGTAGCAACCAATTCCAAATGTTTTCTCTCCAGATTTGTATTATCTCTGCACAGAACAGATCTTTCAGAAAATATATATATATATGAAAATGGGTTAAGTTTGACTTATCTTACATATACCACATGCTATGCTATTCCAGCTCTAGGGTTTGGTGGCAAAGTTTATTTGTTGTACCTAGTCAATTAAATATTACCAAATTCCTTGAAGAGTGTACTGGTTTTAGAATCATGAATGAGAGAATTTTATATATATAATAATTGGTAAGCTCAGTATTTTTATCTCACTCTGTAAATTCAACTAATTGGTTGGTAGAATTTTAGTCATTCTCATAACAATTTCTAAAAATTTAGTTCATAGATTCCATTTGGTAAAGGAATCAATATCAGAGGTAATATTAAGATATTGTACTAGGAAACGAGGTCCACTAATATAATTTACAGTTATTAGATTTGAACTACTTTAATCATGGGATAATCTTATGTGTTAGTATAAGATTTCATAAATGAGAGTTCTGGGAAGATGGCGGAGGAGAAGCTGGAGGCAAAACAAGCTCTCACCTAGAAAGCAGTTTTAGAGTTCCAGTGAACAGTCCTAAGCCAGAGAATCACACCAAGTGTGCCATCACAGGACAGAGAGTTAGGCCAGAGAGGGAGAATCCAGACAAGGAGACAGATTGGAGCTCTTGTCAGCTGCTGCCGCTGTGGCAGCAGCGGCGGCACCAGTGGTGCTGCCATTCCTGAAACAAAGACAGTCTGGGACGAAAGAGCCAGGCGTGGGGGGCGAGTTTATTCTACTCAACACCAGCAAGAACTGACAAGGAGCAGACATCTTCATTCTGCAGTTCGCAGACCAGAGACGACCCAGGAACCAAGACTTGGCGTGAGTAGAAGCCTGATGTCCTCACTCCTTCTCAGGGAGCAGAGGAGGGAAGGCCACCCCTCCCCCCGCCCCAGGACCGGAGATCTCCATCTTGGATACTGATAAAGCTCAGCGGAGCTGCTAGCTCCAACTCAGGCCTTGGAATAAAACTAGGGTCATTAGCAGGTCACAAGAACTTAATGGCGTGACCTGCCAGACTCAGCTCCAGGGAAAAGTCACCCAGTTTGGGCGCCAGCCCTAGGAGTGGCTTTCTTCACCGGGTAATCAGAGCCAGAGGCTGACCCTCTCTTTAGTAGCCTTGACATCAATAAACAGAAACCCTGAGAGTGGCTCCAGGCTGGGCTCTGTGAGTTTCTCACAAACTAGCACCCAGGAAAAGCTACTGTTTGCTGAAAGGCCTCAACTCTACCCAGAACCTAGCCTCATCACAGCATCTCCAAACTTGAGGAAAAAGCCATCTCCCTCTTTTGTGATACTCAAAGCACATCCCCCTCCCATTGAACTAACTTGGGAGGAGGATCACAAAATCCTGGGTAAAGCAGAGCATTTTTCTGCCTGTCCAAACAAACTGACTTAAGAAACCAACCAAGCCACAGGACCACAAGCAGACCAGAGACTCCAACCAGAGACTGATTACAGACACAAGGGAGATACAGGATTTTTCCCAACCCTCCCCAAAATATCAAAGAACTTTTTCCCCCCTTTTTCCTCTTCTTCTTCTCTTTTTTAAATACCTTTTACAAAATTTTTTTTCTTTTCTAAAACTTTTTTTAATTTTTAATTTTTACCTTTTTTGGAAAAAATTGTTTTCTAGTAATTATTTCCCTCTCATAATCTTTATTTTAGGGATACATGCGTGTGTGCGTTTTTCTTTCTTTTTTTAAAAAAATTTTCTTTTTGTTTTTTGCTTAGCTCGACCGAACTTCTGATCTTTTTTTCTTTCTTCCTTATCCTTCTCACCTTTTCCTCTCTTTTGTTCTTCTTTATGGGACTTAATAGTTGCTCTGCACATCCTCAGATAAACCCGTAGTTGACTATTAGACCCTATCTCCCATTGTGTACACACTTAATCCACAAATTTATTTCTCAATGCAAAACTTCTGAGACTTAAATTCCTTAATAGCAGTACTACCTCTTTATACCTATATAATATTTTAAGTATTTTTATTTTTAAGTTTTTCACATCTCCTTTATATCCCTCCCCTTCTCTCATTATGTTCACGTTCTTTGAAGAGTTTGTTCTCAAATCTGCATATTAATACTTTTTATTTTTCTATTTTTGCTGGTCTCTTTTTTTTCCTTTCTCTTTCTTCTTGTTTTCTCTCTCTTCTTTCATCCTATCCAACCTATTTCCTGCTTTGAGACTAGGACTTAGTTAACTCTCCCTGTACCTTCCCACATCACTCTATTCCTATTTTTACCCACATCTCTCCCTAACCCTAATAATTTCTGGTTTACCAAATTCTTCTTTGCGGTTCATAGCCATTAATATATAGTTGTTTGATGTTGAATAGAGGTATCTGTTGAACTAGATTGTATCTGCAGACTATTGACTGTGCAAATTCAGATTTTGGTTGATGCTTGCCTTAAGTTAGTGTTCTAGCACAAAACTGGTGTTACTTTCATCCCAAATGGGTAGCGTAAACCGGAAAACCACAAGAAAAATGGCAAGTCCAGGTATCTACACTGCCACTCATGATAATCAGGGGACAGAACAGATAATGAATAATCCAGAGGAGAGTTCCCAAGTAGCTCTACAAACACTGCTGGCAAAAATGATAAATGAAAAGATTGAAAGCATACAAAGAACTCTGTATGAGAGCGATAGGGAGAGAGAGGAGGCAATCCAAAGGTTTATACAGGAATATCATGAGCGTGAGGAAGCTACTCAAAAACTGATAGAGGATTTGCATGAGCAGCTTGAGAATACTCAAAGAGAAAGACAGGAATGGCGTGAACAGGCTGAGAACACTCAAAGAGAACTACAAGAATGGCATGAATGGGAGGAAGTTAAGCAAAGAGTAATACAGGAATTAAGAGAGCAGGATGAGAATACACAAAGATCACTAAAGGCATTCATGGGATCCATTAACAAAGAGCTGAAGGAAGTCAGGGAGACCACAAAGGGAATGCTGAATGGAACCCAACAGAAGGAATGGGAGTCCAAGGAAACCATAACTAATCAACTAAGTGATTTGAGAATAAACACTGAACACCAAATTAAGGAAGTAAAGAAGTCCATACAAGATCTAAAACAAAGCTTCAACAAAGAATGTGAAGCGTTCAAAGCTGACCAATTAGAAGGAAAAGAAATAAAAAAACAAAGTAGAAAGTCTTGACAGCAGGTTAGACCATGCAGAAGATGGAACCTCTGGGATTGAAGACAGCCTAGATATTATAGAGAAAGAACATACAACCATCCAAGACAAGTCCAAGAAATATGATAGATCTATCCAACACTTGGAAGACACCATCAGAAGGCCTAATCTAAGGATAATGGGTGTAGAGGAGCACCTGGAAAGAGAAGTTAATGGTCTAGGAAATTTGTTTAACAGGATCCTAGCAGAGAACTTCCCAAACATGCAAAAAGATAGGCCTATTCAGATACAAGAAGCTTTTAGAACTCCAAATAGACCAGATCAGAATAGGACATCCCACCATCACATTATAATCCACACAGAATCAACTCAGACCAAGGAAAAGATCCTTAAAGCTGTCAAGGAGAAAAGATTAATCACCTATAAAGGGAAACCAATTAGAATCACCTCAGATTTCTCAGCAGAGACAATCAAAGCAGGAAGAGCCTGGAATGATGTATGCCATGCCCTAAAAACAAACAACTATCAACCAAGAATACTGTACCCAGCTAAACTCTCCTTCGTAACTGAAGGCCAAATAAAAACCTTCCATAGCAAAGAAAAATTGAAACAATACATCTCCACCAAACCAGCCCTACAAAAGATTCTTAAAGATGTCCTACACATAGAAAACCAACAAGACCACAATAAAGGCCAAGAAACTGCACCCAAACTGAGAATCCAAGAACCATAGGAAGAACCCAGTGTTCGCAACCCCCAAGAAGGTGGATAACATGGCAGTAACTCCCAAATATCTCTCAATCCTATCTCTTAACATTAACGGACTGAACTCTCCAATTAAGCGACATAGACTGTCTAGTTGGATTAAAAAAAAAGATCCTTCTATCTACTGCCTTCAGGAGTCACATCTTGCCCATGAAAACAAACACATTTTCAATGTTAAAGGCTGGAGCAAAATCTACCAAGCAAATGGCCCCCATAAACAGGCGGGAGTTGCAATCCTAATATCAGATAAAGTAGACTTCAAATTAAAATTTGTGAGAAGAGATAAAGAAGGTCGCTACATACTAATTAAAGGATCTCTCCTTCAGGAGGATATTACAATTCTAAATATCTATTCGCCAAACAATGGAGCACCCAAATTTATCCAAGAAACACTACTTTCCCTCAAATCCCACATAGATCCAAAGACATTAATTGTTGGGGATTTTAACACACCACTCTCCCCACTAGATAGATCAACTTGGCAAAAACTCAACAGAGAAACCGCAGATCTAAACAGCTGCTTAGATCAACTAGATTTAACAGACATCTACCGAATATTTCACCCAGCAGCATCAGAATACACGTTTTTCTCAGCAGCACATGGAACATTTTCTAAAATAGACCACATTTTAGGCCACAAAGCAAACTTGTCCAAATTCAGAAACATTGAACTTATACCTTGCATTCTCTCTGTCCACAAGGGAATAAAATTAGAACTCAACATCAAAAGCCACCAAAGAAAGTATGGTAACAAATGGAGGCTGAACAACACACTGCTGAATCTCAAGTGGGTCATGGAAGAGATTAGAAAGGAAATTCAAATGTTCATGCTATTCAACAAAAATGAGCACATAAATTACCAGCTCCTCTGGGACACAGCAAAGCAGTACTCAGAGGCAAGTTTATAGCTCTGAGCTCCTACATCAACAAATTGGAGAGATCTGAAACCAACAATTTAATGAGACATCTGAACCTCCTTGAAAAAAAGCAGCAAGATAAACCCCAATCCAGTATATGGAAAAAAATAATTAAAATTAAATCAGAATTAAATGAATTAGAATCCAAAAAAAATATATAGAAAGAATCAATAAAACAAAGAGTTGGTTCTTCGAAAAAATTAACAAAATTGACAGACCCTTAACAAATCTTATCAGAAAAACAAGAGAACACACCCAAATAAATAAACTCAGAGATGAGAATGGAAACATCACCATGGAAATAACCAAGATTCAGAACATTATAAGGGAATACTTCTCAAAACTTTATTCTAATAAGTTTGAGAACTTGACAGAAATGGTCCTTTTCCTAGCAAATATTGGCATGCCAAAACTAAACCAAGATGAGTTAAACCAGCTTAACAGGCCTATATCAAGCATTGAAATAGAAACAGCAATAAGAGACCTCCCACCTAAGAAAAGTCCAGGACCAGATGGTTTTACAGCGGAATTCTACAAGGCCTTCAAAAAATTGCTCACACCAATACTCCTCCAACTCTTCGATGAAATTGAAAGAGAAAGTTCATTACTGAACACATTCTATGAAGCCATCATAACCCTCATCCCAAAACCAGGCAGGGACCCATCAAAGAAAGAGAACTATACACCCATTTCTTTGTTGAACATTGATGCAAAATTTCTCAACAAAATTTTGGCCAATCGACTTCAACAATTCATCCAAAAAGGGCTGGGAAGGTGGCTCAGTGGTAGGGCGCTTGCCTTGCATGCATGAGGCCCTGGGTTCGATTCCTCAGCACCACATATGCAGAAAAAGCCGCAAGTGGCGCTGTGGCTCAAGTGGTAGAGGGCTAGCTTTGAGCTGAAGAGCTGAGGGACAGCACCCAGGCCCAGAGTTCAGGCCCCACAATAGGCAAAAAAAAAAAAAAAAATCAACAATTCATCCAAAAAATCATACACCACGATCAGACAGGATTCATTTCAGGGATGCAAAGCTGGTTCAATATACACAAATCAATTAATATAATTCATCACATCAACAGGAGCAAGGATAAGAACCACATGGTTATCTCAATAGATGCAGAAAAAGCATTCGACAAGATCCAACACCCCTTTATGATGAAGGTTTTGGAAAAATTAGGAATCCATGGAACATTCTTCAATACAATAAAGGTTGTATATGACAAACCTACAGCCAGCATTATACTCAATGGTGAAAAACTTAAGCCATTTTCTCTTTTTTTTTTTTTAAAGTTTTATTTTATTTTATTTGAGAACATACTGTACAGAGGGGTTACAATTACATGGGCAGGGTAATGCATACATTTCTTACCAAGCATTGCAGCCTCCTTCTTTGTTTACTCTTCACCTCCCTTCCCACCCTACCCCTCCCCCCCACCGAATCATAACCCCTCTCCCCACCCCACTCCGACATTGTAAAGCTGGTTTTGACATGACATTTTGTACTTCTCATTGTTGCAACAGGTCCACCTGAATCCTTAAACGACTTGTTTGTCCCCGTCTCCTCCACATGTTATACTGACATCAAATATAGTGAAAGCAGGGGTTACACTGTGGGGGAGGGACATACAAAGCAACAAAGAAATAATCTTATGAATTCGTTAGAAACACATGCATGAAAGAAACAAAAACATTAAAATACATATTTGAGGGTTCGTTTTCCTAACATCACATTATCTGACTTTTTCCGCTTGACTCATACCTATACTAGATATTGCAAATAAGGGAAACCATGGGACCTATGTTTCTTTAAGCCATTTTCTCTTAACTCAGGAACAACACAAGGATGTCCACTCTCTCCACTTCTCTTCAATCTAGTATTAGAATGCCTAGCTACAGCAATAAGACAAGATGCAATATAAACAGGATCCAAATAGGGAAAGAAGAAATAAAACTCTCCCTCTTTGCAGATGACATGATCTTGTATTAAAAGAATCCCATATACTCCTCTCCGAAATTACTCAAGCTGATTCACAACTTTGGCAAAGTAGCAGGGTATAAAATTAACCCCCCAAAATCAATGCCTTTTCTGTATGCCAACAATGAGAAAAGTGTGGCTGAAATTAGGAAAGTAACTCCATTTGTAATAGCCCCTCAAAAAATAAAATACCTAGGAATTAACTTAAGCAAAGAAGTGAAGGATCTCTATGATGAAAACTTTAAAATCTTGAAAAAGGAAATCAACACAGAACTTAGAAAATGGCAAAACCTCCCATGATCCTGGATTGGAAAGATTAACATCGTGAAAATGGCAATACTTCCCAAGACTATCTACAAATTCAATGAGATACCTATCAAAATTCCAACCTCATTCTTCAAGGAAATAGAAGACGCAATCCAAAAATGAATATGGAACAATAAAAGACCCCGAATAGCAAAAAAGCTCCTCAACGGAAAGAACACTGCTGGAGGAATATCAATACCAAATTTCAAACTCTACTATAAAGCCATAGTAATCAAAATAGTTTGGTCCTGGCATAAGAACAGACCTCAGGACCAATGGAATAGAATTGAAAACCCAGAAATGAACCTACAGACCTATAGCCAACTAATCTTCCATAAGGGAGCTAAAATAATAGAATGGAAGAAAGACAGCCTCTTCAGTAAATGGTGCTGGAAAAATTGGTTAACTACTTGTAGAAAACTAAAGCTAGATCCTTATAAATCACCCTGCACCAGAATCAACTCCAAATGGATCAAAGACCTCAGAGTCAAAGCAGACACTGAAAATATTACAGGATGGAATAGGAGAAACCCTAGGTCTCCTTGGCTCAGGCCGAAATTTTCTTAATAGAGACCTGGAAATACAACAAATCAAAGAAAGGTTGGACAAATGGGATTGCATGAAGTTGCAGAGCTTCTGCATGGCAAAGGACATAGCTAGCAAGATCAATAGAAAGCCCACAGATTGGGAGAAGATCTACACTAGCCATACAACGGACAAGGGTCTCGTATCTGAAATATACTTGGAACTCAAAAAATTAAATCCCCCAACAACAAATCCTCAAAGAAACAACTGCCCAATAAATAAGTGGGCTAAAGACTTGAAGAGAAACTTCTCTGAAGAAGATAGGAGGATGGCCAATAGACACATGAAGAAATGCTCAACATCCCTAGCCATAAAAGAAATGCAAATCAAAACAACATTGAGATACCACCTCAACCCAGTTAGAATGGCTATAATCAAGAACTCTAACAACAACAGATGCTGGAGGGGATGTGGACAGAAGGGAACCTTACTTCATTGTTGGTGGGAGTGTAAACTTGTTCAACCACTTTAGAAAGCAATATGGAGTTTCCTGAAAAGACTTCACATAGAGCTCCCCTATGACCCAGCAATCCCACTTTTGAGCCTTTACCCAAATGTCTACAAACAAGACCACACTAACGCTACCATCACAACTATGTTTATTGCAGCATTATTTACCATAGCTAAGATATGGAACCAACCCAGATGCCCCTCAGTAGATGAATGGATCAAGAAAATGTGGTATATATACACAATGGAATTCTATGCCTCCATCAGAAAAAATGACATTTCCCCATTTGTTAGGAATGGAAAGGCTTGGAAAAAATTATATTAAGTGAAGTAAGCCAAGCCCAAAGAAACATAGGTCCCATGGTTTCCCTTATTTGCAATATCTAGTATATGTATGAGTCAAGCAGGAAAGGTCAGATAAAGTGATGTTAGGAAAATGAACCCTTAGATATGTATTGAAATGTTTTTTTCTTTCATGCATTTGTTTCTAACTCATTTATAAGGTTATTTCTTTGTAGCTTTGTATGTCCCTCCCCCACAGTGTAACCCCTGCTTTAACTATATTTGATGTCGGTATAATTTGTGGAGGAGATGGGGAAAAACAAGTCGTTTAAGGATACAGGTGGACCCGATGCAACTATGAGAAGTACAAGTTGTCATGTCAAAAACCAACTTTACAACTTTGTTGGGGGAGGGTATGAGAGGGGGGATTGGGTGGGGGGGGCGGTGGGAGGTTGGGAAGGGATGTGAAGGGTAAACAAAGGAGGAGGCTGCAATGCTTGATAAGAAATGTACTCATTATCTTGCCCATGTAATTGTAACCCCTCTGTACAATATGTTCACACAAAAAAATTAAAAAAAGATTTCATAAATGACGTTAACTATATGAAGGTGTAATAGTCATACTGCAATCATCCCTCTTGCATCCCTTTTGTGACCTAATTTTACAAATATTTAACATTGTGTTTCATTTCTGCTTTGCTGTTTAATAAAAAGATGTTTCACATACACAATAAAGAAGATATAGCCTATTTCCATCACAAACTACGACTAGGCCAGGAAGAAGAAGGAAATTCTATCATTAGCTTCCACATCTGTAGAACTACAGATCCCTGTGGAAAACGCAAGAAGTCAGACACAGAGAGGCAAATGCATGTTCTTGAAACAGACAAGAACAGGGCAGAGGAATTGTCAGCAAGACCTGAAGGGTCCAGGTAAGGAAAGGAGTCACATGCAATGAGGTAGGCTAGAAACTCAGGGTGAATAGTCATTGCGGATCCTCTCCTGAGCACAGTGAGAAATTTCTGCTTCAAAATCATCAGTGATAACCATGAAAATGAGTAGGGAATTAGAGAATGAAGCTACCTCCTCAGAACTGACCAGGCATGAAAAGAGATCACCCTGCTCTCAGTAATATGCATGAAATGCTTACCTCTAAGCTCCGAATGGGTTCTCTAGGGATAAAAACATTTTTAGAAGAAAATGGCCATTATTGCCAAAGAAATTACTGTACATAGATGTCTCATTCTATTTTCTTTCTTTCTTTCTTTTGTTCCAGTCCAGCAGTTTGAACTCTGGGCTTGGATGCTGTTGCTGAGCTCTTTTATTCCAGACTGGCACTCTACCACCAGAGAGTAGAAATAAGAATCTCATGGGCTTTCTTCACCAGGCTGGCTTTGAACCTTGATTCTCTAATATCAGGCTCCTGAGATTGCATCAGTACAAGGTTTCATTTTTCTTTTCTAACAGCATATATGATGATAAAACAAAAGCAGACTGAGATGGGGAGGGCTGGGAAGGTGGTTCATTGGTAGAGTGCTTGCCTAGCATGCATGAAGCCCTGGGTTCAATTCCTCAGCAGCACATACAGAGAAAAAGCCAGAAGTGGTGCTGTGGCACCAATGGTAGAGTGCTACCTTGAGCAAAAGCAGCTCAGGAACAGTGCCCAAGCCCTGAGTTCAAGTCTCAGAACCGGAAAAATATACGGAAGGGACACTTTGGGTAAGACAGTTTGGAGACACATGGCTTCACAAGTCTGAGGTTGTTTATAGACAATCATCTAGCGTTGGGCCCCAGTGTCTCCTGCCGGCCTCTTGGGATCAAGTAGAGGTAAGCGACTGCACCACTCCCCTGTCCCCTGGAGAAGCACCCACATGAAAGTGAAAAGTGTCTTGATAATTGTCACATGGGGGAAAAGAAAAAGTTTACTGAGAACTTGGTTTGCCACCCCAGGTGTAGGGAAAATCATTGCTCCCGTGGGAGATGACCTCAGCTGCCTCCCTCCTGGACCCCTATGTAAAGAGCTCTCTGCAGCTCTGAAGTGCTCATGTGCATCTCAGAAATGACCCGCCGTGCCACGCAAATCCTGAAACAAGAGGCCAGCACTTGTTTTCACTGCCACTGGAGAGACACAGCCTGCAGGAGAGACCCCAGGTTCCACACTGTGGGTAAGGGATCACCTTTGGAGCAGGGATTCTGGATTGATCCCAGATGCATGACAAAGCCACAGGGAAGAAATGGGCTAGGACAGTGAAAAGAACTGGGGTTCTAGGCTCCCTACCCCCAAGCCCTGTTGGTTCCTCACTTCTTCTTCCTCATATAGTCTGTCCAGGTTTATGACAAGTAGGAGGAATCCTGATTGTCCAGGGGTTGAGAGTCACATCAGTGACTCTAGAATGGCATTTGAACCTAAAATTGCCCCTCTCATTCTTTGTCATCGACCTCCTCCATCACCCACACCATCCCCACTACAGACCTGGTTCATCTTCGTAGTATTTCTTCTGTGAAATGTGGGCTCCGTGTTAAGGAAAGTGTGACACCTGGGACCCAGTCCCGCAGCCATTGTTTTGAGGTATAAGCGCATGTGACCCAGGGAATGTGTCATGCATGTTTCAAGTTTCTTTCTTTAGTCAGTCAGAGAGCTTGAACTTGGGGCTTGCCCATGTTCCTTGAGCCCTTTTGGCTCAAGGTTAGGCCACTATCAGTGGGGCCACAGTTCTCCTTCTGGTTTGCTGGTGCTTAACTGGAGAGAAGAGTCTCACAGACTTTCCTTCTCTGGGCTGGCTTTGAATTGGGAATCCGAGGTCTCAGCCCCTGAGTAGCTAGGATTACAGGCTTGAACCACTAGAGCCTTGCTTGTTTAGAATCTTAGATCTGATTCTACAGAGGAGAAATGTAGCCACCTTTATCTCAGAACCTGACTTACCTTCCCTTAATGCCATTCCTCCAGGTTCACCCATTTCCCTGAACATGCCATCTTCCTCTTCCCGATGGATGAATAGAATTGGATTTTTCCTAATACATGAGAGATAGTAGGACAGTATTTCCAGTCGTCTGAATGCTGAATGGAGAATGTTGAGTTCCCTTGGCCCCGTGCAGGCCTCAGTTTCCTAACCCAGAGCCTCTGGATGAGACTCAAGGAACAGAGAGGATGGGAGATACCCATGTGTCTATGGGGGTGATCCTCTTAGGCCAAACTGTGGTTGGGTTTGTGGGTAATTTATCTCTTCTCTCCCATTATCTATTCCTGTCCTGCATGGGGAACAGAATGAGAGCCACAGACTTGATTCTTATGAACTTAATTGTGGCCAACTTCCTATGTCTTCTGTGTAGGGGTTTTCCCCAAACCATGGTGGCTTTGTGCTGGAGAATTTTCTTCAATGATGTGGGGTGCAAAATGGTCTTCTATCTTCACTGAGTGGGCAGGGGGGTGTAGATCAGTAGCACTTGCTCCCTGAGCCTCTTCCTTCCTGTCAGCATCAGTCAGGGGGACTCCAGGTGGGCAGGGCTGAAGGGGAGAGCCCACAAGCACATTGTCTCCACCATCTACTTCAGCTGGGGGGTCTCCCTCCTGGTGAGCATTGTTTGTCTTATGTACACGACCGGACCCAAAGCCCACAACAACATGACGAGCTTAAAGGCCAATGGATACTGTTCTGCAGTGCGTCACGATCTAGGTGCTGATGTGCTGCACATGGCCATACTCTCGGGGCCTAATGTTCTGTTTCTGGGGCTCATGCTCTGGGCCAGCAGCTCCATGCTTTTTGTCCTGTACAGACACAAGCAGAGAATGCGACACATCCAGGGGATCAGTGTCTCCACCAGAGTCTCTCTCAAGTCCAGAGCTACCATAAGCATCCTCCTCGTGATGAGCACCTTTGTCTCCTTTTATACCATGTCCTGCATCTTTCAGATTTGCTCGTCTGTGATTTACAACACCAGGCCTGTGGTGCACCATATGTCGGTGTTTGCTATGGGCTGTTTCCCATCCCTCAGCCCTTTCCTGCTCATGAGCAGACACTCCACTCCCTTCAGCCTCCTCTTCACCTGCACAAAGAAGAAGAAAGTGGTCCTCCCCTGAGGACCACCAAGCTTGCATCTCTGCTGAGCTTTGCTTGGCCATTCAACAATTTCCACACCTAGATAAAAGTCATCTGCTGAGAGATAGAGGTGTGCACACATGTCCACACATGCGCTTTTGTGTGCTATATATCTCTGTGTGTGTTCATCTGTCTCTATTGTGCTGGCCTACAAAATTATATGAAAGTGGAAATGTTAGATTTTGAAATAATGCTTATTAGGTCATGTTAACTTCTTCCAGAGAATCTGCCCCATTAATTGGTAGTCTTGTCAAATTCAAGATAAACTGGATAAACTCACCTAACATGTGTTCCTAATTCCATTTTGAGTCTTTGATTTCTTTCTTTCTTTCTTTCTTTTTTTAATTTAATTTAATTTTATTTGTGAACATACTGTACAGAGGAGTTACAGTTACATGGGCAGGATAATGCGTACATTTCTTACCAAGCATTGCAGCCTCCTCCTTTGTTTACCCTTCACATCCCTTCCCAGCTTCCCCCCTCCCCCCCCTAATCCCAATCCTTCTCCTTCCCCCCTTCCCCCCTTCCCCCCCCCCCCCCGCACTAACATTGTAAAGCTCGTTTTGGACATGACAACTTGTACTTCTCATTGTTGCAACAGGTTCACCTGTATCCTTAAACAACTGGTTTTTCCCCATCTCCTCCACAAGTTATACTGACATCAAATATAGTGAAAGCAGGGGTTATACTGTGGGGGAGGGACATACAAAGCAACAAAGAGATAATCTTATAAATGTGCTAGAAACATATGAATGAAAGAAAAAAACATTAAAATACACATCTAATGGTTCATTTTCCTGACATCACATTATCTGACCTTTTCCGCTTGACTCATACATATACTAGATACTACAAATAAGGGAAACCATGGGACCTACGTTTCTTTGGGCCTGGCTTACTTCACTTAATATAATTTTTTCCAAGTTTTTCCATTTCCTAACAAATGGGGCAATGTCATTCTTTCTGATGGAGGCATAGAATTCCATTGTGTATATATACCACATTTTCTTGATCCATTCATCTACTGAGGGGCATCTGGGTTGGTTCCATATCTTAGCTATGGTAAATAATGCTGCAATAAATATAGTTGTGCTGGTAGCTTTAGTGTGGTCTTGTTTGTAAACATTAGGGTAAATGCCCAAAAGTGGGATTGCTGGGTCATAGGGGAGCTCTATGTGAAGTCTTTTGAGGAACCTCCATACTGCTTTCCAAAGTGGTTGAACAAGTTTACATTCCCACCATCAATGAAGTAAGGTTCCTTTCTGTCCACCTCCCCTCCAGCATCTGTTGTTGTTAGAGTTCTTGATTTTTGCCATTCTAACTGGAGTGAGGTGATATCTCAATGTTGTTTTGATTTGCATTTCTTTTATGGCTAGGGATGCTGAACATTTCTTCATGTGTCTACTGGCCATCCTTCTTTCTTCTCCAGAGAAGTTTCTCTTTAAGTCTTTCGCCCACTTATTTATTGGGCAATTGTTTCTTTGAGGATTTGTTGTTGGGGGGTTTAATTTTTTGAGTTCCAAGTATATTTTAGATATGAGACCCTTGTCCGTTGTATGGCTAGTAAAGATCTTCTCCCAATCGGTGGGCTTTCTATTGATCTTGCTAGCTATGTCATTTGCCCTGCAGAAGCTCTGCAACTTTATGCAATCCCATTTGTCCAACCTTTCTTTGATTTGTTGTGTTTCTGGGTCTCTATTCAGAAAATTTCGGCCTGAGCCAAGGAGACCTAGGGTTTCTCCTATTCCATCCTGTAATGTTTTCAGAGTGTCTGCTTTGACTTCAAGGTCTTTGATCCATTTGGGGTTGATTCTGGTGCAGGGTGATATATAAGGATCTAGCTTAAGTTTTCTACATGTAGTTAACCAATTTTGCCAGCACCATTTACTGAAGAGGTTGTCTTTCTTCCATTCTATTGTTTTAGCTCCCTTATCGAAGATTAGATGGCTATAGGTCTGTAGGTTCATTTCTGGGTTTTCAATTCTATTCCATTGGTCCTGAGGTCTGTTCTTATGCCAATACCAAGCTGTTTTGATTACTATGGCTTCATAGTAGAGTTTGAAGATTGGTATTGATATTCCTCCAGCAGTGTTCTTTCCATTCAGGAGCGTTCTTGCTATTCGGGGTCTTTTATTGTTCCATATGAATTTTTGGATTGCCTCTTCTATTTCCTTGAAGAATGAGGTTGGAATTTGGATAGGTATTGCGTTGAATTTGTAGATAGCCTTGGAAAGTATTGCCATTTTCACGATGTTAATCTTTCCAATCCAGGAGCATGGGAGGTTTTGCCATTTTCTAAGTTCTGTGTTGATATCCTTTTTCAAGATTTTAAAGTTTTCATCATAGAGGTCCTTCACTCCTTTAGTTAAGTTAATTCCTAGGTATTTTATTTTTTGTGGGGCTATTACAAATGGAGTTGCTTTCCTAATTTCAGCCACACTTTTCTCATTGTTGGCATACAGAAAGGCCTTGATTTTGGGGGGTTAATTTTATAACCTGCTACTTTGCCAAAGTTTTGAATCAGCTTGAGTAATTTGGGAGTGGAGTCTATGGGATTCTTTAAATACAAGATCATGTCATCTGCAAAGAGGGAGAGTTTTATTTCTTCTTTCCTTATTTGGATCCCCTTTGTGTCTGCATCTTGTCTTATTGCTGTAGCTAGGCATTCTAATACTAGATTGAAGAGAAGTGGAGAGAGTGGGCATCCTTGTCTTGTTCCTGAGTTAAGAGGAAATGGCTTTAGTTTTTCACCATTGAGTATAATGCTGCCTATAGGTTTGTCATATACATCCTTTATTTTATTGAGGAATGTTCCATGGATTCCTAATTTTTCCAAAACCTTCATCATAAAGGGGTGTTGGATCTTGTCGAATGCTTTTTCTGCATCTATTGAGATAACCATGTGGTTCTTATTCTTGCTCCTGTTGATGTGATGAATAATATTAATTGATTTGCGTATATTGAACCAGCTTTGCATCCCTGAAATGAATCCTGTTTGATCGTGGTGTATGATTTTTTGGATGAATTGTTGAAGTTGATTGGCCAAAATTTTGTTGAGAAGTTTTGCATCAATGTTCATCAAAGAAATGGATGTATAGTTCTCTTTCTTTGATGAGTCCCTGCCTGGTTTTGGGATGAGGGTTATGATGGCTTCATAGAATGTGTTCAGTAGTGAGCTTTCTCTTTCAATTTCATTGAAGAGTTGGAGGAGTATTGGTGTGAGCTCTGCTTTGAAGGCCTTGTAAAATTCCGCTGTAAAACCATCTGGTCCTGGACATTTCTTAGCTGGGAGGTCTCTTATTGCTGTTTCTATTTCAATGCTTGATATGGGCCTGTTTGCTGGTTTAACTCATCTTGGTTTAGTTTTGGCATGTCAATATTTGCTAGGAAAAGGTCCATTTCTGTCAAGTTCTCAAACTTATTAGCATAAAGTTTTGAGAAGTATTCCCTTATAATGTTCTGAATCTTGGTTGTTTCCGTGGTGATGTTTCCATTCTCATCTCTGAGTTTATTAATTTGGGTGTGTTCTCTTCTTTTTCTGATAAGATTTGCTAAGGGTCTGTCAATTTTGTTAAGTTTTTCGAAGAACCAACTCTTTGTTTTGTTGATTCTTTCTATAGGTTTTTTGGATTCTAATTCATTTAATTCTGATTTAATTTTGATTATTTCTTTCAGTCTACTGGATTGGGGTTTATCTTGCTGCTCTTTTTCAAGGAGGTTTAGATGTGTCATTAAATTGCTAGTTTCAGATTTCTCCAATTTGTTGATGTAGGAGCTCAGAGCTATAAACTTGCCTCTGAGTACTGCCTTTGCTGTATTCCAGAGGAGCTGGTAATTTGTGTGTTCATTTTTGTTGAATAGCATGAACATTTGAATTTCCTTTCTAATCTCTTCCATGACCCACTCTTGATTCAGCAGTGTGTTGTTCAGCCTCCATGTGATACTGGACTTTCTTTGGTGGCTTTTGGTGTTGAGTTCTAATTTTATTCCCTTGTTATCTGAGAGAATGCAAGGTATAACTTCAATGTTTCTGAATTTAGACAAGTTTGCTTTGTGGCCTAAAATGTGGTCTATTTTAGAAAACGTTCCATGTGCTGCTGAGAAAAACGTGTATTCTGATGCTGCTGGGTGAAATGTTCGGTAGATGTCTGTTAAGTCTAGTTGATCTATGCAGCTGTTTAGATCTGTGGTTTCTCTGTTGAGTTTTTGCCGAGTTGATCTATCTAGTGGGGAGAGTGGTGTGTTAAAATCCCCAACAATTAATGTCTTTGGATCTATATGGGATTTGAGGGAAAGTAGTGTTTCTTTGATAAATTTGGGTGCTCCATTGTTTGGCGAATAGATATTTAGAATTGTAATATCCTCCTGAAGGAGAGATCCTTTAATTAGTATGTAGCGACCTTCTTTATCTCTTTTCACAAATTTTAATTTGAAGTCTATTTTATCTGATATTAGGATTGCAACTCCCACCTGTTTATGCGGTCCGTTTGCTTGGTAGATTTTGTTCCAGCCTTTAACATTGAAAATGTGTTTGTTTTTACGGGCAAGATGTGAC
This sequence comes from Dipodomys spectabilis, assembly GCF_019054845.1. Lineage (NCBI taxonomy): Eukaryota > Metazoa > Chordata > Mammalia > Rodentia > Heteromyidae > Dipodomys > Dipodomys spectabilis. The sequence goes on from NW_024870943.1 coordinate 638,918, forward strand.
TCCTGCAGGCAGCAGATAGAAGGGTCTTGTTTTTTAATCCAACTAGACAGTCTATGTCGCTTAATTGGAGAGTTCAGTCCGTTAACATTAAGAGATAGGACTGAGAGGTATTTGGGAGTTCCTGCCATGTTATCTACCTTCTTGGGGGCTGCGAAAACTGGGTTCTTCCTTTGGTTCTTGGATTCTCAGTTTGGGTGCAGTTTCTTGGCCTTTATTGCGGTCTTGTTGGTTTGCCTTGTGTAGGACATCTTTAATAATCTTTTGTAGGGCTGGTTTGGTGGAGATGTATTGTTTCAATTTTTCTTTGCTATGGAAGGTTTTTATTTGGCCTTCAGTTATGAAGGAGAGTTTAGCTGGGTACAGTATTCTTGGTTGATAGTTGTTTGTTTTTAGGGCATGGCATACATCATTCCAGGCTCTTCTTGCTTTGATTGTCTCTGCTGAGAAATCTGAGGTGATTCTAATTGGTTTCCCTTTATAAGTGATTACCCTTTTCTCTCTGACAGCTTTAAGGATCTTTTCCTTGTTCTGAGTTGATCCTCTGTGGATTATAATGTGACGGTGGGATGTCCTATTCTGGTCTGGTCTATTTGGGGTTCTAAAGCCTTCTTGTATCTGGACAGGCCTATCTTTTTGCATGTTTGGGAAGTTCTCTGCTAGGATCCTGTTAAACAGATTTCCTAGACCATTAACTTCTGTTTCTAGGTGCTCCTCTACACCCATTATCCTTAGATTAGGCCTTCTGATGGTGTCTTCCAGGTATTGGATGGATCTATCATATTTCTTGGACTTGTCTTGGATGGTTGTATGTTCTTTCTCTATAATATCTAGGCTGTCTTCAATCCCTGAGATTCGATCTTCTGCATGGTCTAACCTGCTGTCAAGACTCTCTACTTTGTTTTTTATCTCTTTTCCTTCTAGTTGGTCAGCTTTGATGGCTTCAAGTTCTTTGTTGAAGCTCTGTTTTAGGTCTTGTATGAATTTCTTTACTTCCTTAATTTGGTGTTCAGTGTTTGTCCTCAAATCACTTAGTTGATTGGTTATGGTTTCTTTGGGCTCCCATTCCTTCTGTTGGGTTCCATTCAGCATTCCCTTTGTGGTCTCCCTGACTTCCTTCAGCTCTTTGTTAATGGATTCCATGAATGCCTTTAGTGATCTTTGTGTGTTCTCTACCTGGTCTCTCAATTCCTGTATTACTCTTTGATTAGCTTCCTCCCGTTCGTGGGATTCCTGCAGATCTCTTTGAGTGTTCTCAGCCTGCTCACGCCATTCCTCTCTTTCTCTTTGAGTATTCTCAAGTTGTTCACGCAAATCCTGTATCAGTTTTTGAGTAGCTTCCTCACGCTTATGATATTCCTGTATAAACTTCTGGGATGCCTCCTCTCTCTCCCTATCACGCTCATACAGAGTCCTTTGTACGTTGTCAAACTTTTCATTTATCATGTTTGCCAGCAGTGTTTGTAGAGCTGTTTGGGAACTCTCCTCTGGATTATTCATTATCTGTTCTAACCCCTGATTATCAGGATTGGGAATTGAGATACCCGAATTTGCCATTTTTCTTGTGTTTTTCCGGCTTACTCTGCCCATTTGAGATGAAGATAGCACCAGTTTTGTGCTAGAACACTATCTTAAGGCAACCATCAACCAAAGTTTGCATTTGTACAGTCAATAGTCTACAGATACAATCTAGTTCAACAGATACATCTATTCGACATCAAACAACTATATGTTAAAGGACTTCGAACCGCAGAGAAGAATTTGGAAAACCAGAAATTATTAGGGTTAGGGAGAGATGTGGGTAAAAAATAGGAATAGACTGGTGTGGGGAGGCACAGGGAGAGTTAACTATGTCCTAATCACAATGCAGGAAATAGGTTGGGTAGGATGTAAGTAGAGAGAGAGAGAAAAAGAAGAAAGGGAAAGGGGAATGAAAAGAGACCAGAAAATAAAATAGAAACGTAAAAATTAATGTTATTTTAGAGATTAAAAGACCAACTATTTATAGAGGAATATGAATATGTTGAGAGAAAGGGAGGGACATAGAGGAGATGAGAAAAACTTTAAAAAAATGCTTAAAATATTATATAGGTATAAAGAGGTAGTACTGCTATTAATGAATTTAAGTCTCAGAGGTTTTGAATTGAGTAATAAGTTTGTGGGTTAAGTGTGTACACAATGGGGGATAGGGTCTACTGGTTAAGTACGGGTTTATCTGAGGATGTGCAGGACAAGAGTTAAGTCACATAAAGATGAACAAAGAGGAAAAGATGGAAAGGATAGGAAAGTGAGAAGAAAAGATCAGAAGTTCAGTAGAGCTAGAAAAAAAAAACAAAAAGATAATTAAGAATGAAAGAAAAAGAGAAAGAAGACAAGAAAAGAAAAGAAAACACACATTCACGTATTCCTAAAATAAAAATTATAAGAGGAGAAAAAAAAAAAGTTAATGGAAAACAATTATTTTTTCAGAAGAGGCAAAAATTAAAGATTAATAAAAGTTTTAGAAAAGCAAAAAAAATTTTATATATATATAAGGTAACAAAAAATGAAAAAAAACAAAACAAGAAAAAGAAAAAAAAGAAAAGAAGAAGAAGAAAAAAAAAGTTCTTTGATTTTTTTTTTTTTTTGGGAGGGGTGGGAAGAGTCCTGTATCTCCCTTTTGTCTGTAATCAGAGTCTGGTTGGAGTATCTGGTCAGCTTGAGGTCCTGTGGCTTGATTGGTTTCTTAAGTCAGTTTGTTGGAACAGGCAGAAAAATGCTCTGCTTTACCCAAGATTTTGAGATCCCCCTCCCAGGTTAGTTTACTGGGAGGGTGATCTGCTTTGAGAATCACAAAAGAGGGGGATGCAGTGATGAGGCTAGGTTCTGGGTAGAGTTGAGGCCTTTCAACGAACAGTAGCTTTTCCCTGGGGCTATTTTGTGAAAAAAAACTCACAGCACCCAGCCTGGAGCCATTCTCAGGGTTTCTGTTTTTCAATTGATTGTGGTGGCTGCTAGAGGGTGGGGCAGCCTCTGCCTCTGGTTACCCGGTGAGGAGAGCCACTCCAATGGCTGGCGCCTGAGCTGGGTGACTTTTCCCTGGATGGAACTGAGTCTGTGAGGTCACTTCGCCGTTAAGTTCTTGTGACCTGCTAAATGACTCGTTTTATTCCAAGGCCTGAGCTGGAGCTAGCCGCTCCTCCGAGCTTTGTCGGTATCCAAGATGGAGATCACCGGTGCTGGGGGGGGAGGGGTGGCCTTCCCTCCTCTGCTCTCAGAGAAGGAGTGAGGAAGTGGGGCTTCTACTCACGCGGAGTCTTGGATCCCGGGTCGTCTCTGGTCTGCAAAGTGCAGGATGAAGTTGTCCGCTCCTTGTCGGTTCTTGCTGGTGTTGAGTAGAATCCGCTCGTCCGCTGCGTCTGGCTCCTTCGTCCCGGACTGCGTCTCAGGTATGCCTCCGCGGCGGTGGTCGCCGCTGCGACCCTGCCGCCGCAGCGGCAGCTGCTCAGATGTGTCTGCTTGGCTTCCCCTCTCTTGACTAACTCTCTGTCCTGTGATGGCACACTTGGTGTGATTCTCTGGCTTGGGATTGTTCACTGGAACTCTGAAACTGTTTTCTATTCAAGAGCTTGTTCAGATTCCAGCTTCTCATCCGCCATCTTCCCGGAACTCAATTGTTGGGGATTTTAACACACCACACTCCCCACTAGATAGATCAACTTGGCAAAAACTCAACAGAGAAACCGCAGATCTAAACAGCTAATTAGATCAACTAGATTTAACAGACATCTACCGAACATTTCACCCAGCAGCATCAGAATACACGTTTTTCTCAGCAGCACATGGAACATTTTCTAAAATAGACCACATTTTAGGCCACAAAGCAAACTTTTCCAAATTCAGAAACATTGAACTTATACCTTGCATTCTCTCTGACCGCAAGGGAATAAAATTAGAACTCAACACCAAAAGCCACCAAAGAAAGTCTGGTAACACATGGAGGCTGAACAACACACTGCTGAATCAAGAGTGGGTCATGGAAGAGATTAGAAAGGAAATTCAAATGTTCATGCTATTCAACAAAAATGAGCACACAAATTACCAGCTCCTCTGGGACACAGCAAAGGCAGTACTCAGAGGCAAGTTTATAGCTCTGAGCTCCTACATCAACAAATTGGAGAGATCTGAAACCAACAATTTAATGAGACATCTGAACCTCCTTGAAAAAAAGCAGCAAGATAAACCCCAATCCAGTATATGGAAAAAAAAATTAAAATTAAATCAGAATTAAATGAATTAGAATCCAAAAAAAAAATATAGAAAGAATCAACAAAACAAAGAGTTGGTTCTTTGAAAAAATTAACAAAATTGACAGACCCTTCACAAATCTTATCAGAAAAAGAAGAGAACACACCCAAATTAATAAACTCAGAGATGAGAATGGAAACATCACCACGGAAACAACCAAGATTCAGAACATTATAAGGGAATACTTCTCAAAACTTTATGCTAATAAGTTTGAGAACTTGACAGAAATGGTCCTTTTCCTAGCAAATATTGACATGCCAAAACTAAACCAAGATGAGTTAAACCAGCTTAACAGGCCTATATCAAGCATTGAAATAGAAACAGCAATAAGAGATCTCCCAGCTAAGAAAAGTCCAGGACCAGATGGTTTTACAGCGGAATTCTACAAGGCCTTCAAAGCAGAGCTCACACCAATACTCCTCCAACTCTTCGATGAAATTGAAAGAGAAAGTTCATTACTGAACACATTCTATGAAGCCATCATAACCCTCATCCCAAAACCAGGCAGGGACTCATCAAAGAAAGAGAACTATAGACCCATTTCTTTGTTGAACATTGATGCAAAACTTCTCAACAAAATTTTAGCCAATCGACTTCAACAATTCATCCAAAAAGGGCTGGGAAGGTGGCTCAGTGGTAGAGCGCTTGCCTTGCATGCATGAGGCCCTGGGTTCGATTCCTCAGCACCACATATGCAGAAAAAGCCGCAAGTGGTGTTGTGGCTCAAGTGGTAGAGGGCTAGATTTGAGCTGAAGAGCTGAGGGACAGCACCCAGGCCCAGAGTTCAGGCCCCACAATAGGCAAAAAAAAAAAAAAAAAAAATCAACAATTCATCCAAAAAATCATACACCACGATCAGACAGGATTCATTTAAGGGATGCAAAGCTGGTTCAATATACGCAAATCAATTAATATAATTCATCACATCAACAGGAGCAAGGATAAGAACCACATGGTTATCTCAATAGATGCAGAAAAAGCATTCGACAAGATCCAACACCCCTTTATGATGAAGGTTTTGGAAAAATTAGGAATCCATGGAACATTCTTCAATACAGTAAAGGTTGTATATGACAAACCTACAGCCAGCATTATACTCAATGGTGAAAAACTAAAGCCAATTTCTCTCTTCTTTTTTTTTAAATTTTATTTTATTTTATTTGAGAACATACTGTACAGATGGCTTACAATTACATGGGCAGGATAATGCATACATTTCTTACCAAGCATTGCAGCCTCCTCCTTTGTTTACCCTTCACCTCCTTTCCCACCCTCTCCCCTCCCCCCCACCCAATCATACCCCCCTCATCCCCCACTCCGACATTGTAAAGCTGGTTTGACATGACATTTTGTACTTCTCATTGTTGCAACAGGTCCACCTGAATCCTTAAACGACTTGTTTGTCCCCGTCTCCTCCACATGTTATACTGACATCAAATATAGTGAAAGCAGGGGTTACACTGTGGGGGAGGGACATACAAAGCAACAAAGAAATAATCTTATGAATTCGTTAGAAACACATGCATGAAAGAAACAAAAACATTAAAATACATATTTAAGGGTTCGTTTTCCTAACATCACATTATCTGACTTTTTCCGCTTGACTCATACCTATACTAGATATTGCAAATAAGAGAAACCATGGGACCTATGTTTCTTTAAGCCATTTTCTCTTAACTTAGGAACAAGACAAGGATGCCCACTCTCTCCACTTCTCTTCAATCTAGTATTAGAATGCCTAGCTACAGCAATAAGACAAGATGCAATATAAACAGGATCCAAATAGGGAAAGAAGAAATAAAACTCTCCCTCTTTGCAGATGACATGATCTTGTATTAAAAGAATCCCATATACTCCTCTCCGAAATTACTCAAGCTGATTCACAACTTTGGCAATGTAGCAGGGTATAAAATTAACCCCCCAAAATCAATGCCTTTTCTGTATGCCAACAATGAGAAAAGTGTGGCTGAAATTAGGAAAGCAACTCCATTTGTAATAGCCCATCAAAAAATAAAATACCTAGGAATTAACTTAAGCAAAGAAGTGAAGGATCTCTATGATGAAAACTTTAAAATCTTGAAAAAGGAAATCAACACAGAACTTAGAAAATGGCAAAACCTCCCATGCTCCTGGATTGGAAAGATTAACATCGTGAAAATGGCAATACTTCCCAAGGCTATCTACAAATTCAATGAGATACCTATCAAAATTCCAACCTCATTCTTCAAGGAAATAGAAGACGCAATCCAAAAATAAATATGGAACAATAAAAGACCCCGAATAGCAAAAAAGCTCCTCAACGGAAAGAACACTGCTGGAGGAATATCAATACCAAATTTCAAACTCTACTATAAAGCCATAGTAATCAAAATAGTTTGGTCCTGGCATAAGAACAGACCTCAGGACCAATGGAATAGAATTGAAAACCCAGAAATGAACGTACAGACCTATAGCCATCTAATCTTCAATAAGGGAGCTAAAACAATAGAATGGAAGAAAGACAACCTCTTCAGTAAATGGTGCTGGAAAAATTGGTTAACTACTTGTAGAAAACTAAAGCTAGATCCTTATAAATCACCCTGCACCAGAATCAACTCCAAATGGATCAAAGACCTCAGAGTCAAAGCAGACACTCTGAAAATATTACAGGATGGAATAGGAGAAACCCTAGGTCTCCTTGGCTCAGGCCAAAATTTTCTTAATAGAGACCTGGAAATAAAACAAATCAAAGAAAGGTTGGACAAATGGGATTGCATGAAATTGCAGAGCTTCTGCATGGCAAAGGACATAGCTAGCAAGATCAATAGAAAGCCCACAGATTGGGAGAAGATCTACACTAGCCATACAACGGACAAGGGTCTCATATCTGAAATATACTTGGAACTCAAAAAATTAAATCCCCCAACAACAAATCCTCAAAGAAACAACTGCCCAATAAATAAGTGGGCTAAAGACTTGAAGAGAAACTTCTCTGAAGAAGATAGGAGGATGGCCAATAGACACATGAAGAAATGCTCAACATCCCTAGCCATAAAAGAAATGCAAATCAAAACAACATTGAGATACCACCTCAACCCAGTTAGAATGGCTATAATCAAGAACTCTAACAACAACAGATGCTGGAGGGGATGTGGACAGAAGGGAACCTTACTTCATTGTTGGTGGGAGTGTAAACTTGTTCAACCACTTTAGAAAGCAATATGGAGTTTCCTGAAAAGACTTCACATAGACATCCCCTATGACCCAGCAATCCCACTTTTGGGCATTTACCCAAATGTCTACAAACAAAACCACACTAAAGCTACCATCACAACTATGTTTATTGCAGCATTATTTACCATAGCTAAGATATGGAACCAAACCAGAGGCCCCTCAGTAGATGAATGGATCAAGAAAATGTGGTATATATACACAATGGAATTCTATGCCTCCATCAGAAAAAATGACATTTCCCCATTTGTTAGGAATGGAAAGGCTTGGAAAAAATTATATTAAGTGAAGTAAGCCAAGCCCAAAGAAACATAGGTCCCATGGTTTCCCTTATTTGCAATATCTAGTATATGTATGAGTCAAGCAGGAAAGGTCAGATAAAGTGATGTTAGGAAAATGAACCCTTAGATATGTATTGAAATGTTTTTTTCTTTCATGCATTTGTTTCTAACTCATTTATAAGGTTATTTCTTTGTAGCTTTGTATGTCCCTCCCCCACAGTGTAACCCCTGCTTTAACTATATTTGATGTCGGTATAATTTGTGGAGGAGATGGGGAAAAACAAGTCGTTTAAGGATACAGGTGGACCCGATGCAACTATGAGAAGTACAAGTTGTCATGTCAAAAACCAACTTTACAACTTTGTTGGGGGAGGGTATGAGAGGGGGGATTGGGTGGGGGGGGCGGTGGGAGGTTGGGAAGGGATGTGACGGGTAAACAAAGGAGGAGGCTGCAATGCTTGATAAGAAATGTACTCATTATCTTGCCCATGTAATTGTAACCCCTCTGTACAGTATGTTCACAAAAAAAAATTTAAAAAAGATTTCATAAATGACGTTAACTATATGAAGGTGTAATAGTCATACTGCAATCATCCCTCTTGCATCCCTTTTGTGACCTAATTTTACAAATATTTAACATTGTGTTTCATTTCTGCTTTGCTGTTTAATAAAAAGATGTTTCACATACACACAATAAAGAAGATATAGCCTATTTCCATCACAAACTACGACTAGGCCAGGAACAAAAGGGAAATTCTATCATTAGCTTCCACATCTGTAGAACTACAGATCCCTGTGAAAAACGCAAGAAGTCAGACACAGAGAGGCAAATGCATGTTCTTGAAACAGACAAGAACAGGGCAGAGGAATTGTCAGCAAGACCTGAAGGGTCCAGGTAAGGAAAGGAGTCACATGCAATGAGGTAGGCTAGAAACTCAGGGTGAACAGTCATTGCGGATCCTCTCCTGAGCACAGTGAGAAATTTCTACTTCAAAATAATCAGTGATAACCATGAAAATGAGTATGGAATTAGAGAATGAAGCTACCTCCTCAGAACTGACCAGGCATGAAACGAGATCACCCTGCTTTCAGGAATATGCATGAAATGCTTACCTCTAAGCTCCAAATGGGTTCTCTAGGGATGAAGACATTTTTAGAAGAAAATGGCCATTATTGCCAAAGAAATTACTGTACATAAATGTCTCATTCTATTTTCTTTCTTTCTTTCTTTTGTTCCAGTCCAGCAGTTTGAACTCTGGGCTTGGATGCTGTTGCTGAGCTCTTTTATTCCAGACTGGCACTCTACCACCAGAGAGTAGAAATAAGAATCTCATGGGCTTTCTTCACCAGGCTGGCTTTGAACCTTGATTCTCTAATATCAGGCTCCTGAGATTGCATCAGTACAAGGTTTCATTTTTCTTTTCTAACAGCATATATGATGATAAAACAAAAGCAGACTGAGATGGGGAGGGCTGGGAAGGTGGCTCATTGGTAGAGTGCTTGCCTAGCATGCATGAAGCCCTGGGTTCAATTCCTCAGCAGCACATACAGAGAAAAAGCCAGAAGTGGTGCTGTGGCACCAATGGTAGAGTGCTACCTTGAGCAAAAGCAGCTCAGGAACAGTGCCCAAGCCCTGAGTTCAAGTCTCAGAACCGGAAAAAATATACGGAAGGGACACTTTGGGTAAGACAGTTTGGAGACACATGGCTTACACAAGTCTGAGGTTGTTTATAGACAATCATCTAGCGTTGGGCCCCAGTGTCTCCTGCCGGCCTCTTGGGATCAAGTAGAGGTAAGCGACTGCACCACTCCCCTGTCCCCTGGAGAAGCACCCACATGAAAGTGAAAAGTGTCTTGATAATTGTCACATGGGGGAAAAGAAAAAGTTTACTGAGAACTTGGTTTGCCACCCCAGGTGTAGGGAAAATCACTGCTCCCGTGGGAAATGACCTCAGCTGCCTCCCTCCTGGACCCCTATGTAAAGAGCTCTCTGCAGCTCTGAAGTGCTCATGTGCATCTCAGAAATGACCCGCCGTGCCACGCAAATCCTGAAACAAGAGGCCAGCACTTGTTTTCACTGCCACTGGAGAGACACAGCCTGCAGGAGAGACCCCAGGTTCCACACTGTGGGTAAGGGATCACCTTTGGAGCAGGGATTCTGGATTGAACATAGATGCATGACAAAGCCACAGGGAAGAAATGGGCTAGGACAGTGTAAAGAACTGGGGTTCTAGGCTCCCTACCCCCAAGCCCTGTTGGTTCCTCACTTCTTCTTCCTCATATAGTCTGTCCAGGTTTATGACAAGTGAGGAGGAATCCTGATTGTCCAGGGGTTGAGAGTCACATCAGTGACTCTAGAATGGCATTTGAACCTAAAATTGCCCCTCTCATTCTTTGTCATCGACCTCCTCCATCACCCACACCATCGCCACTACAGACCTGGTTCATCTTCCTGGTATTTCTTCTGTGAAATGTGGGCTCCGTGTTAAGGAAAGTGTGACACCTGGGACCCAGTCCCGCAGCCATTGTTTTGAGGTATAAGCGCATGTGACCCAGGGAATGTGTCACCCATGTTTCAAGTTTCTTTCTTTATTCAGTCAGAGAGCTTGAACTTGGGGCTTGCCCATGTTCCTTGAGCCCTTTTTGCTCAAGGTTAGGCCACTATCAGTGTGGCCACAGTTCTCCTTCTGGTTTGCTGGTGCTTAACTGGAGAGAAGAGTCTCACAGACTTTCCTTCTCTGGGCTGGCTTTGAATTGGGAATCCGAGGTCTCAGCCCCTGAGTAGCTAGGATTACAGGCTTGAACCACTAGAGCCTTGCTTGTTTAGAATCTTAGATCTGATTCTACAGAGGAGAAATGTAGCCACCTTCATCTCAGAACCTGACTTACCTTCCCTTAATGCCATTCATCCAGGTTCACCCATTTCCCTGAACATGCCATCTTCCTCTTCCCGATGGATGAATAGAATTGTATTTTTCCTAATACATGAGAGATAGTAGGACAGTATTTCCAGTCATCTGAATGCTGAATGGAGAATGTTGAGTTCCCTTGGCCCCGTGCAGGCCTCAGTTTCCTAACCCAGAGCCTCTGGATGAGACTCAAGGAACAGAGAGGATGGGAGCTACCCATGTGTCTATGGGGGTGATCCTCTTAGGCCAAACTGTGGTTGGGTTTGTGGGTAATTTATCTCTCCTCTCCCATTATCTATTCCTGTCCTGCATGGGGAACAGAATGAGAGCCACAGACTTGATTCTTATGAACTTCATTGTGGCCAACTTCCTATGTCTTCTGTGTAGGGGATTTCCCCAAACCAGGGTGGCTTTGGGCTGGAGAATTTTCTTCAATGATGTGGGGTGCAAAATGGTCTATCTTCACCGAGTGGGCAGGGGGGTGTCGATCAGTAGCACTTTCTCCCTGAGCCTCTTCCTTGCTGTCAGCATCAGTCAGGGGGACTCCAGGTGGGCAGGGCTGAAGGGGAGAGCCCACAAGCACATTGTTTCCACTGTCTACCTCAGCTCGGGGGTCTCACTCCTGGTGAGCATTATTTGTCTTATGTACACGACCGGACCCAAAGAAAATGCTCAGCTTGACCCAAGATTTTGAGATCCCCCTCCCAGGTTAGTTTACTGGGAGGGTTATCTGCTTTGAGAATCACAAAAGAGGGGTGATGAGGCTAGGTTCTGGTAGAGTTGAGGCCTTTCAACAAACAGTAGCTTTTCCCTGGGGCTATTTTGTGAAAAATTCACAGAGCCCACCCTGGAGCCATTCTCAGGGTTTCTGTTTTTCAATTGATTGTGGAGGCTGCTAGAGGGAGGGGCAGCCTCTGGCTCTGGTTACCCAGTGAGGAAAGCCACTCCAATGGCTGGTGCCTGAGCTGGGTGACTTTTCCCTGGATGGAGCTGAGTCTGGCAGGTCACTTTGCCGTTAAGTTCTTGTGACCTGTTAAATGACTCGTTTTATTCCAAGGCCTGAGTTGGAGCTAGCAGCTCCTCCGAGCTTTGTCGGTATCCAAGATGGAGATCACCGGTGCTGGGGGGGGAGGGGTGACCTTCCCTCCTCTGCTCCCTGAGAAGGAGTGAGGACGTCGGGCTTCTACTCACGCCGAGACTTGGATCCTGGGTCGTCTCTGGTCTGCAAACTGCAGGATGAAGATGTCCGCTCCTTGTCGGTTCTTGCTGGTGTTGAGTAGAATCCTCTCGCCTGCTGTGTCTGGCTCCTTCATCCCGGACTCTCTGTGTGAGCTGTCAGGTATGGCCGTGGCTGCGGTCGCCGCTGCGACCCTGCCGCCGCCGCAGCGGCTGCTGGCAGGCGCTCAGATGTGTCTCCTTGTCTTGGCTTCCCTCTCTTGTCTAACTCTCTGTCCTGTGGTGGCACACTTGGTGTGATTCTCTGGCTTAGGACTGTTCACTGGAACTCTAAAACTGCTTTCTATACGAGAGCTTGTTCAGATTCCAGCTTCTCCTCAACCATCTTCCCGGAACTCCCTCTTTCTTTCTTTAATAGTTCCCTATGCAATGAAGTGAATCATTCCTAAAGCCCCTTCTGTTTTGGAGAAGAAAGTAGTTGGAAAGAAAATATCAGCTGGCAATTATTTCTAGCATATTTATAAGATGATTTCTATCTTGCTTTGTATGTCCTTCCCACACAGTATAACCAATGCTTTTACTGTATTTGATGTTGGTATAATTTGTGGAGGGGAAGGGAAAAAACAAATCTTTTAACTAGGGATACAGGTGGACCCATTGCAACAATGAGACATACAAGTCGTTATGTCGTAAAACGAACTTTACAACTTTGGTGTGAGGGGAATTGTTTTGGGGAGGGTGAGAGTATGGGAAAGGATTGGAAGGGGAAACAAAGAGGATGCAACAATGGTTGATAAGAAATGTAGTCATTATCTTGCCCATATAATGGTAACTCTTCTGTAGAGTATTCTCACAATAAAAAAAAAAAAAAGAAAATAGCAGCTGGGTGTTGGTGGTTGATGCCTGTGTTCTGAGTTCCTGAGAAGGCGAGATCTTAGGATCACAGTTCAAAGCCAGTCTAGGCAGATAACCCTCTGAGACTCTCATCTCCAATAAACCACTAAAAAACAAAAAAAGAACAAAGGAGGAGGCTACAATTCTTGATAGGAAATGTACTCATTATCTTGCCCATGTAATTGTAACCCCTCCGTACAGTATGTTCACAATAATAAAAAAAAGAAGAAAAGAAGAAAAAAAGAAAAAAAAGATGGAAGTGGTGCTGTGGGTGAAGTGGAAGAGAGCTAACCTTGAGCAAAATCATCCTAGGGACTTAACAGAGGCCCAAAGTTCAAGCCTCAGTCCTGGCACAAAGAAGGAAAGAGAGAATCACGGACATAGACACACAGACAGACAGAGACAGACAGAGAAGAGAGATGGAAAGCCAGCAAAGAAGAAGGAAGGAAGGAAGGAAGCAAGGAAGGAAGGAAGGAAGGAAGGAAGAAGGAAGGAAGCAAGGAAGGAAGGGAGTCCTGCTTGTGTAGCTCTGACCACAAACATCAAGGCTCTTTCCTGACAGTTACTCCCTTAATCTTGTCTGTGCTTATTTCTTCCACATAATTTATTTTCACAACTCTTTATTTTCCTTGGCGGTCTATGTTACAAATCTCTAGACTCTCTGCTAATTCAAAAAGGACATTAAGTGTACTTTGAAAAGCACATTTTTTAATGTAAAGTTGTTTTTAAAACACGAAGGCTCTTTGAGAAAGTCCCTTGCTTGTCTATTGTGACATTTCCTGCAGTGCTCCTCATGTCCCTTGTTATGAGATCACTTTACCACAGCCTCTGGGGTGCAGGTCAGGGCTGCTGTGCTGAATGACAGGCAGGGCGCTCCGACCCGGGTTCTCCACCTCCACCCTTTTCTTCTCTGGAATGAATTGCAGGGTGACAGAAAGCCAGAAGTAGCACTGATGTCCCAGGGAGAGTCACCAGCCCTGAGCACAAAAGCTCAGGGACAGGCCCCAGGCACTGAGTTCAAGTCCTAGGGCCTGCACAGAAAAGGAAAGCAAGCAGATGGCAGGCCTGCCTCCAGGAACCATCCAGGGACTATGCCGGGTGTTGAGTGGACTGTGGGCTCTGAGCCAGTCGCCTCCTCCTGATCCTGAAGTTCCCACAGCCACCCCACCACAGAAAGGCTTGAACCACAGGCCTTGCCATCCCTGCACTCCCTCCCCCCACACTGGCTTTAGCCAGATTCCATACCTGCCCCACTCCCTTAATCCAGCCCAAAGTCATTCCACCCAGCACACGCGTGCTCTGGTCTCTTTGGGGAGCTGTCTGGTGTCATCATTAACCTCACACACACCTGGTCCTCTCCTGACCCCTGGTGTTCCTGTCCTCAGAGGTCCTCCCCATCTGTGTCACCTTGGAAAGCGTGGATGTGGACTTAGCCTCCTGACCTAGGTGCACCACGTGTCCTCCACCAGCTCCCTGCCTTCTGAGGGGACTCAGGCTTTCCCTGCCCCTACTCCACCCCCTCTCAACACCTGGTCCCCAGGGGCACCCCACCCTCCAGCCATCTCACACTCTGTCTTGAGCATGATCCAAATCCAAGACAGCGCATGCGTCGAGCTTCCCCTCCCCTACAGCACTCAGCAATGCTCCACATGCTTTTCCTCTTTTTTTTGTCCGGCTATATGGCTTGAACTCTGGGCCTAGGCGCTGTTCCTCAGCTCTTCCGCTCAAGGTTAGGCTCTGCACCCCACGCACCCCTGCAGTCTGCTGGAAGCACACCCGCCTGTCGTCACGCTGACATGCAGCCCTGCCTGGACTCGTTACTTCTAGAGAGTTCGCACTTTCAGGACGTCTCTCTCCATCTGTGTCTCCTTTCTTCCTGTGCACCCTCAGTTCTGCACCACCATCTTGTATGAATCCCTTTCCTGTCTCCTGTGTCCTTGCCATGCCGTGGCATGACTCCTGCTCCCCTGCCGCACACCTGCTGGCCAGAGCTCACAGCCAGCTCCTGACTTGGCTTCATTCACAGCAGCACCTGGTGACTATGATCAATATGAATGAGGGATGAGACACGCTCACCTCTCACTCGTGGGGATGACTTGAAGCTCCTGACAAAGCCTTTCAGGAAAAATGGGTTGTGACACAAAGGTACGACTCAGCCTGTGAACCGGCTGGGAGGTCAGCTTCTCCCCCCCACACCCTGCATCCTTAGCTTGGGGGTTCTGGGCCCACCCCTTGAACACCTCCTGCTGGTAGAGCAGGCCACAATGTGGTGGCCATCCTCACAAAACCACCAGCCTGGCGAATCATCTTCCATCGCAATCAAAACAGCAGAATCCAGAAGGACCAAGAATGTCCTGGGGAGGTTTTGGGGGGAAGCACTCATGCCAGGTCAGATCTGGGAGTAACCATTGACTGATGCCTAGGACAGGTGCCATCTGACTTCTGTTCCTGGGTCACACCCGAGTCCTGGCATGATGGTGGCCACTATTGCACACTGCACACACCTTGCCTTGTCAGGTCCCGGCCGGACTGTATCTACCTTCCCATTGCTTCTACTTCATTAACATACCTAACTACTCACTTCTTACAGCTGATAATGGGTTAGCGGAAAAATCTTTAAAGCAGACGGATCCTTGACTTTTTGGGGGGAGGGAATCAGTATTGGGGCTTGAACTCAGGGCCTGGGTGCTGTCCCTAAGCTCTTTTCCTCATGGCTAGCGCTCTACCACTTGGAGCTTAGTGCCACCTCCAGTGTTCTGGTAGGGAATTGAAGAGTCTCCTGGACTTTTCTGCCCAGTTTGGCTTTGAACTGTGATCCTCAGATCTCAGCCTCAGTCGCTAGGATGACAGGTGCAAGCCACAGGTGTCCAATGTCTTATTCTTCAAATTGTCCAGGACTGGTTGAGCCACACTTGCAATTATGGGTGGAATGCAACTTGGGCATGGTGCATGATCTTTCAATGCATTGTTGAAATTACTTGTAGGTATGTTATGAAATATTTTACATCTGTGCTCTTCAAGGAAATAGGTGTCTAATCTTGTCTCTAGTCTGTTCTCATTTTGGTATGAGAGGGAGTTTGGTAGCCTTCTTCCTTTCCTAGTTTTTGAACCTGTCTGAGGGACATTGGTGGTAACTCTGAACACCTGGTGTATCCCATCACTGAATCATCATACTGCTTGATTACAAATGAAGTTAGGTGATTAAAGTCACTTTGGATCAAACCTGATGGGTCAACGTGCAAAGACTGAATCCATTCCTTGTATGTTTTCTAATGTGTTGGACTAATTTTCTAATATATCCTCCATGACAATTTGAATTTAAACTGTTATGATATTCTAGTTTTCTTATTTTTTTTTTTTTTGTCAGTCGTGGGGCTTGAACTCTGGCCCTGGGCGCTGTCCCTCAGCTCTTCAGCTCAAGGCAAGCGCTCTACCATTTGAGCTACAGCGCCACTTACGGTTTTCTGGTGGTTTATTGGAGATAGTAGTCTCATGGTCTTTCCTGCCCGGGCTGGCTTTGAACCGCGATCCTCAGATCTCAGCCTCCTGAGTAGCTAGGATTATAGGCGTGACTTCCTAGTTTTCTTAGTTGATGCCTTCTCTGTTCTTGGATGAAGGCTTGTCAGTCTTAGCTATCAAGAAAACTTCTTACATTCACTGATTTTTTTTGTTTTGTTTTGTTTTGGTTTATTTTTGCTCACAGATTCTTTTTTTTTTTTTAATTTAATTTTATTTGTGAACATACTGTACAGAGGGGTTACAATTACATGGGCAGGATAATGTGTACATTTCTTACCAAGCATTGCAGCCTCCTCCTTTGTTTATCCTTCACATCCCTTCCCAGCCTCCCCCCTCCCCCCCAATCCCAATCCTTCTCCTTCCCCCCCCCCCCCCCCGCACCAACATTGTAAAGCTCGTTTTGGACATGACAACTTGTACTTCTCATTGTTGCAACAGGTCCACCTGTATCCTTAAACAACTGGTTTTTCCCCATCTCCTCCAGAAGTTATACTGACATCAAATATAGTGAAAGCAGGGGTTATACTGTGGAGGAGGGACATACAAAGCAACAAAGAGATAATCTTATAAATGTGTTAGAAACACATGCATGAAAGAAAAAAACATTAAAATACACATCTAAGGGTTCATTTTCCTGACATCACATTATCTGACCTTTTCCACTTGACTCATACATATACTAGATATTACGAATAAGGGAAACCATGGGACCTACGTTTCTTTGGGCCTGGCTTACTTCACTTAATATAATTTTTTCCAAGTTTTTCCATTTCCTAACAAATGGGGCAATGTCATTCTTTCTGATGGAGGCATAGAATTCCATTGTGTATATATACCACATTTTCTTGATTCATTCATCTACTGAGGGGCATCTGGGTTGGTTCCATATCTTAGCTATGGTAAATAATGCTGCAATAAACATAGTTGTGCTGGTAGCTTTAGTGTGGTCTTGTTTGTAAACATTAGGGTAAATGCCCAAAAGTGGGATTGCTGGGTCATAGGGGAGCTCTATGTGAAGTCTTTTGAGGAACCTCCATACTGCTTTCCAAAGTGGTTGAACAAGTTTACATTCCCACCATCAATGAAGTAAGGTTCCTTTCTGTCCACATCCCCTCCAGCATCTGTTGTTGTTAGAGTTCTTGATTTTTGCCATTCTAACTGGAGTGAGGTGATATCTCAATGTTGTTTTGATTTGCATTTCTTTTATGGCTAGGGATGTTGGACATTTCTTCATGTGTCTATTGGCCATCCTTCTTTCTTCTTCAGAGAAGCTTCTCTTTAAGTCTTTCGCCCACTTACTTATTGGGCAGTTGTTTCTTTGAGGATTTGTTGTTGGGTGGTTTAATTTTTTGAGTTCCAAGTATATTTTAGATATGAGACCCTTGTCCGTTGTATGGCTAGTAAAGATCTTCTCCCAGTCCGTGGGCTTTCTATTGATCTTGCTAGCTATGTCATTTGCCCTGCAGAAGCTCTGCAACCTTATACAATCCCATTTGTCCAACCTTTCTTTGATTTGTTGTGTTTCCGGGTCTCTATTCAGAAAATTTCGGCCTGAGCCAAGGAGACCCAGGGTTTCTCCTATTCCATCCTGTAATGTTTTCAGAGTGTCTGCTTTGAGTTCAAGGTCTTTGATCCATTTGGAGTTGATTCTGGTGCAGGGTGATATATAAGGATCTAGGTTTAGTTTTCTACATGTAGTTAACCAGTTTTGCCAGCACCATTTACTGAAGAGGCTGTCTGTCTTCCATTCTATTGTTTTAGCTCCCTTATCGAAGATTAGATGGCTATAGGTCTGTAGGTTCATTTCTGGGTTTTCAATTCTATTCCATTGGTCCTGAGGTCTGTTCTTATGCCAATACCAAGCTGTTTTGATTACTATGGCTTTATAGTAGAGTTTGAAATTTGGTATTGATATTCCTCCAGCAGTGTTCTTTCCGTTGAGGAGCGTTTTTGCTATTCGGGGTCTTTTATTGTTCCATATGAATTTTTGGATTGCCTCTTCTATTTCCTTGAAGAATGAGGGTGGAATTTTGATAGGTATTGCGTTGAATTTGTAGATAGCCTTGGGAAGTATTGCCATTTTCACGATGTTAATCTTTCCAATCCAGGAGCATGGGAGGTTTTGCCATTTTTTAAGTTCTGTGTTGATTTCCTTTTTCAAGATTTTAAAGTTTTCATCATAGAGGTCCTTCACTTCTTTAGTTAAGTTAATTCCGAGGTAATTTATTTTTTGTGGGGCTATTACAAATGGAGTTGCTTTCCTAATTTCAGCCACACTTTTCTCATTTTTGGCATACAGAAAAGCCATTGATTTTTGGGGGTTAATTTTATAACCTGCTACTTTGCCAAAGTTTTGAATCAGCTTGAGTAATTTGGGAGTGGAGTCTATGGGATTCTTTAAATACAAGATCATGTCATCTGCAAAGAGGGAGAGTTTTATTTCTTCTTTCCCTATTTGGATCCACTTTATGTCTGCATCTTGTCTTATTGCTGTAGCTAGGCATTCTAATACTAGATTGAAGAGAAGTGGAGAGAGTGGGCATCCTTGTCTTGTTCCTGAGTTAAGAGGAAATGGCTTTAGTTTTTCACCATTGAGTATAATGCTGGCTGTAGGTTTGTCATATACAGCCTTTATTGTATTGAGGAATGTTCCATGGATTCCTAATTTTTCCAAAACCTTCATCATAAAGGGGTGTTGGATCTTGTCGAATGCTTTTTCTGCGTCTATTGAGATAACCATGTGGTTCTTATTCTTGCTCCTGTTGATGTGATGAATAATATTAATTGATTTGCATATATGGAACCAGCTTTGCATCCCTGAAATGAATCCTGTTTGATCGTGGTGTATGATTTTTTGGATGAATTGTTGAAGTCGATTGGCCAAAATTTTGTTGAGAAGTTTTGCATCAATGTTCATCAAAGAAATGGGTCTATAGTTCCCTTTCTTTGATGAGTCCCTGCCTGGTTTTGGGATGAGGGTTATGATGGCTTCATAGAATGTGTTCAGTAGTGAGCTTTCTCTTTCAATTTCATTGAAGAGTTGGAGGAGTATTGGTGTGAGCTCTGCTTTGAAGGCCTTGTAAAATTCCGCTGTAAAACCATCTGGTCCTGGACTTTTCTTAGCTGGGAGGTCTCTTATTGCTGTTTCTACTTCAATGCTTGATATGGGCCTGTTAAGCTGGTTTAACTCATCTTGGTTTAGTTTTGGCATGTCAATATTTGCTAGGAAAAGGTCCATTTCTGTCAAGTTCTCAAACTTATTAGCATAAAGTTTTGAGAAGTATTCCCTTATAATGTTCTGAATCTTGGTTGTTTCCGTGGTGATGTTTCCATTCTCATCTCTGAGTTTATTAATTTGGGTGTGTTCTCTTCTTTTTCTGATAAGATTTGCTAAGGGTCTGTCAATTTTGTTAAGTTTTTCGAAGAACCAACTCTTTGTTTTGTTGATTCTTTCTATAGGTTTTTTGGATTCTAATTATTTAATTCTGATTTAATTTTGATTATTTCTTTCAGTCTACTGGATTGGGGTTTATCTTGCTGCTCTTTTTCAAGGAGGTTTAGATGTGTCATTAAATTGCTAGCTTCCGATCTCTCCAATTTGTTGATGTAGGAGCTCAGAGCTATAAACTTGCCTCTGAGTACTGCCTTTGCTGTGTCCCAGAGTAGCTGGTAATTTGTGTGCTCATTTTTGTTGAATAGCATGAACATTTGAATTTCCTTTCTAATCTCTTCCATGACCCACTCATGATTCAGCAGTGTGTTGTTCAGCCTCCATGTGAAGTCCAGTGGACTTTCTTTGGTGGCTTTTGGTGTTGAGTTCTAATTTTATTCCCTTGTGGTCAGAGAGAATGCAAGGTATAACTTCAATGTTTCTGAATTTAGACAAGTTTGCTTTGTGGCCTAAAATGTGGTCTATTTTAGAAAACGTTCCATGTGCTGCTGAGAAAAACATGTATTCTAATTCTGCTGGGTGAAATGTTCGGTAGATGTCTGTTAAGTCTAGTTGATCTATGCAGCTGTTTAGATCTGCGGTTTCTCTGTTGAGTTTTTGCCCAGTTGATCTATCTAGTGGGGAGAGTGGTGTGTTAAAATCCCCAACAATTAATGTCTTTGGATCTATATGGGATTTGAGGGAAAGTAGTGTTTCTTTGATAAATTTGGGTGCTCCATTGTTTGGCGAATAGATATTTAGAATTGTAATATCCTCCTGAAGGAGAGATCCTTTAATTAGTATGTAGCGACCTTCTTTATCTCTTCTCACGAATTTTAATTTGAAGTCTATTTTATCTGATATTAAGATTGCAACTCCCGCCAGTTTATGGGGGCCGTTTGCTTGGTAGATTTTGTTCCAGCCTTTAACATTGAAAATGTGTTTGTTTTTATGGGCAAGATGTGACTCCTGAAGGCAGCAGATAGAAGGGTCTTGTTTTTTAATCCAACTAGACAGTCTATGTCGCTTAATTGGAGAGTTCAGTCCGTTAACGTTAAGAGATAGGACTGAGAGGTATTTGGGAGTTCCTGCCATGTTATCCACCTTCTTGGGGGCTGCGAAAACTGGGTTCTTCCTTTGGTTCTTGGATTCTCAGTTTGGGTGCTGTTTCTTGGCCTTTGTTGCGGTCTTGTTGGTTTTCTATGTGTAGGACATCTTTAAGAATCTTTTGTAGGGCTGGTTTGGTGGAGATGTATTGTTTCAATTTTTCTTTGCTATAGAAGGTTTTTATTTGGCCTTCAGTTATGAAGGAGAGGTTAGCTGGGTACAGTATTCTTGGTTGATAGTTGTTTGTTTTTAGGGCATGGCATACATCATTCCAGGCTCTTCTTGCTTTGATTGTCTCTGCTGAGAAATCTGAGGTGATTCTATTTGGTTTCCCTTTATAGGTGATTACCCTTTTCTCCTTGACAGCTTTAAGGATCTTTTCCTTGGTCTGAGTTGATCCTGTATGGATTATAATGTGACGGTGGGATGTCCTATTCTGGTCTGGTCTACTTGGGGTTCTAAAAGCTTCTTGTATCTGAATAGGCCTATCTTTTTGTATGTTTGGGAAGTTCTCTGCTAGGATCCTGTTAAACAAATTTCCTAGACCATTAACTTCTGTTTCTAGGTGCTCCTCTACACCCATTATCCTTAGATTAGGCCTTCTGATGGTGTCTTCCAGGTGTTGGATAGATCTATCATACTTCTTGGACTTGTCTTGAATGGTTGTATGTTCTTTCTCTATAATATCTAGGCTGTCTTCAATCCCTGAGATTCGATCTTCTGCATGGTCTAACCTGCTGTCAAGACTCTCTACTTTGTTTTTTATCTCTTTCCCTTTTAATTGGTCAGCTTTGATGGCTTCAAGTTCTTTGTTGAAGCTCTGTTTTAGGTCTTGTATGAATTTCTTTACTTCCCTAATTTGGTGTTCAGTGTTTGTTCTCAAATCACTTTGTTGATTGGTTATGGTTTCTTTGGACTCCCTTTCCTTCTGTTGGGTTCCATTCAGCATTCCCTTTGTGGTCTCCCTGACTTCCTTCAGCTCTTTGTTAATGGATTCCATGAATGCCTTTAGTGATCTTTGTGTGTTCTCTACCTGGTCTCTCAATTCCTGAATTACTCTTTGATTAACTTCCTCCCGTTTGTGGGATTCTTGCAGTTCTCTTTCCTCCCATTTGTGGGATTCCTGCAGTTCTCTTTGAGTGTTCTCAGCCTGCTCACGCCATTCCTCCCTTTCTCTTTGAGTATTCTCAAGTTGTTCACGCAAATCCTGTATCAGTTTTTGAGTAGCTTCCTCACGCTTATGATATTCCTGTATAAACTTTTGGGATGCCTCCTCTCTCTCCCTATCACGCTCATACAGAGTCCTTTGTAAGTTGTCAAACTTCTCATTTATCATGTTTGTCACCAGTGTTTGTAGAGCTATTTGGGAACTCTCCTCTGGATTGTTCATTATCTGATCTGCCCCTGATTATCAAGATTGGGAATTGAGATACCCGGATTTGCCATTTTTCTTGTGTTTTTCCAGCTTACTCTGCCCATTTGAGATGAAAATAGCACCAGTTTTGTGCTAGAACACTATCTTAAGGCAACCATCAACCAACGTTTGCATTTATACAGTCAATAGTCTACAGATACAATCTAGTTCAACAGATACATCTATTCAACATCAAAAAACTATATGTTAATGGGCTTAGAACCGCAGAGAAGAATTTGGAAAACCAGAAATTTTTAGGGTTAGGGAGAGATGTGGGTAAAAATTAGGAATAGATTGGTGTGGGGAGGCACAGGGAGAGTTAACTATGTCCTAATCTCAATGCAGGAAATAGGTTGGGTAGGATGCAAGTAGAGAGGGAGAGAAAAAGAAGAAAGGGAAAGGGAAATGAAAAGAGACCAGAAAAAAAATTAGAAACGTAAAAATTAATATAGTTATGGAGATTGAAAGACCATCTATTTAGGGAGGAATGTGAATATAATGAGAAAACAGGAGGGAGATAGAGGAGATGTGAAAAACTTAAAAAATGCTTAAAATATTATATAGGTATAAAGAGATAGTACTGCTATTAAGGAATTTAAGTCTCAGAGGTTTTGGATTGAGTAATACATTTGTGGATTAAGTGTGTACACAATGGGGGATAGGGTCTACTAGTTAACTATGGGTTTATCTGAGGATGTGCAGGACAAGAGTTAAGTCACATACAGAAGAACAAAAGAAAGGAAAAGGTGAAAAGGATAAGAAAGGGAGGGAAAAAAAGATCAGAAGTTCAGTAGAGCTAGACAAAAAACAAAAAGATAATTAAGAAAGAAAGAAAAAGAGAGAGAAGACAAGAAAAGAAAGGAAAACGTACATTCACGTATTCCTAAAATAAAAATTATAAGAGGGAAAAAAAAAGTTACTGGAAAACAATTATTTTTTCAAAAAAGGCAAAAATTAAAGATTAATAAAAGTTTTAGAAAAGGAAAAAAAATTTATATATATAAGGTACCAAAAAAAAAGAAAAAGAAAAGAAAAAAGAAAAGAAGAAAAAAAAGTTCTTTAATTTTTTATTTTTTTTTTATTTTTTGGGGAGGGGTGGGAAGAATCCTGTATCTCCCTTTTGTCTGTAACCAGCCTCTTGTTGGAGTCTCTGGTCAGCTTGAGGTCCTGTGGCTTGATTGGTTTCTTGAGTCAGTTTGTTCAAACAGGCAGAAAAATGCTCTGCTTTACCCAAGATTTTGAGATCCCCCTCCCAGGTTAGTTTACTGGGAGGGTGATCTGCTTTGAGAATCACAAAAGAGGGGTGATGAGGCTAGGTTCTGGTAGAGTTGAGGCCTTTCAACAAACAGTAGCTTTTCCCTGGGGCTATTTTGTGAAAAATTCACAGAGCCCACCCTGGAGCCATTCTCAGGGTTTCTGTTTTTCAATTGATTGTGGAGGCTGCTAGAGGGAGGGGCAGCCTCTGGCTCTGGTTACCCAGTGAGGAAAGCCACTCCAATGGCTGGTGCCTGAGCTGGGTGACTTTTCCCTGGATGGAGCTGAGTCTGGCAGGTCACTTTGCCGTTAAGTTCTTGTGACCTGTTATATGAGTCGTTTTATTCCAAGGCCTGAGTTGGAGCTAGCAGCTCCTCCGAGCTCCGGTATCCAAGATGGAGATCACCGGTACTGGGGAGGAGGGGTGGCCTTCCCTCCTCTGCTCCCAGAGAAGGAGTGAGGATGTCAGGCTTCTACTCACACCGAGTCTTGGATCCTGGGTCGTCTCTGGTCTGCAAACTGCAGGATGAAGATGTCCACTCCTTGTCGGTTCTTGCTGGTGTTGAGTAGAATCCTCTCACCCACTGCGTCTGGCTCCTTCATCCCGGACTCTCTGTGTGAGCGCTCAGGTATGGCCACGGCGGCGGTCGCCGCCGCGACCCTGCCGCCGCCGCCGCGGCTGCTGGCAGGCGCTCAGATGTGTCTCCTTGTCTTGGCTTCCCCTCTCTTGTCTAACTCTCTGTCCTGTGATGGCACACTTGGTGTGATTCTCTGGCTTAGGACTGTTCACTGGAACTCTAAACCTGCTTTCTATGCGAGAGCTTGTTCAGATTCCAGCTTCTCCTCCGCCATCTTCCCGGAACTCCTCACTGATTTTTTTTTTGTCTGTCCTGAAGCTTGAACTATGGGCCCGGGCACTGTCCCTCAGCTCTTCAGCTCAAGGCAGGCACTCTATCACTTGAGCCATAGTTGCCACTTCCAGTTTTCTGGTGAGATGAGTCTCATGAACTTTCCTGCCTCGGCTGGCTTTGAACCATGCTCCTCAGATCTCAGCCTGCAGAGTTGCTAGGATTATAGGCATGAGCCCCCAGGCCTCTGCTTCTTTCACTGATTTTTTTTACGTTGTTCATTTAACCTCCTTTTTTTTTCATTTTTACCCTTATTTGTGTGTGTGTGTGTGTGTGTGTGTGTGTGTGTGTGTGTTTATGTGTGTGCCTGTCCTAGGGCTTGAACTCAGTGCCTGGCACTGTTGCTAAGCTTCTTTAGCTCCAGACTAGTGTGCTACCACTTGAGCCACAGTTCTGCTTTGTAAATTCTGGGGATAGTTTATTGAAAATGAGCCTTGTGGGGCTGGGAAGGTGGCTCAGTGGTACAGCTCTTGCCTTGCATGCGTGAGGCCCTGGGTTTGATTCCACAGCACCACATAAGCAAAAAGAAAAAAGCCAGAAGTGGCGCCATGGCTCAAGTGGTAGAGCACTAGCTTTGAGCTGAAGAGCTGAGGGACAGAGCCCAGGCCTAGAGTTCAGGCTCCACAACAGGAACCAAAAAATAAAAAAATAAAAAAAAAATAGAAAATGAGCCTGGTGGACTTTTCTGCTGACTTTGAACCATAATCCTCAGATCTGAGCTTCTGGAGTAGCTCTGATTAGTGGTGAGCAGCCATCAGTGGCAGGCTGGCTCTATCCTGATTTTTATGATTATCTCTCTATCCACTGTTCTGGGTTTGCTTTTAGACTGTGCTTTATTGTTGATGACATTTGAAACACCTGACTTTTTTCATGCCAGGCCCAGATAGCTGTAAATTCCCTCAGAGAAGCTTTTGCTGCATCCCAGATGTTCTGGAAAGTTGTGGTATGGCTTTGATTTTTGATTTTGTAAACTTGTTCCTTCATTTGATCCTTAAGTCTTATGACTGACTTTGGGCTCGACAGCCTATCACTTGATGAGAGGGGGGTCGTAAGCCAACATTCTAACTTGGTCTGGACTTACTGGTCCATGGCATCCAGTAGTACTAGTTCATGAAACCGGGGCAGCAGTAGGCATCTATGTGCTGGCTCACTGTCAGCAGAGGGTGACAGTCTTTATCTCATCAACCTAGCTTGGGTTTGATGTCTCTCCTGCTCTCGTGGGACAAGCAACTGGGGCTCCCTTTCAGGTCAGTTCCCATTTGCTTGGGACAGTTTTCCACCCTGAACTTTCAGTTTTCAGGCTTGGCTGGTGAAGTGTCATCTCTATGCAGTGTTGGTTTATAACTGGGCCAGGCCAGCTCTCCCTCCTAGCTGACAGGCACAAGGTAGAGCTGAGTCACTGCTTTACAGTTCAGGCAGGTATATACAGATCCAGAAAATACTGTCAGCTTTATGTTGTATATCAATTTCCCACCACCAAATAGCTCCAAATTTTTAATATACTTTCTATTGCCGTCTACTCCTTTCTATCTTGTATATTTGTCTGTTCTCCTAAAAAACAGCTTTCCATGAAGAACAAAGCATGGCAACTGCAGGAAAATGGATGGAACTGGAATTCATCATACATCTTGGGAAGGAAAACAGGCCAGACAAGAAATGTAAATCTGTTTTTCTCTGGTAGAATCCAGACATTAAAAGACAAAAATCTAGCCTCATGCCAATGGCTCACTATTGTCATCCTAGCTACTCAGAAGGCTGATATATGAGGATCATGGTTCAAAGCCAGCCAGGGCAGGAAAGTCCATGACACTCTTATCTCCAATAAACCACCAGAAAACCAGAAGTGAGACTGTGGCTCAGGTGGTAGAGCACTCGCCCTCAGCTGAAGAGCTGAGGCACAGCAACCAGGACCAGAGTTCAATCCACATGAGAAACCAAAAAAAAAAAAAAAAGATATAAAGCTCATAGTGATGTCCTCAACCACAGGGGCCTTGGGCATGCTTGAGGTACCCAGTGCGAAACTCAGGCTTTGAGACAGTGCTATGTGCTCATCAAAAAAATGGTTGATTTTCCCAGGGTAGGGGTGTGGCTCAGTGAACAGTAAGAGGACTTGAGCAGTAGGAGGATGTGAATAATAGGAGGATGTGAACAGTAGGGCCTCCAAAGGCAGCCCGGGTCCTTAGCCAGCTCTGCCACAGCAGGCAGCATGCCTAGGGGTCAGGACACTCAGCGTGACTGCTTAGGACTAAGTGTCCTCACAGAAAAGGGCAGAGACCAAGGCCCCAGGACCCTCCCCCCAACTCCCACTAAGACCTGAGGTCCGACTGTTTCTACACCTTTATTTTTTTGTGAAAAGAGGGAAAAAAGGAATAAAATATAAACAATACAGTTGACACAAATAAACCACCTGGGGGGGTTGGGTGGCGGGAAGGGGAGAGAGGTGGGAGGCAGGTGGGGATGGGGTCCCCATGTCAGCAACAAGAGGCAGTGACCCGGATTCTCGATTCTCTCCCTACAGGGCAGGAGTGCCGCCTTCCTCCTGGCTGCTGTCCATCCCACTGCATGTCCCTCAGCCTTTGGGAGGGGGCCGGGTGCCATCTCCCCAGGCAGCTCAGGGAACGTGCGTGGGGCCAGGTCTGGGATCAAGCCAAGCACAGGGAGGGCTGTCAGGGACACACTGGCTCCGTGAGGGAGAATCTCAGAGAGGGCTAAGCCGAGGGTGGGCCAGAGGCTGGCACTGAAGGCCCAAGCACTGGCTCTTCTTCCAGTATCAGGAAAGAGACAGAACTGGAGGAACAGGAATGGGCCGGCTCAGAAGTCCAGCGTGGCCCTCTTGCGCCCCTGCCCAGGCTGCACCACCCTCTCCCCATCCAACTGCCTGTCTGGCCCCCTATCCCCTGCCTGGCACTGCCACCCTCTGGCCCTCCCGGGCCCCTGTCCGGGCACCACCACCCCTCCTACCTGCCATCGCCCGCCAACCCCCAACTCACCCTGGTCAAGGCCTCCTGGGCAAAGTACTTGACGGCCACATCCTGGTCCTGGGTCAGCTTCTCCAGGACTGGCTTGACCTCGCTCTTCAGGGTGCTGGAAGCAGAGGGGAAAGGGCCGGACATGAAGCTGATGGGTCCCAGAGCTGGGAACTCAGTTCAGGCCTGGCCACCCCCTGGGGAATTACAACTTGCATCTCCAGATGACTAGCGATGCTGAGCCATCCTTCCCCTCCCTTCCCTTCACATCCCCCTCCCCAGAAGGCTCACCACAGCCACTGCTGACTCCTCAGTCTACAGTGAAGCCGACACTGGGAGGAAGCAGCAGGCAGCAGTGGCAGCTGAACACAGTGGTGCACATCTGGAATCCCAGCCACTGAGGAAGCCCTAGCAATAGCTAGGCGTGGTGGCAGCCGTTATTCTAGCGGTGTGAGCAGCATGCACAGACCAGGCAGCCTGGGCCACACATGCACTCTGTGAAATATAACAAAGGCAAAAAGTGCTGGGGGCATGGCTCAAGTGGTAGAATGCTTGCCTAGCGAGGTCAACCCTCAGTATAACCACAAAGGAAGAAACAGTGTAGCTGGAGAGGAGCATAAGGAGAGCGAGTCCCAGCTCACCTGTTGTGGAGGATGGGCCTGATCTTCTGCAGGGACTTGGCCACATTGAAGCGGACGTTGGCGGTGGGGTCCCCAGCCAAGTGCACAACGGTGGGCAGCATGTGCTTGGTGGTGATGTCCTGCCTGCACACCTCCGACAGAACCTGGCCAAGCATGGGCACACGATCAGTACAGGCAGCGCCTGGCACCTGGGTCCGGGTGGCGAGGCTACACCAATCCTCACCGGCATGGAAATGGTGTGCACAACTGAGAACACCTCTCCGCGACTATGATTTACAACGAGTTCAACTCTGAACACCCAGCCAACAATGTGTCTCACACCAGCTCACCCACACCCAGGCCAAGGGTGCCGGAGGCCTGGAGCCCGCCCAGCTCCAGAAGTGTACTGCTGGCCCTGGCCTCCATCCTCTCCACTCCCAAGCTTGGTTTCACGGTGGGGCTGGCCGTGCCCCTCCCCTGGCAAGCTGGCACCTGGGTGCAGGTGTGGTGCGGGCCACACTTATGTTTATGCAGAAAAGGGTGGTCATGCAGTGCAGGTAGTTGGGGTGTCCAGAGATAGCCAGCATCATGGGGATCATGGTGGCATGTGCCCACTCCTTCCCAAACTTCTCCATCAGCTTCTTGAGGTTGCTGGTGGCTGCCTCACGGATGGCATAGACTGCAAGGGTGACAGGAAGTCCATGGGGGAGTTTTAGAGTGGGTCATGGCTCAGTGCCAGCCTTCCCCAGGGTTCCAACAGTGGGGGGCAGGACACAGACAGAACAGCTGCATGGCCCCACCCACTGGCTGCCAGCTCCTTCTGGCAGGACTCACCATGGTCCACCAGCCATGCCATGCACAAAGATTTGAGTTTCCCGTCAAAGAATTCCACTCCCTGCCATAGGAGAGGGGGTGAGGGAGTCTGGCCTGCCTCCTCTCCCCTCCCCACCATACCGGGCATGCCCTGGATCATGCACCATCTGCCCAGCAAGCAGGGGCATGTACTCGATGATGGCCAGCCGCACCCGCCACTTGGCATCCTCGGCTAGCTCCACGATGGCGAGGAGCAGTGACTAGGACAGCTGCCAGATGTTGATCACCTTGTTCACGCAGTCCAGGTTGGAGATGATGTTCAGCCGCAACTCCGGGCAACGCAGAGGATGGGGCTCCAGTGATGCCTGGCCCAAGGCGGCCCAGAATGGAGGGAGGGGAGTGCCACCCCACAGCAACACTCTACAGACCTGCCATCTCCCCAGGGCCACTGCCCAGCCCCAACCTGTCCCCAGGGACACAGTGACAAGACCACATACAGAGCCACACTTAAGTGATGGATGCTTGGGCATCATATGACACCTGCAGTCATTCTGAGAGAACTTGCAGGAATCATGAGGAAAAATAACACAATGGGAGAAGAAAGGTGAGCCCCAGCTCTGCCCAGGACAGCTGTGTCAGGACCCAATTGAGGCTGGAGCCAGGAGGGCGGAGTCATGGCACTTGGCCCACCAGTACTGAGACTTGCCCCTTTCATTCCTGTCACCTCAACTCCCTCCACTGACATGAGATCCACCAGAGCACAGCCCTGCCTCCAGGGCAAGCCTCATCCATGCCATGCTTCCACTATCCAGCAGGGCCGGGGCAAACACAGCAGGTGCTCCATGACAGAAAGGGTTTGAACTGCTTCTGCCTCCCAGATTGTGAGCTCTGATCAACCCCACACATACATGCTTACCCATCACACATCGACTCATCACTCAGCTCAGAAGCCCCCCCGCTGGACTCCATGATAGCCATCAATCACCTTGGCAGGGGGCTAGGGGAGGGGAGATTCACTTAGTCCCTCAGCTGGGCCAGGAAGAGGAGCAGGAGGTGCTCGAGGGTGTTGTCTTTGCCCAGGATGGGAGAGAGGCCCATGATGACGGAGGCAGGGCTGACTTCACCTATTGGTTGGCATCTGACACCAGTTCCTTTGAGGGAGAAGGGAGGGAGGCCCCAGGTGACCTGCTTCAGCCTTCTCTGCACATGATTGACAGGGGGCATGAATGTGGGTTGCAGGGTCCATGCCTCCATCTCCTTGGCTGCAGCCTGTGACCCAGGTGCCTGGGGCATTTCCACAGCCTGTTCTGTGCCCTCTTTCCTGTCCAGCTGACTCCCTCCGCCAAACCAGTTACCTTGATGCACGGTAAGATCTGGGTCATGATCACGATCTCCAGACAATCTGCGGAGAGGTTCTTGCAGAACTCTGCAGAACAGGGTGAGTGATGAGATGGAGCCCACTGCACCTCCACCCTAGCCCCCCTCCTTATGCATGGGCCATGGGCACCCACCTTTCACTTTGTGGGAGGCCACGGCCCTCACCTCGGCCTCACAGTCCTTCATCAGGTTCTGGAAGGCGGGCACCAGGTCTGTCTTGGTGATCTCAGGCCCCACTGCTTTCTGGAGCTGGAAACCCAGAACCAGGAAGAGGTGGGGTGTGTGGAGTGAATGGGGGTCTGGCAGCCTCTCTCAGCTATTGAGGCCAAAATCTAGGTGGAAGCTGTGCAGGTGTGGAGATGGGGCAGGCTGCTCTTCCCAGAGCCAGCCCTCGTCTCCAGCAGCATGCGCCAAAACCACAGACCTTAGTTCACATTATCCCAAGTGGGGCTTTCTGTGACCTGATCCACAAACATGCCAGCGATGCAGAGTCTCCTGCTTTTACATTTATACTAAAATATAGTGTGCTGAGTCACTAAATGGGCACGGGAGCTAAGGAGAGACTCTTCAGAAGAGGGAAGAATGGCAAAGAAACACATGAGGAAATGCTCATCATCTCTGGGCAGCACAACAACCCTGAGATTCCATCTTAATCCAGTTAGATTGGCCAGCATTGTGAATTCGAACAAATGCTGGTGGGGATGTGGAGAAAAGGAGACCTACTGTGCAGCTGGTAGGAATGTGAACTAGTGCAGCCACTCAGCACAGCAGTCTGCAGGTTCCTCCAAATACTACACACAGTCTTTCCCTCCCACCCACTCCTGGGCAACTACACTGAGCATCATGACAAGGACACCTGCACACCCATGTTCACTGCCACAGTACTCACAATAGCCAAGATATGGAAACAGCCCAGATGCCCCACAGTAGATGAGTGGACCCACAAAACGTGAACAATGGTACTTTACACAGTCATTAGGAAGAATAAAATAATGGCATTTGCAAGGAAATGGATGGAACTAGAACAAATCCTGAGAAGTGAGGCAAGTCAAGACTGGAGATAAATGGTGCACGTTCTCTCTGATATAAGGAAGTTAGATCTAAAATGCACTGGGATATGACAAATGCCACAGGATTCCAGAGACTCACACACAGTGAGACCAAAGGAGAGTAGTTTTAGGAGAGAATCACAAAGGCCCAATGCCTAAGCGTCTCTTCATATTTATATAAAATATATAAAACAAAACCCAAGATGTGGAAACAAAATACACATACATTTTTTGGTTTTAGCTTTTGATACTTCTGTGTTCTTTATCTGATAAAGAGTCTGTTCTCATGTTATCACTGAGAGGGTACAGGGAGGGAAAAAGGATAGAAAGAAAAGTGCATCCATGGAGCTCACAGGACACCGATGAATGTGAACTGCACAACTCGTGGGTAGAGATGGGAGGGAGGGGCTGGGAGGGAATGAGAGAACAGCGGACACTCACTGTACAAAAGGAAATGTCCTCATTCTCTGACTCATGCATGCCATTGTAATCCTTCTGTATATCCCTTCTATAATAACAGTACACATGTACAAAATGGGCTGTGCACAGCAGCTCACACCTACAATCTAGCTAGCTGTACAGGAGGCAGAGTTAGAGAAATGGAGTCCAAGGTTAGCTTAGGCAAAGGTGGAGATCCTAGCTGAAAAATAAATCCAAAGTGTAGGGTGTGCCTCAAGAAGGGGGCACCTGCCCAGCGAGCACAAGACCCCAGTTCACAGCCCCAGTTACCAGTATGAACACAGGTCTGGATGAATGTGTGCCTAGTGACTCTGCCTTTTCTTGGTTGCCAGAGATGCCTTACACTTGCTCCTGACCATCGCT
Source organism: Dipodomys spectabilis (assembly GCF_019054845.1). Lineage (NCBI taxonomy): Eukaryota > Metazoa > Chordata > Mammalia > Rodentia > Heteromyidae > Dipodomys > Dipodomys spectabilis. Next base: position 670,951 of record NW_024870943.1, read on the forward strand.
TGCTCCGGACCACCACCAGAGCCGATGGGACCACACTCAGGGAACACACAAGGGTAGCCCCCCAAGGGCCTCATGCTCTTTTACCAGTGTAAGTGGTATGGAGTGCGAGTGGGCAGTCCTGTTTCTACCTCAGCTCCTTGTCTGTCTGTAGCTTCTACTCCTGGGCAGGACAAGAGTCTCCCTTGGAGCTCAGGACAGAGAGCTTCACTTTCCCACCTTTCCAGGTCCTTGCCGTGTACAAAGCAGGGCGAGTGACAGCTTCCCAGTGTGATTGTGCCCCCCTGACCCTGCCAAGATCCAGCCCTGGCTTCTCTGCCCAGGGACGTCAGGCTGCCCGCTTCCATGCAGGACAGACACGCGTCCCTCTTCCCTTCAGCCTTGGCCCTGCATGTGCACTGCAGGCCTCACGCACCTCAGTGAACTTGTCGGCCACCATGGAGCGGACATGCCAGGACCTGTCCTCGGCCACCTGGCGCAGTGTGGGCATCACCAGGGCCCCCAGGTCCTCCTGGGGCAGGAGCTGGGCAATGTTCACACTCACCTCCACCGCCAGCAGCCACCCAGAGACCTGGGGAGCAGAAGGAGTGCTGAGTGTCCATGGTGCATAAGGGCAGAGGGCCCAGTGGCAGAATGGGGGAGGGGGAAAAGGGGGGAGGAGGAAGGGTGGAGCAGGGACCCACCTGTTCATCAGAGGCTAGGTTGGAGAACATGGGGATGATCTCACTCTTGACGTTGTCCAGCTCTAGGACCTTGGCGAACTCCCCCAGCTTGGAAGATGCGGCCCGTCCCACCATGGGGGTGTCATCTGAACAGAGGTTTTGTAAGTACCTGAGGATCTAGACTGGCGCTGGGCAGGAAGAATTCAAGGAGCCAGGAGAGATCAGAGGGTGTGGACCCTTGGGTGCCATGGTTGTTTCCCAGGGCATAGGAGGCTTCACTCAGGATAGGAGGAAGAGTAGGAGGGGGGCCTTTGGCCAGGGCAGACAAGGGAGCAGCAGGTACGGTTACTGCGCATTCATACTCACATGGGAGGGGGAGGGGACTGCCACTGAGGCCCAGCAGGTGAGCTGACCTGAGGGGACAGGACAGGGGCAATTGGGCAGGTGGTGGCAATGGAGCCCCGGACTCACTGGTAGAGCTCTCCTTTCACAGCGCTGGACACTCACAGGTAGCAGAGGGAGAAGAGGCCGCAGGCCAAGGTGTGGGAAGTGAACCAGTTGCCCCCCGCCAGCCATTTCACCAGGGGCATGAAATGGGCTTCGAGGTCAGAGGGCAAGTGCTCATGGGAGATGGCCCGCAAGGACTCCACCGCGTTGTCCCTCACCACTGTCTCCTCCACCGTGGCCAGGGACTCCAGTAGGGGCTGCAGGGGCGGGGGAGGGGCGGGTGGCACTGATGCTCTGCTCAGTCCTCCAGCCTTGAGGCCATCCCCCTAGACAGCACCCAGCCCCCCTACCAACCCTGCTCCATGGCTCCTGTCTCTGCTCCAGGGATGAGAACAAGGACCCCGCATGCCACTCACCAACAGGCAGTGCACGTACTCTGGGCTCCCCACCAGGCCGGTAAAGGTTCCCAGCTGCTCAGCCAGGGCCAGAAGGACCTCAATCTCAGCATAGATGGTGTCTATAGGGGCAGGGCATTCCCATCACAGCCCACCCTGGGACCCTGGCACCCTGGGATCCCGGTCCCAAGATCACAGGCTTGCTGTCAGTACCCACAGTTTTCCCATATGGCCAGCACAGAGAACAAGATAGGAGCTGGGGATGGGTGGGGGCGCACTGAGTGACAGGACCACTCTACACCCCTCAGGGAGGGGAGACTGAGTCCCATCCTGTGCAACACTGTGGCAAGCAGATTTCCTGTTCAGGTCAGCTCACACTCTCAGCACTGTTCTCTGCCAAAAATCCTTTTCTATCTGTTCAGACTCGGTTCAGCTACTGCCTCCTGGAGACTTTGCAGGCTGGCCCCTTCGCCCAGGCTGCCCCCAAACACCGGCCCCTGTGCCCGGCTCCCACCCAAAGACAGGGTCAAGCCCAACCACAGTCTCAGGCCTCAGGCCTGGGCAGGGCAGGCCAGGACACCGGCGATCTCTGGGATTCTTCCTTTCTGACCTAGGACTCACCACAAGAAGCGCAGCACCCAGGGCTCAGAGCACCACCTCCAGAACCCTGAAACTACACTGCTGTCCTTTAAGATGCGAGCCTGGCATTTTGCCCTACCCCACGATCATGCTGCAGTAATCGCTTACAAAACCAATCCTGCATGTTCTGCTGGCGTGAGGCTGAGGCTTCTGCTTTTCTGTCTGGACAGCACCACCTTTTCCCAACGGACATGGCACCTGCCACATGCAACTGGAGATGCTCCCAGGCAGCAAGTCCAAAGAAGGGACCTTACATCCCTTGGAGCTCTGAGCCCCATGTGTCTAGATACCTGGCAGCTCTTGGTCTGAAGCTTCCACATTCCCCCCATCCCAAGCCCAAATTCTTTCCACCCATGCAGGCAGAACATTGTCTGATGAGACTGTCCTCCCAGCTGACACTTAGGTGTTAAACGGACTGAACGCTCTCCATGTCTCTAGTACGAGTCACACGACTGTGTCCACCTGGCAGAGCCCGAAGCAGGTCTCAGGCTGGGAGTCTCACTCCGGGTCTGCGGCTGCTTTCCAGCAGACTTTCAAGAGGACATCCTGCCTCCACCTTTCTCTTCCTCAGCCTTCCCCTCAACACAGTCTTGCAGTACATAAAGCTTGTCTACCTGCCCCTCAGCCTCTGTACCCCATCATCTAGGGCCTCTGCCAAGGGCTTCGCTTATTAAGCAGAAGCCATCTCCAGGCATCCCCACTGCACTGGGCCCCACGAGTACCCACCTGTAAGGAAGGGGAGGAGTTCACTTCAAGTCCTTTCCACTCCAAGGGCGAAGGCCATGGTGGACAGCTTCTTGATGCTGTTGAGGTGAAGCTGAGGAGAGAACAAGGAGGGAGAATGTCAGTAATCCCAGACTCAAGAGAGCTCCACAGTGCTGGGAGCAGACGATCCGCACACCCACCATGCCCTCCTCTGACCTGGAGCTCACAGTTCAATAGAAACAGTGCACTTTCCGAGTTCACTTAAGGTCAGACACGCTGCCCACCACTGGCTACTACACCACATACTCCACTTAGTAGCAGCCACAGCCTAGCATGCACGAATGCATGCTCTGGGCCAGGCCCTAGACAAGGCACACACACCTGCGACCTCACTGAACCCTCAAAGCAATTGACGCTCACAGCGTCAATCCTGTGAGGCACAGCATAAGGCAGAACCTCTGGCTAGCTCACAGAAGTAAGAGGATGGCTGGCGGAGCAGGCATTTAAACACAAGACTTGTGGCTAATGGTGATGATGAGAGAACAAACAATAGCATAGTATTACTACAAAAACAAAAGTCAGGTATGCTGATGCACACCTGTAATCCCAGTACTCAGTGGACTGATGTGGAAGATTTGTGACTTCAAAACCATAGTAAAATCTTTTCTCAAAATAACAATGACAACAGAGGGGCAACCTCAGCCTTGTTGTGGGCAACACCATGGGTGAATGGGAACCTGAGACTGTACAAGTGGTTCTGGGTGCCCAGTTTCTGGCTCATTAACTCCCTCTGGAATGCAGGCCATACAACCTGAGCTTTGTTTCAGAAGAGGGCCATGGTAATTACTGTGCCCATTGTTTCCATCTCAGAGCCATCGCAGCAGAATCCTGACCAGTGTCTGATGGTACATCCCAAGACACATTACGGAATGGGTTCAGCCCCACGTGACAACAGGAGGGCCACAGGGTGCAGGTGGAGCCACTGCTAGGCTCCCAGCCTGGCCTTGTCAGCACCCTGTCACACCCTTTCTGCTTGATCACACTTTGACACAGTCTTCCCCATCCAATGAAGTCTGCATAAAAAAAAAGAACAAAACGAGAGGTTTTGGAGAGCTTCCAGAGAGCTGAAGATGTGAGGGTCTGTGGAGTGTAGGGAGTGTAGGCAAGACACTCGGCTCCCGAGGCATTGCCATACACATCTTTTCAGTAGCATCCTTTATGGTGAACCCATGAGGATTTGTCCCTGGTCCTGATTCCTATGAGCTGATCAGCTGCATGTGGGGGCAGAGTCAGAAACACAGCAAGCAACCTGGGCCTTCACATCTGCAGCAGGGGAATTAGGGTGAGAACTGAACCAAATTAGAAGGGCCGGGCTGTGTCTGCTGTTGCATAAGGAAATGCTCTGGTGGTAGAGCACCAGCCAGTGAGCAAAAGCATCAGATACCCAGTTGAAGTTCTAATCTCAGATAAAAAAAAGAAAGAAAAAAAGGAAATGCTTGCTTTCTACTGGGGAGAAATGATCCCACTTTTCAGGGCCAAAACTTTTCTGTGGACTGTGCTGGAAATGTGGAGAAAAATCAGGGAATTTTGTTTGTCTTTACACATGGGCTGTGAGCTAGTTCCCAGTCCCGAGACTGTGTTAGTGAACAGGAAAGTAGTGTATATTGGTGAGTGTTTCCACATCCCATGTTAAGTTTACTCTGAATTGAGGGTCGGTCCTAGAGCCAACCACAGTGTCCTCCTAAGCACCCCTAAGTCTTCTCCTAAGCTGGAGAAGACTCAGTACACAGAGGGCAGTCTGGGAACAGAGGCAGGGGGAGGCTGAGGATACACCCATAAGCCCAAGAAAATCAAGAACCATAACTGGGCCTGAAGTGTGGAGAGGAGCTCAGAGTGAATCCCCATAGTATCTGTGAATGTAAGCCACTGGGTGAGGCTATTTCCCAGCAGCCCCAGAGAATAGGAGCATCAAATTCTCGTCGTGTGTTCACATGAGGAGAGAAGCAGCAGGGAGACCCTCCCTCCTCTGAGGAAACCAGGCTGGGAGCAAGGGACACCCGCCTAGGCCAGCCTGTGTATACAGGGTCCTAACCCCAAAGCTCCAATTGCGACCACTGCAGTGGACTGCAAACCCTCCCTGTGTGCTTCTCCTGCCTAGCTCCAGTGCATGGAAAACAATGACATCACATGCGCTGAGTGCAGTGACATCGCTGAGACCAGCTAACCCTGGTAGGCCCAGAAGGCCTCCTCCCCCAGGGCATGGCAGACCAGGAAGCTGCACTGAGGTGAAGAGTAGGCCCACATCCCGGGAAGGCGAAGAGTGACTGAGAGCTTCCCTGCAGATGATCCTCTCATCAAGGCATTATGCATCTCTTTAGGATCACAATGGAACTGATGAAGAGTTAGGTAAATAATGCAGCTGGGCTTAGTGATGTGCACCTGAAATGCCAGCACTGAGGAGGCTGAGGCAAGAGGATACTAGGTTCAAGGCTAGCCTGGACTACAGAGTTGAGACCCTGTCTTTAAAAGCAAAAAAGGGACTGGGAAAGTGGCTCAGTGATAGACTGTTGCCTTGCATGCAGGAGGCCCTGGGTTTGATTCCTCAGCACCACATAAGCAGCAAATGCCTGAAGTGGCACTGTGGCTCAAATGTTAGAGCCATAGCCTTGAGTTGAAGAGTTGAAGGACAGTGTCCAGGCCAAGTTCAAGCCTCATTACCGACCAAAAAAAAAAAAAAGAATAGAAAATGAGGGGCTGGGAAGTAGCTCAGTGGTAGACTGATTGTATTGCATGCATGATGACCAGGGTTCAAATCCTCAGCATCACCTAAGCAGAAAAAGCCCAAAGTAGTGGTGTGGCTCTAGTTGTATAATGTTAGCCTTGAGCTGAAGAGCTGAAGAACATCACTCTGGCCCAGAGTTTAGGCCCCACAATGGACAGAAAAAAAAAAACAATAGAAAATGAAATATTTAGGCATATTCTCAAGAATATGTAGGTCCTTGAACACCATATCTACTGTGGCACTATTCACCACAGCCAAGAAACAACCCAGAAGCTCCATGGTGTCTGCAGAGAAATGAGTGAAACTGAACATGGTCATGTGGAGCAAAGTCAGCCACGTTTAGAGCACTGGAGTCAGAGACCTAACTGTGGATGAATGCATAAAGAAGAGGTAGCCTAGTCAGTCAGTGCTGGAGTCCCCGGCCAGAGGCGTGATCTTGAGATACCACCCCTCCGGCTGCCTCTGAGGACCTTTCATCAGGATTTTTCAGTCTGAGGAACGGTTCAGTGTCCAGGATGATGAACGCAGACATGGATGTTGATGCTGAAAATCAGATGGAACTGGAGGAAAAAGCACGACATGAATCAAGTGTTGGAACTCCAACACACACTTGAAGATCTCTCAGCAAGAGTAGATGCAGTTAAGGAAGAAATCCTGAAGCTAAAATCAGGAGACCACATTTTTGGACAATATAGAGAAAACCTCATGTCTGCTTCTAGTGTTTTCCAAACAACTGACATGAAAGGGAAAAGAAAGTAAGGGACTGAGTTCCCCTCTCATTTACGGAATTGCTGCTTCTCTCTCCCTCTCTCTCTCCTTTTCCTTCTCTCCATCCCTTTCCCCACCCTCCTTCTCTCCCCCCTTTAAAACCTGGAAAGATTCCAAACGTTACAGTATCTTTGTTTGTGGCTTCATTGAATGTTTATAAAAATAATTTCAAATCTAGGCAAAATTAACTACTTAACAGAAGACTTCCATGAGTCTGGGTATTATGTTAGTCTAAGAAAATGTGCAGATGTGTTGTAGAGACTTTATAATTAGAATTGCATATATTTACGAAACTTGAAAATGAATGTTTTTTTGAATTTGCTTTTATTACATGCTTACTTAGTAAGATATACAAGAAAATAACCATGTTGTGAAAATGTGACCAAAATCATGTACTGAATGCACAGCTGTATGTATGTACCTGTTCACCATTGTGTGCCTCTCCTCCATCTGCCTCATCCTCCCCATTTGCCTTCTCCTAAGTCAAGATAGTTTCACATTTGTAAAAGTGCTTGGAGTAGTAATCACCCGACAGTAATCTGATCTGTAAGTCCTGAAGTTAACCAAAACCTTGCCTAAAGTTTGTCAGTTGTACTTTCTAATAATAAGATAGGAGTGATGGTTTCTCTTTAACCATTTGAAAACAGATTTGGGCTATAAAGAGGATTTTAAGTTGAAAATAAATTATCAAATTGAGATCTGTTTAAAAACAAAAAACCAGCTTACTTTTGCACCAAATAACTCACTTGCTATCTGAAAAGATAAGAATTTTGGTTATGGACTGTGAAGGTGGCTCAGTGGTAGAGTGCTTGCCTTGCATGTATGAGGCCTTGGGTTCCATTCCTCAGCACCACATAAGCAAAAAGAAAAAAGCCGGAAGTGGTGCTATGGCTCAAGTTGTAAAGCATTAGCCTTGAGCTGAAGAGCTGAGGGACAGCCCCCAGGACTAGAGTTCAGGCCCAACGACCGGAACCCCTCCTCTAAAAAAAAAGAATTTTGGTTATGTATCGATTAGAAGTAGAAAGTCTGGGAGGAATACATAGAAATAGGTAATGAATAATGTGATAAATGTAGCAACCAACTCCAAATGTTTTCACTCCAGATTTGTATTGTCTCTGGCACAGAACAGATTTCCAGTGAATATATATATATATATATATATATATATATATATATATATATATATATATATATATATATATATATATATATATATATGAAAATGGGTTAAGTTTGACTGATCTTACATACACCACATGCTATGCTATTCCAACTCTAGGGTTTGGTTGCAAGGTTTATTTGTTGTACCTAGTCAATTAACTGTTACCAAATTCCTTGAAGAGTATACTGGTGTTAGAATCATGAATGAGATAATTTTATTTGTATAATAATTGGTAAGCTCAGTATTTTTATCTCACTCTGTAAAGGCAACTAATTGGTTGGTAGAATTTTAAGCATTCTCATAACAATTTCTAAAAATTTAGTTCATAGATTCCATTTGGTAAACGAATCAATATCAGCGGTAATATTAAGAGATTATACTAGGAAACGAGATCCACTAATATAGCTTATGGTTATTAGATTTGAACTACTTTAATCATGGGATAATCTTATGTGTTAGTGTAAGATTTCATAAATGACTTTAACTATATGAAGATGTAATAGTCATACTGCAAACATCCCTTTTGCATCCCTTTTGTGACCTAATTTTACAAATATTTAATATGGTGTTGCATTTCTGCTTTGCTGTTTAAGAAAAAGATGTTTCACACACACACAAAAGATGTAGCCTATTTTCATCACAAAGTACGAATAGGCCAGGAACAAGAAGGAAATCCTGTCATTTGCTGCCACATGTGTAGAACTACAGATCGCTGTGGGAAATGCAAGAAGTCAGACACAGAAAGGTAAATGCATGTTCTTGAAACAGACAAAAACAAGGCAGAGGAATTGTCAGCAAGACCAGTAGGGTCCAGGTGAGGAATGGAGTCTATGCAATGAGGTAGACCAGAAACCCAGGGTGAGGAGTCACTGCTGATCCTCTCCTGAGCACAGTGACAAATTTCTGCTTCAAAATCACCACTGCTAATGATGAAAATGAGTAGGGAATTAGAGAATGAAGCTACCTCCTCAGAAACGACCAGGTATGAAAAGAGATCAACCTGCTTTCAGGAATATGCATGAAATACTTACTTCTAATCTCCAAATGGGGTCTCTAGGGATGAAAACATTTTAAGAAAAAAATGGCCATTATTGCCAAAGAAACTCCTGTACAGAAATGTCTCATTCTTTTTTCTTTCTTTCTTTTGGGCCAGTCCAGGGGTTTGAACTCTGGGCCTGGGTGCTGTTGCTGAGCTCTTTTATTCCAGACAGGCACTCTACCACCAGAGAGTGGAGATAAGAATTGGAGATAAGAATCTCATGGGCTCTCTTCACCAGGCTGGCTTTGCACCTTATTCTCTGATATCAGGCTCCTGAGATTGCATCAGTATTGGGTTCCATTTTTCTTTTCTAACACCATATATGATGATAAAACAAAAGGAGACTGAGATGAGGAAGGCCGGGAAGGTGGCTCAGGGGTAGAGTGCTTGCCTAGCATGCATGAAGCCCTGGGTTCAATTCCTCAGCAGCACACACATGAAAAAAGACAAATGGTGCTGTGGCGCCAATGGTAGAGTGCTAGCCTTGAGCAAAAGCAGCTCAGGAACAGTGCCCAAACCCTGAGTTCAAGTCTCAAAACTGGAAAAAAAAAAAAGGGAAGAGACACTTTGGGTAAGAATCTTTGGGGACACATGGCTTATACACCGCTGAGGTTGTTTACAGTCATCTCGCTTCAGGCCTTAGTGTCTCTTGCCAGCCTACTGGGATCCAGGAGAATTAAGCAACTGCACCACTCCCCTGTCCCCTGGAGAAGCACCCACATGAAAGTGAAAAGTGTCTTGATAATTGTCACATGGGGGAAAAGAAAAAGTTTACTGAGAACTTGGCTTGCCACCCCAGGTGAAGGGAAAATCACCACTCCCGCGGGAGACGACCACAGCTGCTGCCCTCCTGGACCCCTATCTAAGTAGCCCTCTGAAGCTCTGAAGTGCCCATGTGCATCTCAGAAATGACCCGCCATGCCACGCACATCCTGAGAGAAGAGGCGAGCACTTGTGTTCACTGCCACTGGAAAGGCGCAGCCTGCAGGAGAGACCCCTGGTTCCCAACTCTGGCTAAGGTATCACCTTAGGATCAGGGATTCTGCATTGATCCTGGATGCATAACAAAGCCACAGGAAAGGATAGGAATGGGCTAGGACAGTGAAAAGAACTGGGGTTCTAGGCCCCCCACCCCCAAGCTCTGTTGATTCCTCACTTCTTCTTCCTAACAGAGTCTGTCCTGGTTTATGACAAGTGAGGAGGAATCCTGAATGTCCATGGGCTGGGGAAGATGTGTTCACATCAGCGACTCTAGAATGGCATTTGAACCTAAAATTGCCCCTCTTGTTATCTGTCATTCACCTCTTCCTTCACCCGCACCATCCCCACCAGAGACCTGGTTCATCTTCCTGGTATTTCTTCTGTGCAATATGGGCTCGGTGTTGAGGAAAGGGTGACACCTAGGACCCACGCCCGCAGCCAGTGTATTGAGGTAAAAGTGCATGTGACCATGGGTATGTGTCACCCATGTTTCAAGTTTCTTCCTTTAGTTAGTCAGAGAGCTTGAACTTGAGTCTTGCCCATGTTCCTTGAACCCATTTTGCTCAAAGCTAGGCCTCTACCACTTTGAGCCACAGGTCTACTTCTGGTTTGCTGGTGCTTAACTGGAGAAAAGAGTCTCACAGACTTTCCTTCTCTGAGCTGCCTTTGAATTGGGAATCCAAGGTCTCAGCCCCTGAGTAGCTAGGATTACAGGCTTGAACCACTAGAGCCTTGCTTGTTTAGAATCTTAGATCTGATTCTACAGAGGAGAAATGGAGCCGTCTTCCTCTCAGAACCTGACTCACCTTCCTTTCATGCCATTTCTCCAGGCTCACCCATTTCCATGAACATGCCATCTTCCTCTTCTCCATGGATGAATAGAATTGGATTTTTCCTAATACATGAGATACATTGGGAAAATATTTCTGGTGGTCTGAATGCTGGATGGAGAATGTTGAGTTCCCTTGGAACCATGCAGGCCTCAGTTTCCCAGGCCAGAGCCTCTGGATGAGACTCAAGGAACAGAGAGGATGGGAGATACCCATGTGCTTATGGGGGTGATCCTCTTTGGCCAGACTGTGGTTGGGTTTGTGGGTAATTTGTCTCTTCTCTCCCATTATCTATTCCTTTCCTGCATGGGGAACAGGATGAGAGCCACAGACTTGATTCTTAGGCACTTAATTGTGGCCAACCTCCTAACTCTTCTATTTAGGGGTGTTCCCCAAACCATGGAGGTTTGGGGCTGGAGAATTTTCTTCAATGATGTGGGGTGCAAAATATTCTTCTATCTTTGCCGAGTGAGCAGGGGAGTGTCGATGGGTAGCACTTGCTCCCTCAGCATCTTCCTTGCTGTCAGCATCAGCCAGGGGGACTCCAGGTGGGCAGGGCTGAAGAGGAGAGCCCACAAGCACATTGTCTCCACCATCTACCTCAGCTGGGGGGTCTTCCTCCTGGTGAGCATTATTTTTCTTATGTACATGACTGGACCCAAAGCGCATGACAACATGACTAGCTTAAAGTCCTATGGATACTGTTCTTCCGTGCGTCACGATCCAGCTGCTGATGTGCTGTACATGGCCATACTGTCGGTGCCTGATGTTCTGTGTCTGGGGCTCATGCTCTGGGCCAGCACCTCCATGCTTTTTGTCCTGTACAGACACAAGCAGAAAATGCGACACATCCAGAGGACGAGTGTCTCCACCAGAGCCTCTCTCGAGTCCAGAGCCATCATAAGCGTCCTCCTCCTGGTGAGCGCCTTTGTCTCCTTTTATACCGTGTCCTTCATCTGTCACATTTGCTTGTCTGTGATTTACAACCCCAGCCCTGTGCTGTACCTTATAGCGGCATTTGCTATGGGCTGTTTCCCAGCCCTCAGCCCTTTCCTGCTCTTAAGCGGACACTCCACTCCCTGCAGCCTCCTCTTCATCTGCACAAAGAAAAAAAAGGTCCTCCCCTGAGGACCACCAATCTTGCATCTCTGCTGAACTTTGCTTGGCCATTCAACAATCTCCACACCTAGATAAAAGTCATCTGCTGAGAGATAGAGGTGTGCACACATGGCCACACATGCACATTTGTATGCTATATATCTGTGTGTATGTTCATCTGTCTCTATTGTGCTGGCCCACAAAATTATATGAAAGTGGAAATGTTAGATTTTGAAATAATGCTTATTAGATCATGTCAACTTCTTCCAGAGAATCTGCCCCATTACCTGTTGGTGGTGTCAAGTTTAAGATAAACTGGTTAAACTCACCTAACATGTTTTCCTAATTCTATTGTGAGTCTTTTGATTTTTTCTTTCTCTCTTTAATAGTTCCCTATGCAATGAAGCAAATCATTCTTAAAGCCTTTTCTGTTCTGGAGAATAAAGTAGTTGGAAAGAAAATAGCAGCTGGATGGTGGTGGTTGATGGCTGTGTTCTGATTTCCTGAGGAGGCGGGATATAAGAATCACAGTTCAAAACGAGTCTAGGCAGAAAACTCTCTGAGACTCTCGTGTCCAATAAACCACTAAAAGAAAAAAAAGATGGAGGTGGTGCTCTGGCTGAAGTGATAGAGCACTACCTTTGAGCAAAATCGTCCCAGGGATAGAAGAGATGCCAGAGTTCAAGCCCCACGATTGGCACAAAGAAGGAAAGAGAGAATGAGGGACACAGACAGATAGACAGAGACAGACCGAGGAGAGCGAGGGAAAGCCAGCAAAAAAGGAAGGAAGGAAGGAAGGAAGAAAGAAACAAAGGAAGGTAGGTAGGAAAGAAGGAAAGAAGGAAGAAGGAGAAGGAAGCAAAGAGGAAGGAAGGAAGGAAAGAAGAAAGAAAGAAAGAAAGAAAGAAAGAAAGAAAGAAAGAAAGAAAGAAAGAAAGAAAGAAAGAAAGAAAGAAAGAAAGAAAGAAAGAAAGAAAGAAAGGAAGGAAGGAAGGAAGGAAGGAAGGAAGGAAGGAAGGAAGGAAGGAAGGAAGGAAGGAAGGAAGGAAGTCCTGCTGGTGTAGCACTGACCACAAACATCAAGGCTCCTTCCTGACAGTTACTCCCTTAGTCTTGTCCGTGTTTATTTCTTATACATAATTTATTTTCACAACTGTTTCTTTTCCTATGTGGTCTATGTTACATATCTCTAGACTTTCTGCTAATTCAACAAGGACATTAAGTGTACTTTTGAAAAAGCACAGTTTTTAATGTAAAGTTATTGTTGCAACACGAAGGCTCCTTGAGAAAGTCCCTTGCTTGGCTATTGTGACATTTCCTGCAGTGATCCTCAGGTCCCTTTTTGTGAGGCCACTTTACCACAGCATCTGCGGTGCAGGTCAGGGCTGCTGTGCTGAATGACAGGAGGGCCTCTGGTCCAGGGCTCTCCACCTCTACCCTTTTCTTCTCAGGAACGAATTTCAGGGTGACAGCAAGCCAGAAGTAGCACTGATGCCCTGGAGACAGTCACCAGCCCTGAACACAAAAGCTCAGGGACATACCCCAGGCCCTGAGTTCAATTCTTGGGATGGGCACAGAAAAGGAAAGGAAGCAGATGGCAGGCCTGCCTCCAGGAGCCATCCAGGGACTATGCCAGGTGATGAGTGGACTGTGGGCTCTGAGCTAGGCGCCTCTTCCTGATCCTGAAGTTCCCACAGTCACCCCACCACAGAAAGGCTTGAACCACAGGCCCTGCTGTCCCTGCACTCCCTCCCCTCACACTGGCTTTAGCCAGATTCCCTCCACACCCATGCCCTTATGCAGCCAAAAGTCATTCCACCCAGCACACACATGCTGGGGTCTCCTTGGGGAGCTGTCTGGTGTCATTATTAACATCACACACACCTGGTCCTCTCCTGACCCCTGGTATTCCCGTCCCCAGAGGTCTTCCCTGTCTGTGTTACCTTGGAGATCATGGATGTGGACTTAGCCTCCGTAGCCTAGGGGCAGCGCGCACCCTCCACCAGCTCCCTGTCTGCTGAGGGGACGCAGGCTTTCCCTGTCCCCACCCCACCCCCTCTTCACACCAGCTCCCCAGGAGCACCCCACCCTTCACCCACCTCACACTCTGTCTTGAGCATGATCCAAATCCAAGACAACCCACGCCCCGTGCTTCCCCTCCCCCACAACGCTCAGCAACGCTCCACGCACTTTTACTCTTTTTTTTTTTTTTTTGGTTGGCTGTGGGGCTGGAGCTCTGGGCCTAGGCACTGTCCCTCAGCTCTTCAGCTCAAGGTTAGGCTCTGCATCCCATGCACTCCTGCAGTCCACTGGAAGCACAGCCTTCCGTTTTCACTCTGACATGCAGCCCTCCCTGGACTCGTTACTTCTGGAGAGTTTGCGCATTCAGGATGTCTCTCTCCATATTTGTCTCCTCCTTTCTTCCTGAGCACCCTCAGTTCTGCGCTACCATATTGTTTCCTGTCCACTGTGTCCTTGCCATGTGGTGTCCGGACCCCCGACTCCTGTTAACCTGACGCACAACTGCCGGTCTGAGCTCACAGCAAGCTCCTGACTTGGCTTCATTCACAGCGGCACCTGGTGACTATGGTCAATATGAAGGAGGGATGAGACATGCTGGGCAGGACGAACTCGGAGCCAGGAGAGATCAGAGGGGGTGGACCCCTGGGCACCATGCTTGTTGCTGCCTAGAGTATAGGAGGCTTCACACAGGATAATAGGAAGAGGAAGAGGGGGGACTTCAGCCATGGCAGGTCAAGGGAGCAGCAGGTAGGGTTACTGTGCATTCACAAACCTGTGGGGGGGGAGGGGACTGCCACTGAGGCCCAGCAGGTGAGCTGTCCCGAGGGGGCAGGACAGGGGTGGTGGGGCAGGTGGTGGCAGGGGAGCCCGGGACTCACTGGGGGAGCTCTGCCTTCACAGCGCTGGACACTCCTGGGTAGCAGACGGAGAAGACGCCACAAGCAGACGTGCGGGAGGTGAACTAGTTGCCCCCACCAGCCATTTCACCAGCAGCATGAAGTGGACTTCGAGGTCAGAGGCCTAGAGCTCGTGGGAGATGGCCCAGAAGGTGTTGGGAGCCGACAGTAAAGTTTAAAGGTCATCTTGACCCTGGTGCTCACTTGAAGGCACATACAAGGAGCTGGCTTTCTTGAAGAACACCAGGTACCTGGAATTGCTTTGCTATGTCTGCAGAGTTTGTTTTACTTTCTACCAGTTGACCTTGTCCTGTTTTTACTGCACTTTGTTTTTACTGAAATTTTCCTTGTTTTTCTGGACTATTATAACCTTATGTTACCTCTTGACTTCTACTTGTATATATTAGGGAAAGTTAAAAATAAACGGTTTTGCAGTCTTGAGCTGCAGACCTCCCGACCGCATCCTTTGTCTTATGTCTTTATTTTTCCGCAGCCTTGCCCCCTAATTCAGGATTCCCTTTTGTTGCCTGCAGGCTCCGGTAAGTGACGCCCGAACAGGGACCTGAAAACCTGGCATCAAGGCAGAGGCCCCTGCTAAGGTAAGAGGACGTGTCTGGAGAAAAAGGGCAGGTGATAGTATAGTCGGGAGTAAGAAATTATGGGGCAAGGTAACAGCTGTACATTATATATGCAGGCTCTTTAGGGCATGCTTCAAGCTCGAGGAGTGAAAGTTGGACAGAGTCAGTTAGAGAGTTTCTTTTGCTTTGTCAAGGAAGTATGCCCCTGGTTCTCAGAGTAAGGAGTCATTAGTTTAGAAACTTAGGAAAAAAAAAAAATGGACAAAAGTATTCAGGGACTCTATGATGCAAATGGCTTGTAAGTTAAAACATTGCTGCTTTGTAATTGTCTGGTATCTGTGTAGCATGCAGGTTCTGTATTGGGGTTGGCAAGGGTCTTAGCGGACGCGCTATAAGACAGCCAACTGGGCCAGTGGGAGACATCCCCCGGATCCCCATCAGGGTAAACTATCCACTAGTGGGGACATTTGGGCCCTCCTTAGTCTAGCACTTTCTGTCTGACAGTCTACAACGTGCATGCTGTAAATGTGTTTTGTCTCAATGTTTGTGTGTATGTATTTTGGAATTCTTGGAATGTTTCTTCTCTCAGATTCATCCTCATGGGAGAGCCCGGTGTAGGCTGGCTAACACCCCTTCAATATCTGTTTCTCTCTAGCTCCTTCGTTGTTACTTACACTTTAAACTGAACCCTTTCTCTCCCTTTCACTGCCACCTTTTCCACCCTCTCTGGATCCAGAAGTAAAGGAGTGGTGAGGGGTGAAAAACCTGGAGGATCTAAAAATAACTTAAAAGGGCTGGCAGGGAGAATTCGCAGCCTGATGAAACTGCCACTGACCACCTGCAAATGACACCAGCAAGATCTTAGCCTCGGGCCTTGGCCCAGGGGGTCTGAGTATGGGGGAGAACCTGTCAGTCTGAGGGGAGGGCTGCTAGGGACTTTTTTCACTTGCCCCAAGATGACTGGGAATTCTCCTCCACCTTGGAAGGCCCCTGGGTCAATGTTTGCAGGAATCTAAAAGAAAAATCCTCCGGAGGCGAGTAAAGGGGATTCGAGTCCCCTGGTAAGTGGATTTGAGTCCCACTTGTGAATTGTGGTGAGATGTCGTGCCATTCACTGAGACCTGATTTTGTCTTTGTGGCCATTTGTCTGTCTTGTTTACTTCATTGTATTTTCTGCTATGTTTTCTGAGGTAGGGATAAACTGGGGGCCCATTAGCCCCCAACTCAGCCTTTGGTTGTTGTCTTGTCTAGTTCTGTTTTAGAATTGATACCAGTTTTAAATGTACGTACAACTGATTTTGATGTTTTCGCACTTTAAGATCTGTGTGCATTTTGTATGTGTTTGTGAACATGTTCAATGGAAAAATTATCACCATGCTGTAACAATTGGGTAAGTTTAAGTTTAAAATTCAAAAGGTTATGAGCTTTGGACATTACAAAAATTTTTAAGAATTTTCCCATTGTTTTAAATGACTTTTTAAGGATTTTTTAACTTAGAAAATTAAAAATTCTGGTATTTTAAAATGCATAAGTCTCTTTACACTGTAATCAAGTTATTTGGCTCAACAAAAATGCCTTGGCTGTTAGGAATTTAGTTCTCTTGGCTAAAATTTGGGGATAAATATTAAAAGTTTAAAAATAAAAATTTGTTTAACACTGTCAAAGACATTCCCTGCTCTGTCTGTCTAAAACTGTGTATTTTCATTCAAAAACCAAGAGATAAGAAAAGGAAAAAACTTAAAAGCCAACAAAAGACCTATCTTTAGGGACAAGGGGTAAAAAGGCAAAAGTGCAGTTCAGCTGGTCATACATGGTGGGACGGGCCATAGGAGGAGTCCACACATGGTAAAAGAGGACAAACTGGCACAAACCCAGTTCATCTTACCCTAAAGAGTGAGACTAGGTGCTTGCCTATTCCATTGGAGGGGCCAAGTGGCCCAGCTTTGTTCTGTCCTTTTTCTTTACAGAGAAATACTAGAAACATGATGGTAAAAATTAGTGATGTGATCATCTGCTTAGTATTGCTAAAACTGCCCCTTGGACTTAAAAAGAAGGTTAAAAAATGTATTTGTATAATATGACTTGCTTTCAATGATGTTCTACAATTAGGATATGTTTTTAAAAGTCATAAAGGTGTTAAGTCTAGCTCTTGGTACAGGGATGGTGATTGTAATTCTTGAATTAAGGAAAAATTGTAATTTGATTTAAAAGTTTTAATGTGTATCAGTTTTAAAACAAGCAGCCAAGAGACAATAAGTGACACTTGGCTTCAAGATTTTAACTTTTTTTTTTTTATTGTAACTAAAAACTAAAGTATAAAATAATAAAAGAGATTAATAGGAGGCTTAAAAAATAGGAATGCATTTCTGGGTATAAAGTTTAAAAGTAAAATTGTTCTTAACATTTGTCTCAAAGTGGAAAAATTAAGATTACAAAAATAATTGCTTAATTGCTATTCCAGTTGCTCTTATAGGTTTTTTAAGTTTCCAGCAAGCCAAGAACAAAGCACAGAGGAGTCTTATAAGTTTGTCAGATGTAACTTTAGCTCTTAATAAGTTCCAGGTAAGAGCATGCTTAAAAGCTACTTCTATGTTGACCACCTTGTTGCTTTTAATTGGAGTAAAGTGGCTTTTTATAAGACTCATTGATCTGCAAACTGGTTCAAAGCCAGCCCGGGCAGAAAAAGGTCCTTGTGTGACTGTCACCTCTACTCAGCCAGCAGAATGCTGAAAGAGCAAGCAGAGTTGTTTTGGGACTCATAGTGGCAGAGTGCTAGCCTTGAGTTGTAGAGCTGAGGGACAGCACTCAGGCCCCGAGTTCAAGTCCAGCGACCAGCTAAGGGAAATACCAATGAGGCATTTATCCCAGTGTAGAGAAGTCATTCCTGGGACAAGAGGAATGAAGGAGCCTCCAGAGGCAGTAAGCCACTGCTTAGATGACAGAAATGTCGGATCCCAGAGTCATTTGTGCATGACCCTTCAAAAATTGGTCAGAGCCAGGAGGTCATGGGAAGATAGTTTGTAAGCATGCCTAAAGTCCATGACTATCTACCTTGTAGGGACAGAAACTTGTCATTAATCTGTGATAGTACTAAAAAGCTAAAGTTATAACACATGGGGGATGGTTTAAATCCCAACCCCTGTATGTACCCAAAGCCCTAATAGGCAGTACTTTTGAGCTAACTCCTGCTACATAAAATTTATCTGCTCAAGAAAAAAGTTTGTAAACCTGAGAGTGTGTTTCTATTAACATCTGTGTAAAGGCCTGCACAGGTAACTTAGGCATTGTTAGGGTCACTAGAGGTCCTTCTAAAGATGCTTTTACAAACCAAAGTGCTAAACAAGCTACACTGCTGTAGCTAAAAAAAAAAAGTCCAGCATTTATCAAAAGTTAAAATATTTGGGGCTGGGAAGGTGGCTCAGTGGTAGAGCGCTTGCCTTGTATGGATGAGGCCCTGGGTTCGATTCCTTAGCACCACATAAGCAAAAGGAAAAAAGCCAGAAGTGGGGCTGTGGCTCAAGTGGTAGAGCGCTAGCCTTGAGCTGAAGAGCTGAGGGACAGTGCCCAGGCCCAGAGTTCAAGCCCCACGACCGGACCCAAAAAAAAAAAAAGAGTTAAAATATTTTTCTTAATGACATCTAACCCTGGTAAACCTCTTTGTAAAATAGACTAAGGTTATAGGTTCCTGGGTAGGTAGGTTCAACCCTCCTGAGTCAGCTTGAAGAAGTTACAGAAGATGAATCTTTGCCCATCTTCCCCTTTTTAAAACAAGGGACCAGGGCTGGGAAGGTGGCTCAGTTGTAGAGCACTTGCCTTGCATGCTTAAGGCCCTGGGTTTGATTCCTCAGCATCACATAAGCAAAAAGAAAAAACTGGAAGTGGCACTGTGGCTCTGTGGCTCAAGTGGTAGAATGCTAACCTTGAGCTGAAGAGCTGAGGGACAGCCTCCAGGCCCAGAGTTCAGGCCCATGACTGGACCAAAAAAATAAATAAATAAATAAAACAAGGGACCAGAGTCATCAAAAAAATGTGACAAAATAGACACACACAAAAAAAGACACGGAAAATACTAATACAGGCCTGAGCCCTCTATATCTGCCTAAAAAAATCAGCCTTATTTTAAAAAAAAAAAAACTATCTAGTTAAAAAGGTTGTCATCTTGGTAATTTGTCCTGGGCTATCATCTGAACAGTCTTAAAAACTAGTGGGGCCACACCCTACCAAGCCTATGTATTACTTGTATCCTTAACCAGTCTGTGTAGAAATTTACAGCCCAGCACGAGGTGTGACAGTCCCTTGGAGCCACTGAGAGACCCTTCTGCAGCTGCTGCTACAGCCTGACAGTCACCTGGAGGAAATCTACATCATTACCCTGACCACCTCCTCATGGAAAAAGTAGACTAAACTCCTACCTGATTCCATCTTTCGGATGGTTTTCCTAATTCAGGATTCCCTTTCATTGTTACAAGGCTCTGGCCACAAGGACTCCACCTTGCCTGCACCACCATCTCCTCCACCATGGCCAGTGACTCCAGTGGGGGCTGCAGGGGCAGGTCAGTGGGGTGGCACTGATGTTCTGCTCAGCCCTCCAGCCCTGAGGCCATACCCCAGGACAGCACCCCGTCCCACTCCCAACACGGCTCCACGGATCCTGTCTTTGCCCTGGGGATGGGAACATGAACTCTACATGCCACTCACCAGCAGGCAGTGCACATTCTCTGGGCCCCCCACCAGGCTGGTGATGGTTCCTAGCTGCTCAGCTAGGGCCAGAAGGACCTCATCCTCATTGTAGATGGTGTCTGTAGGGGCAGGGTATTCCCATCACAGCCTACCCTGGGCCCCGACACCCTGGGATCTCGGCCCCAAGATAGCCAAGCTTGCTGTCAGTACCCAGAGTTTTCCCATATGGCCAGCATAGAGAAAAAGATAGGAGCTGGGGGTGGGTTGGGAGTGCTGCATGACAGGGCCACTCTGTACCCCTCAGGAAGGGGAGACTGAGTCCCATCCTGTGCAACACTGTGGCAAGCAGATTTCCTATTCAGGTACAGCCTCCACTCTCAGCACTGTTCTCTGCCAAAAATCCTTTCTCTCTGTTCAGACTCGGTTCAGCTACTGCCTCCCGGAGTCTTTGCAGGCAGTCCCTCCCCCAGCCTGCCCACAACCACCAGCCACTGTGCCCGGCTCCCACCCGAAGACAGCGCCAAGCTCAGCCATAGTCTCAGACCTCAGGGCTGGGCAAGGCAGGCCAGGGCACCACCGATCTCTGGGATTCTTCCTTTCTGACATAGGACTTGCCACATGAAGCACAGTACCCAGTGCTCAGAGCACCACCTCCAGAACTACAACACTACACTGCTGTCCTTTAAGATGCCAGCCTGGCATTTTGCTCTAGCCCACAATCATGCTTCAGTAACTGCTCACAAAACCAATCCTTCATGTTCTGCAGGAATGAGGCCAAGGCTTTTGCTTTGCTGTCTGGACAGCACTACCTTTCCCAAAAGACACGGCGCCTGCCACTTGCGACTGGAAAGGCTCCCGGTCAATGCAGTCAATTTGGCCTAGAAACTCCTCCAAGGAGAGAGCAAGACTAGCATTCGCTCAATTAAGCCACTCAACATCTGCCACCCGAAAAAGAAAAACAATTTAGTGAGGATCCAAGCCATAATGCCTTTAGGCTTGGGTCCTTCACTTGACAATAGCAAGTTGGTGTGCCTGGGAGTACACCCGAGGTGTGCCCCCCCAGGGGAGTGTGAACCCACTCTAATGGCTCCCCTCTTTGAATTAAAACTGCAGAAATCAGTGTAACACCTAAAAACAACCAAAGGTAAATGGGTCAAAAATAGAATACCTCCTCAGGGAAACTGCATCCAGGGCTTCTTGGAACTGCAAAAATATTGCCCGATGGCTGTCTGTAATTGTAATAACTTCGTGGGGCATCCAGTCTTTTAGTAGGGCAAATAAGGGCACAAAACTATCTTTAGGGACAGGAACCCATGGCAACAGCCAAATGATTTCCCTAAAAGGCTCTGAAGTTGGGTTAAGGTCAGAGAGGCTGGAATATCCAGCAAAGGCTTAAGGGCCTGGCCTGAGACAAGGTAAGGTGGGTTCCAAACACCTTAAAAGGAGGTACCTTTTGAATTTTATTGAGGGCTATGGTAAAACTCCCCCTTTTTAATATGGCGAGAACAGGGGCCAGAAGGCCCTCCAGGCAGCCTGGGTCTTGGTGCCCCAGGATTATATCATCCATGTAGGCATAGGCAAGGGAGGTATCTGAACCAAGCATAGGACCTAAAAGTGTGGCCAAGTATTGTTGGCAAAAGGCCGGGCTAGAAGGGATGGAGAAAGCAAACTTCTCACAGTCATGTGGATGCAGGGGGATATTTTAAAAAAAAAAAAAACTTGAATATCAATCACAACCAAGGTATATTCTGAAGGTATAGCAGGAGTCCAGGGCCTGCTTCTTAGGGGAGGTCCTACTAGCTCCATCCTTTCTTTTACCAAGCCCCAGAGCCTTTTTGAATAACAAATAGGGATGTGTCCAAGGACTCACAGAAGGGAGTATGTGCCCAAGGTTTTTCTGTTCCTCCACCAGAAGTTGGAGGGCTACAAGTTTAGGTTTGGTCAATGGCCACTGCTCCACCCAGATAGGGCTTCCTGGCTTCCACCTAATGGGAGGTACTGGGGTGGGGGAGTGGCCTTTAGGATTGGGGGTGCACCCGAGTGGGTCCACTATGTTCTTCTCTGTAATTATGAAAGTTAAAAAAATCCTTTTCCTTAATTCTCTCTAGATCCTGTTTAAGCCTTTGTGTTCTTCCCCATCCAGGATATCATCATAGGATGCTCCATGGTCTGTAGTGAACACGGCATCCATTTGTCTTAGCATGTTTTGAGCTAGTACATTGGCAGTGAGGTTCTTTGCCACTAAAGGGAGTATCTTTCCTTGTTCTCCATCTGGGTTAGTCCATTTCATAAGGGTGACCATCTCTTTGGACTGGGAGTTGCCCCCTACCCCCAATATCGGAGGCCCAGGTGCAAGCTTCCAATCCAAGGGCACTTCCTCCTCCCTGAGTATGGTTCGATTTGCACCAGTGTCAGTTAAGCAGTGAAACTGCTTCCCACCTATGTTATGAGAATACTCATTATAGGGCGGGGTCCCTCCACCAGGGGGGCGGTCCAATGGGCCTGGGTCATCCTGCCACGAGGCTGCCTGGGCTTTGCAGCAGAGGGTGTCCCTCCTTGAGTTAATGAGGCTGGAGAATGCCTCTACCCTAGTTTAAAGGCTTTCCATCTAAATCAAACTTGGATCAACAATCCTTTTCCGAATGGTACCTCTTCCTGCACCTGGGGCAGGGTGTAGGGGGCATTTGGTGGGGGATTGCTGTAAAGAGTCCCTCTTAAAGTGCCTGTCCTGCCCACATTTAAAACAAGTCCCTCTCCCCAATGGTATTGGGGTTCCTTGGCCCTGGGCTGCAGGTGATGGGTAATAGCCTCAGTCATTGCCAATGTCTGAGCCTGTAAGGCTAAAGCTAGTGATTAGGACTGGTGTTGTTGCGTTCCCACATCCTGCGAGGCCACCATCCATCTGCTCAGGGAACTCTCTCTCAATCCTGCACAGGCCATGTGGTGGTCTGCATTCATCCCTTCCCAGACCAGCAGCTTTACAAACAGATCTCGGAGGTTCCCTAGCTGTAGCTTGCAGTTAATATTCTGTTGGACTCAGTCTACAAACTCAGCTAGAGGCTCACCAGGTTTTTGTCTCACTCCTGCTCTGGGGGACTCCGTAGGCCCATCATCCAGTTTGTACCATGCGGCAAGTCCTGCCTGCCTCACCTGGTCACAGTACAGACCAGGTATTGTGGCCTGTTGGGCCCAGTGGAGTGCCCTTCCCGCGTCTCTGTTAACATGGCAGAAGTAATAGGTATCTCGGGTGGAACCTGCCAGTTATTCACCACCCACACTCTGCATTCCTCCTTAAAGAAAGCACACCATTTAATAAACTGAGAACTGGTGAGGATGGCTTTGGCCACATCCAGCCAGTCCTTAGGGACACATGGGTGATAAGCAATGTCCTGTAATAAGGTCTGGGCCCAAGGAGATTTCGGGCCATCCTCCACCACTGCCTTGCAGCACTCTTTAATGTCCTTACTTTCCCATGAATACCATTCCAAGTGCCTATTAGTTCCTGGTGCCAGATTGACTGGATATGCTTGGGGAAGCAAATCCTATGGCCTAGGATCCGGGCTCCCAGGTGGCCCTTCCTTTGCAGGGTAGGCCTCCGAGTATGTTACTTCCCCAGCCCTTGGCCCCTCTGTGGAAGGTTGGTAGGGGTCCAGGTCTTGCAGGTCCCTCTTGGAGGTCCCATAGGGTGAGGTACCTCCACTCCAATCAGGTTAATAGGGAGGGGGCCAAGACCATCAGGGGCACCTGAGTCAGAGGGGTAACTTTCACCCTTGTTTGGGCTTCCACTGTGCATGTTTCAGTGCATTCTCGGTCGAATTTGACCCATTCCTTTTCCTTCCCACTTCCCAAGTCCTCCATTACTCCCTAAGGCCTAATGTTGCCTCATCCTCCTTCTTCTGTGAGATAGCATTACCCATACTAAGGGTTTCACTTACCCTGAGGGACTGCTTAGCCTCGGCCAGCATCTTTTCCTTTCATGCCCCAAGTTGGGTGCCAGATGTCGGGTCTTTGTCTGTTCCTCGAAGATGGACGGGGTCCAAGGAAATGTAAGTGTGGCAGCTCACCGGTTCCCCAGGCTCCCTTTGCCTGGGAGACAATCAGACACAGTGGAGAGTCAAGTCAAGCAGAAAAACTTATTTATTAACACACAACAAGCCCTTTTTAAAGCAAAAAAGAGCGGGTAGCATGGCAGGGGAGGAAAGGAACCAATCACTGTCAAGTTCACACCCTATCATGCACCTAAGCTTCCACGGTCTGATTCTGCAATAAACGTAATGCAAATCGGGCTCTGCCCACTCAACTACCTCTCTCAGCACCATCTTTGCTGCCCATGTGCTCTACACACAGCCGTGCTGTGGGCAACACCATGGGTGAACGGGAACCCAAGAATGTACAGGTGGGACTGGACTGTACAGGTGGATCTGGGTGCTCAGTTTCTGGCTCATTAACTCCCTCTGGAATGCAGGCCATAGAACCTGAGCTTTGTTTCAGAGGACGGCCATGGTAACTACTGCACCCAGCTTTTCCATCTCAGAACCATCACAGCAGAATTCTGACCAGTGTCTGACAGTACATCCCTTTACCACTTTTGGGAAGGGTCCAGCCCCACATGCCAACAGGAGTGAAACACAGTGCAGGCGGAGGCTCTGCTAGGCCCCCAGCCTGACCCTGTCAGCATCCTGTCACACCCTTTCTGCTTGATTGCACTTTGACACAGTCTTCCCCATCCAGTGAAATCTGCATTAAAAAAGTACAATATGAGAGGTTTTGAGAGCTTGCAGAGAGCTCAAGATGTGAAGGTTTGAGGAGCATAGTGGGTGTAGACAAGGCACTCAGCTCCCATGGGCCTTGCCATACAAATCTTTTCAGTGGCATCCTTTATGGTGAACCTGTGAGGATTTGTCCCCAGTCCTGATTCCTTTGAGTTGATCATCCCCACGTCGGGGCAGAGTCATAAACACAGGCAAGCAAGCTGGGCCTTCACATCCACAGCAGGGGAAGTTAGGGTGAGAAGTGAACTGAATTAGAGGGGTCAAGCTGTGTCTGCTGTTCCATGAGGAAATGCTTGGGGTGGGAGGTATGACTCAGGTGGTAGAGCACCTGCCAATGAGCAAAAGCATCAGATAACTACTTCAAGTCCTAGTCTCAGATTAAAGAAAAAGGAAATGCTTGCTTGCTACTGGGGAGAAATGCTCAGATTTTCAGGGCCACAGCTTTTCTGTTGACTGTGGTGGCAATGTGGAGAAAAGTCAGGGAATTTTGTTTTTCTTTACACATGGCCTGTAAGCTATTTCCCAGTCCCGAGCCAGTGCTGGTGAACAGGAAAGTAGTGTCTGTGGGTGAGTGTTTCAACATCCCATGATAAGTTCACTCTGAATTGAGGGTGGGTCCTAGAGCCAACCACAGTGTCCTCCTAAGCACTCCAGCTGGAGAAGACTCAGTATACAGAGGGCACAGTCTGGGAACAGAGACAGGGGGAGGCTGAGGATACATCCATAAGCCCAAGAAAATCAAGAACCATAACTAGGCCTCAAGTGAGGAGTGGAGTGCAGAGTAGATCCCCATAGAAGTTGCGAATGTAAGCCACTGGGTGAGGCTATTTCTCCCAACAGACCCAGAGAACAGTTGCAACAAATTCTCATAGTATGTGCACATGAAGAGAGAAAGCAGCAGTGAGACACTCCCTCCCCTGCAGAAACCAGGCTGGGAGCAAGGGACACCAGCCTAGGCCAGCCTGGGGTACAGTGTCCTCACCTCAAGGCTCTGATTGTGACCACAGCAGCAGACTGCAAACCTTCCCCTGTGTGCTTCTCCTGCCTTGCTCCAGTGCACAGAGCACAATGACGTCCCGTGTGCTGAGTGCAGTGACATCACTGAGAACAGCTAACCCTGGTGGGCACAGAAGGCCTCCTTCCCCAGGGCATGGCAGACCAAGAAGCTGCATTGAGGTGAAGAGTGGTCCTATGTCCCAGGAAGGTGAAAAGTAACTGAGAGCTTCCCTGGAGATGATCCTCTCATCAAGGCATTTAAGCATCCCTTTGGGATCACAATGGAACTGATGAACAGTTATGTAAAAAATGCAGCTGGGCTTAGTGATGTGCACCTGAAATTCCAGCACTGAGAAGGCTGAGGCAAGAGGATACTAGGTTCAAGGCTAGCCTGGACTACACAGTTGAGACCCTGTCTTCAAAAGCAAAAGAGGGTCTGGGAAGGTGGCTCTGTGATAGACTGCTTGCCTTGCATGCAGGAGGCCCTGGGTTTGATTCCTCAGCACCACATAAGCAGCAAAGGCTGGAAGTGGCAATGTGGTTTAAATGGTAGAGCACTAGCCTTGAGCTGAAGAGCTGAGGGACAGTGCCCAGACTGAGTTCAAGCCCCATGACCGACCAAAAAAAAAACGAATAGAAAATGAGGGGCTGGGCAGGTAGCTCAGTGGTAGACTGATTGCCTTGCATGCATGATGACCAGGGTTCAATTCCTCAGCATCACCTAAGCAGAAAAAGCCAGAAGTGTTGCTGTGGCTCAGGTGGTAGAGTGTTAGCCTTGAGCTGAAGGGCTGAAGAACATCGCCCAGGCCCAGAGTTCATGTCCTACAACCGACCGAAAAAAAAAGACAATAGAAAATGAAATATGTAGGTATATTCTCAAGAATATGTTGGTCCTTGAACACCATATCTACTGCGGCACTATTCACCACAGCCAAGAAACAACCCAGAAGCTCCATGGTGTCTGCAGAGAAACGAGTGACACTGGACATGTTTGTGTGGAGTAAAGTCAGCCAGGTTCAGAGCAGTGGAGTCAAAGGCCCAACTGTGGATGAACGAATCAAGAAGATGGAGCCTGGTCAGTCAGTGCTGGAGTCCCTGGCCGGGGGCATGATCTTCAGATTCTGCCCCTCCCAGTGCCTCTGACGACCCTTCATCAGGATTTTTCTGTTCGAGGCACAGTTCAGTGCCCAGGATGATGAATGCTGACATGGATGTTGATGCTGAAAATCAGATGGAACTGAACGAAAAACACGACTTACTAATCAAGTGCTGAAACTCCAACACACACTTGAAGATCTCTCAGCAAGAGTAGATGCAGTTAAGAAAGAAAACCTGAAGCTAAAATCAGAAAACTAAGTTCTTGGACAATATATAGAAAACCTCATGTCTGCTTCTAGTGTTTTCCAAACAACTGACGCAAAAAGCAAAAGAAAGTAAGGGATTGAGTTCCCTTCTCATTTATGGAATTGCTGCTTCTCTTTCCCTCTCTCTCTCTCCCTTTCCTTCTCTCTGTCCCTTCCCCCTCCCTCCCTCTCTCCCCCCTTTAAAACTTGGGTAGATTCCAAATGTTACAGTACCTTTGTTTCTGGCTTCATTGAATGTTTATTAAAATAATTTCAAATCTAGGCAAAATTAACTACTTAACAGGAGACTTCCATGAGTCTGGGTATTATGTTAGTCTAAGAAAATGTGCAGATGTATTGTAGAGACTTTATAATTAGAATTGCATATATTTATGAAACTTGAAGATGAATGTTGTATTGAATTTGCTTTGATATATAGGCTTAGTCTTTTACTACAGGCTTACTTATTAAGATATACAAGAAAATAACTATGTTGTGAAAATGTGACCAAAATCATGTATTGAATGCACAGCTTTATGTATATACCTGTTCAACATTGTGTGTCTCTCTTCCATCTGCCTCATCCTCCCCTTGTACCTTCTCCTAAGTCAAGACAGTTTCACATTTGTAAAAGTACTTCGAGTAGTAATCACCTGACAGTCATCTTATCTGTAAGTCCTGAAGTTGACCAAAACCTTGCCTAAAGTTTGTCAGTTGTGCTTTCTTATAATAAGATAGGACTAATGGTTTCTCTTTAAATATTTGAAAACAGATTTGGGCTATGAAGAGGATTTTTAAGTTGAAACTAAATTATCAAATTGAGATCTGTTTAAAAACAAAGAACCAACTTGTTTTGCACCAAATACCCTACTTGCTATCTGAAAAGATAAGAATTTTGGTAATGGGCTGCGAAGGTGGCTCAGTGGGAGAGTGCTTGCCTTGCATGTATGAAGCCCTGGGTTCGATGCCTCAGCACCACATAAGCAAAAGGAAAAAAGCCGGAAGTGGCCCTATGGCTCAAGTTGTAGAGGGATAGCCTTGAGCTGAAAAGCTGAGGGACAGTGCCCATGCCTAGAGTTCAGGCCCCATGTCCGGACCCCCCCCCCAAAAAAAATGATTTTGGTTATATATCGATTAGAAGTAGAAAGTCTGGGAGGAATACATAGAAATAGGTAATAAATAATGTGATAAATGTAGCAACCAACTCCAAATGTTTTCACTCCAGATTTGTATTGTCTCTGGGACAGAACAGATCTTCCAGGGAATACATATATCTAAATATATGAAAATGGGTTAAGTTTGACTGACCTTACATACGCCACATACTATGCTATTCCAGCTCTAAGGTTTGGTTGCAAAGTTTATTTGTTGTACCTAGTCAATTAACTGTTACCAAATTCCTTGAAGAGTGTACTGGTATTAGAATCATGAATGAGAGAATTTTATATGTATAATAATTGGTAAGCTCAGTATTTTTATCTCACTCTGTAAATTCAACTAATTGGTTGGTAGAATTTTCGTCATTCTCATAACAATTTCTAAAAATTTAGTTCATAGATTCCATTTGGTAAAGGAATCAATATCACCCCGTCTTTGAAGAAGCGAACCCGCCTGTCTCAGGTTGGGTGGATCACCTTGTCTGCCTTACCCGTCATCGGGAACTTTTTCAGAGCGAAGCTGAAGGCCCTGTCTTAGGTTGGTCAGACTGGCACCCTCTCTTACCATCTCTGGCTGTAGTTCCTCTCGGGGGGAATTTATTTATATGGAGCTTGATCTTATGTAGCTGGCTGGCTAAACTCAAGAGAGTTTTGCAGTGCACGTATAATACAAGGAAGGCATAGAAAAACCATCAGTAAAAGCATTCCCAGGCCAAGGAATGACATTAGCAATCCTTTGACATAATTCAGGGAAGCGATATAGCATTGAAATTGTTTAAACAGTTTTTTTTTTTTATAGCAGTTTTTGCCACTTTAGAGTCCAGAGGTAGGGCTTATGTAGTATTATGAGCAAGCTGATTAAGATAATGGACTGTTTGTACATTTTGTGTTAGTATCACAGCAGCTGCCACTGCGGAGGCAGCTAACAATATAAAGGCCAAAACATCAGCTACAAGTAGCCCAACAAATCAACGAGGGCACATTAGTTCTTTCAATTGTCTTAACACCTGAATGCCAGAATTTTTATACCAAGTTTTAGAAATATTTACAGGAAGCATAAAAAAAGATGGTTGTCTAACAATAAGTATGGATTTAGTTATGCCTCTATACAAGCAATTAGTAAAAGAACAATTAGAACAGGTGACATTAAAATAATTAGCTCCTACAGAGATATTAAAAGGTCAATACATAATGACATGGTTTGGTGATACACAACTCATAATATTTTTTAAAAGGGATGAATTGGGCCAGGTTATGTTGTTGAGTGCAGCCACCAGTATGCAAACATGATGTTGAGGATGCCCATTCATCCACCATAGTCCAAGATTGTACTTGTTAGTAAGATTAGCGCCAGACCAGTCCATTAATTCAGAGTTAGTTCCAGAAATATTGGTAAAAAATTAGCTGTACATGTCTGTACCTTTTGGATGAGGCTCTCCTGTAGATACTACTATTTGTGAAGAATGAATGCAACAGGGTATCATATAGGATGGAGAAGAATTTGCATGAACTGGGTGTTTAGTTCGTAAAGATGTCATCTGTATATTGTACATTTGATTTTTGTCCGGGATCCAAATTTTATGAGTCATGGATAGCATTATAATACAGCTTGGAATGGAGCCTTTAGAGCTGGTGGTAAAACAAAAAGGAATTCCAATGTATGAGGCTGAGATATCTACCATCTTGCTGTGTTGGATGAAGGGATCCGGAACTGTATTGTATGCTGATCTATTGACGTGAATGATTATTCAACTCCCTCCCAAGTTGTAGGGTGCACAATCGGGGGATCCAGCACGTAAGCCCAGTGTGTCAGTGTTTGTGTCATCTGTATGAGCTTCCACAATCCTAACGCAATACTCAGGCAACCAGCGGGATTTATTTACTTCCTGCAAAATAACACAAACCTGTCCTCAACCCCATGTTAAAACTGGATCGGGCCCATGGCAATCACCCGTTAAAGGATTCTTCCATGTAACTTGGGCAAAAGCTCTTTGCTCTCTTTTTTTTCCCCCCAAAAACCGCTGTGTTGCGGAAAGGCCATTACAGTCTAAGCTTTAAAAATTTAGTATAAATAAAGTGTGAGAAGAATATTAACAGGAAAGAAGGGGTATAATTTCCCCCTTTTAATTTAAAAATTTGGTGTTTTAATAGCCAGTTGGCTTGTTTAACAATTTCTTGTCCTTGAGGAATACAGGGAATACCTGTAGAGTGAAAAATCTGGTAAGATTTATAAAAAGTTTGAAAAGCTTGTCCAACATATCCCGGACCATTATCAGTTTTAATATATTTAGGAAGTCCCAGAGTGGCAAAACAGTGTAGGGAAGGAGCAATACAATGTTTGCTAGTCTCTCGGGTAAGAGGAGTAGCCATAATAAAATTAGAGTAGGTATATGGTCACATGGACAATGGGAAGCCATCCAAAAAAATGGAATCAGGCAGGAGTTTAGTCTACTTTTTCCATGGTGGAGGTGGTCAGGGTAACAATGTAGATTTCCTCCAGGTGACTGTCAGGCTGCAGCAGGGTCTCTCAGTGGCTCCAAGGGACTGTCACACCACTTGCAGGGCTGTAAATTTCTACACAGCCTGGTTAAGTATACAAGTAATACATAGGCTTCGCAGACTGTGGCCCCACGAGTTTTTAAGACTATGTAGACAATAACCCAGGAGAAATTACCAAGATGACAACCTTTTTAACTAGATAGTTTTTTTTTTTTAAATAAAGCTGACTTTTTTAGGCAGATATAGAGGGCTCAGGCCTGTACTACTATTTTTCACGTCTTTTTTTGTCTATATTGTCACATTTTTTTTTATGACTTTGGTCCCTTGTTCAAAAAAGGGGAGGATGAGCAAAGAATCATCTTTTGCAGCATCTTTAGGAATGTGACCTCTAGTAACCCTAACAATATCTAAGTCACCTGTGCAGGCCTGTAGACAGATGTTAATAGAAACACACTCTTTGGTTTACAAACCTTTTTCTTGAGCAGATAAACTTTATGTAGCTGGTGTTAGCTCAAAAGTTATTGCCAATTAGGGCCTTTGACACATACAGGGGTTGGGATTTAAACCATTGCCGACATTTTATAACTTTAGCTTTTTAATACTATCACAAGTTTCTGTCCCTACAAAGTAGATACTCATAGATATTAGGCATGCTTACAAACTATCTTCACATGACCTCCTTGCTCTGACCAATTTTTGAAGGGCCATGCACAAATGACTCTAGGATTTGACATTTTTGTCATCCAAGCAGTGGCTTACTGCCTCTGGATGCTCCTCCATTGCTCTTGTCCCAGGAATGTCTTCTCTACACTGGGATAGATGTCTTATCTGTATTTTCCTTACCTAGTTGCTGGACATGAACTCGGGCCTGAGTGCTGTCCCTCAGCTTTACAACTCAAGGCTAGCACTCTGCCACTATGAGTCCCAAGGCAACTCTGCTTGCTCTTTCAGCACTCTGCTGGCTGAGTAGAGGTGACAGTCTCACAGGGACCTTTTTCTGCCCGGGCTGGCTTTGAACCAGTTTGCAGATCAATGAGTTTTATAAAAGGCTACTTTACTCCAATTAAAAACAACAAAGTGGTCAACATATAAGTAGCTTTTAAGCATGCTCTTACCTGAAACTTATTAAGAGCCAAAGTTACATCTGACAAACTTATAAGAATCCTCTGTGTTTTGTTCTTGGCTTGCTGGAAACTTAGAAAACCTCTAAGAGCAAACTGGAATAGCAATTAAGCAATTATTTTGGTAATCCTAATTTTTTTACTTTGAGGCAAATGTTAAGAACAATTTTACTTTTAAACTTTATATCCAGAAATCCATTCTTATTCTTTAAGCCTCCTATTAATCTCTTTTATTCTTTTATATTTTAGTTTTTAGTTACATTAAAAAAATCCCTTAAAATCTTGAGGGCAACTGTCACTCATTGTATCTTTGCTGTTTGTTTTAAAACAGATACACATTAAAACTTTTAAACTCAAATGACAATTTTTTTCTTAAGGCAAGAATTACAATCATCACTGTACCAAGAAGTTAAACAACACATTTATGAGTTTAAAAACATATCCTAATTGTAGAACATCATTGAAAGAAAGTCATATTATACAAATACATTTTTTAACCCTCTTTTTAAGACCAAGGGGCAGTTTTAGCAATACTAATCTGATCATCACATCACTAATTTTTACCATCATGTTTCTAGTATTTATCTGTAGAGAAAAAGGACAGAACAAAGCTGGGCCACTTTGCCCCTCCTATGGAATGGGAACGCAACAAATCTCACTCTTTAGGGTAAGATGAACTGCGTTTGTGCCAGCTTGTCCTCTTTTACCATGTGTGGACTCCTCCCATGGCCCGTCCCACCATGTATGACCAGCTGAACTGCACTTTTACGAGTTTACCCCTTACACCTAAAGATAGGTCAGTTGATGGCTTTTAGTTTTTTCCTTTTCTTATCTCTTGGTTTTTGAATGAACATACACAGTTTTAGAAAGATAGAACAGGTAATGTATTTGACAGTGTTAAACAAACATTGATATTTAAACTTTTAATATTTATCCCCACATTTTAGCCAAGAGAACTAAATTCCAAACAGCCAATGCATTTTTAAAGCCAGATAACTGATAACAGTGTAAACAGCCTTATGCATTTTAAAATACCAGATTTTTAATTTTTTTTTATGGTAAAGAATCCTTAAAAAGTCATTGAAAACAATGTAAAAAGTCTTTAAAATTTTTGGTAGTGTCCAAACCTCATAACCTTTTAAATTTTAACTTAAACTTACCCAATTGTTACAGCACACTGATAATTTTTATCTTGAACATATTCACAAACACATACAAAACACACACAGATCTTAAACCGTGCAAAAATCAAAATCAGTTGTATGTACATTTAAAACTGGTACCAATTCTAAAACAGAACTAGACAAGACAACAACCAAACGCTGAGTTGGGGGGCTAATGGGCCCCCAGTTTATCCCTACATCAGAAAACATAACAGAAAACACACTGAAGTAAACAAGACAGGCAAGTGGCCACAAAGACAAAATCAGGTCTCAGTGAATGGGGCAACATCTCACTACCATTCACAAGTGGGACTCAAATCTACTTACCAGGGGACTGGAACCCCCTCTACTCACCTCTGGAGGATTTTTCTTTTAGATTCCTGCAAACATTGACAGAGGGGCCTTCCAAGGTGGAGAATTCCCAGTCATCTTGGGGCAAGGGAAAGAAGTCCCTAGTGGTCGTCCCCTCAGACTGACAGGTTCTCCCCAATACTCTGATCCCTGGGCCAAGGCCCCAGGCTAAGATCTTGCTGGTGTCACTTGCAGATGGTCAGTTGCATTTTCATCTGGCTGCAAGTTCTCCCTCCTGGCCCTTTTAAGTTATTGTTAGATCCTCCAGGTTTTTCACCCCCCACCGCTCCCCTACTTCTGGATCCAGAGAGGGTGGAGGAGGTGGCAGTGAAGGGTAGAAAGGGGGGTCAGTTTAAAGTATAAGTAAAAAAGAAGGAACTAGAGAGAAACAGCTATTAAAAGGGGGTGTTAGCCAGCCTCATCAAGGCTCTCGCTTCAGGATGAATCTGAGAGAAGAAACATTCCAAGAATTCCAAAATACATACACACAAACATTGAGACAAAACACATTTACAACATGCGCTTTGTAGACTGTCAGACAGAAAGTGCCTAACTATAGACAGGCCAAAATGTCAGCACTAGTGGATAGTTTACCCTGATGGGGATCCGGGAGATGTCTCCCCGAGGCACAGTTGGCTGTCTTATAGTGCGTCTGCTAAGACTCTAGCCAAACCCAATACAGAACCTGCAGGCTACACAGAACCAGACAATCACAAAGCAGCAATGTTTTAACTTACAGGCCATTTGCATCATAGTGTCCCTGAATTCTTTCTTCCTTTTTTTTTTTTTTTTGCTAAGTTTCTAAACTAAGGGTTCCTTACTCTGGGAACCATGGACATACTTCCTTGACAAAGCGAATGAAACTCTCTAACTGCCTCTGTCCAACTTTCACTCCTCGAACTTGAAGCATGCCCTTAAGAGCCTGCACATATGATGTGCGGTTCTTACCTTGCCCCATAATTTCTTACTCCCAACTATACTTTCACCCACTCTTCTTTTTCTGGACGCGTCCTCTTACCTTAGCGGGGTCCTCTGCCTTGATCCCAGGTTTTCAGGTCCCGAATCGGGCGCCACATGCCGGAGCCTGCCAGCAACGAAAGGGAATCCTGAATTAGGGAGCAAGGACGAGAAAAATAAAGACATAAGACAAATGATGGGGTCAGGAGGTCTGCAGCTCAAGACTACAGCATCGTTTATTTTTAACTTTCCCTAATATATACTATTAGAAGTCAAGAGGTAACATAAGGTTATAATAGTCCAGAAAAACAAGGAAAATTTCAATAAAAACAGATGCAGTAAAACAAGACAAGGTCCACTGGTAGAAAGTAAAACAAACTCTGCAGACATAGCAAAGCAATCCCGGGCACCTGGTGTTTTTTAAGTAAGCCAGCTCCTTATACGTGCCTTCAAGTGAGCACAGGGGTCAAGATGACCTTAGAGCTTTACTGTCGGCTCCAAAAAAATATCAGAGGTAATATTAACATATTATACTAGGAAACGAGATCCACTAATATAGCTTACGGTTAGTAGATTTGAACTACTTTAATCATGGGATAATCTTATGTGTTAGTATATGATTTGATAAATGACTTTAACTATATGAAGATGTAATAGTCACACTGCAAATATTTTGAATCCCTTTTGTGACTTAAATGTACAAATATTTAAAATTCTGTTGCATTTCTGTTTTGCTGTTTAATAAAAAGATGTTTCACAAAAAAAAAGAAGATGTAGCGTATTTCCATCACAAAGTATGAGTAGGCCAGGAACAAGAAGGAAATGGTGTCATGTGCTGCCACATCTGTAGAACTACAGATCGCTGTGGAAAATGCAAGAAGTCAGACACAGAAAGGCAAATGCACTTTCTTGAAACAGACAAGAACGGGGCAGAGGAATTGTCAGCAAGTCCAGAAGGGTCCAGGTGAGAAATGGAGTCCATGCAATGAGGTTGACCAGAAACCCAGGGTGAGGAGTCACAGCTGATCCTCTTCTGAGCAGACTGACAAATTTCTGCTTCAAAATCACCACTACTAATGATGAAAATCAGTAGGGAATTAGAGAATGAAGCTACCTCCTCAGAAACAACCAGGCATGAAAAGAGATCACTCAACACCCTACGTTCAGGAATATGCATGAAATGCTTACCTCTAATCTCCAAATGGGGTCTCTAAGGATGAAAACATTTTTAGAAGAAAATGGCCATTATTGCCAAAGAAATTCATGTACAGGAATATCTCATTCTATTTTCTTTCTTGTTTTGTGCCAGTCCAGGGGTTTGAACTCTGGGCCTGATGTTGTTGCTGAGCTCTTTTATTCCAGACTGGCACTCTACCACCAGAGAGTGGAGATAAGAATTGGAGATAAGAATCTCATGGGCTTTCTTCACCAGGCTGGCTTTGAGCCTTGATTCTCTAATACCAGGCTCTGGAGTTTGCATCAGTACAGGCATCCACTTTTCTTTTCTAACAGCATATATTATGAAAAAACAAAAGGAGACTGAGATGAGGAGGGCTGGGAAGGTGGCTCAGTGGTAGAGTGCTTGCCTAGCATGCATGAAGCCCTGGGTTCAATTCCTCAGAAGCACATACATAGAAAAAGCCAGAAGTGGTGCTGTGGCACCAATGGTAGAGTGCTAGCCTTGAGCAAAAGCAGCTCAGGAACAGTGCCCAAGCCCTGAGTTCTAGTCTCTGAACGGGGAAAAAAAAGGAAGGGCACTTTGGGTAAGAATCTTTGGGGACACATGACTTACATACTGCTGATATTGTTTCCAGAAAGTAATATCAAGTTGAGCCTCAGTGTCTCCTCCTGGCCTGCTGGGATCCAGGAGAGATAAGCGACTGCACCCCTCCCCTGTCCCCTGGAGAAACACCCATGAGAACGTGAAAAGTGTCTTGATAATTGTCACATGGGGGAAAAGAAAAAGTTTACTGGGAACTTGGCTTGCCACCCCAGGTGAAGGGAAAATCACTGCTCTTGAGGGAGACGAACTCAGCTGCGGCCCTCCTGGACCCCTATCTAAGGAGCCCTCTGCAGCTCTGAAGTGCCCATGTGCATCTCAGAAACGACCCGCCCTCCCATACACATCCTAAGAGAAGAGGTGAGCACTTATGTTCACTGCCACTGGAGAGGCGCAGCCTGCAGGAGAGACCCCAGGTTCCACACTCTGGGTAAGGTATCACCTTAGGAGCAGGGATTCTTGATTGAACCCGGTTGCATAA
Source organism: Dipodomys spectabilis (assembly GCF_019054845.1). Classification (NCBI taxonomy): domain Eukaryota; kingdom Metazoa; phylum Chordata; class Mammalia; order Rodentia; family Heteromyidae; genus Dipodomys; species Dipodomys spectabilis. The sequence goes on from NW_024870943.1 coordinate 707,252, forward strand.
CAAAGAAACAGGAAGAATAGGAATGGGCTAGGCCAGTGAAAAGAACAGGAGTTCCAGGCCCCTCACCCCCAAGTCCTGTTGGTTTCTCACTTCGACTCCCCTCACAGAGTCTGTCCTGGTTTATGACAAGTGAGGAGGAATCCTGATTGTCTATGGACTGGGGAAGATATGTTCACATAAGTGACTCTAGAATAGGATTTGACCCTAACATTACCCCCTCTCTGTCTCTAAGTGCATGTGACCCCGGGAACATGTCAGACATGTTTCAAGTTTCTTTCTTTAGACAGTCAGAGAGCTTGAACTTGAGTCTTGCCCATGTTCCTTGAGCCCTTTTTGCTCAAGACTAGGCCTCTACCACTTTGTGCCACATATCTACTTTCGGTTTGCTGGTGCTTAACTGGAAAGAAGAGTCTCACAGACTTTCCTTCTATGGGTGGCTTTGAATTGGGAATCCAAGGTCTCAGCCCCTGAGTAGCTAGGATTACAGTCTTGAACCACTAGGGCCTTGCTTGTTTAGAAGCTTAGATCTGATTCTACAGAGGAGAAATGCAGCCGCCTTCACCTCAGAACCTGACTAACCTTCCCTTAATGCTATTTCTCCAGGTTCACCCATTTCTCTGGACATGCCATCTTCCTCTTCCCGATGGATGAATAGAATTGGATTTTTCCTAATACATGAGAGACAGTAGGAGATTATTTCCAGTGGTGTGAATGTTGGAAGGAAAATATTGTGATCCCTTGGCACCATGCAGGCCTCAGTTTCCCAAGCCAGGGCCTCTGAATGAGACTCAAGGAACAGAGAGGATGGGAGATGCTCATGTGTTTATGGGGGTGACCCTCTTAGCCCAGACTGTGGTTTGGTTTGTAGGTAATTTGTCTCTTCTCTCCCACTGTCTATTCCTTTCCTGCATGGGGAACAGGATGAGAGCCACAGACTTGATTCTTAGGCACTTAATTGTGGCCAACTTCCTAAGTCTTCTGTGTAGGGGTGTTCCCCAAACCATGGTGGCTTGGGGCTGGAGAAATTTCTTCAATGATGTGGGGTGCAAAATGGTCTTCTATCTTCACCGAGTGGGCAGGGGGGTGTCGATTGTTAGCACTTGCTCCCTGAGCATCTTCCTTGCTCTCAGCATCAGTCAGGGGCACTCCAGGTGGGCAGGACTGAAGGGGAGAGCCCACAAGCACATTGTCTCCACCGTCTACCTCAGCTGGGGGGTTTTCCTCCTGGTGAGCATTGTTAATATCAAGTTCATGACCGGACCCAAAGCATACGAAAACATGACGAGCTTTAAGGCCTATGGATACTGTTCTTCCGTGCGTCAGGACCCAGCTGCTGATGTGCTGTATATGACCATGCTCTCGTTGCCTGATGTTCTATGTCTGGGGCTCATGCTCTGGGCCAGCACCTCCATGCTTTTTATCCTGTACAGACACAAGCAGAGAATGAGACACATCCAGAGGATCAGCGTCTCCACCAGAGCCTCTCTCGAGTCCAGAGCTACCATAATCATTCTCTTCCTGTTGAGCGCCTTTGTCTCCTTTTATACCATGTCCTGCATCTGTCAGATTTGCTTGTCTGTGATTTACAACCCCAGCCCAGTGCTGCACCATATCTCGGTGTTTGCTACAGGCTGTTTCCCATCCCTCAGCCCTTTCCTGCTCATGAGCAGACATTCCACTCCCTGCAGCCTCCTCTTCACCTGCACAAAGAAGAAGAAAGTGGTCCTGCCCTGAGGACCACCAAGCTTGCATCTCTGCTGAACTTTGCTTGTCCATTCAACAATCTCCATACCTAGATAAAAGTCATCTGCTGAGGGATAGAAGTGTGCACACAGGTCCACATCTGCACATTTGTGTGCTATATATCTGTGTGTGTGTTCATCTGTCTCTATTGTGCTGGCCAACAAAATTATATGAAAGTGGAAATGTTAGATTTTGAACTAATGCTTATTAGTTCAGGTCAACTTCTTCCAGAGAATCTGCCCCATTAAATGGTAGTCGTATCAAATTCAAGATAAACTGGTTAAACTCACTTTACATGTTTTCCTAATTCCATTTTGAGTCTTTTGATTTTTTTTCTTTCTTTCTTAAAGTTCCCTATGCAATGAAACAAATAATTCTTAAAGCCCTTTCTGTTCTGGAGACGAAAGTAGTTGGAAGAAAATAGCACGTGGCAATTGTTTCTATCATATTTATAAGATGATTTCTATGCTGCTTTGTATGTCCTTCCCCCACAGTATAACCCATGCTTTCACTGTATTTGATGTTGGTATATTTTGTGGAGTGGAAGGGAAAAAACAACTCATTTAACTAGGGATACAGGTGGACCCATTGCAACAATGAGATGTACAGTCGTTATATCGAAAAATGAACTTTACAACTTTGGTGTGTGTGGGGGGAATCAGGTTGGGGGAGGGCTGGAGTATGGGAACGGATAGGAATGAGAAACAAAGAGGAGGCAACAATACCTGATAAGAAACGTACTCGTTATCTTGCCCATATAATTGTAACTCCTCTGCAGGGTATTCCCACAATAAAAAAAAAATAAAGAAAAGAAAATAGCAGCTGGGTGCGGTGATTAATGCCTGTGTTCTGAGTTCATGAGGAGGCGAGATCAAAGGATCACATTTCAAAGCCAGTCTAGGTAGAAATCTCTCTGAGACTCTCTTTTCCAATAAACCACCAAAAAACCCTGCAAACAAACATGGAGGTGGTGCTGTGGCTGAAGTGGTAGAGCACTAGCCTTGAGTCAAATTTCCCAGGGACAGAATGGAGGCCCAAATTTCAAGCCCCAGGCCTGGCACAAAGAAGGAAAGAGAGAATGAGGGACACAGACACACAGACAGAGACAAACAGAGAAGAGAGAGGGCAAGCCAGCAAAGAAGGAAGGAAAGAAGGAAGGAAGAAAGAAGGAATGAAGGAAGGAAGGAAGGAAGGAAGAAAGGAAGGAAGGAAGTGCTGCTGGTATAGCACTAACCACAAACATCAAGACTCCTTCCTGGCAGTTAGTCCATTAGTCTTGTCCTTGCTTATTTCTTACACATAATTTATTTTCACAACTCTTTCTTTTTCTTGGCAGTCTATGTTACATATCTCTAGACTCTGCTAATTCAACAAGCACATTAATTGTACTTCTGAAAAGCACCTTTGTTAATATAAAGTTGTTTTTAAAACACGAAGGCTCCTTGAGAATGTACCTTGCTTGGCTATTGTGACATTTCCTGCAGTGCTCCTCATGTCCGTTGTTATGAGGTCCCTTTACCACAGCCTCTGGGGTGCAGGTCAGGGCTGCTGTGCTGAATGTGAGGAGGGGTCTCCTGTCCAGGGCTCTCCACCTCCACCCTTTTCTTCTCAGGAATGAATTGAAAGGTGACAGCAAGCCAGAAGTAGCACTGATGTCCCGGGGACAGTCATCAGCCCTGAGAACAAAAGCTCAGGGATAGGACACAAGCCCTGAGTTCAAATCCTGGGACCAGCACAGAAAAGGAAAGCAAGCAGATGGCAGGCCTGCCACCAGGAGTCAGCCAGGGACTATGCCCGGTGCTGAGTGGACTCTGGGCTCTGAGCCAGGCACCTCCTCCTGATCCTGTAGTTTCCACAGCCAGGCCACCACAGAAAGGCTTGAATCACAAGCCTTGCCATCCCTGTACTCCCTCCCCCCACACTCGCTTTAGCCAGATTCCGTACCTGCCCCATGCCCTTAATCCAGCCTAAAGTCATTCCACCCAGCACACTCATGCTCTGGTCTCCTTGGGGAGCTGTGTGGTGTCATCATTAACCTCACACACACCTGTTTCTCTCCTCACCTGGTGTTCCCTTCCCCAGAGGTCTTCCCCGTCTGTGTCACCTTGGAGAGTGTGGATGTGGACTTAGCCTTCTGACCTAGGGGCAGCGTGTGTCCTCCACCAGCTCCCTGCCTTGTGAGGGGACGCAGGCTTTCCCTGTCCTCACTCCACCCCCTGTCAGCACTCGCTCCCCAGGAGCTCCCCACCCTCTACTGACCTCACCTTCTGTCTTTAGCAGGATCCAAATCCAAGACAACCCACGCCCTGTGCTTCCCCTACCCCACAGCTCTCAGCAATGCTCCTCCCTCTTTTCCTTTTTTTTTTTTTGGTCGGCCCTTGGGCTTGAACTCTGGGCCTAGGCACTGTCCCTGAGCTCTTCAGCTCAAGGTTAGGCTCTGCATCCCATGCATCCCTGCAGTCCACTGGAAGCACAGCTGCGCATCGTCATGCTGACATGCAGCCCTGCCTGGACTTGTTACTTCTGGAAAGTTCGCACATTCAGGTTGTCTTCCTCCATCTCTGTCTCCTTTCTTCCTGAGCACCCTCGGTTCTACGCCACTATCTTGTATGAATCCCTTTCCTGTTCCCTGTGTCCTTGCCACACAGTGGCCGGCCACCTGACTCCTGCTCTCCTGCTGCACACCTGCCAGGCAGAGCTCACAGCCAGCTCCTGACTTGGCTTCATTCACAGCAGCACCTGGTGACTATGCTCAATATCCAGGAGGGATGAGACATGCTCACCTCTTACTCCTGTTGATGAGTTGAAGCTCCTGACAAAGCCTTCCAGGAAAAATGGGTCAGGAATATGGAAACAACCTAGATGCCCCACCACAGATGAATGGATCCAAAAATTGTGGTATCTATACACAATGGAATATTATGCAGCCATTAGAAATGACAAAATAATGGCATTTTCAGGGAAATGGATGGAGCTAGAAGGAATCATGTTGAGCGAGGTAAGCCAAGAACGAAGAGACAAACGGTACATGGTCTCCCTGATAAGTGGATGCTAAATCCAAAAGGTTAGGTGATACGACAAAACTAACAGGACTTAAGAAACAAAGAACTCCCGCTCATCTGGTTGAACCACTACTAAATATCCCCATGCTGCTGATCACAAACATGGTATATAACATGTGAACACTGTTATATATTACAGACTATGGTAGACAATTTGCTCCAGGGAAGATAGAATGAACTTGTGACTTTGAAATTATGTAATCATTTAATCACAATCAAAAAAAAAAGAACCTCAGGGAAGGGAGGGAGGGAGGGGATGGTAGGGGGAAAACAATGGAGGGGGTAACAATGTTCAAGAGGAAGTGTACTCATTACCTCACTCATGTAACTGTAACCCTCTGTATAGTAGCTTTACAATAAAATAAAATTAAAAAAAAAAATGGGTCAAGAAGGGGGGACCAAGATGGCGACGGGGCAGTAGGGAAACGCCACACCTCTCTCCAACCAAAAAGAGAGTTCGAGTTCCAACGTTTAATCTCCCCAAGAGACCGACAACAACAAAAAGACGAACACTCAGAGAAAAACCAGAGGTGGAAAATAACAAAAAAAGAAAGAGAGGAAAAGAAGAAATTCAGAACAGAGAAGAGCGAAGACCCCTCCCCCAACCTTTACTGGCCGCGCGGCAGTGCGCCAAGCCGCCGGCCAGCTGGCCCAGCGGGGGCTGTCGGAGCCACAGAGACACAGGGGGCTGCTTGCAGATCACCAGGTACCGGATTGCAGAACAGCGGATCGCCAGGAACAGAGAAACCTACCAGCCGGGAGTCTCCACGAGGATCCCACCCCCACCCATCACTCTCCACTGGAGCGGAGAGGCTCCATCCCTCCAAAGCCGCCCGGCACCAGCAGCGCGACAAAGGGACCTGTCGGCAGACCACCCGCCCAATCGCCATCGCAACTACCCGGCGGGGGGCCGCCCAACCCAGCCCGCAACCACCCCAACTGAACTCGGATTGCAACAACAACTGACGACCTACAGGGTGAGTACCCAACAGGGGACAGTGAATCCCTCAAGGGAGACCAGAGCTGGAGGGAATCCCCAGACCCTGACCTAGACTCCCTACCCCAACACCCGGACCACAGGACCCACTAAAACTGGGAACTGTTCGAGAGCTCCACCAGCCGGTGGAGCACACTCTGTTGGCCAGGCCAGAGCAAGAGCGCCCCTGGAAGGGAGCTTAAATGCCCAAGCCAGGAACAGCGCCCCTGGGTCAAGACTACCAACAGTAGAAGAAATCTGAACTGTGTCCTCCAGGCTGCATAACCTAGGTGGTATACACATTAGCACAGGCCTAACGAGCGCGCTCCAGGCTGGGGCCGGAACCAGGCCCGGGGACCGGCGCCTGAACAAAGCAAAAAGGGTCAGAAGTGGGGCTGTGGCTCAAATGGTAGGGTGCCAGCCTTGAGCTGAAGAGCTCAGGGACAGCACCCAAACCTAGAGTTCAAGCCCACAACCAGCCCAAAACAAACAAACAAAAACACATCAGGAGCCCATAGCAGACTCCAGTATTTGGGAGAGTGCATCCAGAGCATCTGATCTTCCCAAGAGCACCCGCAGGAGCAAACACAAGCAGTCTAGGCTGCTCAACCCTTCCAAAGGCGGGAATTGCTACAGCAGAGAGCTGAGAATCCTAAGTAAGTCAGAATAGCAGCTGGAAATAGGCTCCCAACAGAATCCAGATCAGGCACAGACTCTCTCTACCAATACAGAATCAGCAACCAAGCAAAGACAGACACACCAAAACAAGATTGAAGAGCAGTCTCCTGAACCCCCATGCGAAAATCACAGAGAAAAATCACAAGGTTTACCACTACCCAGGACAGCAAGCTCACCTCAAAAGCCAGCAGCCACGCAGGGGAGAGCCCCAGTGGGAGCAAAGCAGGAATGGAAGACAAAAGCTACATCCAAGGGTTGCTGGAGGCAATGACTCAAGAAATAAAGCGAGAAATGGATCAGAAATTGAAAGAGCACAAGGATGAACTATCAAAAGATATACAGGACATCAAACAAAAGTTGGATGCAAAAATAGAAGCGGCACAAACCTCAGTAAGAAGTGAGATAAACGCCAAATTAGAGGTAATGCATATGATCTCACCTCATTGAGAGGTGAGATCAGTACTCTGAGAACCAACATTGAATCCATAAAGGGATCCATTTCCACCATGCAAACAACAATAGAAGCCACGGTCAACAGAGTGAATGAAATGGAAGGTAGAGTGTCAGATACAGAAGACAGAATACACCAACTGGACCAAAAAGTGACAGATATGGAAAAATCACTCAAATTAAACCAAAGGGAAATTCAAGAGCAAGCAGATAATGCTAAAAAATTTAACCTTCGCATAATCGGAGTGGACGAAGGTGAGGAATTCCAGAGCAAGGGAATGCAACACCTATTTAACAAGATAGTCAATGAAAATTTTCCCCACCTCAAAAACGACCATCTTAACTACATCACAAAAGCTTATCGAACACCCAACAAGCAATATCCCAGGAGAAACACTTCTAGGCACATTATAGTAAAAATGATGGATCTGAATAATAAGGAAACAATCCTGCATGCAGCAAAAATGAAGAAGGAGCTATACTACAACGGGAAAAAAATTAGAATCACTGCAGATCTCTCCACACAAACAATGAATGCAAGAAAAGCCTGGGAAAGCACCATACAAGCCCTGAGAGCCAATAACTGCCAACCCAGACTGATATACCCGGCAAAGCTAGCATTCACATTCGATGGAGAACTGAAAACTTTTAATAGCAAAGAAAAACTAAATGAATACATAAACATTAAGCCAGCATTACAAAGAATTCTAAGAGGGGGGACACAACCTGAAGAAAGCAACCAGGAACTGGGACCTGCCCCAAACAGGCATTACTCAAAGTCTAACTGAGCAAGCACAGGAGGAAAGGAAAGAAGAAAAACTTAGGAAAACGGAATGGCAGGGACAACAATGCATCTCTCTATACTTTCTCTTAATATAAATGGGCTGAATTCGCCAATTAAAAGAAAATGAACTGAGGACTGGATCAGAAAACAAGACCCATCCATCTGTTGCCTTCAGGAGACCCACCTCTCAGCCAAACATACAAACAAACTCAGAGTGAAGGGGTGGAAAAGGATCTACCAATCAAATTCCCCCAATAAGAAAGCAGGTGTAGCTATCCTGATATCTGACAAAATAAACTTTTCATTAAAATCAGTACAGAAAGACAAGGACGGACACTACATATTAATAAAGGGAACAATCCAAGAGGAGGATATAACCATCATCAACTTATATGCCCCAAATATCGGTGCACCCAGATATGTTAAACAAATGCTCTCAAACTTACAGAATAAAATAGATCCCAATACGATAATACTAGGAGACTTTAACACGCCACTCTCACCAAAGGACAGGTCTACCAACCAGAGGATTGGCAAAGAAGCTACCGAATTAAGTGAGGCCATACTTCAAGTGGAATTAACTGACATCTACCGAGTATTTCACCCTAAAGCAACACAGTACACATTCTTCTCAGCAGCTCATGGAACTTTCTCCAAAATAGACCATATCATAGTTCATGCAAGGAACTTAAGCAAATACAAAGGGATCGACATAATCCCCTGTATCCTATCTGACCACAGTGGACTCAAGCTAGCTCTCAATAACAAAGCATACTGCAGAAATTTCTCTAATACATGGAAATTGAACAGCACACTCCTTAACAAGGCCTGGGTAACAGAAGAGATCAGAGAAGAAATAAAGCATTTCCTACAACTCAATGAAAATGAAAACACCTCACAAAGAAACTTGTGGGACACAGCAAAAGCAGTCCTGAGGGGCAAATTTATTGCCCTCAGTGCCCACATCAAGAGAATGGAGACAGACCAAGTAAATAATCTCATGTTGCAACTAAAACAGCTAGAAAAACAAGAAAAAATGGGACCTAAAGCTACTAGACGAAGCCAGATAACCAAATTGAGAGCAGAGATTAACCAATTAGAAAATCAGAAAACCATAACCAAAATAAACCAAACAAAAAGCTGGTTCTTTGAAAAAATAAACAAAATTATGGCCCATTGGCAAGATTAATTAAAAAAAGAAGAGAGGAAACCCATATTAATAGGATTAGGGGTGCCACGGGAGACATCACAACACGTACCCAAGATATCCAAACAATTCTAACAGACTACTTTCAAAAGCTATACTCTCTAAAGGAAGAAAATCTGGCGGAAATGGATGCATTTTTAGAGAAATACAAGTTACCCAAACTGAGCAAAGAAGAAGTTAACCAATTAAATAAGCCAATATCCTATAATGAGATACAGGAAGCTATCAAAAGTCTTCCAACAAAAAAAAGCCCAGGACCAGATGGATTCACAGCAGAATTCTATAAGACCTTTAAAGAAGAACTAATACCCATACTCCTCAAGCTCTTTAGAGAAACCGAGAAGGAGGGAGCTATCCCAAACTCATTCTACGAAGCCAATATCACACTGATCCCCAAACCAGGCAAAGACCCAACCAAAAAGGAGAATTACAGGCCAATCTCCTTGATGAACACAGATGCAAAGATCCTTAACAAGATTCTAGCTAACAGAATCCAGAAACACATTAAAAAAATAATACACTATGATCAGGTAGGCTTCATCCCAGAGACACAGGGATGGTTTAACATACGTAAGTCAATAAATGTAATCCAGCATATCAACAGAGCCAAGGTCAAGAATCACATGATTATCGCCACAGATGCAGAAAAGGCCTTTGATAAAATTCAACATTCATTCATGCTAAAAGCTCTGGAGAAAATAGGAATAGAAGGAACATTTCTAAAAACAATAAAAGCCATTTATGACAGACCAATAGCCAATATTATACTTAATGGGGAAAAGCTACAACCAATCCTCCTAAAATCAGGAACAAGGCAAGGATGTCCACTGTCTCCACTCCTCTTCAACATAGTCCTAGAACCCTTAGCCAGGGCAATAAGGCAAGAAAAAGACATTAAAGGGATCCGCATAGGGAAAGAAGAAGTTAAACTATCCCTTTTTGCAGACGACATGATACTATACCTCCACGATCCCAAAAACTCCATCCCCAAACTTTTAGAAATCATAAGTCACTTCGGCAAAATAGCAGGATACAAAATAAACCCACAAAAAATCAGTTGCCTTCCTATACACTGATAACGCACAGGAAGAGAGGGAAATAAAGGGAGCAACCCCATTCACAATAACCTCCCAAAAAATAAAATATTTAGGAATTAACCTAACCAAAGATGTAAAAGAACTATTTAATGAGAACTATAAAAAGTTAAAGAAAGAAATTGCAGAAGACACTAGGAAATGGAAAGACCTCCCATGCTCCTGGATAGGCCGACTTAATATAGTAAAGATGGTGATACTTCCAAAACTAATATACAAATTCAATGCAATTCCTATTAAAATCCCAATGACATACATCACTGAAATACAGAAAACAGTCCAAAAATTTATATGGAACAACAAAAGACCTAGAATAGCCAAAACAATTCTAGGGAATAAAGACAATATGGGAGGGCTATCCATGCCGAACTTCAAACTCTACTACAGAGCTATAATCACAAAGACAGCATGGTACTGGCACAAAAACAGACCCGAAGACCAATGGAACAGAATAGAAGATCCAGATATAAATCCACAGGCCTACAGCCAGCTGATATTCGACAAAGGAGCCAAAGACATACAATGGAAGAAACACAGCCTCTTCAACCGCTGGTGCTGGGAAAACTGGGCAGGCACATGCAGAAAACTAAAAGTGGACCCCAGCCTATCACCATGCACCAACATCAACTCAAAATGGATTAAAGACCTTAACATTAAACCTGAATCTCTGAAACTACTACAGGACAGAGTAGGAGAGACACTTGAACTAATAGGCACAGGAAGGAACTTCCTGAACAGAGTCCCAGGGTCACAACAAGTTGGAGAGAGACTCGACAAATGGGACTACCTTAAAATAAAAAGCTTCTGCACAGCTAAATCTATCGCAACTAAGCTAGAAAGACAACCAACTAATTGGGAAAAGATATTTACCAGCAATATATCAGACAAGGGGTTAACATCCTGTATATACAGGGAACTCAAGAAACTAATCCCTCCCAAACCTAACAAACCAATTACTAAATGGGCAAGGGAACTAAAGAGGGACTTCTCAAATGAAGAAATAAAAATGGCAAAGAAACACATGAGGAAAGGTTCATCATCCCTGGTGGTGAAGGAAATGCAAATAAAGACAACCCTGAGATACCACCTTACCCCAGTCAGAATGTCCCACATCCACAAATCAGCCAATGACAAATGCTGGAGGGGATGTGGAGAAAGAGGAACCCTATTACACTGCTGGTGGGAATGTACACTTATACAACCACTTTGGAAAGCAGTCTGGAGGGTCCTTAGAAAGCTAAAGATTGACCTCCCTTACGACCCAGTCATACCACTTCTAGGCATCTACCCTGAACAACAGGAACCAATATACAAGGACACGTGCACCTCCATGTTTATTGCAGCACTGTTCACAATAGCTAGGATATGGAAACAACCTAGGTGCCCCACCACAGATGAATGGATCCAAAAATTGTGGTATCTATACACAATGGAATATTATGCAGCCATTAGAAATGACAAAATAATGGCATTTGCAGGGAAATGGATGGAGCTAGAAGGAATCATGTTGAGCGAGGTAAGCCAAGAGCGAAGAGACAAACGGTACATGGTCTCCCTGATAAGTGGATGCTAAATCCAAAAGGTTAGGTGATACGACAAAACTAACAGGACTTAAGAAACAAAGAACTCCCGCTCATCTGGTTGAACCACTACTAAATATCCCCATGCTGCTGATCACAAATATGGTATATAACATGTGAACACTGTTATATATTACAGACTGTGGTAGACAATTTGCTCCAGGGAAGTTAGAATGAACTTGTGACTTTGAAATTATGTAATCATTTAATCACAATCAAAAAAAAAAAAAAGAACCTCGGGGAAGGGAGGGAGGGAGGGGATGGTAGGGGGAAAACAATAGAGGGGGTAACAATGTTCAAGAGGAAGTGTACTCATAACCTCACTCATGTAACTGTAACCCTCTGTATAGTAGCTTTACAATAAAAAAAAATATTAAAAAAAAATTAAAAAAAGTTTTAGAAAAGAAAAAAAAATTTTGTAAAAGGTATTTAAAAAAGAGAAGAAGAAGAGGAAAAAGGGGGGAAAAAGTTCTTTGATATTTTGGGGAGGGTTGGGAAAAATCCTGTATCTCCCTTGTGTCTGTAATCAGTCTCTGGTTGGAGTCTCTGGTCTGCTTGTGGTCCTGTGGCTTGGTTGGTTTCTTAAGTCAGTTTGTTTGGACAGGCAGAAAAATGCTCTGCTTTACCCAGGATTTTGTGATCCTCCTCCCAAGTTAGTTCAATGGGAGGGGGATGTGCTTTGAGTATCACAAAGAGGGAGATGGCTTTTTCCTCAAGTTTGGAGATGCTGTGATGAGGCTAGGTTCTGGGTAGAGTTGAGGCCTTTCAGCAAACAGTAGCTTTTCCTGGGTGCTAGTTTGTGAGAAACTCACAGAGCCCAGCCTGGAGCCACTCTCAGGGTTTCTGTTTATTGATGTCAAGGCTACTAAAGAGAGGGTCAGCCTCTGGCTCTGATTACGCGGTGAAGAAAGCCACTCCTAGGGCTGGCGCCCAAACTGGGTGACTTTTCCCTGGGTGGAGCTGAGTCTGGCAGGTCACGCCATTAAGTTCTTGTGACCTGCTAAATGACCCTAGTTTTATTCCAAGGCCTGAGTTGGAGCTAGCAGCTCCGCTGAGCTTTATCAGTATCCAAGATGGAGATCTCCGGTCCTGGGGGGGGGGGGGGTGGATTGGTGGCCTTCCCTCCTCTGCTCCCTGAGAAGGAGTGAGGACATCAGGCTTCTACTCACGCCGAGTCTTGGTTCCTGGGTCGTCTCTGGTCTGCGAACTGCAGGATGAAGATGTCTGCTCCTTGTCAGTTCTTGCTGGTGTTGAGTAGAATCCACTCGCCCGCCACGCCTGGCTCTTTCGTCCCAGACTGTCTTTGTTTCAGGAATGGCAGCACCACTGGTGCCGCCGCTGACGCCACAGCGGCAGCAGCTGACAAGAGCTCCAATCTGTCTCCTTGTCTGGATTTTCCCTCTCTGGCCTAACTCTCTGTCCTGTGATGGCACACTTGGTGTGATTCTCTGGCTTAGGACTGTTCACTGGAACTCTAAAACTGCTTTCTAGGTGAGAGCTTGTTTTGCCTCCAGCTTCTCCTCCACCATCTTCCCAGAACTCTCATTTATGAAATCTTATACTAACACATAAGATTATCCCATGATTAAAGTAGTTCAAATCTAATAACCGTAAATTATATTAGTGGATCTCGTTTCCTAGTATAATATCTTAATATTACCTCTGATATTGATTCCTTTACCAAATGGAATCTATGAACTAAATTTTTAGAAATTGTTATGAGAATGACTAAAATTCTACCAACCAATTAGTTGAATTTACAGAGTGAGATAAAAATACTGAGCTTACCAATTATTATATATATAAAATTCTCTCATTCATGATTCTAAAACCAGTACACTCTTCAAGGAATTTGGTAATATTTAATTGGCTAGGTACAACAAATAAACTTTGCCACCAAACCCTAGAGCTGGAATAGCATAGCATGTGGTATATGTAAGATAAGTCAAACTTAACCCATTTTCATATATATATATATTCCCTGAAAGATCTGTTCTGTGCAGAGATAATACAAATCTGGAGAGAAAACATTTGGAATTGGTTGCTACATTTATCACATTATTTTTTACCTATTTCTGTGTATTCCTCCCAGACTTTCTACTTCTAATTGATACAAAACCAAAATTCTTTATTTTAGGGGGCGGGGGCCGGTCATGGGTCCTGAACTCTAGGTCTGGGTGCTGTCCCTCAGCTCTTCAGCTCAAGGCTAGCGCTCTACAACTTGAGCCATACTGCCACTTCCTGCTTTTTTCTTTTTGCTTATGTGGTGCTGAGGAATCAAACCCAGGGACTCATACATGCAAGGCAAGCACTCTACCACTGAGCCACCTTCAGCACCCATAACCAAAATTCTTATCTTTTCAGATAGCAAGTGCATTATTTCCTGCAAAAGCAAGTTGGTTCTTTGTTTTTAAACAGATCTCAATTTGATAACTTAGTTTCAACATAAAATCCTCTTTATAGCCCAAATCTGTTTTCAAATGATTAAAGAGAAACCATTGGTCCTATCTTATGCTTAGAAGGTACAACTGACAAACTTTAGGCAAGGTTTTGGTTAACTTCAGGACTTACAGATCAGATTACTGCCCGGTGATTACTACTCAAAGTACTTTTACAAATGTGAAACTATCTTGACTTAGGAGAAGGTAAATGGGGAGGATGAGGCAGATGGAGGAGAGGCACACAATGGTGAACAGATACATACATAAAGCTATGCATTCAGTACATGATTTTGGTCACATTTTCACAACATGGTTATTTTCTTGTATATCTTACTAAGTAAGCCTTTAATAAAAGACTAAGCCTATATATCAAAGCAAATTCAAAAAAACATTCATTTTCAAGTTTCATAAATATATGCAATTCTAAAGTCTCTACTACACATCTGCACATTTCCTTAGACTAACATAATACACAGACTCATGGAAGTCTCCTCTTAAGTAGTTAATTTTGCCTAGATTTGAAATTATTTTCATAAAAATTCAATGAAGCCACAAACAAAAGTACTGTAACGTTCGGAATCTACCAAAGTTTTAAAGGAGGAGAGAAGGAGGGTAGGTGAAGGGATGGAGAGAAGGAAAGGGAGAGAGAGAGAAGGAGAGAGAAGCAGCAATTCGATAAATGAGAACGGAACTCAATCCCTTACTTTCTTTTGCTTTTCATTTCAGTTGTTTGGAAAACACTAGAAGCAGACATGAGGTTTTCTATATATTGTCCCAAAACGTGGTCTTCTGATTTTAGCCTCAGGGTTTCTTCCTTAACTGCATCTACTCTTGCTGAGAGATCTTCAAGTGTGTGTTGGAGTTCCAACACTTGATTAATGTTGTGCTTTTTCCTCTCATTTTTGTACTTTTTTTAAATGCAGATTTCATTGGATGGGGAAGACTGTGTCAAAGTATGATCAAGCAGAAAGGGTGTGACAGGGTGCAGACAGGGTCAGGCTGGGGGCCTAGCAGCACCTCCACCTGCACCCTGTGGCCCTTCTGTTGGCACATTGGGTTGGACCCATCTCGTAACGGGTGTTGGGATGTACCATCTGACACTGATCACGGTTCTACTGCCATGGCTCTGAGATGGAAACGCTGGGCGCAGTAGTTACCATGGCCCTCTTCTGAAACAAAGCTCTGGTCCTATGGCCTGCATTCCGGAGGGAGTTAATGAGCAAGAAACTGTGCACCCAGACCCACCTGTACAGTCTTGGGTTTCTGTTCACCCATGGTGCTGTCCACAACACGGCTGAGGTTGCCCCTCTGTTGTCATTGTTAGTTTGAGAAAAGATCTTCCTATGTACCTCAGGCTGGTTTTGAAGTCACGATTCTTCCACATCACTCTGCTGAATACTGGGATTACAGGTGTGCATCAGCCTACATGACTTTTGCTTTTGTAGTAATAGTATCCTATGGTTTGTTCTCTCATCATCACCGTAAGTCACGTCTTGAGTTTAAATGACTGCTCTGCCAACTATCCTCTTAGCTCTGTCAGCTGGCAAGAGGTTCTGCCTTGTGCTGCGCCTCACAGGATTGACGCTGTGAGCCAGCTTCATGCCTTGTATGATTGCTTTGAGGGTTCAGTGAGGTCTCAGGTGTGTGTGCCTTGTCTAGGGCCGTGCCCAGAGCATGCTATGCAGCCGCAGTTACTAAGTGGAGTATGTGGTGTAGTAGCCAGTGGTGAGAAGCATGTGTGATCTTACGTGAACTCAGAAAGTGCGCTGTTTCTACTGAACTGTGAGATCCAGGTCAGAGGATTGCATGGAGGGTGTGCTGAGCGTCTGCTCCCAACACTGTGGAGCTCCCTTGAGTCTGGGATTACTGACATTCTCCCTTCTTATTCTCTCCTCAGCTTCGCCTCAACAGTATCAAGAAGCTTTCCACCATCACCTTGGCCTTTGGAGTGGAAAAGACCAGAAGTGAACTCCTCCCCTTAATTACAGGTGGGGACTCTTGTGGCACAGTGCAGTTGGGGTGCCTCGAGATGGCTTCTGCTTAATAAGAGAAGCCCACGGCAGGGGCCTTGGATAATGGGGTAAGAGGGTGAGGTGCAGGTAGACAAGCTTTATGTACTGCAGGACTGTGTTGAGGGGAAGGCTGAGGAAGAAGATGGAGGCAGGATGTCCTCTCGGAAGTCTGCTGGAAGACAGCTGCAGTCCCGGAGTGAGGCCCCCAGCCTGAGACCTGCCTTGGGCTCTGCAAGGTGGAAACAGTCACGTGACTCATACTAGAGACATGGAGAGCATTCAGTCCATTCAACACATAAGTGTCGGCTGTGAGGACAGTCTCATCAGACAATGTTCTGCTTGCCTGGATAGAAAGAACTGGGGCAGTGGATGGCGGGAATGTGGGAGCTTCAGACCAAGAGCTGCCAGGGAATCCAGACACTTGGGGTCAGAGTCCCAAGTGACTTTCAGTTCCTTCTTCTCTGTACTTGCTGCCTGGGAGCTTCTCCAGTCGCATGTGGCAGGAGCCGTCTATGGGAAAACGTGTTGCTGTCCACACAGAAAAGCAGAAGCCTTGGCCTCACGCCTGCAGAACATGCAGGATTGGTTTTCTGAGTGATTACTGCAGCATGATTGTGGACTAGAGCAAAATGCCAGGCTGGCATCTTAAAGGACAGCAGTGTAGTGTCGCTGTTCTGTAGGTGGTGCTCTGAGCCTGGGTGCTTCTCTTCCTGTGGTGAGTCCTAGGTCAGAAAGGAAGAATCCCTGAGATTGCCGGTGCCCCAGCCTCCCCTGCCCAGCCCTGAGGCCTGAGACTGTGGCTGGGCTTGGCGCTGTCTTCGGGTGGAAGCCGGGCAAGGGGCCGGTGGTTGGGGGCAGGCTGGGGGAGGGACAGCCTGCAAAGCCTCCAGGAGGCAGTAGCTGAACCGAGTCTGAACCGATAGAAAAGGATTTTTGGCAGAGAACAGTGCTGAGAGTGTAAGCTGTACCTGAGCAGGAAATCTGCATGCCACTGTGTTGCACAGGATGGGACTCAGTCTCCCCTCCCTGAGGGGTGTAGAGTGGCCCTGTCACACAGTGCTCCCCCACCCACCTCCAGCTCATATCTTTTTCTCTGTGCTGGCCATATGGGAAAACTCTGGGTACTGACAGCTAGCTTGTGCATCTTGGGGCCAGGATCCCAGGGTGCAGGACCCCAGGAAACTGGAAGTGGCACTAAGCTCCAAGTAGTAGAGCACTAGCCATGAGTAAAAGAGCTCAGGGACAGCACCCAGGCTCTGAGTTCAAGCTCCACTACTGATTTCCCGCTGCCAATCTCCCCCCAAAAAAGTCATTATAACAAGGATCCATCTGCTTTAAAGGTTTCTCTGCCAAAGCACTATCAGCTGTAAGAAGTGAGTAGTTGGGATTTTAATGAAGTAGAAACAATGGGAAAGTAGATACAGTCTGGCAGGGACTTGACTAGGCAAGGTGTGTGCAATGTGCAATAGTGGCTACCATAATGCCTGGACTCGGGTGTGACCCAGGAACAAAGTCAGATGGCGCCTGTCCTAGGCATCAGTCAATGGTTACTCCCAGATCTAACCAGGCATGAGGGCTTCCCCCCCAAAATTCCCCAGGACAAGACTTTCTTAGCCCTTCAGAATTCCACTGTTTTACTCCCAATGGCCGCACTTCTCCAGGCTGGTTCTTTTGCGAGGATTGCAACCACAGTGTGGCATGCTCTACCAGCAGGAGGTGCACAAGGGGTGGGGCCTGGAGCCCCCAAGCTAAGCATGCAGGGTGTGGGGGGGAGCTGACCTCCCAGCTGGTTCATGAGCTGAGTCGCACCTTTGTGTCACAACCCATTTTTCCTGGAAGGCTTTGTTAGGAGCTTCAAGTCATCCCCACGAGTGAGAGGTGAGCGTGTCTCATCCCTCCTTCATATTGAGCATAGTCACGAGATGCTGCTGTGAATGAATCCAAGTCAGGAGCTGGCTGTGAGCTCTTGCTGGCAGGTGTGCGGCAGGGGAACAAGAGTCGAGGGGTCCGGCCACAGTGTGGCAAGGACACAGGGGACAGGAAAGGGATTCGTACAAGATGGTGGCGCAGAACTGAGGGTGCTCAGGAGAAAAGGAGGAGACAGAGATGGAGAAATGCCACGCCTACTCCGGTGGAGTCTGCTTAGCATGGGAAACCTGCTTTCAGATCTGAGAATGGGGCTTCAAAGAGGCCTACTTCCTGGAAAAGGCTGGCAAACCCCTGGGAAAGATGTGTTTCTATTCCTGTTTTTCTTTTCTTCACTGTATAGGAGTGCCTATTAATCTTTTACTGTTTCTGCTGCTTGTTCTACTTACTCATGCTCAACGTTCCCTTATTCAAGGCTCTTTCTTGGAAGTGTTGACGACTCCAACATCTGATGAGTGTCCTGAGAATATGACTAACTCACCAGAGTTAAGTGCTACTCTGAAAGCCCCTCTTATGGAGGCTAGTAGACAAGTCATAAGTAAATATAAAAGTATTGGGGGTTTCATGACGTCACTTCAGCAGAAGGAATTGTTTGTAAGAGATTTACAAGAAGCTGTAGGCACAGCTAGAGCAGAAAGAGTGTATGGCTATTGGAGACTTCCGTTTAATCCTAAAGCATATACAATAGACTCATATAGATATCCTGTAGATAAGAAAGCTGTAGAGGGCTATTTAGACCAAAAGCTAAATAACATTCCTAAAAAGTTGGTAGATGGAAGGTGGCAATGGCATATCAGAGGAAAATGGTGGGATCCTCCATTATCTAGAGGACCCTAAAGACTTCCCCCAGATCCATAGCCTTTAACAGGTGTGTATGATAAGGATCACAACCGTTGGGAAAACTACTTAGGAGAAAGAACTTCCTATTACTCTCTTTCATTTACTGAGAGACTTGCTAGATCTAGGCCTCCTTGGTGCTTACTATCAAAGAAGGAACAAGAAAGATCTTATGAGACAGTTAAGGCCTCTATGGAGAAGAGTAAACGATTATGTGAAAGGGTTACAGAAAAGACACTATGAGCTTAAATTTGATATATGGCCAGATTTAACTAAGTATACTGAATATCATGATTTTGGGCCACAAATTGGGGACCCTCTAAAGAATGGCAAAGAAGCACAATTGCTCAGAAAAGATTTGAAACTTATAAAGTATAAAACTAAACAAAAGTAACTATGAAGTACTAGACTTCATGCCTTTCTGTTCAGCAGCTTGCCCATATGCTCTGGTTAGTGGTTAATAGGTGATAAACATCGAAACCAATTGTATTTCTTAAAAATAGAGGTAAAGCCTGGAACAAGTGCCTATCGTCATACCTCGTCATCCAAAAAACAAGATCAGGCGACCAGCTGGTGACCACCCAAGAATGAAGTCTTGCAGCAACATTGTGTAAACTTTTGCCCTTTCTCATGGAGACTTTTGCTATAAAAGCTTGTAATCCTCTGCAATAAATCGCACTCAGCATTCACCCCTCTTGTGTGTGAGTTGTCTGTTTGCCATCTCCCCACCTATTCCAGTTCCTCCACTAGGTGTCCTCCGTCGTCCGGACAAAGCCTCTTGTGTGTGAGTTGTCTGTTTGCCATCTCCCCACCTATTCCAGTTACCTCCACTAGGTGTCCTCCGTCATCCCGACAGAGCAGGTCCGCAGCAGAGAAAAACCTCCTAAATGTGGGAACTCTCCAGAAGTAATGAGTCCAGACAGGGCTGCATGTCAGCATGAGGATGGGTGTCTGTGCATCCAGTGTACTGCAGGGGTGCATGGGGTGCAGAGCCTAACCTTGAGCTGAATAGCTGAGGGACAGCACCTAGGCCCAGAGTTCAAGCCCCAAGGTCAACCAAAAAATAAAAGAGGAAAAGCATGTGGAGCTTGCGGAGCGCTGTGGGGGAGGGGTAGTGCAGGGCTTGGGTTGTCTTGGATTTGGATCATGCTCAAGACAGAGTGTGAGGTGGGTGGAGGGTGGGGTGCTGCTGGGGATCGGGTGCTGAGAGGGGGTGGGTTGGGGGCAGGGAATGCCTGTGTCCCCTCACAAGGCAGGGAGCTGGTGGAGGACACGCGCTGCCCCTAGGTCAGGAGGCTAAGTCCACATCCACACTCTCCAAGGTGACACAGACGGGGAGGACCTATGGGGACGGGAACACCAGGGGTCAGGAGAGGACCAGGTGTGGGTGAGGTTAATGATGACACCAGACAGCTCCCCATGGAGCCCAGAGCATGCGTGTGCTGGGTGGAATGACTTTGGGCTGGATTAAGGGCATGGGGCATGGAGGGAATCTAGCTAAAGCGAGTGTGGGAGGAGGGAGTGCAGGGACGGGACCTGTGGTTCAAGCCTTTCTGCGGTGGGGTGGCTGTGGGAACTTCAGGATCAGGAGGAGGCACCTGGCTCAGAGCCCACAGTCCACACAGCACCCGGCATAGTCCCTGGATGGCTCCTGGAGGCAGGCCTGCCATCTGCTTGCTTCCCTTTTCTGTGCCGGTCCCAGGACTTGAACTCAGGGCCTGGGTCCTATCCCTGATCTTTGTGCTCAGGGTTGTTGACTGTCCCCGGGAAATCAGTGCTACTTCTGGCTTGCTGTCACCCTGCAATTCATTCCTGAGAACAGAAGGGTGGAGGTGGAGAGCCCTGGACAGGAGGCCCCTCCTCATATTCAGCACAGCAACCCTGACCTGCACCCCAGAGGCTGTGGTAAAGTGACCTCATAACAAGAGACATGAGGAGCACTGCAGGAAATGTCACAATAGCCAAGCAAGGGACTTTCTCAAGGAGACTTCGTGTTTTAAAAACAACTTTATATTTAAAAGGTGCTTTTCAAAAGTACACTTCATGTCCTTGTTGAATTAGCAAAGAGTCTAGAGATATGTAACATAGACTGCCAAGGAAAAGAAAGAGTTGTGAAAATAAATTATGTGTAAGAAATAAGCATGGACAAGACGAAGGGAGTAACTGTCAGGAAGGAGCCTTAATATTTGTGGTCAGTGGTACACCAGCAGGACTCCCTTTTTTTATTCCTTCCTTCTTTTCTTCCTTCCTTCCTTCCTCCCTCCTTCCCTCCTTCCTCCTTCCTTGCTTCCTTCCTCCTTCCTTGCTTCCTTCCTTCCTTCCTTGCTTCCTTCCTTCCTTCCTTCCTTCCTTCCTTCCTTCTTTCCCTCCTTCCTTCCTTCCTTCTTTGCTGGCTTGCCCTCTCTTCTCTGTCTCTGTCTGTGTGTCTGTGTCCCTCATTCTCACTTTCCTTCTTTGTGCCAGGCCTGGGGCTTAAAATCTGGGCCTCCATTCTGTCCCTGGGAAGATTTTGCTCAAAGCTAATGCTCTACCACTTCAGCCACAGCACCACCTCCATGTTTGTTTGTTTGTTTAGTGGTTTATTGGAGATGAGAGTCTCAGAGAGTTTTCTGCCTAGACTGGCTTTGAAATGTGATCCTTATATCTCGCCTCCTAATGAACTCAGAACACAAGCATCAACCACCACACCCAGCTGCTATTTTCTTTTCTTTATTTTTTTTTTATTGTGAGAATACCCTACAGAGGAGTTACAATTATATGGGCAAGATAACGAGTATGTTTCCTATCAAGCATTGTTGCCTCCTCTTTGTTTCCCCTTCCCATCCCTTCCCATACTCCTGCCCTCCCCCAACCCGATTCTCCCCCACACCAAAGTTGTAAAGTTCATTTTTCCACATAACAACTGTACATCTCATTGTTGCAATGGGTCCACCTGTATCCCTAGTTAAAAGATTTGTTTTTTCCCTCCCCCTCCACAAATTATACCAACATCAAATACAGTGAAAGCATGGGTTATACCATGGAGGAAGGACATACAAAGCAACATAGAAATCATCTTATAAATATGTTAGAAACAATTGCCAGCTGGTATTTTCTTTCCAACTATTTTCTTCTCCAGAACAGAAAGGGCTTTAAGAATTATTTGCTTCATTGCATAGGGAACTATTATGAAAGAAAGAAAAAAAATCAAAAGACTCAAAATGTAATTAGGAAAACCTGTTAAGCGAGTTTAACCAGTATACCTTGAATTTGACACGACTACCAATTAATGGGGCAAATTCTCGGGAGGAACTTGACATGACCTAATAAGCATTATTCAAAATCTCATATTTCCACATTCATATAATTCTGTGGGCCAGCAGAATAGAGACAGATGAACACACACAGAGATATATAGCACACAAATGCACAGGTGTGGACATGTGCGCACACCTCTATCTCTCAGCAGATGACTTTTATCTAGGTGTGGAGATTGTTGAATGGCCAAGCAAAGTTAAGCAGAGATGCGAGCTTGGTGGTCCTCAGGGGAGGACCACTTTCTTCTTCTTTGTGCAGGTGAAGAGGAAGCTGCAGGGAATGGAGTGTCCGCTCATGAGCAGGAAAGGGCTGAGGGCTGGGAAACAGCCCATAGCAAATTCCGCTATATGGTGCAGCACAGGGCTGGGGTTGTAAATTACAGATAAGCAAATCTGACAGATGCAGGACATGGTATAAAAGGAGACGAAGGCACTCACCAGGAGGAGGATGCTTATGGTGGCTCTGGACTCCAGAGGGGCTCTGGTGGAGACACTGGTCCTCTGGATGTGTCGCATTCTCTGCTTGTGTCTGTACAGGATGAAGAGCATGGAGGTGCTGGCCCAGAGCATGAGCCCCAGACACAGAACATCAGGCACCGAGAGTATGGCCACGTGCAGCACGTCAGCAACTGGATCATTACACATGGAAGAACAGTATCCATAGGCTTTTAAGCTCATCATATTGTCATGTGCTTTGGGTCCGATCATGTACATGAGACAAACAATTCTCAGGAGGAGGAAGATCCCCCTCAGCTGAGGTACACTGTGGAGACAATGTGCTTGTGGGCTCTCCCCTTCAGCCCTGCCCACCTGGAGTCTCAATGACTGATGATGACAGCAAGGAAGATGCTCAGGGAGCAAGTTCTAACAATCGACACCACCCTGCCCACTCAGTGAAGATAGAAGACAATTTTGCACCCCACATCATTTAAGAAAATTCTCCAGCACAAAGCCACCATGGTTTGGGGAACACTCCTACACAGAAGACTTAGGAAGTTGGGGACAATTAAGTGCCTAAGAATCAAGTCTGTGGCTCTCATCCTGTTCCCCATGCAGGAAAGGAATAGATAATGGGAGAGAAGAGACAAATTACCCACAAACCCAACCACAGTCTGGCCTAAGAGGATCACCCCCATAGACACATGGGCATCTCCCATCCTCTCTGTTCCTTGAGTCTCATTCAGAGGCTCTGGCTTGGGAAACTGAGGCCTTCATGGTGCCAAGGGAACTCAACATTCTCCATCCTGCATTCACACCACTGGAAATACTGTCCTACTGTCTCTCATGTATTAGGAAAAATCCAATTCTATTCATCCATTGGGAAGAGGAAGGGAAATGGGTGAACCTGGAGAATGGCATTAAGGGAAGGTGAATCAGCTTCTGAGATGAAGGCAGCTACATTTCTCCTCTGTAGAATCAGATCTAAGATTCTAAACAAGCAAGGCCCTAGTGGCTCAAGCCTGTAATCCTAGCTACTCAAGGGCTGAGACCTTGGATGCCCAATTCAAAGCCAGACCAGAGAAGTAAAGTCTGTGAGACTCTTCTCTCCAGTTAAGCACCAGCAAACCAGAAGTAGACCTGTGCTCAAAGTGGTAGAGGCCTAGCCATGAGCAAAAAGGGCTCAAGGAAAATGGGCAAGCCCCAAGTTCAAGCTCTCTGACTGACTAAAGAAAGAAACTTGAAACATGCGTGACACATTCCTGGGGTCACATGCACTTATACCTCAATACACTGGCTGGGGGCGTGGGTCCCAGGTGTCACCGTTTCCTCAACACGGAGCCCACATTTCACAGAAGAAATACCAGGAAGATGAATCAGGTCTGCAGTGGGGATGGTGCAGTTGAAGGAGGAGGTGGATGACAGAGAAAGAGAGGGGCAATTTTAGGTTCAAATGCCATTCTAGAGTCACTGATGTGAACACATCTTTCCCAGCCCCTGGACAATCAGGATTCCTCCTCACTTGTCATAAACCAGGACAGACTCTGTGAGGAAGAGGAAATGAGGAACCCACAGGGCTTGGGGGTGGGGGGCCTAGAACCCCAGTTCTTTTCACTGTCCTAGCCCATTCCTATCCTTCCCTGTTTCTTTGTCATGCATCCGGTTTCAATCCAGAATCCCTGCTCCTAAGGTGATTCCTTACCCAGAGTGTGGAACCTGGGGTCTCTCCTGCAGGCTGCGCCTCTCCAGTGGCAATGAACACAAGTGCTCGCCTCTTCTCTCAGGATGTGCGTGGCAGGGCGGGTCATTTCTGAGATGCACATGGGCACTTCAGAGCTGCAGAGGGCTCCTTAGATAGGGGTCCAGGAGGTCGGCAGCCAAGGTCATCTCCCGCGGGAGCGGTGATTTTCCCTTCACCTGGGGTGGCAGACCAAGTTCTCAGTAAACTTTTTCTTTTCCCCCATGTGACAATTACCAAGACACTTTTCACTTTCATGTGGGTGCTTCTCCAGGGGGCAGGGGAGTGGTGCAGTCACTTACCTCTCCTGGATCCCAGTAGGCCGGCAGGAGACACTGAGACCCAACTTGAGATGACTGTCTGTAAACAACCTCAGCGGTGTGTAAGCCATGTGTCCCCAAAGTTTCTTACCCAAAGTGTCCCTTCTCTTTTTTTCCAGTTCTAAGACTTGAACTCTGGGCCTGGGCACTGTACCTCAGCTCTTTAGCTCAAGGCTAGCAGTCTTCCAGATGATACACAGCTCCACTTCCGGCTTTTTTTTCCTGCTTATGTGGTGCTGAGGAATTGAACCTAGGGCCTCAAGCATGCAAGGCAAGTGCTCTACCACTGAGTCACCTTCCCAGACCTTATGATTGTATTTCTATCCACTGTTCTGGATTTGCTTTCATATTGTGCTTCATCATTGATTGCATTTGAGACAACTGTTTTCATGCCAGGCCCAAATAGCTGTAAATTCCTGAGAAGCTTTTGCTGCATCCCAGAGGTTCTGGAAAGTTGTGCTATGGTTTTGATTCTTGAATTTGTAAACTTGTTCCTTTATTTGATCCTTAAGTCTTATGGCTGACTTTGGGCTCGACAGCCTATCACTTGATGAGAGGGGTCTTAAGCCAACATTCTAACTTGGCCTGGACTTAAGGGTCTATGGCCTCCAGTAGTACTAGCTCATGAAACCAGGGCAGCAGTAGGCATCTGTGCACTGGCTCACTGTCTTTCAGCAGAGGGTGACAGTCTTTATCTCATCAGCCTAACTTGGGTTTGATATCTCCCCTGCTCTCATGGGACATGCAACTGGGGCTCCCTTTCAGGTCAGTTCCCATTTGCTTGGCATGGTTTTCCACCCTGAACTTTCAGTTTTCAGTCTTGGCTGGTGAAATGTCATCTCTATGCAGTGCTGGTTTATAACTGGGCCAGGCCAGCTCTCCCTCCTGGCTGAGAGGCACAGGGTAGAGCTGGGTCATAGCTTTATAGTTCAGGCAGGTGTATACAGATCCGGAAAATACTGTCTGCTTTATGCTGTATATCAATTCCCCACCACCAAATAGCTCCAAATTTTTCATATGCTATCTATTGCCATCTACTCCTTTCTATCTCGTATATTTGTCTGTTCTGCTAAAAAAAACAACTTTCCATGAAGAACAAAGCCTGGCACCTGCAGGAAAATGGATGAACCTGTATTTCATCATACATCTTGGGAAGGAAAACAAGCCAGACAAGAAACGTAAATATGTTTTTCTCAAGTAGAATCCAGACTTTAAAAGACACAAACCTAGCCAGGTGCCGGAAAACCAGAAGTGAGGCTGTGGCTCAGGTGGTACAGTGCTCGCTCTCAGCTGATGAGCTGAGGTCCAGCAGCCAGGACCAGAGTTTAATACACATGAGAAACCAAAAAAAAAAAAAAAAAGATATAAAGCCGTAAAGGAGACTCACACTGATGTCCTCGACCACAGGGGCCTTGGGAATGCTTGCCGTACCCAGTGGGAAACCCAGGCTTTGGGACAATGCTATGTGCTCATCAAAATACATGGATGATTTTCCCAGGGCAGGGGTGTGGCTCAGTGAACAGTAAGAGGACTTGAGCAGTAGGAGGATGTGAATAATAGGAGGATGTGAACAGTAGGGCCTCCGCAGGCAGCCCGGGTCCTTGGCCAGCTCTGCCACAGCAGGCAGCATGCCTAGGGGTCAGGACACTCAGTGTGAGCACTTAGGACTAATTGTCCTCACAGAAAAGGGCAGAGACCAAGGCCCCAGGACACTCCCCAGAACCCTCACTAAGACCTGAGGGTCAACTGTTTCTATACCTTTATTTCTTTGTGAAAAGAGGGGGAAAGGAAATAAAATATAAAAAGTACAGTTGACACAAATAAACCACCAGGGTAGGGGGTGGGGGGAGGGAAGGGGAGGGAAGTGGGAGGCAGGTGGGAATGGGGTCCCCATCTCAGCAGCAAGAGGCAGTGACCCGGATACTCGCGTCTCTCCCTACAGGGCAGAGTGGCACCTTCCTCCTGGCTGCTGTCTATCCCATCGCGTGTCCCTCAGCCTTTGGGAGGGGGCCAGGTGCCGTCTCCCCAGGGACCTTAGGGAACCTGCATAGGGCCAGGTCTGGGTTCAGGCCATGCACAGGGAGGGCTGTCAGCGACACACTGGCTCCTTGAGGGAGGAGATCAGTGAGGGCTGAGCGGAGGGTGGGCCGGAGCCAGGCACTGGAGGCCCAAACACTGGCTCTTCTTCCAGCATCAGGCAAGAGACAGAATTAGAGGAACAGAAAGGGCCGGCTCAGAAGCCCAGCCTGGCCCTCTTGCGCTCCTGCCCAGGCCCCACGACCCTTTCCCCATCCACCTGCCTATCTGGCCCCCAGACCCTGCATGGGCACTGCCACACTCTGGCCCTCCCGGGCCCCTGCCTGGGCACCACCACCCCTCCCACCTGCCACTGCCCGCCCACCCACAGCCCGCACCAGTCAAGGCCTCCAGGGCAAAGTCCTGGTCCTGGGTCAGATTCTCCAGGACTGGCTTGACCTCGCTCTGCAGGGTGCTGGAAGCAGAGGTGAAAGGGCTGCAGCCTGAAGTTGATGGGGCCCACAGCTGGGAACTCAGTTCAGGCCTGGCCACCCCCTTGCATCTCCAGACTGCTAGCCATGCTGAGCCACCCCTCACCTCCCTTCCATTCACACCCCCTCCCCATTCGGCTCGCCACCTCCACTGCTGACTCTTCAGTCTACAGTGAAGCCAACACTGGCAGGAAGCAGCAGGGAGCAGTGGCAGCTGAACACAGTGGTGCACATCTGGAATCCCAGCCACTGAGGAAGCCCTAGCAATAGCTGGGTGTGGTGGCACCCCTATTCCTAGCAGTGTGAGCAGCATGCACAGACCAGGCAGCCTGGGCCTACACATGCACTCTGTGAAATATAACCAAGGTAAAAAGCACTGGGCGCATGGCTCAAGTGGCAGAATGCTTGCCAAGTGAGGTCAACCCTCTCTATCACTACAAAGGAAGGAACAGTGTAGCTGGAGAGGAGCATAACAACAGCGAGTCCCAGCTCACCTGTTGTGGAGGATGGGCCTGATCTTCTGCAGGGACTTGGCCACATTGAAGCGGACTTTGGTGACGGGGTCCCCTGCCATTCGAACAACGGTGGGCAACATGTGCTTGGTGGTGATGTCCTGCCTGCACACCTCTGACAGAACCTGGCCAAGCATGGGCACACAATCAGTACAGTCAGTGCCTGACAGCTGGGCCCGGGTGTCGAGGCGGCAAGAACCCTCACCGGCATCCAAAAGGCACACACAATTGACACCACCTCCCCGCAACTACGATTTACAATGAGCTCAACTCTGAACACGCAGCCAACGGTGTGTCTCACACCAGGTCACCCACACCCAGTCCAAGGTTGCCGGAGGCCTGGAGTCCACCCAGCTCTGGATGTGTAGAGCTGGCCCTGGCCCCCGGCCTCTCCACTCCCAAATTTGGTGTCACGACGGGGCTGTGTGTGCCTCTCCCCTGGCAATCCGGCTCCTGGGTGCAGTTGGGGAGCGAGCCACACTCACGTTTATGCAGAAGAGGGTGGTCATGCGATGCAGGTAGTTGGGGTCTCCGGACATGGCCAGCACTTTGGGGATGATGGTGGCATGGGCCCACTCCTTCCTGAACTTCTCCACCAGCTTCTTGAGGTTGCTGGTGGCTGCCTTACAGATGGCATAGACTGCAAGGGGGACAGGAAGGCTGCCACGCCGACTCCAGTGGAGTCTGCTTAGCATGGGAAACCATCTATCAGACCAAGATAAGGGCTTCAGAGACCTATCTCTGAGTTTTGGGACTTCACTGAAGTCTACCTCAGAGAATGGGGCTTTACAGAAACCTATCTCCAAGTTTTGGGACTTCACCGAAGTCTACCTTGGAGAATAGGGCTTCTAAGAGGCCTACTCCTGGAAAAAGGCTGGCAAGCCCCTGGGAAAGATGTGTTTCTGCCTTTCTTTTCCTCACTGTATAAGAGTGCCTATTAATCTTTTATTGTTTCTGCTGCTCATTGTGCTTACTCATTGTCAACGTTCCCTTATTCAAAGCTCTTTCTTAAGAGTGTTGACGACTCCAATATCTGATGAATGTCTCAAAAATATGACTAACTCACCAGAGTTAAGTGCTACCCTGCAACCCCTCTTATGAAGGCTAGTAGACAAGTTATAAGCAAATATAAAAGTATTGGGGGTTTCACAAAGTCACTCCAGCAGAAGGAATTGTAAGAAATTTACAAGAAGCTGTAGGCACGGCTAGAACAGAAGGAATGTATGGCAATTGCTGAGATAACTACTTAGGAGAAAGAACTTCCTGGTACTCTCATTTACTGAGACTTGCTAGATCTAGGCCTCCGTGACCTTACTATTAAAGAAGGAACAGGAAAAATCTTATGGGATAATTAAGGCCTCTATAGAAATAAGGTAATGGTTAGTTGGTGACAAATGTCGAAACCCATTATATTTCTTAGAGATAAGCTGGAAACAAGTGCCTTTCAGGCGACCAGCTGGTGACCACCTAAGAATGAAGCCCTGCAGCAAGATTGTGTAAACTTTTGCCCTTTCAGGCGACCAGCTGGTGACCATCCAAGAACGAAGCCTTGCAGCAAGATTGTGTAACCTTTTGCCCCTTTCTTATGAAGACTTCTGTTATAAAAGTTTGTTATCCTCTGCATTAAATCGCACTCAGCACTCAGCACTCAGCATCCACTCCTAATGTGTGTGAGTTGTCTGTTTGCCATCTCCCCATCCTATTCCAGGTTCCTCCCCTAGGTATCCTCCATCGTCCCCACAGAACCCGGTCCGTGGCAGAAGGCGATGGGGGAGTGTTAGAGTGGGTCAGGGCTCAGCACCAGCATCCCTCAAGGTTCCAACAGCAGGGGGCTACACAGACAGAACAGTGGTGTGCCCCGCCCACTGGCTGCCAGCTCCTTATGGCAGGACTCACCATGGTCCACCAGCCATGCTATGCACAATGAGTTGAGTTTCTCATCAAAGAATTCCACTCCCTGCCAGAGGAGAGAGGTGGTGAGGGCTCAGAGGGTGAAGGAGGATAGCCAGCCTCCTCTCCCCTCCCTGCCCTACCCGCCATGCCCTGGATCACGCACCAGCTGCCTAGCCACCAGGGACATGTACTCAATGATGGCCAAACGCACCCGCCACTTGGCGTTCTGGGCTAGCTCCACGATGGCTGGCAGAAGCGACTGGGACAGCTGCCGGATGGCGAAAATCTCCTTCACATAGTCCAGGTTGGAGATGATGTTCAGCCGCACCTCAAGGGACTGCAGAGGATGGGGATCCAGTGATGCCTGGCCCAAGGCGGCCCTGAATGGGGGGAGGGGTGTGCCACCCCACAGCAACACCCTACAGACCTGCCATCTCCCCAAGGTCACTGCCCCAGCCCCAAACTGGCCCTGGGGATACCTGCTGGACTCCGCAATGGCAATCGATCACCTGGGTGGGGGACTCGGGGAGGGAATACTCACCTGTCCCTCAGCTGGGCCAGGAAGAGTGGCAGGAGGTGATCAATGGTGTTGTCTTTGCCCAGAAGGGGAGAGAGGCCGATGATGACAGAGGCCAGGGTAGACTTCACGTGCTGGTTGGCATCTGACACCAGTTCCTGGGAGAGGGGAGGGAGGCCCAGGGGGACCTGCCTCAGCCTCCTCTGCACATGATTGGCAGGGGGTTTGGGGGCAGGCTGCAGGGGTCCTGTCTCCATCTCCTTGGCTGAAGACTATGACCCAGGTGCCTGGGGCATTTCCACAGCCTGTTCTGGGCCCTCTTTAATGCCCAGCTGACTCCCTCCTCCAATCCGGTTACCTTGATGCACAGCAAGATCTGGGTCATGATCACTTTCTCCCGACAATCTGCAGAGAGGTTCTCGCAGAACGCTGCAGGCCAGGGCGGGGGATGAGATGGTGCCGGCTACACCTCCACCCTGAGCCCCCCCTCCTCAAGCATGGGTCACGGGCACCCACCTTTCACCTTGTGGGAGTCCGCGGCCCTCACCTTGGCCTCGCAGTCCTTTATCAGCTTCTAGAAAGCAGGCACCAGGTCTGTCCTGGTGATCTCAAGCCCCACTGCTTTCTGGAGCTGTCAACCTGGAACCAGGGAGAGGCGGGATGTGTGGAGCGAAAGGGGGTCTGGCAGCCTCTCTCAGTTATTGAGGACAAAATCCAGGCAGAAGTGGTGCAGAGGTGTGGAGACTAGGCAGGCTGCTCTCCCCAGAGCCAGGCCACATCCCCAGCAGCGTGTGCCAAAACCAAAGAACTTAGTTCGCACTGTCCCAAGTGGGGCTTTCTGTGACCGGATCCACAAACATGCCAGTGATGCAGACTCTCCCGCTTTTACATTTATACTAAAATATAGTGGGCTGAGTCACTAAATGGGCAGGGGAGCTAAGGAGAGACTTCTCAGAAGAGAGAAGAATGGCAAAGAAACACAGGAGGATATGCTCATCATTCCTGGGCTTGAAGGAAGTACAAATCACAACAACCCTGAGATTCCATCTTAATCCAGTTAGATTGGCCAGCATTGTGAATTCGAACAAATGCTGGTAGGGATGTGGAGAAAAGGAGCCCTACTGTGCAGCTGGTGGGAATGTGAACTAGTGCAGCCACTCAGCACAGCAGTCTGCAGGTTCCTCCAAATACTAAACACAGACATTCCCTCCCACCCATTCCTGGGCATCTACGCTGAATGTCATGACAAGGACACCTGCACACCCATGTTCACTGCCACAGTACTCACAATAGCCAAGATATGGAAACAGCCCAGATGCTCCACAGTAGATGAGTGGACCCACAATGTGGCCAATGGAACTTTACACAGCCATTAGAAAGAATAAGATAATGTCACTTGCAGGGAAATGGATGGAACTAGAACAAATCATGTGAAGTGAGGTAAGTCAAGACTGGAGATAGATGGTGCACGTTCTCTCTGATATAAGGAAGTTAGATCTAAAATGCACTGGGATATGACAAATGCCACAGGATTCCAGAGACTCACACACAGTGAGACCAAAGGAGAATAGTCTTAGGAGAGAATCACAAAGGCCCAATGCCTAAGCGTCTCTTCATATTCATATAAAATATTACACATATGGAAACAAATCCCAAGATGTGGAAACAAAATACATATATATATTTTGGTTTTAGCTTTTGATTTTTCTGTGTTCTTTATCTGATAAACAGCCTGTTCTCATGTTATGTTTGGGAGGGTCCAAGGAGGGAAAAAGGATGGAAAAAAGTGCATCCATGGAGCTCACTGGACATTGATGAAAGTGAACTGCTCAGCTGGTGGGTAGAGACGGGAGGGAGGGGCTGGGAGGGAATGAGAGAACAGCAGGCACTCACTGCACAAAAGAAAATGTCCTGTCAAAACTAAACCAAGATGGGTTAAACCATCTTAACAGGGCCATATCAAGTATTGAAATAGAAACAGCAATAAGAGTCCTCCCATCTAAGAAAAGTCCAGGACCAGATGGCTTTACAGTGGAATTCTACAAGGCCTTCAAAGCAGAACTCACACCAACACTCCTCCAACTCTTCAATGAAATTGAAAGAGAAAGTTCACTACCGAACTCATTCTATGAAGCCATCATAACCCTCTTCCCAAAACCAGGCAGGGACTCATCAAAGAAAGAGAACTATACACCCATTTCTTTGATGAACATTGATGCAAAACTTCTAAACAAAAGTTTGGCCAACTTCAACAATTCATCCAAAAAATCATACACCACGATCAAACAGGATTCATTTCAGGGATGCAAAGCTGGTTCAATATACCCAAATCAATTAATATAATTCATCACATCAACAAGAGCAAGGATAAGAACCACATGGTTTTCTCAATAGGTGCAGAAAAAGCATTTGACAAGATCCAACACCACTTTGTGATAAAGGTTCTGGAAAAATTAGGAATCCATGGGACCTTCCTCAATACAATAAAGGCCGTATATGACAAACCTACAGTCAGCATTGTACTTAATGGTAAAAAACTAAAGCCATTTCCTCTAAACTCAGGAACAAGACAAGGATGTCCACTCTCTCCACTGCTCTTCAATCTAGTATTAGAATGCCTAGCTACAGCAATAGGACAAGATGCAAACATAAAGGGGATCCAAATAGGGAAAGAAGAAATAAAACTCTCCATATTTGCAGATGACATGATCTTGTATTTAAAGAAACCCACAGACTCCATTCCCAAATTACTCAAGCTGATTCAAAACTTTGGCAAAGCAGCAGGGTATAAAATTAACCCTCAAAAATCAATGGCTTTTCTGTATGCTAACAAGGAGAAAAGTGTGGCTAAAATTAGGAAAGCAACTCCATTCATAATAGCCCCACAAAAAATAAAATACCTATGAATTAACTTAACCAAAGAAGTGAAGGACCTCTATGATGAAAACTTTAAAAACTTGAAAAAGGAAATCAAAACAGAACATAGAAAGTGGCAAAAACTCCCATGCTCCTGGATTGGAAAATGGCAATACTTCCCAAAGCTAAGTACAAATTCAATGTGATACCTATCAATATTCCAACCTCATTCTTCAAGGAAATAGAAGAGGCAATCCAAAATTTCATATGGAACAATAAAAGACCCGAATAGCAAAAATAATCCTTAACAGAAAGAACAGTGCTGAAGGAATATCAATACCAAATTTCAAACTCTACTATAAAGCCATAGTAATCAAAACAGCTTGGTATTGGCACAAGAACAGAACTCAGGACCAATGGAATAGAATTGAAAACCCAGAAATGAACCTACAGATGTATAGCCATCTAATCTTCGATAAGGGAGCAAAAAAAAAAAAAATAGAATTGAAGAATGACAGCCTCTTCAGTAAATGATGTTGGCAAAATTGGTTAACTACTTGTAGAAAACTAAAACTAGATCCTTATATATCACTCTGCACCAGAATCAACTCCAAATGGATCAAAGACCTTGGAGTCAAAGCAGACACTCTGAAAATATTACAGGATGGAATAAGAGAAACCATCGGTCTCCTTGGCACAGGCAGAAATTTTCTTAATAGACATCCAGAAACACAACAAATCAAAGAAAGGTTGGACAAATGGGATTGCATGAAATTGCAGAGCTTCTGCATGGCAAAGGACATAGCTAGCAAGATCAATAGAAAGCCCACAGATTGGGAGAAGATCTGCACTAGCTATACAACAGACAAGCGTCTCATATCTAAAATATACCTGGAATTCATAAAATGAAATCCCCCAACAACAAATCTTCAAAGAAACAACTGCCCAATAAATAAGTGGACTAAAGACTTAAAGAGAAACTTCTCTGAAGAGGAAAGAAGGATGGCCAACAGACACATGAAGAAATGCTCAACCTCCCTAGCCATAAAAGAAATGCTAATCAAAACAACATTGAGATACCACCTCACCCCAGTTAGAATGGCAAAAATCAAGAACTCCAATAACAACAGATGCTGGAGGGGATGTGGACAGAAGGGAAGCTTACTTCATTGTTGGTGGGAGTGTAAACTTGTTCAGCCCATGAGATTCTTATCTCCAATTCTTATCTCCACTCTCTGGTGGTAGAGTGCCAGCCTGGAACAAAAAAGCTCAGCAACAGCATCCAGGCCCAGTTAAAACCACTGGACTGGCACAAAAGAAAGAAAATAGAATGAGACATTTCTGTGCAGGAATTTCTTTGGCAATAATGGCCATTTTTTTCTAAAAATGTTTTCATCCCCAGAGAACTCATTTGGAGATTAGAGGTAAGCATTTCATGCATATTCCTGAAAGCAGGGTGATCTCTTTTCATGCCTGGTCGTTTCTGAGGAGGTAGCTTCATTCTCTAATTCCCTACTCATTTTCATCTTAGCAGTGGTGATTTTGAAGCAGAAATTTGTCACTGTGCTCAGGAGAGGATCAGCAGTGACTCCTCACCCTGGGTTTCTGGTCTACCTCATTGCATGTGACTCCATTCCTCACCTGAACCCTCCTAGTCCTGCTGACAATTCCTCTGCCCTGTTCTTGTCTGTTTCAAGAACATGCATTTGCCTTTCTGTGTCTGACTTCTTGCATTTCCCACAGCGATCTGTAGTTCTACAGATGTGGCAGCAAATGACAGGATTTCCTTCTTGTTCCTGGCCTAGTTGTACTTTGTGATGGAAATAGACTACATCTTCTTTTTTGTGTGTGTGACACATCTTTTTATTAAACAGCAAAGCAGAAATGCAACACAATTTTAAATATTTGTAAATTTAGGTCACAAAAGGGATGCAAAAGGGATGTTTGCAGTACGACAATTACATCTTCATATAGTTAAAGTCATTTATGAAATCTTATACTAGAACATAAGATTATCCCATGATTAAAGTAGTTCAAATCTAATAACCATAAGCTATATTAGTGGATCTCATTTCCTAGTTTAATAACTTAATATTACCTCTGATATTGATTCCTTTACCAAATGGAATCTATGAACTAAATTTTTAGAAATTGTTATGAGAATGACTAAAATTCTACCAACCAATTAGTTAAATTTACAGAGTGAGATAAAAATACTGAGCTTCCCATGCTGCTGATCACATGTATGGTGTATAGTGTACACCACTGTATGTTATAGACTTTGATAGACAATTTGCCCCAGGAAAGTTAGAATGAACTTGTGACTTTAAATGAGCATCATTATTTCACAGTACTGTGAAATTTGGGAAATTATGTATTCACTTAACCACAATTTTTAAAAAAAAGAACATCAGGGAAAGTAGGGAGCGAAGGGATGGTAGGGGGAAAACAATGGAGGGGGAAACAATACTCAATAGGAACTGTACTCATTACCTTGCTAACGTAACTGTAACCCTCTGTATAGTATCTTTACAATAAAAAAATTAAAAAATACTGAGCTTACCAATTATTATACATATAAAATTCTCTCATTCATGATTCTACTACCAGTATACTCTTCAAGGAATTTGGTAACAGTTCATTGACTAGGTACAACAAATAAACCTTGCAACCAAATCCTAGAGCTGGAATAGCATAGCATGTGGTGTATGTAAGATCAGTCAAACTTAACCCATTTTCATATATATATATATATATATATATATATCCTGGAAGATCTCTTCTGTGCCAGAGACAATACAAATTGGGAGTGAAAACATTTGGAGTTGGTTGCTATGTTTATCACATTATATTTTTACCTATTTCTATGTATTCCTCCCAGACTTTCTACTTCTAATCAATACATAAACAAAAATTATTTTTGGGGGGGGGAGTCCAGTCATGAGGCCTGATCTCTAGGCCTGGGTGCTGTCCCTTCAGCTCAAGGCTAGCCCTCTACAACTTGAGCCATAGCGCCACTTCCGGCTTTTTTCTTTTTGCTTATGTGGTGCTGAAGAATCAAACCCAGGTCCTCATACATGCAAGGCAAGCACTCTATCACTGAGCCACCATCGCAGCCCATAAGCAAAATTCTTATCTTTTCAGATAGCAAGGGGGTTATTTCATGCAAAAGCAAGTTGGTTCTTTGTTTTTAAACAGATCTCAATTTGATAATTTAGTTTCAACAATCCTCTTTATAGTCCAAATCTGCTTTCGAATGATTAAAGAGAAACCATCAGTCCTATATTATTATTAGAAAGTACAACTGACAAACTTTAGGCAAGGTTTTGGTTAACTTCAGGACTTACAGATCAGATTGCTGTCGGGTGATTACTATCCAAAGAACTTTTACAAATGTGAAATTATCTTGACTTAGGAGAAGGTAAATGGGAAGGATGAGGCAGATGGAGGAGAGGCACACAATGGTGAACAGGTACATACATAAAGCTGAGCATTCAGTACATGACTTTGGTCACATTTTAACAACATGGTTATTTTCTTGTATATCTTATTAAGTAAGCGTGTAATAAAAGACTAAGCCTATATACCAAAGCAAATTCAATAAAACATTCATTTTCAAGTTTCATAAATATATGCAATTCTAATTATAAAGTCTTTACAACACATCTGCACATTTTCTTAGACTAACATAATACACAGACTCATGGAAGTCTCCTCTTAAGTAGTTAATTTTGCCTAGATTTGAATTTTAATAAACATTCAACGAAGCCACAAACAAAGGTACTGTAACGTTTGGAATCTTCCCTAATTTTAAAGGGGAGAGAGAAGGAGGGTGGGGGAAGGGATGGAGAGAAAGAAAGGGGGAGAGAGACAGGGAGAGAGAACCAGCAATTCCGTAAATTCGAAGGGAACTAAATCTCTTACTTTCTTTTACTTTTCATGTCAGTTGTTTGGAAAACACTAGAAGCAGACATGAGGTTTTCTATATATTGTCCAAAAACATGGTCTTCTGATTTTAGCTTCAGGTTTTCTTCCTTAACTGCATCTACTCTTGCTGAGAGATCTTCAAGTGTGTGTTGGAGTTCCAACACTTGATTCATGTCGTGCTTTTTCCTGCAGTTCCATCTGATTTTCAGCATCAACATCCATGTCAGCTTTCATCATCCTGGCACTGAACTGTGCCTCAGACTCAAAAATTCTGATGAAAGGTCCTCAAAGGCACCCGGAGGGGCAGCATCTCAAGATCATGCCTCTGGCCCGGGACTCAAGCACCGACTGACCAGGCTAAATCTTCTTTATGCATTCATCCACAGTTGGGCCTGTGACTCCACTGCTCTGAACCTGGCTGACTTTGCTACACATGACCATGTTCAGTGTCACTCATTTCTCTGCAGACACCATGGAGCTTCTGGGTTGTTTCTTGGCTGTGGTGAATAGTGCCCCAGTAGACATGGTGTTCAAGGACCTACATATTCTTGAGAATATGCCTACATATTTCATTTTCTGTTGTTTTTCTCGGTCAGTTGTTGGGCCTAAACTCTGGTACAGGGTGATGTTCTTCAGCTCTTCAGCTCAAGGCTAACACTCTACAACTTTAGCCACAGCACTACTTCTGGCTTTTTCTGCTTAGGTGATGCTGAGGAATTGAACCCTAGTCATCATGCATGCAAGGCAATCAGTCTACCACTGAGCTACCTTCTCAGCCCCTCATTTTCTATTCTTTTTTCTTGTGGTCAGTCATGGGGCTTGAACTCGGCCTGGGCACTGTCCCTGAGCTCTTCAACTCAAGGCTAGGGCTCTACCATTTGAGCCCCAGTGCCACTTCCAGCCTTTGCTGCTTATGTGGTGCTGAGGAATCAAACCCAGGGTCTCCTGTATGCAAGGCAAGCAGTCTATCACCGAGCCACCTCCCCAGCCCCTCTTTTGCTTTTGAAGACAGGGTCTCAACGCTGTAGTCCAGGCTAGCCTTGTACCTAGTATCCTCTTGCCTCAGCCTCCTCAGGGCTGGAATTTCAGGTGCATGTCACTAAGCCCAGCTGCATTATTTACCTAGCTGTTCATCAGTTCCATTGCGATCCCAAAGAGATGCTTAAATGTCTTGATGAGAGGATCATCTGCAGAGAAGCTCTCAGTCACTCTTTTCTTTCCCGGGGTGTAGGGCCTACTCTTCACCTCAGTGCAGCTTCCTGGTCTGCCATACCCTGGGGGAGGAGGCCTTCTGTGCCCACCAGGGTTAGCTGGTCTCAGTGATGTCGCTGCACTCAGCACACATGACATCATTGTGTTCCATGCACTGGAGCTAGGCAGGAGAAGCACACAAGGTAGGGTTTGCAGTCCACTGCAGTGGTCGCAATTGGAGCTATCGGGTTAGGAACCTGTCTACGCAGGCTGCCCTCGACAGGTGTCCCTTGTTCCCACCCTAGTTTCTTCAGGGGAGGGAGGGTCTCGCTGCTGCTTCTCCTTTCATCTAAACACACTACGAGAATTTGATGCACCTGTTCTCTGGGACTGCTGGGACAAATAGCCTCACCCAGTGGCTTACATTCACAGCTTCTATGGGGATCCCTCTGAGTTCCTCTCCTCACTTCAGGCCCAGTTATGGTTCTTGATTTTCTTGGGCTTATTGATGTATCCTCAGCCTCCCCCTGCCTCTGTTCCCAGGCTGTGCCCTGTGTGTACTGAGTCTTCTCCAGCTGGGGTGCCTAGGACACTGTGGTTTGCCCAAGGACCCACCCTCAATTCAGAGTGAACTTATCATGGGATGTTGAAACACTCACCCACAGACACTACTTTCCTATTCACCAGCACTGGCTCAGGACTTGGAAATAGCTTACAGCCCATGTGTAAAGACAAACAAAATTCCCTGATTTTTCTCCACATTTCCAGCACAGTCAACAGAAAAGCTGTGGCCCTGAAAAGTGGGATCATTTCTGCCCAGTAGAAAGCAAGCATTTCCTTTTTTTTTCTTTCTTTGTTTTTCTTTATCTGAGACTAGAACTTCAACTGGGTATCTGATGCTTTTGTTCATTGGCTGGTGCTCTACCACCAGAGTCATAACTCCCTCCCCGAGTATTTCCTTATGCAACAGCAGACACAGTCCGGCACCTCTAATTCGGTTCACTTCTCACCCTAACTTCCCCTGCTGCGGATGTGAAGTCCCAGGTTGCTTGCCTGTGTTTCTTACTCTGCCCCCACATGGGGCTGATCAGCTCAAAGGAATCAGGACCAGGGACAAATCCTCACGGGTTTACCATAAGGATGCCACTGAAAAGAAGTGTATGGCAAGGCCCCAGGAGCCGAGTGCTTTGTCTACACCCCCTATGCTCCATGAACCCTCACATCTTCAGCTTTCTGGAAGCTCTCCAAACCCTCTGGTTTTGTCCTATATATATATATATATATATATATATATATATATATATATATATATATATACAGACTTCATTGGATGGGGAAGACTGTGTCAAAGTGTGATCAAGCAGAAAGGGTGTGACAGGGTGCTGACAGGGCCAGGCTTGGGGCCTAGCAGCACCTCCGTCTGCACTCTTTGGCCCTCCTGTTGGCACGTGGGGCTGGACCCGTCCCGTAATTAGTCTTGGGATTTACCGTCAGACACTGGTCAGGATTCTGCTGCAATGGCTCTGAGATGGAAACTCTGGGTCCAGTAGTTATCATGGCCCTCTTCTTAAACAAACCTCAGGTTCTATGGCCTGCATTCCAGAGGGAGTTAATGAGCCAGAAACTGTGCACCCAGACCCACCTTTACAGTCTCAGGTTCCCATTCACCCATGGTGTTACGCACAGCACAGCTGTGGATGCCCCTATGTGGTCATTGCTATTTTGAGAAAAGATCTTACTATGTACGCCAAGCTGGATTGAAGTCATGATTCTTCCACATCAGTCTGCTGAGTACTGGGATTACAGGTGTGCATCAGCATAACTGACTTTTGTTTTTGTAGTAATAGTATCCTATTGTTTGTTCTCTTATCATCACCGTTAGCCACAAGTCTTGTGTTTAAATGCCTGTTCCACCAGCCGTCCTCTTAGCTCTGTGAGCTGACCAGTTTCTGCCTTGTGCTGAGCCTCACAGGATTAACGCTGTGAGCCACTTCACACATTATACGATGGCTTTGAGGGTTCAGTGAGGTCGCAGGTGTATGTGCCTTGTCTAGGGCCTGGCCCAGAGCATGCATGCATGCATGCTATGCAGTGGCTGCTACTAAGTGGAGTATGAGGTGTAGTAGCCAGTGGTGGGCAGCTTGTGTGATCGTACATGAACTCAGAAAGTGCGCTGTTTCTATTGAACTTTGCGCTCCAGGTCAGAGTAGGGCATGGTGGGTGTGTTGAACGTCTGTTCCCAGCACTGTGGAGCTCCTTTGAGTCTGGGATTACTGACATTCTCCCTCCTTATTCTCTCCTCAGCTTCACCTCAACAGCATCAAGAAGCTGTCCACCATCGCCTTGGCCCTTGGAGCAGAAAGGACCCAAAGTATACTCCTCTCCTTCCTTACAGGTGGGGACTCTTGGGGCCCTGTGCTGTGGGGGGTGCCTGGAGATGGCTTCTGCTTAATAAGAGAAGCCCATGGCGGGGGCCCTGGATGATGGGGTACAGAGGCTGAGGGGCAGATAGACAAGCTTTATGTACTGCAGGACTGTGTTGAGGGGAAGGCTGAGGAAGAGAAAGGTGGAGGCAGAATGTCCTCTCGAAAGTCTGCTGGAAGGCAGCCGCAGACCAGAGTGAGACTCCCAGCCTGAGACCTGCCTTGGGCTCTGCCAGGAGGACACAGTCGTGTTACTCGTATTAGAGATATGGAGAGCGTTCAGTCTGTTTAACACCTAAGTGTCGGCTGGGAGGACAGTCTCATCAATGTTCTGTCTGCCTGGATGGAAAGAACTGGGGCTTGGGATGGGGGGAATGTGGGAGCTTCAAACCAAGAGCTGCCGGGTATCCAGACACAATGGGCTCAGAGCCCCAAGGGACTTTAGGTCCCTTCTTTGGACTTGCTGCCTGGGAGCATCTTCAGTTGCATGTGGCAGGTGCCGTGTCCTTTGGGAAAAGGTGGTGCTGTCCAGACAGAAAAGCAGAAGCCTCAGTCTCACGCCAGCAGAACATACAGGATTGGTTTTGTTAGTGATTACTGCAGCATGATCGTGGGGTAGAGCAAAATGCCAGGCTGGCATCTTAAAGTATAGCAGTGTAGTGTCGCGGTTCTGGAGGTGGTGCTCTGAGCACTGGGTGCTGCACTTCCATTGGTAAGTCCTAGGTCTGAATGGAAGAATCCCAGAGATCACCTTTGCCCTGGCCTGCCCTGCCCAGCCCTGAGGCCTGAGACTGTGGCTGGGCTTGGCACTGTCTTCAGGTAGAAGCCAGGCACAGAGGACGGTGGTTGGGGCAGTCTGGGGAAGGGACAGCCTGCAAAGGCTCCAGGAGGCAGCAGCTGAACGTGTCTGAACAGATAGAAAAGGATTTTTGGCGGAGAACAGTGCTGAGAGTGTAAGCTGTACCTGAACAGGAAATCTGCTTGCCACAGTGTTGCACAGGATGGGACTCTGTCTCCCTACCCTATGGGGTGTAGAGTGGCCCTGTCATGCAGTGCTCCCCCACCCAACCCAAGCTCGTATCTTGTTCTCTGTGCTGGCCATATGGGAAAACTCTGGGTTCTGACAGCAAGCTTGCGATCTTGGGGCCAGGATACCAGGGTGCTGGGGCCCCTGAGTGTGCTGTGATGGGAATGCCCTGCCCCTGCAGATACCATCTACACTGAGGATGAGGTCTTTCTGGCCCTGGCTGAGCAGCTGGGACCCTTCACGGGCCTGGTGGGGGGTCCAGAGTATGTTCACTGCCTGCTG
Source organism: Dipodomys spectabilis (assembly GCF_019054845.1). Lineage (NCBI taxonomy): Eukaryota > Metazoa > Chordata > Mammalia > Rodentia > Heteromyidae > Dipodomys > Dipodomys spectabilis. The sequence continues at coordinate 748,969 of NW_024870943.1, forward strand.
GTGAGTGGCATGCGTGGTCCTTGCTCCCATCCCCAGGGCAGAGACAGGAGCCATGGAGCTGGGATGGTAGAGGGGTGGGCTGCTGTCCAGGGGAATGGCTTCAGGGCTGGAGGGCTGAGCAGAGCATCAGTGCCACCCACCCCTCCCCCACCCCTGCAGCCCCCACTAGAGTCTCTGTCCACCTTGGAGGAGACGGTGGTGCGGGAAAAGGTAGTGGAGTCCTTGTGGGCCATCTCCCACAAGCACTAGCCCTCTGACCTCGTAGCCCACTTCGTGCCCCTGGTGAAATGGCAAGAGGGGGGTGACTGGTTCGCCTCCCACACCTCAGCCTGCCGCCTCTTCTCCATCTGCTACCCATGAGTGTCTGGCGCTGTGAAGGCAGAGCTCCACCAGTGAGTCCCGGGATCCCTTGCCACCACCTGCCCAACTGCCCCTGGCTGTATCCTCGGATCAGCTCACCTGCTGGGCCTCAGTGGCAGTACCCTCCCCTCCATGGGTGCCTGAATGTGCAGTAAACCTACCTGCTGCTCCGTTGAGCTGCCCAAGCCGAAGGCCCCCCCTCTCTTCCTCCTATCCTGTGTGAGGCCTCCAATGCCCTGGGCAGCAACCATGGAGCCCAATGGTCCATGCCCTCTGATCGCTCTGGGTTCCTTGAGTTCCTCCTGCCTAGTGCCACTCTGGATCCCCAGGTACTTCCAGAACCTCTGCTCAGATGACACCCCCATGATGCAGCGGGCTGCAGCTTCCAAGCTGGGGGAGTTCGCCAAGGTCCTGGAGCTGGACAATGTCAAGAGTGAGATCATCCCCATGTTCTCCAACCTAGCCTCTGATGAGCAGGTGGGTCTCTGCTCCGCCCTTCCTCCTCCCCCCCTTGGACCTTCCCCCATCCTGCCACTGTGCCCTCTGCCCTTATGCCCCATGGGCACTCAGCACCCCTTCTGAGAGAAGAGATGTTTGAACCCTGGGAAAGGCTGGCTTTGAGCCATGACCCACTCTAAAACTCCCCTATGGCCTTACTTTCCCCCGTGCAGTCTATGCCATTCATGAGGCAGCCACCAGCAACCTCAAGAAGGTGGAGAGGTTCAGGAAGGAGTCAGCACATGCCACCATCATCCCCAAGGTGCTGGATATGTCTGGAGACCCCAACTACCTGCACCGCATGACCACCATCTTCTGCATAAACATGAGTGCGGCACACGTGCCAACTGTACCCAGGAGCCGGCTTGCCAGGGGAGGGGCATGCACAACCCTGCCGTGACACCAAGCTTGGGAGTGGAGAGGCCCGAGGCCAAGGCCAGTGGTACACATCTGGAGCTGGGCGGACTCCTGGCATCTGACACCCTTGGCCTGGGCGTGGTTGAGCTGGTGTGAGATACACCATTGGCTGCATGTTCAGAGTTGAGCTTATTGTAAATCATAGTCTCGGGGAGGTGGTGTCAGTTGTGTGCAACCTTTGGATGCCAGAGAGGTTTTGCTCAGCCTCACCACCCGGGCCCAAGTGCCAGTCACTGACTGTACTGATTGTGTACACGTGCTTGCCAGGTTCTGCCGGAGGTGTGCGGGCAGGATATCACTACCAAGTACATGCTGCCCACTGTCATGCGCATGGGAGTGGACCCCGTTGCCAAGGTCCCCTTCAATGTGGCCTAGTCCCTGCAGAAGATCAGGCCCATCCTCCACAACAGGTGAGCTGGGACTCGCTGTTCTTATGCTCCTCTCCAGCTACACTGTTTCTTCCTTTGTGGTGATACTGAGGGTTGACCTCGCTAGGCAAGCATTCTGCCACTTGAGCCATGCCCCAGCACTTTTTGCCTTGGTTATATTTCACAGAGTGAATGTGTGGCCCAGGCTGCCTGGTCTGTGCATGCTGCTCACACCACTAGGATAACGGGTGCCACCACGCCCAGCTATTGCTAGGGCTTCCTCAGTGGCTGGGATTCCAGATGTACACCACTGTGTTCAGCTGCCACTGCTCCCTGCTGCTTCCTGCCAGTGTCGGCTTCACTGTAGACTGAGGAGTTGGCAGTGGCATTGGCAAGCCTTATGGGCAGGCGGGTGTGAAGGGAAGGGAGGTGAGGGGTGGCTCAGCATCGCTAGCCATCTGGAGATGCAAGTTGTAATTCGGCAGGGGTGGCCAGACCTGAACTGAGTTCCCAGCTGTGGGCCCCATCTGCCTCATGCTTCAGCCCTTTCCCCTCTGCTTCCAGCACACTGCAGAATGAGGAAAAGCCGGTCCTAGAGAAGCTGACCCACGACCAGGATGTGGACGTCAAGTACGGTGCCCAGGAGGCCTTGGCTAGTGCAGGTTGGGGGTGGGGGGCGGTGGCAGGTGGGAGGGTTGGTGGTGCCCAGGCAGGCGACGTGAGGGACAGAGGGTGGCACTGCCCAGGCAGGGGCTAGGGGGCCAGACATGCTGATGGATGGGGAGAGGGTGGTGGGGCCTGGGCAGGGGCGCAAGAGGGCCAGGCTGGACTTCTGTGCCATCCCATTCCTGTTCCTTCAGTTTTGTCTCTTGCCTGATGCTGGAAGAAGAGCCAGTGCTTGGGCCTCCAGTGCCCAGCCTTCAGCCCACCCTCGGCTCAGCCCTCCCTGAGCTCCTCCTTCATGTAGCCAGTGAGTTGCTGACAGCCCTCCCTGTGCATGGCCTGATCCCAGACCTGGACCCACTCACGTTCCCTGAGCAGCCTGGGGAGACATCGCCCGGCACCCCCAAAGGCTGAGGGACACACGGTGGGATGGACAGCAGCCAGGAGGAAGGCGCCACTCCTGCCCTGTAGAGAGAGACGCGAGCATCTGGGTCACTGCCTCTTGCTGCTGAGATGGAACCCCATCCCCACCTGCCTCCCACCTCCCTCCGCTTACCTCCCCCCACCCCCACCCCGGTGTTTTGTGTCAACTGTACTGTTTATATTTTATTCCTTTTTTCCCTCTTTTCAAAAAGAAATAAAGGTGTAGAAACAGTCGGCCTTCGGGTCTTAGGGGGTGTTGGGGGGAGTGTCCTGCGGCCTTGGTCTCTGCCCTTTTCTGTGAGGACAATTAGTCCTAAACACTCACACTGAGTGTCCTGACCCCTAGGCATGCTGCCTGCCGTGGCAGAGCTGGCCAAGGACCCAGGCTTCCTGTGGAGGCTCTACTGTTTCCATCCTCCTATTATTCACATCCTCCTACTGCTCAAGTCCTCTTACTGTTCACTGAGCCACACCCCTGCCCTGGGAAAATCATCCATTTTTTTGATGAGCACATAGCATTGTCTCAAAGCCAATTGATATACAACATAAAACTGACAGTATTTTCCAGATCTGTATACACCTGTCTGAACTGTAAAGCAGTGTCCTGGCTCTACCCTGTGCCTGTCAGCCAGGAGGGAGAGCTGGCCCGGCCCAGTTATAAACCAACACTGAATAGAGATGACACACTTCACCAGCCAAGACTGAAAAGTGCAAGTTCCGAGTGGAAAACTGTCGCAAGCAAATGGGAACAGACCTGAAATGGAGCCCCAGTTGCTTGTCCCATGAGAGCAGGGGAGACATCAAACCCAAGTTAGGTTGATGAGATAAAGACCGTTAACTTCTGCTGACAAACAGCGAACCAGCCCACAGATGCCTGCTGCTGCCCCAGTTTCATGAACTAGTACTACTGGATGCCGTGAACCTGTAAGTCCAGACCAAGTTAGAATGTTGGCTTAAGATACCCTCTCATCAAGAGATAGGCTGTCGAGCCCAAAGTCAGCCATAAGACTTAAGGATCAAATGAAGGAACAAGTTTACAAATTCAAGAATCAAAACCATACCACAACTTTGCAGAACCTCTTGGATGAAGCAAAAGCTTCTCTGAGGGAATTTACCGCTGTGCGGGCCTGCCAGGAAAAAAGTCAGGTGTCTCAAATGCAATCAATGATGAAGCACAGTCTAAAAACAAACCCAGAACAGTGGATACAAAGAGAATCATAAAAATCACGATAGAGCCAGCCAGGAACTGATGACTGCTCACCACTAATCAGAGCTACTTAAGAAGCTCAGATCTGAGGACTGTGGTTCAAAGGCATGAGAAAAGTCAATGAGGCTCATTTTCAATAAACTATCCCCAGAATGTACAAAGCAGAGCTGTGGCTCAAGTGGTAGCGCACTAGCCTGGAGCGAAAGAAGATTAGCAACAGTGCCCAGGCCCTGAGTTCAAGCCAAAGGACAGGCACACACATAAACACACACACACACACACACACACACACACACACACACAAATCAGGGTAAAACTGAAAGAAATGGTGATTAAAAGAACAATGTAAAAGAAAATCAGTGAAAGAAGCTGAGCTCTGGTGGCTCACTCCTGTATTCCTAGCTACTCAGAAGGCTGAGATCTGAGGATCATGGTTCAAAGCCAGCTGATTCAGCAAAGTCCATGAGACTCATCTCCAATCAACCACCAGAAAACTGGAAGTGGCGACTGTGGCTCAAGTGATAGAGTGCACACCTTAAGCTGAAGAGCTGAGGGACAGTGCCCAGGACCAAAATTCAAGCCTCAGGACTGACAAAAAAAAAATCAGTGAAGGTAAGAACTTTCTTTGGGAAGATAGCTAAGACTGACAAGCCTTCAGCCAAGAACAGTGAAGACATCAACCAAAAAAACTAGAATATCATAACAGTTAAAATTCAAGTTGTCACTGAAATATAGTAGAAAATTAATCCAACACATTAGTAAACATACAAGAAATGGATTCACCTCTTTGCACGTTGGACCCATCAGGTTTGATCCAAGATGATTTTAGTCACCTAACTTCATCTTCAATCAAGCAGTAAATAGAGTCACTGATGGGTTACACCAGGTGTTCAGAGTTACCACCAATGCCTCTCAGACAGGTTCAAAAACTAGCAAAGGAAGAATGCTAATAAACTCCCTCTCATATCAAAATGAGAACAGACTAGAGACAGGATTAGACACCCATTTCCTTGAAGAGCACAGATGTAAAATATTTAATATACCTGCAAGAAATATCAACAATGCATTTAAAGATCAGCACCATGCCCACTTTGCATTCCACCCAAAACTGCAAGTGTGGCTCAACCAGTCCTGGATAATTTGAAGAGTAAGTCCCTGGACACCTGTGGATCCCACCTGTCATCTTAGAGACTGAGGCTGAGATCTGAGGATCACAGTTCAAAGCCAGCCTGGGCAGAAAAGTCCAGGAGATTCTTCAGTTCCCTACCAGAAAACTGGAAGTGGCACTAAGCTCCAAGTGGTAGAGCACTAGCCATGAGTAAAAGAGCTCAGGGACATCACCCAGGTCCTGAGTTCAAGCCCCACAACTGATTTCCCACCCACACCCGCCAAAAATTCATTATAACAAGGATCCATCTGCTTTAAAGCTTTCTCTGCCAAGGCACTATCAGCTGTAAGAAGTGAGTAGTTAGGGATTTTAATGAAGTAGAAACAATGGGAAGGTAGATACAGTCTGGCAGGGACCTGACAAGGCAAGGTGTGTGCAGTGTGCAATAGTGGCCACCATCACGCCAGGACTCAGGTGTGACCCAGGAACAGAAGTCAGATGGCGCCTGTCCTAGGGGTCAGTCAATGGTTACTCCCATATCTGAACTAGCATGAGCGCTTCCCCCCAAAACCTCCCCGGGACTTTCTTGGCCCTTCTGAATTCCGCTGTTTTCATCACAATGGCAGCCATTGGCCAGGGTGGTTGTTTTGTGAGGATGGCAAACAGTGTGGCCTGCTCTACCAGCAGGAAGTGCACAAGGGATCGGGACAGAGCCCCCAAGCTAAGGGTGCAGGGAGTGAGGGAGAGCTGACCTCCCAGCTGGTTCACGGGCTGACCCATTTTTCTTGGAAGGCTTTGTCAGGAGCTTCAACTCATTCCCAGGAGTAAGAGGTGAGCATGTCTCATCCCTCCTGGATATTGAGCATAGTCACCAGGTGCTGCTGTGAATGAAGCCAAGTCAGGAGCTGGCTGTGAGCTCTGGCTGGCAGGTGTGCAGCAGGGGAGCAGGAGTCGGGTGGCCGGCCACTGTGTGGCAAGGACACAGGGAACAGGAAAGGGATTCATACAAGATAGTGGCGTAGAACCGAGGGTGCTCAGGAAGAAAGGAGACAGAGATGGAGGAAGACAACCTGAATGTGCGAACTCTCCAGAAGTAACAAGTCCAGGCAGGGCTGCATGTCAGCATGACGATGCGCAGCTGTGCTTCCAGTGGACTGCAGGGATGCATGGGATGCAGAGCCTAACCTTGAGCTGAAGAGCTCAGGGACAATGCCTAGGCCCAGAGTTCAAGCCCCAGGGCCGACCAAAAAAAAAAAAAAAGGAAAAGTGGGAGGAGCATTGCTGAGAGCTGTGGGGTAGGGGAAGCATGGGGTGTGGGTTGTCTTGGATTTGGATCCTGCTCAAGACAGAAGGTGAGGTCAGTAGAGGATGGGGAACTCCTGGGGAGCGAGTGCTGACAGGGGGTGGAGTGAGGACAGGGAAAGCCTGCGTCCCCTCACAAGGCAGGGAGCTGGTGGAGGACACACGCTGCCCCTAGGTCAGAAGGCTAAGTCCACATCCACACTCTCCAAGGTGACACAGACGAGGAAGACCTCTGGGGATGGGAACACCAGGGTCAGGAGAGGAACAGGTGTGTGTGAGGTTAATGATGACACCACACAGCTCCCCAAGGAGACCAGAGCATGAGTGTGCTGGGTGGAATGACTTTAGGCTGGATTAAGGGCATGGGGCAGGTACGGAATCTGGCTAAAGCAAGTGTGGGGGGAGGGAGTGCAGGGATGGCAGGGCTTGTGGTTCAAGCCTTTCTGTGGTGGCCTGGCTGTGGAAACTACAGGATCAGGAGGAGGTGCCTGGCTCAGAGCCCAGAGTCCACTCAGCACCGGGCATAGTCCCTGGCTGACTCCTGGTGGCAGGCCTGCCATCTGCTTGCTTTCTTTTTCTGTGCTGGTCCCAGGATTTGAACTCAGGGCTTGTGTCCTATCCCTGAGCTTTTGTTCTCAGGGCTGATGACTGTCCCCGGGACATCAGTGCTACTTCTGGCTTGCTGTCACCTTTCAATTCATTCCTGAGAAGAAAAGGGTGGAGGTGGAGAGCCCTGGACAGGAGACCCCCTCCTCACATTCAGCACAGCAGCCCTGACCTGCACCCCAGAAGCTGTGGTAAAGGGACCTCATAACAAGGGACATGAGGAGCACTGCAGGAAATGTCACAATAATCCAAGCAAGGGACTTTCTCATGGAGCCTTCGTGTTTTAAAAACAACTTTATATTAACAAAGGTGCTTTTCAGAAGTACACTTAAGGTGCTTGTTGAATTAGCAGAGTCTAGAGATATGTAACATAGACTGCCAAGAAAAAGAAAGAGTTGTGAAAATAAATTATGTGTAAGAAATAAGCAAGGACAAGACTAATGGAGTAACTGCCAGGAAGGAGTCTTGATGTTTGTGGTTAGTGCTACACCAGCAGGACTTCCTTCCTTCCTTCCTTCCTTCCTTCCTTCATTCCTTCTTTCTTCCTTCCTTCTTTCCTTCCTTCCTTCTTTGCTGGCTTGCCCTCTCTCTTCTCTGTCTGTCTCTGTCTCTGTGTCTGTGTCCCTCATTCTCTCTTTCCTTCTTTGTGCCAGGCCTGGGGCTTGAAATTTGGGCCTCCATTCTGTCCCTGGGAAATTTGACTCAAGGCTAGTGCTCTACCACTTCAGTCACAGCACCACCTCCATGTTTGTTTGCGGGGTTTTTTGGTGGTTTATTGGAGATGAGAGTCTCAGAGAGTTTTCTGCCTAGACTGGCTTTGAAATGTGATCCTTTGATCTCGCCTCCTCATGAACTCAGAACACAGGCATTAATCACTGCACCCAGCTGCTATTCTCTTTTCTTTATTTTTTTTTTATTGTGGGAATACCCTACAGATGAGTTACAATTATATGGCAAGATAACGAGTACGTTTCTTATCAAGTATTGTTGCCTCCTCTTTGTTTCTCATTCCTATCCATTCCCATACTCCAGACCTCCCCCAACCTGATTCCCCCGACACACACCAAAGTTGTAAAGTTCATTTTTCGACATAACGACTGTACATTTCATTGTTGCAATGGGTCCACCTGTATCCCTAGTTAAACGAGTTGTTTTTTCCCTTGCACTCCACAAAATATACCAACATCAAATACAGTGAAAGCATGGGTTATAATGTGGGGGAAGGACATACAAAGCAACATAGAAATCATCTTATAAATATGATAGAAACAATTGCCATGTGCTATTTTCTTTCCAAATACTTTCTTCTCCAGAACAGAAAGGGCTTTAAGAATTATTTGTTTCATTGCATAGGGAACTTTAAGAAAGAAAGAAAAAAAATCAAAAGACTCAAAATGGAATTAGGAAAACATGTAAAGTGAGTTTAACCAGTTTATCTTGAATTTGATATGACTACCATTTAATGGGGCAGATTCTCTGGAAGAAGTTGACCTGAACTAATAAGCATTAGTTCAAAATCTAACATTTCCACTTTCATATAATTTTGTGGGCCAGCACAATAGAGACAGATGAACACACACACAGATATATAGCACACAAATGTGCAGATGTGGACCTGTGTGCACACTTCTATCTCTCAGCAGATGACTTTTATCTAGGTATGGAGATTGTTGAATGGACAAGCAAAGTTCAGCAGAGATGCAAGCTTGGTGGTCCTCAGGGCAGGACCACTTTCTTCTTCTTTGTGGGTGAAGAGGAGGCTGCAGGGAGTCGAATGTCTGCTCATGAGCAGGAAAGGGCTGAGGGATGGGAAACAGCCTGTAGCAAACACCGAGATATGGTGCAGCACTGGGCTGGGGTTGTAAATCACAGACAAGCAAATCTGACAGATGCAGGACATGGTATAACAGGAGACAAAGGCGCTCAACAGGAAGAGGATGATTATGGTAGCTCTGGACTCGAGAGAGGCTCTGGTGGAGACGCTGATCCTCTGGATGTGTCTCATTCTCTGCTTGTGTCTGTACAGGATAAAAAGCATGGAGGTGCTGGCCCAGAGCATGAGCCCCAGACATAGAACATCAGGCAACGAGAGCATGGCCATATACAGCACATCAGCAGCTGGGTCCAACGCACGGAAGAACAGTATCAATAGGCCTTAAAGCTCGTCATGTTTTCGTATGCTTTGGGTCCGGTCATGGACTTGATATTAACAATGCTCACCAGGAGGAAAACCCCCCAGCTGAGGTAGACGGTGGAGACAATGTGCTTGTGGGCTCTCCCCTTCAGTCCTGCCCACCTGGAGTGGCCCTGGCTGATGCTGAGAGCAAGGAAGATGCTCAGGGAGCAAGTGCTAACAATCGACACCCCCCTGCCCATTCGGTGAAGATAGAAGACCATTTTGCACCCCACATCATTGAAGAAATTTCTCCAGCCCCAAGCCACCATGGTTTGGGGAACACCCCTACACAGAAGACTTAGGAAGTTGGCCACAATTAAGTGCCTAAGAATCAAGTCTGTGGCTCTCATCCTGTTCCCCATGCAGGAAAGGAATAGACAGTGGGAGAGAAGAGACAAATTACCTACAAACCAAACCACAGTCTGGGCTAAGAGGGTCACCCCCATAAACACATGAGCATCTCCCATCCTCTCTGTTCCTTGAGTCTCATTCAGAGGTCCTGGCTTGGGAAACTGAGGCCTGCATGGTGCCAAGGGAACACAATATTTTCCTTCCAACATTCACACCACTGGAAATAATCTCCTACTGTCTCTCATGTATTAGGAAAAATCCAATTCTATTCATCCATCGGGAAGAGGAAGATGGCATGTCCAGAGAAATGGGTGAACCTGGAGAAATAGCATTAAGGGAAGGTGAGTCAGGTTCTGAGGTGAAGGCGGCTGCATTTCTCCTCTGTAGAATCAGATCTATGATTCTAAACAAGCAAGACCCTAGTGGTTCAAGACTGTAATCCTAGCTACTCAGGGCTGAGACCTTGGATTCCCAATTCAAAGCCACCCATAGAAGGAAAGTCTGTGAGACTCTTCTTTCCAGTTAAGCACCAGCAAACCAAAAGTAGATATGTGGCACAAAGTGGTAGAGGCCTAGTCTTGAGCAAAAAGGGTTCAAGGAACATGGGCAAGACTCAAGTTCAAGCTCTCTGACTGACTAAAGAAAGAAACTTGAAACATGTCTGACATGTTCCCGGGGTCACATGCACTTATACTTCAATACTCTGGATGCAGGAGTGGGTCCCAGGTGTCATCCTTTCCTCAACACGGAGCCCACATTTCACAGAAGAAATACCAGGAAGATGAACCAGGTCTGCATTGGGATGTTGTGGGTTAAGAAGGAGGTGGATCACAGAGACAGAGAGGGGGTAATGTTAGGGTCAAATCCTATTCTAGAGTCACTTATGTGAACATATCTTCCCCAGTCCATGGACAATCAGGATTCCTCCTCACTTGTCATAAACCAGGACAGACTCTGTGAGGGGAGTCGAAGTGAGAAACCAACAGGACTTGGGGGTGAGGGGCCTGGAACTCCTGTTCTTTTCACTGTCCTAGCCCATTCCTATTCTTCCTGTTTCTTTGTTATGCAACCGGGTTCAATCAAGAATCCCTGCTCTAAGGTGATACCTTACCCAGAGTGTGGAACCTGGGGTCTCTCCTGCAGGCTGCGCCTCTCCAGTGGCAGTGAACATAAGTGCTCACCTCTTCTCTAAGGATGTGCATGGGAGGGCGGGTCGTTTCTGAGATGCACATGGGCACTTCAGAGCTGCAGAGGGCTCCTTAGATAGGGGTCCAGGAGGGCCGCAGCTGAGGTCGTTTCCCTCGAGAGCAGTGATTTTCCCTTCACCTGGGGTGGCAAGCCAAGTTGCCAGTAAACTTTTTCTTTTCCCCCATGTGACAATTATCAAGACACTTTTCACGTTCTCATGGGTGTTTCTCCAGGGGACAGGGGAGGGGTGCAGTCGCTTATCTCTCCTGGATCCCAGCAGGCCAGGAGGAGACACTGAGGCTCAACTTGATATTACTTTCTGGAAACAATATCAGCAGTATGTAAGTCATGTGTCCCCAAAGTTTCTTACCCAAAGTGCCCTTCCTTTTTTTTCCCCGTTCAGAGACTAGAACTCAGGGCTTGGGCACTGTTCCTGAGCTGCTTTTGCTCAAGGCTAGCACTCTACCATTGGTGCCACAGCACCACTTCTGGCTTTTTCTATGTATGTGCTTCTGAGGAATTGAACCCAGGGCTTCATGCATGCTAGGCAAGCACTCTACCACTGAGCCACCTTCCCAGCCCTCCTCATCTCAGTCTCCTTTTGTTTTATCATAATATATGCTGTTAGAAAAGAAAAGTGGATGCCTGTACTGATGCAAACTCCAGAGCCTGGTATTAGAGAATCAAGGCTCAAAGCCAGCCTGGTGAAGAAAGCCCATGAGATTCTTATCTCCAATTCCTATCTCCACTCTCTGGTGGTAGAGTGCCAGTCTGGAATAAAAGAGCTCAGCAACAACATCGAGGCCCAGAGTTCAAACCACTGGACTGGCACAAAAAAAGAAAGAAAATAGAATGAGATATTCCTGTACATGAATTTCTTTGGCAATAATGGCCATTTTCTTCTAAAAATGTTTTCATCCTTAGAGACTCCATTTGGAGATTAGAGGTAAGCATTTCATGCATATTCCTGAACGTAGGGTGTTGAGTGATCTCTTTTCATGCCTGGTTGTTTCTGAGGAGGTAGCTTCATTCTCTAATTCCCTACTGATTTTCATCATTAGTAGTGGTGATTTTGAAGCAGAAATTTGTCAGTCTGCTCAGGAGAGGATCAACTGTGACTCCTCACCCTGGGTTTCTGGTCTACCTCATTGCATGGACTCCATTTCTCACCTGGACCCTTCTGGACTTGCTGACAATTCCTCTGCCCCGTTCTTGTCTGTTTCAAGAAAGTGCATTTGCCTTTCTGTGTCTGACTTCTTGCATTTTCCACAGCGATCTGTAGTTCTACAGATGTGGCAGCACATGACACCATTTCCTTCTTGTTCCTAGCCTACTCGTACTTTGTGATGGAAATACGCTACATCTTCTTTTTTTTTGTGAAACATCTTTTTATTAAACAGCAAAACAGAAATGCAACAGAATTTTAAATATTTGTACATTTAAGTCACAAAAGGGATTCAAAATGTTTGCAGTGTGACTATTACATCTTCATATAGTTAAAGTCATTTATCAAATCATATACTAACACATAAGATTATCCCATGATTAAAGTAGTTCAAATCTACTAACCGTAAGCTATATTAGTGGATCTCGTTTCCTAGTATAATATGTTAATATTACCTCTGATATTTTTTTGGAGCCGACAGTAAAGCTCTAAGGTCATCTTGACCCCTGTGCTCACTTGAAGGCACGTATAAGGAGTTGGCTTACTTAAAAAACACCAGGTGCCCGGGATTGCTTTGCTATGTCTGCAGAGTTTGTTTTACTTTCTACCAGTGGACCTTGTCTTGTTTTACTGCATCTGTTTTTATTGAAATTTTCCTTGTTTTTCTGGACTATTATAACCTTATGTTACCTCTTGACTTCTAATAGTATATATTAGGGAAAGTTAAAAATAAACGATGCTGTAGTCTTGAGCTGCAGACCTCCTGACCCCATCATTTGTCTTATGTCTTTATTTTTCTCGTCCTTGCTCCCTAATTCAGGATTCCCTTTCGTTGCTGGCAGGCTCCGGCATGTGGCGCCCGATTCGGGACCTGAAAACCTGGGATCAAGGCAGAGGTCCCCGCTAAGGTAAGAGGACGCGTCCAGAAAAAGAAGAGTGGGTGAAAGTATAGTTGGGAGTAAGAAATTATGGGGCAAGGTAAGAACCGCACATCATATGTGCAGGCTCTTAAGGGCATGCTTCAAGTTCGAGGAGTGAAAGTTGGACAGAGGCAGTTAGAGAGTTTCATTCGCTTTGTCAAGGAAGTATGTCCATGGTTCCCAGAGTAAGGAACCCTTAGTTTAGAAACTTAGCAAAAAAAAAAAAAAAAAAAAAAGGAAGAAAGAATTCAGGGACACTATGATGCAAATGGCCTGTAAGTTAAAACATTGCTGCTTTGTGATTGTCTGGTTCTGTGTAGCCTGCAGGTTCTGTATTGGGTTTGGCTAGAGTCTTGGCAGACGCACTATAAGACAGCCAACTGCGCCTCGGGGAGACATCTCCCGGATCCCCATCAGGGTAAACTATCCACTAGTGCTGACATTTTGGCCTGTCTATAGTTAGGCACTTTCTGTCTGACAGTCTACAAAGCGCATGTTGTAAATGTGTTTTGTCTCAATGTTTGTGTGTATGTATTTTGGAATTCTTGGAATGTTTCTTCTCTCAGATTCATCCTGAAGCGAGAGCCCTGAGGAGGCTGGCTAACACCCCCTTTTAATATCTGTTTCTCTCTAGTTCCTTCTTTTTTACTTATACTTTAAACTGACCCCCCTTTCTACCCTTCACTGCCACCTCCTCCACCCTCTCTGGATCCAGAAGTAGGGGAGCGATGGGGGGTGAAAAACCTGGAGGATCTAACAATAACTTAAAAGGGCCAGGAGGGAGAACTTGCAGCCAGATGAAAATCCAACTGACCATCTGCAAGTGACACCAGCAAGATCTTAGCCTGGGGCCTTGGCCCAGGGGGTCAGAGCATTGGGGAGAACCTGTCAGTCTGATGGGACGACCACTAGGGACTTCTTTCCCTTGCCCCAAGATGACTGGGAATTCTCCACCTTGGAAGGCCCCTCTGTCAACGTTTGCAGGAATCTAAAAGAAAAATCCTCCAGAGGTGAGTAGAGGGGGTTCCAGTCCCCTGGTAAGTAGATTTGAGTCCCACTTGTGAATGGTAGTGAAATGTTGCCCCATTCACTGAGATCTGATTTTGTCTTTGTGGCCACTTGCCTGTTTTGTTTACTTCAGTGTGTTTTCTGTTATGTTTTCTGAGGTAGGGATAAACTGGGGGCCCATTAGCCCCCCAACTCAGCGTTTGGTTGTTGTCTTGTCTAGTTCTGTTTTAGAATTGGTACCAGTTTTAAATGTACATACAACTGATTTTCATTTTTGCACGGTTTAAGATCTGTGTGTGTTTTATATGTATTTGTGAACATGTTCAAGATAAAAATTATCAGTGTGCTGTAACAATTGGGTAAGTTTAAGTTAAAATTTAAAAGGTTATGAGGTTTGGACACTACCAAAAATTTTAAAGACTTTTTACATTGTTTTCAATGACTTTTTAAGGATTCTTTACCATAAAAAATTTAAAAAATCTGATATTTTAAAATGCATAAGGCTGTTTACACTGTTATCAGTTATCTGGCTTAAAAAATGCATTGGCTGTTTGGAATTTAGTTCTCTTGGCTAAAATTTGGGGATAAATAATAAAAGTTGAAATACCAAAGTTTGTTTAACACTGTCAAATACATTACCTGTTCTACCTTTCTAAAACTGTGTATGTTCATTCAAAAACCAAGAGATAAGAAAAGGAAAAACTTAAAATCCATCATCAACTGACCTATCTTTAGGTGTAAGGGGTAAACTCGTAAAAGTGCAGTTCAGCTGGTCATACATGGTGGGACGGGCCATGGGAGGAGTCCACACATGGTAAAAGAGGACAAGCTGGCACAAACGCAGTTCATCTTACCCTAAAGAGTGAGATTTGTTGCGTTCCCATTCAATAGGAGGGGCTAAGTGGCCCAGCTTTGTTCTGTCCTTTTTCTCTATAGATAAATACTAGCAACATGATGGTAAAAATTAGTGATGTGATGATCAGATTAGTATTGCTAAAACTGCCCCTTGGTCTTAAAAAGAGGGTTAAAAAATGTATTTGTATAATATGACTTTCTTTCAATGATGTTCTACAATTAGGATATGTTTTTAAACTCATAAATGTGTTGTTTAACTTCTTGGTACAGTGATGATTGTAATTCTTGCCTTAAGAAAAAAATTGTCATTTGAGTTTAAAAGTTTTAATGTGTATCTGTTTTAAAACAAACAGCAAAGAGACAATGAGTGACAGTTGCCCTCAAGATTTTAAGGGATTTTTTTAATGTAACTAAAAACTAAAATATAAAAGAATAAAAGAGATTAATAGGAGGCTTAAAAAATAAGAATGGATTTCTGGATATAAAGTTTAAAAGTAAAATTGTTCTTAACATTTGCCTCAAAGTAAAAAAATTAGGATTACCAAAATAATTGCTTAATTGCTATTCCAGTTTGCTCTTAGAGGTTTTCTAAGTTTCCAGCAAGCCAAGAACAAAACACAGAGGATTCTTATAAGTTTGTCAGATGTAACTTTGGCTCTTAATAATTTTCAGGTAAGAGCATGCTTAAAAGCTACTTATATGTTGACCACTTTGTTGTTTTTAATTGGAGTTAAGTAGCCTTTTATAAGACTCATTGATCTGCAAACTGGTTCAAAGCCAGCCCGGGCAGAAAAAGGTCCCTGTGAGACTGTCACCTCTACTCAGCCAGCAGAGTGCTGAAAGAGCAAGCAGAGTTGCCTTGGGACTCATAGTGGCAGAGTGCTAGCCTTGAGTTGTAAAGCTGAGGGACAGCACTCAGGCCCGAGTTCATGTCCAGCAACTAGCTAAGGAAAATACAGATAAGACATCTATCCCAGTGTAGAGAAGACATTCCTGGGACAAGAGCAATGGAGGATCATCCAGAGGCAGTAAGCCACTGCTTGGATGACAAAAATGTCAAATCCTAGAGTCATTTGTGCATGGCTCTTCAAAAATTGGTCAGAGCAAGGAGGTCATGTGAAGATAGTTTGTAAGCATGCCTAATATCTATGAGTATCTACTTTGTAGGGACAGAAACTTGTGATAGTATTAAAAAGCTAAAGTTATAAAATGTCGGCAATGGTTTAAATCCCAACCCCTGTATGTGTCAAAGGCCTTAATTGGCAATAACTTTTGAGCTAACACCAGCTACATAAAGTTTATCTGCTCAAGAAAAAGGTTTGTAAACCAAAGAGTGTGTTTCTATTAACATCTGTCTACAGGCCTGCACAGGTGACTTAGATATTGTTAGGGTTACTAGAGGTCACATTCCTAAAGATGCTGCAAAAGATGATTCTTTGCTCATCCTCCCCTTTTTTGAACAAGGGACCAAAGTCATAAAAAAAAAATGTGACAATATAGACAAAAAAAAGACGTGAAAAATAGTAGTACAGGCCTGAGCCCTCTATATCTGCCTAAAAAAGTCAGCTTTATTTTAAAAAAAAACTATCTAGTTAAAAAGGTTGTCATCTTGGTAATTTCTCCTGGGTTATTGTCTAAATAGTCTTAAAAACTCGTGGGGCCACAGTCTGTGAAGCCTATGTATTACTTGTATACTTAACCAGGCTGTGTAGAAATTTACAGCCCTGCAAGTGGTGTGACAGTCCCTTGGAGCCACTGAGAGACCCTGCTGCAGCCTGACAGTCACCTGGAGGAAATCTACATTGTTACCCTGACCACCTCCACCGTGGAAAAAGTAGACTAAACTCCTGCCTGATTCCATTTTTTTGGATGGCTTCCCATTGTCCATGTGACCATATACCTACTCTAATTTTATTATGGCTACTCCTCTTACCGGAGAGACTAGCAAACATTGTATTGCTCCTTCCCTACACTGTTTTGCCACTCTGGGACTTCCTAAATATATTAAAACTGATAATGGTCCGGGATATGTTGGACAAGCTTTTCAAACTTTTTATAAATCTTACCAGATTTTTCACTCTACAGGTATTCCCTGTATTCCTCAAGGACAAGAAATTGTTAAACAAGCCAACTGGCTATTAAAACACCAAATTTTTAAATTAAAAGGGGGAAATTATACCCCTTCTTTCCTGTTAATATTCTTCTCACACTTTATTTATACTAAATTTTTAAAGCTTAGACTGTAATGGCCTTTCCGCAACACAGCGGTTTTTGGGGGGAAAAAAAAGAGAGCAAAGAGCTTTTGCCCAAGTTACATGGAAGAATCCTTTAACGGGTGATTGCCATGGGCCCGATCCAGTTTTAACATGGGGTTGAGGACAGGTTTGTGTTATTTTGCAGGAAGTAAATAAATCCCGCTGGTTGCCTGAGTATTGCGTTAGGATTGTGGAAGCTCATACAGATGACACAAACACTGACACACTGGGCTTACGTGCTGGATCCCCCGATTGTGCACCCTACAACTTGGGAGGGAGTTGAAGTAATCATTCACGTCAATAGATCAGCATACAATACAGCTCCGGATCCCTTCATCCAACACAGCAAGATGGTAGATATCTCAGCCTCATACATTGAAATTCCTTTTTGTTTTACCACCAGCTCTAAAGGCTCCATTCCAAGCTGTATTATAATGCTATCCATGACTCATAAAATTTGGACCCCGGACAAAAATCAAATGTACAATATACAGATGACATCTTTACCAACTAAACACCCAGTTCATGCAAATTCTTCTCCATCCTATATGATACCCCGTTGCATTCATTCTTCACAAATAGTAGTATCTACAGGAAAGCCTCATCCAAAAGGTACAGACATGTACAGCTATTTTATTACCAATATTTCTGGAACTAACTCTGAATTAATGGACTGGTCTGGCGCTAATCTTACTAACAAGTACAATCTTGGACTGTGGTGGATGAATGGGCATCCTCAACATCATGTTTGCATACTGGTGGCTGCACTCAACTACATAACCTGGCCCAATTCATCCCTTTTAAAAAATATTATGAGATTACACGGGAAGATGGCGGAGGAGAAGCTGGAATCTGAACAAGCTCTTGAATAGAAAACAGTTTCAGAGAAAGTTCATTACTGAACACATTCTATGAATCCATCATAACCCTCATCCCAAAACCAGGCAGGGACTCATCAAAGAAAGAGAACTATAGACCCATTTCTTTGATGAACATTGATGCAAAACTTCTCAACAAAATTTTGGCCAACCGACTTCAACAATTCATCCAAAAAATCATACACCACGATCAAACAGGATTCATTTCAGGGATGCAAAGCTGGTTCAATATACGCAAATCAATTAATATTATTCATCACATCAACAGGAGCAAGAATAAGAACCACATGGTTATTTCAATAGACGCAGAAAAAGCATTCGACAAGATCCAACACCCCTTTATGATGAAGGTTTTGGAAAAATTAGGAATCCATGGAACATTCCTCAATACAATAAAGGCTGTATATGACAAACCTACAGCCAGCATTATACTCAATGGTGAAAAACTAAAGCCATTTCCTCTTAACTCAGGAACAAGACAAGGATGCCCACTCTCTCCACTTCTCTTCAATCTAGTATTAGAATGCCTAGCTACAGCAATAAGACAAGATGCAGACATAAAGGGGATCCAAATAGGAAAAGAAGAAATAAAACTCTCCCTCTTTGCAGATGACATGATCTTGTATTTAAAGAATCCCATAGACTCCATTCCCAAATTACTCAAGCTGATTCAAAACTTTGGCAAAGTAGCAGGTTATAAAATTAACCCCCAAAAATCAATGGCTTTTCTGTATGCCAACAATGAGAAAAGTGTGGCTGAAATTAGGAAAGCAACTCCATTTGTAATAGCCCCACAAAAAATAAAATACCTAGGAGTTAACTTAACTAAAGAAGTGAAGGACCTCTATGATGAAAACTTTAAAATCTTGAAAAAGGAAATCAACACAGAACTTAAAAAATGGCAAAACCTCCCATGCTCCTGGATTGGAAAGATTAACATCGTGAAAATGGCAATACTTCCCAAGGCTATCTACAAATTCAACGCAATACCTATCACAATTCCACCCTCATTCTTCAAGGAAATAGAAGAGGCAATCCAAAAATTCATATGGAACAATAAAAGACCCCGAATAGCAAAAACGCTCCTCAACGGAAAGAACACTGCTGGAGGAATATCAATACCAAATTTCAAACTCTACTATAAAGCCATAGTAATCAAAACAGCTTGGTATTGGCATAAGAACAGACCTCAGGACCAATGGAATAGAATTGAAAACCCAGAAATGAACCTACAGACCTATAGCCATCTAATCTTCGATAAGGGAGCTAAAACAATAGAATGGAAGACAGACAGCCTCTTCAGTAAATGGTGCTGGCAAAACTGGTTAACTACATGTAGAAAACTAAACCTAGATCCTTATATATCACCCTGCACCAGAATCAACTCCAAATGGATCAAAGACCTTGAACTCAAAGCAGACACTCTGAAAACATTACAGGATGGAATAGGAGAAACCCTAGGTCTCCTTGGCTCAGGCCGAAATTTTCTGAATAGAGACCCGGAAACACAACAAATCAAAGAAAGGTTGGACAAATGGGATTGTATAAGGTTGCAGAGCTTCTGCAGGGCAAATGACATAGCTAGCAAGATCAATAGAAAGCCCACGGACTGGGAGAAGATCTTTACTAGCCATACAACGGACAAGGGTCTCATATCTAAAATATACTTGGAACTCAAAAAATTAAACCACCCAACAACAAATCCTCAAAGAAACAACTGCCCAATAAGTAAGTGGGCGAAAGACTTAAAGAGAAGCTTCTCTGAAGAAGAAAGAAGGATGGCCAATAGACACATGAAGAAATGTTCAACATCCCTAGCCATAAAAGAAATGCAAATCAAAACAACATTGAGATATCACCTCACTCCAGTTAGAACAGCAAAAATCAAGAACTCTAACAACAACAGATGCTGGAGGGGATGTGGACAGAAAGGAACCTTACTTCATTGTTGGTGGGAATGTAAACTTGTTCAACCACTTTGGAAAGCAGTATGGAGGTTCCTCAAAAGACTCCACATAGAGCTCCCCTATGACCCAGCAATCCCACTTTTGGGCATTTACCCTAATGTCTACAAAAAAGACCACACTAAAGCTACCAGCACAACTATGTTTATTGCAGCATTATTTACCATAGCTAAGATATGGAACCAACCCAGATGCCCCTCAATAGATGAATGGATCAAGAAAATGTGGTATATATACACAATGGAATTCTATGCCTCCATCAGAAAGAATGACATTGCCCCATTTGTTAGGAATTGGAAAGGCTTGGAAAAAATTATATTAAGTGAAGTAAGCCAGGCCCAAAGAAACATAGGTCCCATGGTTTCCCTTATTTGCAATATCTAGTATAGGTATGAGTCAAGCGGAAAAAGTCAGAGAAGGTGATGTTAGGAAAACGAACCCTCAAATATGTATTTTAATGTTTTTGTTTCTTTCATGCATGTGTTTCTAATGCATTTATAAGATTATTTCTTTGTTGCTTTGTATGTCCCTCCCCCACAGTGTAACCCCTGCTTTCACTATATTTGATGTAAGTATAACATGTGGAGGAGATGGGGACAAACAAGTCGTTTAAGGATTCAGGTGGACCTGTTGCAACAATGAGAAGTAAGAAATGTCACGTCAAAACCAGCTTTACAATGTCGGAGGGGGGGAGGGGGGGTATGATTGGGTGGGGGGGAGGGGGGAGGCTGGGAAGGGAGGTGAAGGGTAAACAAAGGAGGAGGCTGCAATGCTTGGTAAGAAATGTATGCATTATCCTGACCATGTAATTGTAACCCCTCTGTACACTATGTTCTCAAATAAAATAAAATAAAATTTAAAAAAAAAATATTATGAGTTGCATATCACCACCCCATGTCATTATGTATTGACCGTTTAATATCTCTGTAGGAGCTAATTATTTTAATGTCACCTGTTCTAATTGTTCTTTTACTAATTGCTTGTATAGAGGCATAACTAAATCCATACTTATTGTTAGACAACCATCTTTTTTTATGCTTCCTGTAAATATTTCTAAAACTTGGTATAAAAATTCTGGCATTCAGGTGTTAAGACAATTGAAAGAACTAATGTCCCCTCATTGATTTGTTGGGCTACTTGTAGCTGATGTTTTGGCCTTTATTTTGTTAGCTGCCTCTGCAGTGGCAGCTGCTGTGATACTAACACAAAATGTACAAACAGTCCATTATCTTAATCAGCTTGCTCATAATACTACATAAGCCCTACCTCTGGACTCTAAGGTGGCAAAAACTGCTATAAAAAAAAAAAACTGTTTAAACAATTTCAATGCTATATCGCTTCCCTGAATTATGTCAAAGGATTGCTAATGTCATTCCTTGGCCTGGGAATGCTTTTACTGATGGTTTTTCTATGCCTTCCTTGTATTATACGTGCACTGCAAAACTCTCTTGAGTTTAGCCAGCCAGCTACGTAAGATCAAGCTCCATAAAAATAAATTCCCCCCGAGAGGAACTACAGCCAGAGATGGGTAAGAGAGGGTGCCAGTCTGACCAACCTAAGACAGGGCCTTCAGCTTCGCTCTGAAAAAGTTCCCGATGACGGGTAAGGCAGACAAGGTGATCCACCCAACCTGAGACAGGCGGGTTCGCTTCTTCAAAGACGGGGTGATATTGATTCCTTTACCAAATGGAATCTAGGAACTAAATTTTTAGAAATTGTTATGAGAATGACTAAAATTCTACCAACCAATTAGTTGAATTTACAGAGTGAGATAAAAATACTGAGCTTACCAATTATTATACATATAAAATTCTCTCATTCATGATTCTAATACCAGTACACTCTTCAAGGAATTTGGTAACAGTTAATTGACTAGGTACAACAAATAAACTTTGCAACCAAACCTTAGAGCTGGAATAGCATAGTATGTGGCGTATGTAAGGTCAGTCAAACTTAACCCATTTTCATATATTTAGATATATGTATTCCCTGGAAGATCTGTTCTGTCCCAGAGACAATACAAATCTGGAGTGAAAACATTTGGAGTTGGTTGCTACATTTATCACATTATTTATTACCTATTTCTATGTATTCCTCCCAGACTTTCTACTTCTAATCGATATATAACCAAAATCATTTTTTTTGGGGGGGGGGGGGTCCGGACATGGGGCCTGAACTCTAGGCATGGGCACTGTCCCTCAGCTTTTCAGCTCAAGGCTATCCCTCTACAACTTGAGCCAGAGCGCCACTTCCCGCTTTTTCCTTTTGCTTATGTGGTGCTGAGGCATCGAACCCAGGGCCTCATACATGCAAGGCAAGCACTCTCCCACTGAGCCACCTTCGCAGCCCATTACCAAAATTCTTATCTTTTCAGATAGCAAGTAGGGTATTTGGTGCAAAACAAGTTGGTTCTTTGTTTTTAAACAGATCTCAATTTGATAATTTAGTTTCAACTTAAAAATCCTCTTCATAGCCCAAATCTGTTTTCAAATGGTTAAAGAGAAACCATCAGTCCTATCTTATTATAAGAAAGTACAACTGACAAACTTTAGGCAAGGTTTTGGTTAACTTCAGGACTTACAGATAAGATGACTGTCAGGTGATTACTACTCAAAGTATTTTTACAAATGTGAAACTGTCTTGACTTAGGAGAAGGTACAAGGGGAGGATGAGGCAGATGGAGGAGAGACACACAATGTTGAACAGGTATATACATAAAGCTGTGCATTCAATACATGATTTTGGTCACATTTTCACAACATAGTTATATTCTTGTATATCTTAATAAGTAAGCCTGTAGTAAAAGACTAAGCCTATATATCAAAGCAAATTCAATACAACATTCATCTTCAAGTTTCATAAATATATGCAATTCTAATTATAAAGTCTCTACAATACATCTGCACATTTTCTTAGACTAACATAATACCCAGACTCATGGAAGTCTCCTGTTAAGTAGTTAATTTTGCCTAGATTTGAAATTATTTTAATAAACATTCAATGAAGCCAGAAACAAAGGTACTGTAACCTTTGGAATCTACCCAAGTTTTAAAGGGGGGAGAGAGGGAGGGAGGGGGAAGGGACAGAGAGAAGGAAAGGGAGAGAGAGAGAGGGAAAGAGAAGCAGCAATTCCATAAATGAGAAGGGAACTCAATCCCTTCCTTTCTTTTGCTTTTTGCATCAGTTGTTTGGAAAACACTAGAAGCAGACATGAGGTATTCTATATATTGTCCAAGAACTTAGTTTTCTGATTTTAGCTTCAGGTTTTCTTTCTTAACTGCATCTACTCTTGCTGAGAGATCTTCAAGTGTGTGTTGGAGTTTCAGCACTTGATTAGTAAGTCGTGTTTTTCGTTCAGTTCCATCTGATTTTCAGCATCAACATCCATGTCAGCATTCATCATCCTGGGCACTGAACTGTGCCTCGAACAGAAAAATCCTGATGAAGGGTCGTCAGAGGCAATGGGAGGGGCGGAATCCGAAGATCACGCCCCCGGCCAGGGACTCCAGCACTGACTGACCAGGCTCCATCTTCTTGATGCATTCATCCACAGTTGGGCCTTTGACTCCACTGCTCTGAACCTGGCTGACTTTACTCCACACAAACATGTCCAGTGTCACTCATTTTTCTGCAGACACCATGGAGCTTCTGGGTTGTTTCTTGGCTGTGGTGAATAGTGCCGCAGTAGATATGGTGTTCAAGGACCAACATATTCTTGAGAATATACCTACATATTTCATTTTCTATTGTCTTTTTTTTTCGGTGGTTGTAGGACCTGAACTCTGGGCCTGGGTGATGTTCTTCAGCCCTTCAGCTCAAGGCTAGTGCTCTACCATTTAAACCACATTGCCACTTCCAGTCTTTGCTGCTTATGTATTGCTGAGGAATCAAACCCAGGGCCTCCTGCATGCAAGGCAAGCAGTCTATCACAGAGCCACCTTCCCAGACCCTCTTTTGCTTTTGAAGACAGGGTCTCAACTGTGTAGTCCAGGCTAGCCTTGAACCTAGTATCCTCTTGCCTCAGCCTTCTCAGTGCTGGCATTTCAGGTGCACATCACTAAGCCCAGCTGCATTTTTTACGTAACTGTTCATCAGTTCCATTGTGATCCCAAGAGATGCTTAAATGCCTTGATGAGAGGATCATCTCCAGGGAAGCTCTCAGTCACTTTTCACCTTCCTGGGACATAGGACCACTCTTCACCTCAATGCACCTTCTTGGTCTGCCATGCCCTGGGGAAGGAGGCCTTCTGTGCCCACCAGGGTTAGCTGTTCTCAGTGATGTCACTGCACTCAGCACACGGGACGTCATTGTGCTCTGTGCACTGGAGCAAGGCAGGAGAAGCACAAAGGGGAAGGTTTGCAGTCTGCTGCTGTGGTCACAATCAGAGCCTTGAGGTTAGGACACTGTACCCCAGGCTGGCCTAGGCTGGTGTCCCTTGCTCCCAGCCTGGTTTCTGTAGGGGAGGGAGTGTCTCACTGCTGCTTTCTCTCTTCATGTGCACATACTATGAGAATTTGTTGCAACTGTTCTCTGGGTCTGTTGGGAGAAATAGCCTCACCCAGTGGCTTACATTCGCAACTTCTATGGGGATCTACTCTGCACTCCTCTCCTCACTTGAGGCCTAGTTATGGTTTTTGATTTTCTTGGGCTTATGGATGTATCCTCAGCCTCCCAGTCTCTGTTCCCAGACTGTGCCCTCTGTGTACTGAGTCTTCTCCAGCTGGAGTGCTTAGGAGGACACTGTGGTTGGCTCTAGGACCCACCCTCAATTCAGAGTGAACTTATCATGGGATGTTGAAACACTCACCCACAGACACTACTTTCCTGTTCACCAGCACTGGCTCGGGACTGGGAAATAGCTTACAGGCCATGTGTAAAGAAAAACAAAATTCCCTGACTTTTCTCCACATTGCCACCACAGTCAACAGAAAAGCTGTGGCCCTGAAAATCTGAGCATTTCTCCCCAGTAGCAAGCAAGCATTTCCTTTTTCTTTAATCTGAGACTAGGACTTGAAGTAGTTATCTGATGCTTTTGCTCATTGGCAGGTGCTCTACCACCTGAGTCATACCTCCCACCCCAAGCATTTCCTCATGGAACAGCAGACACAGCCTGACCCCTCTAATTCAGTTCACTTCTCACCCTAACTTCCCCTGCTATGGATGTGAAGGCCCAGGTTGCTTGCCTGTGTTTATGACTCTGCCCCGACGTGGGGATGATCAACTCAAAGGAATCAGGACTGGGGACAAATCCTCACAGGTTCACCATAAAGGATGCCACTGAAAAGATTTGGATGGCAAGGCCCATGGGAGCTGAGTGCCTTATCTACACCCACTATGCTCGTCGAACCTTCACATCTTGAGCTCTCTGCAAGCTCTCAAAACCTCTCATATTGTACTTTTTTAATGCAGATTTCACTGGATGGGGAAGACTGTGTCAAAGTGCGATCAAGCAGAAAGGGTGTGACAGGATGCTGACAGGGTCAGGCTGGGGGCCTAGCAGAGCCTCCGCCTGCACTCTCTGGCACTCCTGTTGGCATGTGGGGCTGGACCCTTCCCAAAAGTGGTAAAGGGATGTACTGTCAGACACTGGTCAGGATTCTGCTGTGATGGCTCTGAGATGGAAAAGCTGGGTGCAGTAGTTACCACGGCCATCCTCTGAAACAAAGCTCAGGTTCTATGGCCTGCATTCCAGAGGGAGTTAATGAGCCAGAAACTGAGCACCCAGATCCACCTGTACAGTCCAGTCCCACCTGTACATTCTTGGGTTCCCGTTCACCCATGGTGTTGCCCACAGCACGGCTGTGTGTAGAGCACATGGGCAGCAAAGATGGTGCTGAGAGAGGTAGTTGAGTGGGCAGAGCCCGATTTGCATTACGTTTATTGCAGAATCAGACCGTGGAAGCTTAGGTGCATGATAGGGTGTTAACTTGACAGTGATTGGTTCCTTTCCTACCCTGCCATGCCACCCGCTCTTTTTTGCTTTAAAAAGGGCTTGTTGTGTGTTAATAAATGAGTTTTTCTGCTTGACTTGACTCTCCACTGTGTCTGATTGTCTCCCAGGCAAAGGGAGGCTGGGGAACCGGTGAGCTGCCACACTTACATTTCCTTGGACCCCGTCCATCTTCGAGGAACAGACAAAGACCCGACATCTGGCACCCAACTTGGGGCATGAAAGGAAAAGATGCTGGCCGAGGCTAAGCAGTCCCTCAGGGTAAGTGAAACCCTTAGTATGGGTAATGCTATCTCACAGAAGAAGGAGGATGAGGCAACATTAGGCCTTAGGGAGTAATGGAGGACTTGGGAAGTGGGAAGGAAAAGGAATGGGTCAAATTCGACCAAGAATGCACTGAAACATGCACAGTGGAAGCCCAAACAAGGGTGAAAGTTACCCCTCTGACTCAGGTGCCCCTGATGGTCTTGGCCCCCTCCCTATTAACCTGATTGGAGTGGAGGTACCTCACCCTATGGGACCTCCGAGAGGGACCTGCAAGACCTGGACCCCTACCAACCTTCCACAGAGGGGCCAAGGGCTGGGGAAGTAACATACTCGGAGGCCTACCCTGCAAAGGAAGGGCCACCTGGGAGCCCGGATCCTAGGCCATAGGATTTGCTTCCCCAAGCATATCCTGTCAATCTGGCACCAGGAACTAATAGACACTTGGAATGGTATCCATGGAAAAGTAAGGACATTAAAGAGTGCTGCAAGGCAGTGGTGGAGGATCGCCCGAAATCTCCTTGGGCCCAGACCTTATTACAGGACATTGCTTATCACCCATGTGTCCCTAAGGACTGGCTGGATGTGGCCAAAGCCATCCTCACCAGTTCTCAGTTTATTAAATGGTGTGCTTTCTTTAAGGAGGAATGCAGAGTGTGGGTGGTGAATAACTGGCAGGTTCTACCTGAGATACCTATTACATCTGCCATGTTAACAGAGACGCGGGAAGGGCACTCCACTGGGCCCAACAGGCCACAATACCTGGTCAGTACTGTGACCAGGCGAGGCAGGCAGGACTTGCCGCATGGTACAAACTGGATGATGGGCCTACTGAGTCCCCCAAAGCAGGAGTGAGACAAAAACCTGGTGAGCCTCTAGCTGAGTTTGTAGACTGAGTCCAACAGAATATTACCTGCAAGCTGCAGCTAGGGAACCTCCGAGATCTGTTTGTAAAGCTGCTGGTCTGGGAAGGGATGAATGCAGACCACCACATGGCCTGTGCAGGATTGAGAGAGAGTTCCCTGAGCAGATGGATGGTGGCCTCGCAGGATATGGGAATGCAACAGCACCAGTCCTAATCACTAGCTTTAGCCTTACAGGCTCAGACATCGGCAATGACTGAGGCTATTACCCATCACCTGCAGCCCAGGGCCAAGGAACCCCAATACCATTGGGGAGAGGGACTTGTTTTAAATGTGGGCAGGACGGGCACTTTAAGAGGGACTCTTTACAGCAATCCCCCACCAACTGCCCCCTACACCCTGCCCCAGGTGCAGGAAGAGATACCATTTGGAAAAGGATTGTCGATCCAAGTTTGATTTAGATGGAAAGCCTTTAAACTAGGGTAGAGGCATTCTCCAGCCTCATTAACTCAAGGAGGGACACCCTCTGCTGCAAAGCCCAGGCAGCCTCGTGGCAGGATGACCCAGGCCCATTGGACCGCCCCCCTGGTGGAGGGACCCCGCCCTATAATGAGTATTCTCATAACATAGGTGGGAAGCAGTTTCACTGCTTAACTGACACTGGGGCAAATCGAACCATACTCAGGGAGGAGGAAGTGCCCTTGGACTGGAAGCTTGCACCTGGGCCTCCGATATTGGGGGTAGGGGGCAACTCCCAGTCCAAAGAGATGGTCACCCTTATGAAATGGACTAACCCAGATGGAGAACAGGGAAAGATACTCCCTTTAGTGGCAAAGAACCTCACTGCCAATGTACTAGCTCAAAACATGCTAAGACAAATGGATGCTGTGTTCACTACAGACCATGGAGCATCCTCTGATGATATCCTGGATGGGGAAGAAGCACAAAGGCTTAAACAGGATCTAGAGAGAATTAAGGAAATGGATTTTTTTAACTTTCATACTTACAGAGAAGAACATAGTGGACCCACTCGGGTGCACCCCCAATCCTAAAGGCCACTCCCCCACCCCAGTACCTCCCATTAGGTGGAAGCCAGGAAGCCCTATCTGGGTGGAGCAGTGGCCATTGACCAAACCTAAACTTGTAGCCCTCCAACTTCTGGTGGAGGAACAGAAAAACCTTGGGCACATACTCCCTTCTGTGAGTCCTTGGACACATCCCTATTTGTTATTCAAAAAGGCTCTGGGGCTTGGTAAAAGAAAGGATGGAGCTAGTAGGACCTCCCCTAAGAAGCAGGCCCTGGACTCCTGCTATACCTTCAGAATATACCTTGGTTGTGATTGATATTCAAGTTTTTTTAAAAAAAAAATATCCCCCTGCATCCACATGACTGCGAGAAGTTTGCTTTCTCCATCCCTTCTAGCCCGGCCTTTTGCCAACAATACTTGGCCACACTTTTAGGTCCTATGCTTGGTTCAGATACCTCCCTTGCCTATGCCTACATGGATGATATAATCTTGGGGCACCAAGACCCAGGCTGCCTGGAGGGCCTTCTGGCCCCAGTTCTCGCCATATTAAAAAAGGGGAGTTTTACCATAGCCCTCAATAAAATTCAAAAGGTACCTCCTTTTAAGGTGTTTGGAACCCACGTTACCTTGTCTCAGGCCAGGCCCTTAAGCCTTTGCTGGACATTCCAGCCTCTCTGACCTTAACCCAACTTCAGAGCCTTTTAGGGAAATCATTTGGCTGTTGCCGTGGGTTCCTGTCCCTAAAGATAGTTTTGTGCCCTTATTTGCCATACTAAAAGACTGGATGCCCCACGAAGTTATTACAATTACAGACAGCCATCAGGCAATATTTTTGCAGTTCCAAGAAGCCCTGGATGCAGTTTCCCTGAGGAGGTATTCTATTTTTGACCCATTTACCTTTGGTTGTTTTTAGGTGTTACACTGATTTCTGCAGTTTTAATTCAAAGAGGGGAGCCATTAGAGTGGGTTCACACTCCCCTGGGGGGGCACACCTCGGGTGTACTCCCAGGCACACCAACTTGCTATTGTCAAGTGAAGGACCCAAGCCTAAAGGCATTATGGCTTGGATCCTCACTAAATTGTTTTTCTTTTTCGGGTGGCAGACCAACGTCTTAATTGAGCTTAATTGAGCCAATGCTAGTCTTGCTCTCTCCTTGGAGGGGTTTCTAGGCCAAATTGACTGCATTGACCGGGAGCCTTTCCAGTCGCATGTGGCAGGCGCCGTGTCTTTTGGGAAAGGTAGTGCTGTCCAGACAGCAAAGCAAAAGCCTTGGCCTCATTCCTGCAGAACATGCAGGATTGGTTTTGTGAGCAGTTACTGAAGCATGATTGTGGGCTAGAGCAAAATGCCAGGCTGGCATCTTAAAGGACAGCAGTGTAGTGTTGTAGTTCTGGAGGTGGTGCTCTGAGCACTGGGTACTGTGCTTCATGTGGCAAGTCCTATGTCAGAAAGGAAGAATCCCAGAGATCGGTGGTGCCCTGGCCTGCCTTGCCCAGCCCTGAGGTCTGAGACTATGGCTGAGCTTGGCGCTGTCTTCGGGTGGGAGCCGGGCACAGTGGCTGGTGGTTGTGGGCAGGCTGGGGGAGGGACTGCCTGCAAAGCCTCCGGGAGGCAGTAGCTGAACCGAGTCTGAACAGAGAGAAAGGATTTTTGGCAGAGAACAGTGCTGAGAGTGTAAGCTGTACCTGAACAGGAAATCTGCTTGCCACAGTGTTGCACAGGATGGGACTCAGTCTCCCCTTCCTGAGGGGTATAGAGTGGCCCTGTC
Organism: Dipodomys spectabilis; assembly: GCF_019054845.1. Lineage (NCBI taxonomy): Eukaryota > Metazoa > Chordata > Mammalia > Rodentia > Heteromyidae > Dipodomys > Dipodomys spectabilis. Next base: position 778,556 of record NW_024870943.1, read on the forward strand.
ATGCAGCACTCCCAACCCACCCCCAGCTCCTATCTTGTTCTCTATGCTGGCCATATGGGAAAACTCTGGGTACTGACAGCAAGCTTGGGTATCTTGGGGCCGAGATCCCAGGGTGTCGGGGCCCAGGGTAGGCTGTGATGGGAATACCCTGCCCCTACAGACACCATCTACAATGAGGATGAGGTCCTTCTGGCCCTAGCTGAGCAGCTAGGAACCATCACCAGCCTGGTGGGGGGCCCAGAGAATGTGCACTGCCTGCTGGTGAGTGGCATGTAGGGTTCCTGTTCCCATCCCCAGGGCAAAGACAGGAGCCATGGAGCCGTGTTGGGAGTGGGACGGGGTGCTGTCCTGGGGTATGGCCTCAGGGCTGGAGGGCTGAGCAGAACATCAGTGCCACCCCACTGACCCGCCCCTGCAGCCCCCACTGGAGTCACTGGCCATGGTGGAGGAGATGGTGGTGCAGGCAAGGTGGTGGAGTCCTTGTGGCCAGAGCCTTGTAGCAATGAAAGGGAATCCTGAATTAGGAAAACCATCCGAAAGATGGAATCAGGTAGGAGTTTAGTCTACTTTTTCCATGAGGAGGTGGTCAGGGTAACGATGTAGATTTCCTCCAGGTGACTGTCAGGCTGTAGCAGCAGCTGCAGAAGGGTCTCTCAGTGGCTCCAAGGGACTGTCACACCTCGTGCTGGGCTGTAAATTTCTACACAGACTGGTTAAGGATACAACTAATACATAGGCTTGGTAGGGTGTGGCCCCACTAGTTTTTAAGACTGTTCAGATGATAGCCCAGGACAAATTACCAAGATGACAGGTTTTTAAATAGATAGTTTTTTTTTTAAATAAGGCTGATTTTTTAGGCAGATATAGAGGGCTCAGGCCTGTATTAGTATTTTCCGTGTCTTTTTTTGTGTGTGTCTATTTTGTCACATTTTTTTGATGACTCTGGTCCCTTGTTTTATTTTTTTTTTTTTTTTGGTCCAGTCATGGGCCTGAACTCTGGGCCTGGAGGCTGTCCCTCAGCTCTTCAGCTCAAGGTTAGCATTCTACCACTTGAGCCACAGTGCCACTTCCAGTTTTTTCTTTTTGCTTATGTGATGCTGAGGAATCAAACCCAGGGCCTTAAGCATGCAAGGCAAGCGCTCTACCACTGAGCCACCTTCCCAGCCCTGGTCCCTTGTTTTAAAAAGGGGAAGATGGGCAAAGATTCATCTTCTGTAACTTCTTCAAGCTGACTCAGTAGGGTTGATCCTACCTACCTAGGAACCTATAATCTTAGTCTATTTTACAAAGAGGTTTACCAGGGTTAGATGTCATTAAGAAAAATATTTTAACTCTTTTTTTTTTTTGGGGTCCGGTCGTGGGGCTTAAACTCTGGGCCTGGGCACTGTCCCTCAGCTCTTCAGCTCAAGGCTAGCGCTCTACCACTTGAGTCACAGCCCCACTTCTGGCTTTTTTCCTTTTGCTTATGTGGTGCTAAGGAATCGAACCCAGGGCCTCATCCATACAAGTCAAGCGCTCTACCACTGAGCCACCTTCCCAGCCCCAAATATTTTAACTTTTGATAAATGCTGGACTTTTTTTTTTAGCTACAGCAGTGTAGCTTGTTTAGCACTTTGGTTTGTAAAAGCATCTTTAGAAGGACCTCTAGTGACCCTAACAATGCCTAAGTTACCTGTGCAGGCCTTTAGACAGATGTTAATAGAAACACACTCTCAGGTTTACAAACTTTTTTCTTGAGCAGATAAATTTTATGTAGCAGGAGTTAGCTCAAAAGTACTGCCTATTAGGGCTTTGGGCACATACAGGGGTTGGGATTTAAACCATCCCCCATGTGTTATAACTTTAGCTTTTTAGTACTATCACAGATTAATGACAAGTTTCTGTCCCTACAAGGTAGATAGTCATGAACTTTAGGCATGCTTACAAACTATCTTCCCATGACCTCCTGGCTCTGACCAATTTTTGAAGGGTCATGCACAAATGACTCTGGGATCCGACATTTCTGTCATCTAAGCAGTGGCGTACTGCCTCTGGAGGCTCCTTCATTCCTCTTGTCCCAGGAATGACTTCTCTACACTGGGATAAATGCCTCATTGGTATTTCCCTTAGCTGGTCTCTGGACTTGAACTCGGGGCCTGAGTGCTGTCCCTCAGCTCTACAACTCAAGGCTAGCACTCTGCCACTATGAGTCCCAAAACAACTCTGCTTGCTCTTTCAGCATTCTGCTGGCTGAGTAGAGGTGACAGTCACACAAGGACCTTTTTCTGCCCGGGCTGGCTTTGAACCAGTTTGCAGATCAATGAGTCTTATAAAAAGCCACTTTACTCCAATTAAAAGCAACAAGGTGGTCAACATAGAAGTAGCTTTTAAGCATGCTCTTACCTGGAACTTATTAAGAGCTAAAGTTACATCTGACAAACTTATAAGACTCCTCTGTGCTTTGTTCTTGGCTTGCTGGAAACTTAAAAAACCTATAAGAGCAACTGGAATAGCAATTAAGCAATTATTTTCGTAATCTTAATTTTTCCACTTTGAGACAAATGTTAAGAACAATTTTACTTTTAAACTTTATACCCAGAAATCCATTCCTATTTTTTAAGCCTCCTATTAATCTCTTTTATTATTTTATACTTTAGTTTTTAGTTACAATAAAAAAAAAAAAGTTAAAATCTTGAGGCCAAGTGTCACTTATTGTCTCTTGGCTGCTTGTTTTAAAACTGATACACATTAAAACTTTTAAATCAAATTACAACTTTTCCTTAATTCAAGAATTACAATCACCATCACTGTACCAAAAGCTAGACTTAACACCTTTATGACTTTTAAAAACATATCCTAATTGTAGAACATCATTGAAAGCAAGTCATATTATACAAATACATTTTTTAACCTTCTTTTTAAGTCCAAGGGGCAGTTTTAGCAATACTAAGCAGATGATCACATCACTAATTTTTACCATCATGTTTCTAGTATTTCTCTGTAAAGAAAAAGGACAGAACAAAGCTGGGCCACTTGGCCCCTCCTATGGAATAGGCAAGCACCTAGTCTCACTCTTTAGGGTAAGATGAATTGGGTTTGTGCCAGTTTGTCCTCTTTTACCATGTGTGGACTCCTCCTATGGCCCGTCCCACCATGTATGACCAGCTGAACTGCACTTTTGCCTGTTTACCCCTTGTCCCTAAAGATAGGTCTTTTGTTGGCTTTTAAGTTTTTTCCTTTTCTTATCTCTTGGTTTTTGAATGAAAATACACAGTTTTAGACAGACAGAACAGGGAATGTCTTTGACAGTGTTAAACAAACTTTTATTTTTAAACTTTTAATATTTATCCCCAAATTTTAGCCAAGAGAACTAAATTCCAAACAGCCAAGGCATTTTTGTTGAGCCAAATAACTTGATTACAGTGTAAACAGACTTATGCATTTTAAAATACCAGAATTTTTAATTTTCTAAGTTAAAAAATCCTTAAAAAGTCATTTAAAACAATGGGAAAATTCTTAAAAATTTTAGTAATGTCCAAAGCTCATAACCTTTTGAATTTTAAACTTAAACTTACCCAATTGTTACAGCATGCTGATAATTTTTCCATTGAACATGTTCACAAACACATACAAAATGCACACAGATCTTAATGCGCGAAAAAATCAAAATCAGTTGTACGTACATTTAAAACTGGTATCAATTCTAAAACAGAACTAGACAAGACAACAACCAAAGGCTGAGTTGGGGGCTAATGGGCCCCCAGTTTATCCCTACCTCAGAAAACATAGCAGAAAATACACTGAAGTAAACAAGACAGACAAATGGCCACAAAGACAAAATCAGGTCTCAGTGAATGGTGCGACATCTCACCACAATTCACAAGTGGGACTCAAATCCACTTACCAGGGGACTCGAATCCCCTTTACTCGCCTCCGGAGGATTTTTCTTTTAGATTCCTGCAAACATTGACCCAGGGGCCTTCCAAGGTGGAGGAGAATTCCCAGTCATCTTGGGGCAAGTGAAAAAAGTCCCTAGCAGCCCTCCCCTCAGACTGACAGGTTCTCCCCCATACTCAGACCCCCTGGGCCAAGGCCCGAGGCTAAGATCTTGCTGGTGTCACTTGCAGGTGGTCAGTGGCAGTTTCATCAGGCTGCGAATTCTCCCTGCCAGCCCTTTTAAGTCATTTTTAGATCCTCCAGGTTTTTCACCCCTCACCACTCCTTTACTTCTGGATCCAGAGAGGGTGGAAAAGGTGGCAGTGAAAGGGAGAGAAAGGGTTCAGTTTAAAGTGTAAGTAACAAAGAAGGAGCTAGAGAGAAACAGATATTGAAGGGGTGTTAGCCAGCCTACACCGGGCTCTCCCATGAGGATGAATCTGAGAGAAGAAACATTCCAAGAATTCCAAAATACATACACACAAACATTGAGACAAAACACATTTACAGCATGCACGTTGTAGACTGTCAGACAGAAAGTGCTAGACTAAGGAGGGCCCAAATGTCCCCACTAGTGGATAGTTTACCCTGATGGGGATCCGGGGGATGTCTCCCACTGGCCCAGTTGGCTGTCTTATAGCGCGTCCGCTAAGACCCTTGCCAACCCCAATACAGAACCTGCAGGCTACACAGATACCTGACAATTACAAAGCAGCAATGTTTTAACTTACAAGCCATTTGCATCATAGTGTCCCTGAATCCTTTTGTCCATTTTTTTTTTTTGCTAAGTTTCTAAACTAATGACTCCTTACTCTGAGAACCAGGGGCATACTTCCTTGACAAAGCAAAAGAAACTCTCTAACTGACTCTGTCCAACTTTCACTCCTCGAGCTTGAAGCATGCCCTAAAGAGCCTGCACATATAATGTACAGCTGTTACCTTGCCCCATAATTTCTTACTCCCGACTATACTATCACGCGCTCTTTTTCTCCAAACACGTCCTCTTACCTTAGCAGGGGCCTCTGCCTTGATGCCAGGTTTTCAGGTCCGTGTGCGGGTGTCACTAACCGGAGCCTGCAGGCAACAAAAGGGAATCCTGAATTAGGGGGCAAGGTTCCGGAAAAATAAAGACTTAAGACAAAGGATGCGGTCGGGAGGTCTGCAGCTCAAGACTGCAAAACCGTTTATTTTTAACTTTCCCTAATATATACAATTAGAAGTCAAGAGGTAACATAAGGTTACAATAGTCCAGAAAAACAAGGAAAATTTCAGTAAAAACAGAGTGCAGTAAAAACAGGACAAGGTCAACTGGTAGAAAGTAAAACAAACTCTGCAGACATAGCAAAGCAACTCCAGGTACCTGGTGTTCTTCAAGAAAGCCAGCTCCTTGTATGTGCCTTCAAGTGAGCACCAGGGTCAAGATGACCTTTAAACTTTACTGTCGGCTCCCAACACCTTCTGGGCCATCTCCCACGAGCTCTAGGCCTCTGACCTCGAAGTCCACTTCATGCTGCTGGTGAAATGGCTGGTGGGGGCAACTAGTTCACCTCCCGCACCTCTGCTTGTGGCGTCTTCTCCGTCTGCTACCCAGGAGTGTCCAGCGCTGTGAAGGCAGAGCTCCCCCAGTGAGTCCCGGGTTCCCCTGCCACCACCTGCCCCACCACCCCTGTCCTGCCCCCTCGGGACAGCTCACCTGCTGGGCCTCAGTGGCAGTCCCCTCCCCCCCCCCACAGGTTTGTGAATGCACAGTAACCCTACCTGCTGCTCCCTTGACCTGCCATGGCTGAAGTCCCCCCTCTTCCTCTTCCTATTATCCTGCGTGAAGCCTCCTATACTCTAGGCAGCAAGCATGGTGCCCAGGGGTCCACCCCCTCTGATCTCTCCTGGCTCCGAGTTCGTCCTGCCCAGCATGTCTCATCCCTCCTTCATATTGACCATAGTCACCAGGTGCCGCTGTGAATGAAGCCAAGTCAGGAGCTTGCTGTGAGCTCAGACCGGCAGGTGTGCGTCAGGTTAACAGGAGTCGGGGGTCCGGACACCACATGGCAAGGACACAGTGGACAGGAAACAATATGGTAGCGCAGAACTGAGGGTGCTCAGGAAGAAAGGAGGAGACAAATATGGAGAGAGACGTCCTGAATGTGCGAACTCTCCAGAAGTAACGAGTCCAGGGAGGGCTGCATGTCAGAGTGAAAACGGAAGGCTGTGCTTCCAGTGGACTGCAGGAGTGCATGGGATGCAGAGCCTAACCTTGAGCTGAAGAGCTGAGGGACAGCGCCTAGGCCCAGTGCTCCAGCCCCACGGCCAACCAAAAAAAAAAAAAAGATGAAAAGCGCATGGAGCGTTGCTGAGCGCTGTGTGGGAGGGGAAGCACGGGGCGGGGTTGTCTTGGATTTGGATCATGCTCAAGACAGAGTGTGAGGTGGGTGAAGTGTGGGGTGCTCCTGGGGAGCTGGTGTGAAGAGGGGGTGGGGTGGGGACAGGGAAAGCCTGCGTCCCCTCAGCAGGCAGGGAGCTGGTGGAGGGTGCGCGCTGCCCCTAGGCTACGAGCCTAAGTCCACATCCACGCTCTCCAAGGTAACACAGACTGGGAAGACCTCTGGGGACGGGAATACCAGGGGTCAGGAGAGGACCAGGTGTGTGTGATGTTAATAATGACACCAGACAGCTCTCCAAGGAGACCCCAGCATGTGTGTGCTGGGTGGAATGACTTTTGGCTGCATAAGGGCATGGGTGTGGAGGGAATCTGGCTAAAGCCAGTGTGAGGGGAGGGAGTGCAGGGACAGCAGGGCCTGTGGTTCAAGCCTTTCTGTGTTGGGGTGGCTGTGAGAACTTCAGGATCAGGAGGAGGCGCCTAGCTCAGAGCCCACAGTCCACTCATCACCTGGCATAGTCCCTGGATGGCTCCTGGAGGCAGGCCTGCCATCTGCTTCCTTTCCTTTTCTGTGCCCATCCCAAGAATTGAACTCAGGGCCTGGGGCATGTCCCTGAGCTTTTGTGTTCAGGGCTGGTGACTGTCTCCAGGGCATCAGTGCTACTTCTGGCTTGCTGTCACCCTGAAATTCATTCCTGAGAAGAAAAGGGTAGAGGTGGAGAGCCCTGGACCAGAGGCCCTCCTGTCATTCAGCACAGCAGCCCTGACCTGCACCCCAGATGCTGTGGTAAGGTGGCCTCACAAAAAGGGACATGAGGAGCACTGCAGGAAATTTCACAATAGCCAAGCAAGGGACTTTCTCAAGGAGCCTTCGTGTTGCAACAATAACTTTACATTAAAAACTGTGCTTTTTCAAAAGTACACTTAATGTCCTTGTTGAATTAGCAGAAAGTCTAGAGATATGTAACATAGACCACACAGGAAAAGAAACAGTTGTGAAAATAAATTATGTATAAGAAATAAACACGGACAAGACTAAGGGAGTAACTGTCAGGAAGGAGCCTTGATGTTTGTGGTCAGTGCTACACCAGCAGGACTTCCTTCCAACCTTCCTTCCTTCCTTCCTTCCTTCCTTCCTTCCTTCCTTCCTTCCTTCCTTCCTTCCTTCCTTTCTTTCTTTCTTTCTTTCTTCTTTCCTTCCTTCCTTCCTCTTTGCTTCCTTCTCCTTCTTCCTTCTTTCCTTCTTTCCTACCTACCTTCCTTTGTTTCTTTCTTCCTTCCTTCCTTCCTTCCTTTTTTGCTGGCTTTCCCTCGCTCTCCTCGGTCTGTCTCTGTCTATCTGTCTATCTGTGTCCCTCATTCTCTCTTTCCTTCTTTGTACCAATCGTGGGGCTTGAACTCTGGCATCTCTTCTATCCCTGGGACGATTTTGCTCAAAGGTAGTCCTCTATCACTTCAGGCAGAGCACCACCTCCATCTTTTTTTTCTTTTAGTGGTTTATTGGAAACAAGAGTGTCAGAGAGTTTTCTGCCTAGACTCGTTTTGAACTGTGATTCTTATATCCCGCCTCCTCAGAAAATCAGAACACAGCCATCAACCACCACCATCCAGCTGCTATTTTCTTTCCAACTACTTTATTCTCCAGAACAGAAAAGGCTTTAAGAATGATTTGCTTCATTGCATAGGGAACTATTAAAGAGAGAAAGAAAAAAAAAATCAAAAGACTCACAATAGAATTAGGAAAACATGTTAGGTGAGTTTAACCAGTTTATCTTAAACTTGACACCACCAACACATAATGGGGCAGATTCTCTGGAAGAAGTTGACATGATCTAATAAGCATTATTTCAAATTTTAACATTTCCACTTTCATATAATTTTGTGGGCCAGCAAAATAGAGCAGATGAACACACACACAGATATATAGCACACAAATGTGCATGTGTGGACATGTGTGCACACTTCTATCTCTCAGCAGCTGACTTTTATCTAGGTATGGAGATTGTTGAATGGCCAAGCAAAGTTCAGCAGAGATGCAAGCTTGGTGGTCCTCAGAGGAGGACCTGGTTCTTCTTTGTGAAGGTGAAGAGGAGGCTGCAGGGAGTGGAGTGTCCGCTCATGAGCAGGAAAGGACTGAGGGCTGGGAAACAGCCCATAGCAAATGCTGCCATATGGTGCAGTACAGGGCTGGGGTTGTAAATCACAGACATGCAAATCTGACAGATGAAGGACAACGTATAAAAGGAGACAAAGGCGCTCACCAGGAGGAGGACGCTTATGATGGCTCTGGACTCGAGAGAGGCTCTGGTGGAGACACTCGTCCTCTGGATGTGTCGCATTTTCTGCTTGTGTCTGTACAGGACAAAAAGCATGGAGGTGCTGCCCCAGAGCATGAGCCCCAGACACAGAACATCAGGCACCGACAGTATGGCCATGTACAGCACATCAGCAGCTGGATCGTGACGCACGGAAGAACAGTATCCATAGGACTTTAAGCTCGTCATGTTGTCATGCGCTTTGGGTCCAGTTATGTACATAAGAAAAATAATGCTCACCAGGAGGAAGACCCCCCAGCTGAGGTAGATGGTGGAGACAATGTGCTTGTGGGCTCTCCCCTTCAGCCCTGCCCACCTGGAGTCCCCCTGGCTGATGCTGACAGCAAGGAAGATGCTGAGGGAGCAAGTGCTACCCATCGACACTCCCCTGCTCACTCGACAAAGATAGAAGAACATTTTGCACCCCATATCATTGAAGAAAATTCTCCAGCCCCAAACCTCCATGGTTTGGGGAACACCCCTAAATAGAAGAGTTAGGAGGTTGGCCACAATTAAGTGCCTAAAAATCAAGTCTGTGGCTCTCATCCTGTTCCCCATGCAGGAAAGGAATAGATAATGGGAGAGAAGAGACAAATTACCCACAAACCCAACCACAGTCTGGCCTAAGAGGATCACTCCCATAAGCACATGGGTATCTCCCATCCTCTCTGTTCCTTGAGTCTCATCCAGAGGCTCTGGCCTGGGAAACTGAGGCCTGCATGGTTCCAAGGGAACTCAACATTCTCCATCCAGCATTCAGACCACCAGAAATACTTTCCTAATGTATCTCATGTATTAGGAAAAATCCAATTCTATTCATCCATGGAGAAGAGGAAGATGGCATGTTCATGGAAATGGGTGAGCCTGGAGAAATGGCATGAAAGGAAGGTGAGTTAGGTTCTGAGATGAAGACGGCTCCATTTCTCCTCTGTAGAATCAGATCTAAGATTCTAAACAAGCAAGGCTCTAGTGGTTCAAGCCTGTAATCCTAGCTACTCAGGGGCTGAGACCTTGGATTCCCAATTCAAAGCTAGCCCAGAGAAGGAAAATCTGTGAGACTCTTTTCTCCAGTTAAGCACCAGCAAACCAGAATTAGACCTGTGGCTCAAAGTGGTAGAGGCCTAGCTTTGAGCAAAATGGGTTCAAGGAACATGGGCAAGACTCAAGTTCAAGCTCTCTGACTAACTAAAGGAAGAAACTTGAAACATGGGTGACACATACCCATGGTCACATGCACTTATACCTCAATACACTGTCTGTGGGCGTGGGTCCCAGGTGTCACCCTTTCCTCAACACCGAGCCCATATTGCACAGAAGAAATACCAGGAAGATGAACCAGGTCTGTGGTGGGGATGGTGCGGGTGAAGGAAGAGGTGAATGACAGATAACGAGAGGGGCAATTTTAGGTTCAAATGCCATTCTAGAGTCGCTGATGGGAACACATCTTCCCCAGCCCATGGACATTCAGGATTCCTCCTCACTTGTCATAAACCAGGACAGACTCTGTTAGGAAGAAGAAGGGAGGAATCAACAGAGCTTGGGGGTGGGGGGCCTAGAACCCCAGTTCTTTTCACTGTCCTAGCCCTTTCCTATCCTTTCCTGTGGCTTTGTTATGCATCCAGGATCAATGCAGAATCCCTGATCCTAAGGTGATACCTTACCCAGAGTTGGGAACCAGGGGTCTCTCCTGCAGGCTGCGCCTTTCCAGTGGCAGTGAACACAAGTGCTCGCCTCTTCTCTCAGGATGTGCGTGGCAGGGCGGGTCATTTCTGAGATGCACATGGGCACTTCAGAGCTTCAGAGGGCTACTTAGATAGGGGTCCAGGAGGGCGGCAGCAGTGGTCGTCTCCCGCGGGAGTGGTGATTTTCCCTTCACCTGGGGTGGCAAGCCAAGTTCTCAGTAAACTTTTTCTTTTCCCCCATGTGACAATTATCAAGACACTTTTCACTTTCATGTGGGTGCTTCTCCAGGGGACAGGGGAGTGGTGCAGTCGCTTAATTCTCCTGGATCCCAGTAGGCTGGCAAGAGACACTAAGGCCTGAAGCGAGATGACTGTAAACAACCTCAGCGGTGTATAAGCCATGTGTCCCCAAAGATTCTTACCCAAAGTGTCTCTTCCCTTTTTTTTTTTCCAGTTTTGAGACTTGAACTCAGGGTTTGGGCACTGTTCCTGAGCTGCTTTTGCTCAAGGCTAGCACTCTACCATTGGCGCCACAGCACCATTTGTCTTTTTTCATGTGTGTGCTGCTGAGGAATTGAACCCAGGGCTTCATGCATGCTAGGCAAGCACTCTACCCCTGAGCCACCTTCCCAGCCTTCCTCATCTCAGTCTCCTTTTGTTTTATCATCATATATGGTGTTAGAAAAGAAAAATGGAACCCTGTACTGATGCAATCTCAGGAGCCTGATATCAGAGAATAAGGTGCAAAGCCAGCCTGGTGAAGAAAGCCCATGAGATTCTTATCTCCAATTCTTATCTCCACTCTCTGGTGGTAGAGTGCCTGTCTGGAATAAAAGAGCTCAGCAACAGCATCCAGGCCCAGAGTTCAAACCCCTGGACTGGCCCAAAAGAAAGAAAGAAAAAAGAATGAGACATTTCTGTACAGGAATTTCTTTGGCAATAATGGCCATTTTTTTCTTAAAATGTTTTCATCCCTAGAGACCCCATTTGGAGATTAGAAGTAAGTATTTCATGCATATTCCTGAAAGCAGGTTGATCTCTTTTCATGCCTGGTCGTTTCTGAGGAGGTAGCTTCATTCTCTAATTCCCTACTCATTTTCATCATTAACAGTGGTGATTTTGAAGCAGAAATTTGTCACTGTGCTCAGGAGAGGATCAGCAGTGACTCCTCACCCTGGGTTTCTGGTCTACCTCATTGCATGGACTCCATTCCTCACCTGGACCCTACTGGTCTTGCTGACAATTCCTCTGCCTTGTTTTTGTCTGTTTCAAGAACATGCATTTACCTTTCTGTGTCTGACTTCTTGCATTTCCCACAGCGATCTGTAGTTCTACACATGTGGCAGCACATGACAGGATTTCCTTCTTGTTCCTGGCCTATTCGTACTTTGTGATGAAAATAGGCTACATCTTTTGTGTGTGTGTGAAACATCTTTTTCTTAAACAGCAAAGCAGAAATGCAACACCATATTAAATATTTGTAAAATTAGGTGACAAAAGGGATGCAAAAGGGATGTTTGCAGTATGACTATTACATCTTCATATAGTTAAAGGCATTTATGAAATCTTACACTAACACATAAGATTATCCCATGATTAAAGTAGTTCAAATCTAATAACCATAAGCTATATTAGTGGATCTCGTTTCCTAGTATAATCTCTTAATATTACCGCTGATATTGATTGGTTTACCAAATGGAATCTATGAACTAAATTTTTAGAAATTGTTATGAGAATGCCTAAAATTCTACCAACCAATTAGTTGCCTTTACAAAGTGAGATAAAAATACTGAGCTTACCAATTATTATACAAATAAAATTATCTCATTCGTGATTCTAATACCAGTATACTCTTCAAGGAATTTGGTAACAGTTAATTGACTAGGTACAACAAATAAACCTTGCAACCAAACCCTAGAGTTGGAATAGCATAGCATGTGGTGTATGTAAGATCAGTCAAACTTAACCCATTTTCATATATTTATATTTATATTTATATATATATATATTCACTGGAAATCTGTTCTGTGCCAGAGACAATACAAATCTGGAGTGAAAACATTTGGAGTTGGTTGCTACACTTATCACATTATTCATTACCTATTTCTATGTATTCTTCCCAGACTTTCTACTTCTAATCGATACATAACCAAAATTCTTTTTTTTAGAGGAGGGGTTCCGGTCGTTGGGCCTGAACTCTAGGCCTGGGGGCTGTCCCTCAGCTCTTCAGTTCAAGGCTAATGCTTTACAACTTGAGCCATAGCACCACTTCCGGCTTTTTTCTTTTTGCTTATATGGTGCTGAGGAATGGAACCCAAGGCCTCATACATGCAAGGCAAGCACTCTACCACTGAGCCACCTTCACGGCCCATAACCAAAATTCTTATCTTTTCAGATAGCAAGTGAGTTATTTGGTGCAAAAGTAAGCTGGTTTTTTGTTTTTAAACAGATCTCAATTTGATAATTTAGTTTCAACTTAAAATCCTCTTTATAGCCCAAATCTGTTTTCAAATGGTTAAAGAGAAACCATCACTCCTATCTTATTATTAAAAAGTACAACTGACAAACTTTTTTTTTTTTTTAATTTTATTTTATTTTATTTGAGAACATACTGTACAGAGGGGTTACAATTACATGGGCAGGATAATGCATACATTTCTTAACAAGCATTGCAGCCTCCTCCTTTGTTTACCCTTCACCTCCCTTCCCAGCCTCCCCCCTCCCTCCCACCCAATCATACCACCCGCCCCTCCCCCGCCCCTGCAGCCCCCACTGGAGTCGCTCGCCACGGTGGAGGAGACAGTGGTGTGGGACAACGCGGTGGAGTCCTTGCGGGCCATCTCCCATGAGCACTTGCCCTCTGACCTCGAAGCCCATTTCATGCCCCTGGTGAAATGGCTTGCGGGGGGCGACTGGTTCACTTCCCACACCTTGGCCTGCGGCCTCTTCTCCCTCTGCTACCTGTGAGTGTCCAGCGCTGTGAAAGGAGAGCTCTACCAGTGAGTCCGGGGCTCCATTGCCACCACCTGCCCAATTGCCCCTGTCCTGTCCCCTCAGGTCAGCTCACCTGCTGGGTCTCAGTGGCAGTCCCCTCCCCCTCCCATGTGAGTATGAATGCGCAGTAACCGTACCTGCTGCTCCCTTGTCTGCCCTGGCCAAAGGCCCCCCTCCTACTCTTCCTCCTATCCTGAGTGAAGCCTCCTATGCCCTAGGAAACAACCATGGCACCCAAGGGTCCACGCCCTCTGGTCTCTCCTGGCTCCTTGAATTCTTCCTGCCCAGCGCCAGTCTAGATCCCCAGGTACTTACAAAACCTCTGTTCAGATGACACCCCCATGGTGGGACGGGCCGCATCTTCCAAGCTGGGGGAGTTCGCCAAGGTCCTAGAGCTGGACAACGTCAAGAGTGAGATCATCCCCATGTTCTCCAACCTAGCCTCTGATGAGCAGGTGGGTCCCTGCTCCACCCTTCCTCCTCCCCCGTTTTCCCCCTCCCCCATTCCGCCACTGGGCCCTCTGCCCTTATGTCCCATGGACACTCAGCACTCCTTCTGCTCCCCAGGTCTCTGTGCGGCTGCTGGCGGTGGAGGTGAGTGTGAACATTGCCCAGCTCCTGCCCCAGGAGGACCTGGGGGCCCTGGTGATGCCCACACTGCGCCAGGTGGCCGAGGACAGGTCCTGGCATGTCCGCTCCATGGTGGCCGACAAGTTCACTGAGGTGCGTGAGGCCTGCAGTGCACATGCAGGGCCAAGGCTGAAGGGAAGAGGGACGCGTGTCTGTCCTGCATGGGAGCGGGCAGCCTGACATCCCTGGGCAGAGAAGCCAGGGCTGGATCTTGGCAGGGTCAGGGGGGCACATTCACACTGGGAAGCTGTCACTCGCCCTGCTTTGTACACGGCAAGGACCTGGAAAGGTGGGAAAGTGAAGCTCTCTGTCCTGAGCTCCAAGGGAGACTCTTGTCCTGCCCAGGAGTAGAAGCTGCAGACAGACAAGGAGCTGAGGTAGAAACAGGACTGCCCACTCGCACTCCATACCACTTACACTGGTAAAAGAGCATGAGGCCCTTGGGGGGCTACCCTTGTGTGTGCCCTTAGTGTGGACCCATCGGCTCTGGTGGTGGTCCGGAGCAAGCGATGGTCAGGAGCAAGTGTAAGGCATCTCTGGCAACCAAGAAAAGGCAGAGTCACTAGGCACACATTCATCCAGACGTGTGTTCATACTGGAAACTGGGGCTGTGAACTGGGGCCTTGTGCTCACTGGGCAGGTGCCCCCCTTCTTGAGGCACACCTACCCTTTGGATTTATTTTTCAGCTAGGATCTCCACCTTTGCCTAGGCTAACCTTGGACTCCAAATCTCCTAACTCTGCCTCCTGTATAGCTAGCTAGATTGTAGGTGTGAGCTGCTGTGCACAGCCCATTTTATACATGTGTACTGTTATTATAGAGGGGATGTACAGAGGGATTACAATGGCATGCATGAGTCAGAGAATGAGGACATTTCCTTTTGTACAGTGAGTGTCTGCTGTTCTCTCATTCCCTCCCAGCCCCTCCCTCCCATCTCTACCCACGAGTTGTGCCGTTCACTTTCATCGGTGTCCTGTGAGCTCCATGGATGCACTTTTCTTTCTATCCTTTTTCCCTCCCTGTACCCTCCCAGAGATAACATGAGAACAGACTCTTTATCAGATAAAGAACACAGCAGTATCAAAAGTTAAAAACCAAAAAATATAGATGTATTTTGCTTCCACATTTTGGGTTTTGTTTTAGTATGTGTAATATTTTATATGAATATGAAGAGACACTTAGGCATTGGGCCTTTGTGATTCTCTCCTAAGACTACTCTCCTTTGGTCTCACTGTGTGTGAGTCTCTGGAATCCTGTGGCATTTGTCATATCCCAGTGCATTTTAGATCTAACTTCCTTATATCAGAGAGAACGTGCACCATCTATCTCCAGTCTTGACTTACCTCACTTCACATGATTTGTTCTAGTTCCATCCATTTCCTTGCAAATGACATTATTTTATTCTCTCTAATGACTTGTAAAGTACCATTGTTCACATTTTGTGGGTCCACTCATCTACCGTGGGGCATCTGGGCTGTTTGCATATCTTGGCTATTGTGAGTACTGTGGCAGTGAACATGGGTGTGCAGGTGTCCTTGTCATGATGCTCAGTGTAGATGCCCAGGAGTGGGTGGGAGGGAAGGTCTGTGTTTAGTATTTGGAGGAACCTGCAGACTGCTGTGCTGAGTGGCTCTACTAGTTCACATTCCCACCAACTGCACAGTAGGGCTCCTTTTCTCCACATCCCTGCCAGCATTTGTTCGAATTCACAGTGCTGGCCAATCTAACTGGATTAAGATGGAATCTCAGAGTTGTTGTGATTTGTAATTCCTTCATGCTCAGAGATGATGAGCATTTCCTCATGTGTTTCTTAGCCATTCTTCCCTCTTCTGAAGAGTCTCTCCTTTGCTCCCCTGCCCGTTTACGGACTCAGCCCACTGTATTTTAGTATAAATGTAAAAGCAGGAGACTCTGCATCGCTGGCATGTTTGTGGATCAGGTCACAGAAAGCCCCACTTGGGATAATGTGAACTAAGGTCTGTGGTTTTGGCGCACGCTGCTGGAGACGAGGGCTGGCTCTGGGAAGAGCAGACTGCCCCATCTCCACACCTGTACCGCTTCCACCTAGATTTTGGCCTCAATAGCTGAGAGAGGCTGCCAGACCCCCTTTCACTCCACACACCCCGCCTCTTCCTGGTTCTGGGTTTACAGCTCCAGAAAGCAGTGGGGCCTGAGATCACCAAGACAGACCTGGTGCCCACCTTCCAGATCCTGATGAAGGTCGGTGAGGCCAAGGTGAAGGCCACGGCCTCCCACAAAGGAAAGGTGGGTGCCCGTGACCCATGCTTAAGGAGGGGGGTTCAGGGTGGAGGTGCAGCCGGCTCCATCTCATCCCCCACCCTGGCCTGCAGAGTTCTGCAAGAACCTCTCCACAGATTGTCGGGAGATCGTGATCATGACCCAGATCTTGCCGTGCATCAAGGTAACTGGTTTGGCAGAGAGAGTCAGCTGGACAGGAAAGAGGGCACAGAACAGGCTGTGGAAATGCCCCAGGCACCTGGGTCACAGGCTGCAGCCAAGGAGATGGAGGCATGGACCCTGCAGCCCATCCCCATGCCCCCTGCCAGTCATGTGCAGAAGAGGCTGAGGCAGGTCTCCCAGGGCCTCCCTCCATTCTCCCTCCCAGGAACTGGTGTCAGATGCCAACCAATAGGTGAAGTCAGCCCTGGCCTCCATCATCATGGGCCTCTCTCGCATCCTGGGCAAAGACAACACCCTCGAGCACCTCCTGCTCCTCTTCCTGGCCCAGCTGAAGGACTAGGTGAATCTCCCCTCCCCTAGCCCCCTGCCAAGTTGATTGATGGCTATCATGGAGTCCAGCGGGGCTTCTGAGCTGAGTGATGAGTCGATGTGTGATGGGTAAGCATGCACATGTGGGCTTGATCAGAGGCAGAAGCAGTTCAAACTCTTTCTGTCATGGAGCACCTGCTGTGTTTGCCCCGGCCCTGCTGGATAGTGGGGGCATGGCATGGATGAGGCTTGCCCTGGAGGCAGGGCTGTGCTCTGGTGGGGGCTCATTTCAGTGGAGGGAGTTGAGGTGACAGGAATGAAAGGGGCAAGTCTCAGTACTGGTGGGCCAAGTGCCATGACTCCGCCTTCCTGCCTCCAACCTCAATTGGGTCCTGACACAGCTGTCCTGGGCGGAGCTGGGGCTCACATTTCTTCTCCCATTGTGTTATTTTTCCTCATGATTCCTGCAAGTTCTCCCAGAATGACTGTAGGTGTCATATGATGCCCAAGCCTCCATCACTTAATGTCAAGTGGGGCTCTGTATGTGGCCTTGTCACTGTGTCCCTGGGGCCAGGTTGGGGCTGGGCAGTGGTCCTGGGGAGATGGCAGGTCTGTAAGGTGTTGCTGTGGGGTGGCACTCCCCTCTTCCCATTCTTTGCTGCCTTGGGCCAGGCATCACTGGAGCCCCATCCTCTGCAGTGCCCAGAGCTGCGGCTGAACATCATCTCCAACCTGGACTGTGTGAACGAGGTGATCGACATACAGCAGCTGTCCTAGTCACTGCTGCCCGCCATGGTGGAGCTAGCCGAGGATGCCAAGTGGCGGGTGTGGCTGGCCATCATCGAGTACATGCCCCTGCTGGCTGGGCAGCTGGTGCGTGATCCATGGCATGCTGGGTAAGGTGGGGAGGGGAGAGGAGGCAGGCCAGACTCCCTCACCCTTGGAGCCCTCACCACCTCTCTTATGGCAGGGAGTGGAATTCTTTGACGGGAAACTCAACTCGTTGTGTATGGCATGGCTGGTGGACCATGGGGAGTCCTGCCACAAGGAGCTGGCAGCCAGTGGGTGGGGCCACGCAGCTGTTCTGTCTGTGCCCTGCCCCCCCCTGTTGGGACCCTGGGGAAGGCTGGCGCTGAGCCATGACCCACTTTAAAACTCCCCCATGGCCTTCCTGTTCCACTTGCAGTCTATACCATCCATGAGGCAGCCACCAGCAACCTCAAGAAGCTGATGGAGAAGTTTGGGAAGGAGTGGGCACATGCCACCATGATCCCCAAGATGCTAGCTATGTCCGGACACCCCAACTACCTGCACTTCATGGCCACCCTCTTCTGCATAAACATGAGTGTGGCCTGCACCACACCTGCACCCAGGTGCCAGCTTGCCAGGGGAGGGGCACGCATGGCCCCACTGTGAAACCAGGCTTGGGAGTGGAGAGGCTGGGGCCAGGACCAGCGGTACACTTCTGGAGCTGGGCGGGCTCCAGGCCTCCGGCACTCTTGGCCTGGGCGTGGGTGAGCTGGTGTCAGACACATCGTTGGCTGAGTGTTCAGAGTTGAACTCGTAAATCATAGTCGCAGTGAAGTGGTGTCAGTTGTGCACACCATTTCCATGCCGGTGAGGATTGGCGTAGCCTCGCCACCCGGGCCCAGGTGGCAGGCGCTGACTGTACTGATCGTGTGCCCGTGCTTGGCCAGGTTCTGTCGGAGGTGTGCGGGCAGGACATCACTACCAAGCACATGCTGCCCACCGTCGTGCACATGGCTGGGGACCCCATCGCCAACGTCCGCTTCAATGTGGCCAAGTCCCCGCAGAAGATCGGCCCCATCATACACAACAGGTGAGCTGGGACTTGCTGTTCTTATGCTCCTCTCCAGCTACACTGTTTCTTCCTTTGTGGTGATACTGAGGGTTGACCTTGCCAGGCAAGCATTCTGCCACTTGAGCCATGCCCCAGCGCTTTTTGCCTTTGTTATATTTCACAGAGTGCATGTGTGGCCCAGGCTGCCTGGTCTGTGCATGCTGCTCACACCGCTAGGATAACGGGTGCCACCACGCCCAGCTATTGCTAGGGCTTCCTCAGTGGCTGGGATTCCAGATGTGCACCACTGTGTTCAGCTGCCACTGCTCCCTGCTGCTTCCTCCCAGTGTCGGCTTCACTGTAGACTGAGGAGTCAGCAGTAGCCGTGGTGAGTCTTCTGGGGAGGGGGAGGTGAAGGGAAGGGAGGGGAAGGATGGCTTAGCATCGCTAGTCATCTGGAGATGCAAGTTGTAATTCCGCAGGGGGTGGCCAGGCCTGAACTGAGTTCCCAGCTGTGGGCACCCATCTGCTTCATGCTTCAGCCCTTTCCCCTCTGCTTCCAGCACCCTGCAGAGCGAGGTCAAGCCGGTCCTGGAGAAGCTGACCCAGGACCAGGATGTGGCCGTCAAGTACTTTGCCCAGGACACCCTGACCGGTGCAGGCTGGGTGTGGGCGGGCGGTGGCAGGTGGGAGGGGTGGTGGTGCCCAGGCAGAGGACCGGGAGGGCCAGAGGGTGGCAGTGCCAGGCAGGGGCTAGGAGGCCAGACATGCAGGTGGATGGGGAGAGGGTAGTGGGGCCTTGGCAGGGGCGCAAGTGGGCCAGGCTGGGCTTCTGAGCCAACCTATTCCTGTTCCTCCAGTTCTGTCTCTTGCCTGATACTGGAAGAAGAGCCAGTGCTTTGGCCTCCAGTGCCCGGCCTCCCGCCCACCCTAGGCTGAGCCCTCCCTGAGATCCTCCCTCAGGGAGCCAGTGTGTCCCTGACAGCCCTCCCTGTGCTTGGCCTGATCCCAGACCGGGCCCCACCCACATTCTCTGAGCTGCCTCGGGAGACGGCGCCTGGACCCCTCCCAAATGCTGAGGGACACGCAGTGGGATGGACAGCAGCCAGGAGGAAGGCGCCACTCCTGCCCTGTAGGGAGAGATGCGAGCATCCGGGTCACTGCCTCTTGCTGCTGAGATGGGGACCCCATGCCCACCTCCCTCCCACCTCCCTCCCCTTTCCTCCCCCCACCCCCTACCCCGGTAGTTTATTTGTGTCAACTGTACTGTTTATATTATATTCCTTTTTTCCCTCTTTTCACAAAGAAGTAAAGGTGTAGAAACAGTCAGCCCTCAGGTCTTAGTGGGGGTTGGGGGAGTGTCCTGGGGCCTTGGTCTCTGCCCTTTTCTGTGAGGAGACTTAATCCTAAACATTCACACTGAGTGTCCTGACCCCTAGGCATGCTGCCTGCTGTGGCAGAGCTGGCCAAGGACCCGGGCTGCCTGCGGAGGCCCTACTGTTCACATCCTCTTATTATTCACATCCTCCTATTGCTCAAGTCCTCTTACTGTTCACTGAGCCACACCCCTGCACTGGGAAAATCATCCATTTTTTTGATGAGCACGTAGCATTGTATCAAAGCCTCAGTTTCCCACTGGGTACCTCCAGCATGCCCAAGGCCCCTGTGGTCCAGGACATCAGTGTGAGTCTCCTTTACGGCTTTATACCTTTTTTTTTTTGTTACTCATGTGGATTGAACTCTGGTCCTGGCTGCTGTGCCTCAGCTCTTCACTGAGGGTGAGCACTCTACCACCTGAGCCACAGCCTCACTTCTGGTTTTCTGGTGCTTTATTGGAGATAAGAGTGTCATGGACTTTCCTGCCCTGGCTGGCTTTGAACCATGATCCTCATATATCAGCCTTCTGAGTAGCTAGGATGACAATAGTGAGCCACTGGCATGCGACTAGGTTTTTGTCTTTTAAAGTCTCGATTCTACCAGAGAAAAACATATTTACATTCTTGTCTGGCTTGTTTTCCTTCCCAAGATGTATGATGAATTACAGTTCCATCCATTTTCCTGCAGGTGCCAGGCTTTCTTGTTCATGGAAAGTTGTTTTTTAGGAGAACAGACAAATATACAAGATAGAAAGGAGTAGATGGCAATAGATAGCATATGAAAAATTTGGAGCTATTTAGTGGTGGGGAATTGATATACAACATAAAGCTGAAAGTATTTTCCAGATCTGTATACACCTTTACGAACTGTAAAGCAGTGACCCAGCTCTACCCTGTGCCTATCAGCCAGGAGGGAGAGCTGGCCCGGCCCAGTTATATACCAACACTGCATAGAGATGACACTTCACCAGCCAAGACTGAAAACTGAAAGTTCAGGGTGGAAAACTGTCCCAAACAAATGGAAACTGACCTGAAAGGGAGCCCCAGTTGCTTTTCTCACTAGAGCAGGGGAGACATCAAACCCAAGTTAGGTTGATGAGCTGAAGACCATTACCCTATGCTGACAGACAGCGAGCCAGCACACAGATGCCTATTGCTGCCCCGGTTTCATGAACTAGTACTACTGGATGCCATGGACCATAAGTCCAGGCCAAGTTAGAATGTTGGCTTAAGATTCCCTCTCATCAAGTGATAGGCTGCCGAGCCCAAAGTCAGCAATAAGACTTAAGGATCAAATGAAGGAACAAGTTTACAAATTCAAGAATCAAAACCATACCACAACTTTCCAGAACCTCTGGGATGAAGCAAAGGCTTCTCAGGGAATTTACAACTGTGCGGGCCTGGCATGAAAACAGTCAGATATCTCAAATGCAATCAACGATGAAGCACAGTCTAAAAGCAAACCCAGAACAGTGGATAGAAAGATAACCATAAGGTCTGGGAAGGTGACTAGGTGGTAGAGCACTTGCCTTGTATGCTTGAGGCCCTGGGTTGAATTCCTCAGCACCACATAAGCAGGAAAAAAAAAGCCGGAAATGGCACTGCGGCTCAAGTGGTAGAGTGCTAGCCTTGAGCTGAAGAGATGAGGGACAATGCCCAGGCCCAGAGTTCAGGCCCCATGACTAGACCCCTCCTCAGAAAAGAAAGATAATCATAAAAATCAGCATAGAGCCACCAGGCACTGATGGCTGCTCACCACTAATCAGAGCTACTCCAGAAGCTCAGATCTTAGGATTGTGGTTCAAAGGCAGCAGAAATATTCATGATGCTTTTTATCAATAAACTAATTGAGTTGTGGCTCAAGTGGTAGCACACTAGCCTGGAGCTGAAGAAGCTTAGCAACAGTGCCCAGGCCCTGATTTCAAGCCCTAGGACAGGCACACACATAAACACACACACACACACAAAAATCAGGGTAAAAATGAAAAAAATGGAGTTTAAAAGAACAATGTAAAAAAATCCGTGAAAGAAGCTGAGCGCTGGTGTTTCATGCCTGTAATCCTAGCTACTCTGGAGGCTGAGATCTGAGGATCATGGTTCAAAGCCAGCCCAGGCAGGAAAGTCCATGTGACTCATCTCCAATAAACCACCAGAAAACTGGAAGTGGCAACTGTGGCTCAAGTGATAGCGTATTTGCCTTGGGCTAAAGAGCTGAGGGACAGTGCTCAGGCCCAGAATTCCAGCCTCAGGACTGACAAAAAAAAAATCAAGGAAGGTAAGAACTTTCCTTGGTAAGATAGCTAAGACTGACAAGCCTTCATCCAACAACAGTGAAGACATCAACTAAGAAAACTAGAATGTCATAACAGTTTAAATTCCAGTTGTCACTGAGAAGTATATTAGAAACTTAATCCAATACATTAGAAAATATACAAGAAATGGATTCACTTCTTTGCATGTTGGACCCATCAGGTTTAATCCAAGATGATTTTAGTCACCTAACTATATCTGTAATCAAGCAGTAAATAGATTCACTAACAGGTTCCACCAGATGTTCAGTTACCACCAATACTCCTCAGACAGGTTCAAAAATGAGGAAAGGAAGAAGGCTACCAAACTCCCTCTCATACCAAAATGAGAACAGACTAGAGACAAGATTAGACACCTACTTCCTTGAAGAGCACAGATGTAAAACATTTCATAACATACCTGCAAGTAATTTCAACAATGCATTGAAAGATCATGCACCATGCCCACATTACATTCCACCCAAAATTGCAAGTGTGGCTCAACCAGTCAGGGATAATTTGTAGAGTAAGACCCTGGACACCTGTGACTTGCACCTGTCATCCTAGCGACTGAGGCTGAGATCTGAGGATCACAGTTCAAAGCCAGCCTGGGCAGAAAAGTCCAGCAGACTCTTCAATTCCCTACCAGAAAACTGGAAGTGGCACTAAGCTCCAAGTGGTAGAGTGCTAGCCATGAGTAAAAGAACTCAGGGACAGCACCCAGGTTCTGACTTCAAGCCCCACTACTGATTTCCAGCTGCTCCCCTCCCCCTAAAAAAGTCATTATAACAATGATCCACCTGCTTTAAAGGTTTCTCCACCACGGCTCTATCAGCTGTAAGAAGTGAGTAGTTATGGATTTTAATGAAGTAGAAACAATGGGAAGGTAGATACAGTCTGGTAGGGACCTGACAAGGCAAGGTGTGTGCAGTGTGCAATAGTGGCCACCATCACGCCAGGACTCGGGTGTGACCCAAGAACAGAAGTCACATGGCGCCTGTGCTAGGAATCAGTCAATGGTTACTCCCAGATCTGACCTGGCATGAGCGCTTCCCCCCAAACCCTCCTCAGGACAGGACTTTCTTGGCCCTTCGGGATTCCGCTGCTTTGATCCCAATGGCAGCACTTCTCCAGGCTGATTGTTTTGCGAGGGTGGCGACCACAGTGTGGCCTGCTCTACCAGCAGGAGGTGCACAAGAGGTGGGGCCAGAGCCCTCAAGCTAAGGGTGCAATGTGGGGGGGGGAGCTGAACTCCCAGCCAGTTCACAGGCTGAGTCACACCTTTGTGTCACAACCCATTTTTCTGGAAGGCTTTGTCAGGAGCTACAACTCATCCCCAGGAGTGAGAGGTGAGCGTGTCTCATCCCTCCTTCATATTGAGCATAATCACCAGGGTGCTGCTTTGAATGAAGCCAAGTCAGGAGCTGGCTGTGAGCTCTGGCTGGCAGGTGTGCGGCGGGGGAGAAGAAGTCAGGGGTCCAGCCATCGCATGGCAAGGACACAGGGGACAGGAAAGGGATTGGTACAAGATGGTGGCACAGAACCGAGGGTGCTCAGGAAGAAAGGAGGAGACAGAGATGGAGAGAGATGTCCTGAATGTGTGAACTCTCCAGAAGTAACGAGTCCAGGCAGGGCTGCATGTCAGCATGACGTCGGGAGGCTGTGCTTCCAGTGGACTGCAGGGCTGAATGGGATGCAGAGCCTAACCATGAGCTGAAGAGCTGAGGAACAGCGCCTACGCCCAGAGTTCAAGCCCCACGACCGACCAAAAATAAAAAAGAGGAAAAGCACATGGAGCGTTGTGTGGTGGTGGGTGTGTGTGAGGTGGGTGGAGGGTGGGGTGCTCCTGGGGAGCCGGCGCTCAGAAGGGGTGGGGTGGGGGCAGGGAAAGCCTCAGAAGGCAGGAAGCTGGTGGAGGACGCGCTGCCCCGAGGTCAGGAGGCTAAGTCCACATTCACGCTCTCCATGATGATACAGATGGGGAGGACCTCTGAGCATGGGAACACCAGGGGTCAGGAGAGGACCAGGTGTGTGTGAGGTTAATGATGACACCAGACAGTTCCCCAAGGAGACCAGAGCATGCCTGTGCTGGGTGGAATGACTTTGGGCTGGATTAAGGGCATAGGGCAGGTACAGAATCTGGCTAAATCCAGTGTGCGGGGAGGGAGTGCAGGGACGGCAGGGCCTGTGGTTCAAGCCTTTCTGTGGTGGGGTGGCTGTGGGAACTTCAGGATCAGGAGGAGGTGCCTGGCTCAGAGCCCACAGTCCACTCAACACCCGGCATACAGTCCCTGGATGGCTCCTGGAGGCAGGCCTGCCATCTGCTTGCTTTCCTTTTCTGTGCAGGTCCCAGGACTTGAAATCAGGGCCTGGGTCCTTCCCTGAGCTTTTGTGCTCAGGGCTGGTGACTGTCCCTGGCAAATCAGTGCTACTTCTGGCTTGCTGTCACCCTGATACTCATTCCCGAGAAGAAAAGGGTGGAGGTGGAGAGCCCTAGACTGGAGGGCCTTGCGTGTCATTCAGCACAGCAGCCCTCACCGGCACTCCAGAGGCTGTGGTAACATGACCTCATAACAAGGGACATGAGGAGCACTGCAGGAAATGTCACAATAGACAAGCAAGGGACTGTCTTAAGGAGCCTTCATGTTGTAAAAACAACTTTACATTTAAAAATGTGCTTTTCAAAAGTACACTTAATGTCCTTGTTGAATTAGCAGAGAGTCTAGAGATATGTAACATAGACTGCCAAGGAAAATAAAGAGTTGTGAAAATAAATTATGTGCAAGAAATAAGCACGGACAAGACTAAGGGAGTATCTGTCAGGAAGGAGCCTTGATGTTTGTGGTCAGTGCTACACCAGCAGGACTCCCTCCCTCCCTTCCTTCCTTCCTTCCTTCCTTCTTCTTTCTTTCCTTTCTACCTACCTTACTTCCTTACTTTCTTCCTTCCTTCCTTCCTTCTTTGCTGGCTTACCATCTCTCTTCTCTGTCTGTCTGTCTGTCTGTCTGTCTGTCTGTCTGTCTGTCTATGTCCCTCATTCTCTCTTTCCATCTTTGTGCCAGTCCTGGGGCTTGAACTCTGGGCCTCTGTTCTATCCCTGGGACCATTTGGCTCAAGACTAGCGCTTTACCACTTCAGCCACAACACCACCTACATTTTTTTTAGTGGTTTATTGGAGATGACAGTCTCAGAGACTTTTTTACCTAGACTGGCTTTGAACTGTGATCCTTAGATCCCACCTGCTCAGGAACTCAGAACACAGACATCAACCACCACCACCCAGGTGCTATTTTCTTTCCAACTACTTTCTTCTCCAGAACAGAAAGGGCTTTAAGAATGATTTGCTTCTTTGCATAGGTAACTATTAAAGAAAGAAAAAAAATCAAAAGACTCAAAATGGCATTAGGAAAACATGTTAGGTGAGTTTAACCAGTTTATCTTGAACTTGACACCACCACCAGGTAATGGGACAGATTCTCTGGAAGAAGTTGACATGATCTAATAAGCACTATTTCAAAATCTAACATTTCCACTTTCATATAATTTTGTGGGCCAGCAAAATAGAGACAGATGAACACACACACAGATATATAGCACACAAATGCGCAGGTGTGGACATGTGTGCACACCTCTATCTCAGCAGATGACTTTTATCTAGGTGTGGAGATTGTTGAAGGGCCAAGCAAAGTTCAGCAGAGATGCAAGCTTGGTGGTCCTCAGGGGAGGACCACTTTCTTCTTCTTTGTGCAGGTGAAGAGGAGGCTGCAGGGAGTGGAGTGTCCGCTCATGAGTAGGAAAGGGCTGAGGGCTGGGAAACAGCCCATAGCAAATGCCGCCATATGGTGCAACACAGGGCTGGGGTTGTAAATCACAGACAAGCAAATCTGACAGATGCAGGACACAGTGTAAAAGGAGACAAAGGCGCTCACCAGGAGGAGGATGCTTATGGTAGCTCTGGACTCGGGAGAGGCTCTGGTGGAGACACTGGTCCTCTGGATGTGTCGCATTCTCTGCTTGTGCCTGTACAGGACTAAGAGCATGGAGGTGCTAGCCCAGAGCATGAGCCCCAAACATAGAACATCAGGCACTGAGAGCATGGTCACATAAAGCACATCAGCAGCTGGATCGTGACGCACGGAAGAACAGTATCCATAGGCCTTTAAGATCGTCATGTTGTCGTGCTCTTTGGGTCCGGTCATGTGCATGGGAAAAACAATATTCACCAGGAGGAAGACCCCCCAACTGAGGTAGACGGTGGAAACAATGTGCTTGTGGGCTCTCCCCTTCAGCCCTGCCCACTTGGAGTCCCCCTGGCTGATGCTCACAGCCTGGAAGATGCTGAGGGAGCAAGTGCTACCTATCGCCACCCCCCTGCCCACTCGGTAAAGATAGAAGACCATTTTGCACCCCACATCATTGAAGAAATTTCTCCAGCCCCAAGCCACCATGGTTTGGGGAACACTCCTACACAGAAGACTTAGGAAGTTGGCTACAATTAAGTGCCTAAGAATCAAGTCTGTGGCTCACATCCTGTTCCCCATGCAGGAAAGGAATAGATAATGGGAGAGAAGAGACAAATTACCCACAAACCCAACCACAGTCTGGCCTAAGAGGATCACCCCCATAGACACATGGGTATCTCCCATCCTCTCTGTTCCTTGAGTCTCATCCAGAGGCTCTGGCTTAGGAAACTGAGGCCTGCATGGTGCCAAGGGAACTCAACATTCTCCATCCAGCATTCAGACTACCGGAAATACTTTCCTACTGTCTCTTATGTATTAGGAAAAATCCAATCCTATTCATCCATTGGGAAGAGGAAGATGGCATGTACAGGGAAATGGGTGAACCTGGAGAAATGGCATTAAGTGAAGGTGAGTCAGGTTCTGAGATGAAGGCGGCTACATTTCTCCTCTGTAGAATCAGATCTAAGATTCTAAACTAGCAAGGCTCTAGTGGCTCAAGACTGTAATCCTAGCTACTCAGGGGCTGAGACCTTGAATTTCCAATTCAAAGCCAGCCCAGAGAAGGAAAGTCTGTGAGACTCTTCTCTCCAGTTAAGCACCAGCAAATCAGAAGTAGACCTGTGGCTCAAAGTGGTACAGGCCTAGCCTTGAGCAAAAAGGGCTCAAGGAACATGGGCAAGCCCTGAGTTCAAGCTCTCTGACTGACTAAAGAAAGGAACTTGAAACATTCGTGACACATTCCTGGGGTCACTTGCACTTAAACCTCAATACACTGGCTGCAGGAGTGGGTCCCAGGTGTCACCCTTTCCTCAACATGGAGCCCACATTTCACAGAAGAAATACCAGGAAGATGAACTAGGTCTGTGGTGGGGATGGTGCGGGTGAAGGAGGAGGTTGATGACAGAGACAGAGAGGGGGCAATTTTAGGTTCAAATGCCATTCTAGAGTCGCTGATGTGAACACATCTTTCCCAGCCCCTGGACAATCAGGATTCCTTCTCACTTGTCATAAACCAGAGCAGACTCTGTGAGGGAGATGAAAGTTAGGAACCAACAGGGCTTGGGGGTGAGGGGCCTAGAACCCCAGTTCTTTTCACTGTTCTAGTCCATTCCTATCCTACCCTGTTTCTTTGTCGTGCAACCGGTTTCAATCTGGAATCCCTGCCCCTAAGGTGATCACTTACTCAGAGTGTGGAACCTGGGGGTCTCTCCTACAGGCTGCGCCTCTCCAGTGGCAATGAACACAAGTGCTCGCCTCTTCTCTCAGGATGTGCGTGGCAGGGCGGGTCGTTTCTGAGACAAACATGGGAACTTCAGAGCTTCAGAGGGCTACTTAGATAGGGGTCCAGGAGGGCGGCAGCTGTGGTCGTCTCCTGCGGGAGCGGTGATTTTCCCTTCACCTGGGGTGGCAAGCCAAGTTCTCAGTAAACTTTTTCTTTTCCCCCATGTGACAATTATAAAGACACTTTCCACTCTCATGTGGGTGCTTCTCCAGGGGATAGGGGAATGGTGCAGTCACTTACCTCTCCTGGATCCCAATAGGCTGGCAGGAGACACTGAGATCTGAAGCGAGATGACTGTAAACAACCTCAGTGGTGTGTAAGCCATGTGTCCCCAAAGTTTCTTATCCAAAGTGTCCCTTCCCTTTTTATTCCAGTTCTGAGACTTGAACTCAGGGCTTGGGCACTGTTCCTGAGCTGCTTTTGCTCAAGGCTAGCACTCTACCATTGGTGCCACAGCACCACTTCTGGCTTTTTCTATGTATGTGCTGCTGAGGAATTGAACCCAGGGCTTCATGCATGATAGGAAAGCACTCTACCACTGAGCCACCTTAGCAGCCCTCCTCATCTCAGTCTCCTTTTGTTTTATCATCACATATGCTGTTAGAAAAGAAAAATGGAACCCTGTACTGATGCAATCTCAGGAACCTGATATCAGAGAATCAAAGTTCAAAGCCACCCTGGTGAAGAATCTGTATACACCTGTCTGTATACACCAGATCTGTATACACCTGTCTGAACTGTAAAGCAGTGTCCTGGCTCTACCATGTGCCTGTCAGCCAGGAGGGAGAGCTGGCCCGGCCCAGTTATAAACCAACACTGCATAGAGATGACACTTCACCAGCCAAGACTGAAAACTGAAAGTTCAGGGTGGAAAACTGTCCCAAGCAAATGGGAACAGACCTGAAATGGAGCCCCAGTTGCTTGTCCCACGAGAGCAGGGGAGACATCAAACCCAAGTTAGGTTGATGAGATAAAGACCGTTAACTTCTGCTGACAAACAGCGAGCCAGCAAACAGATGCCTACTGCTGCCCTGGTTTCATGAACTAGTACTACTGGATGCCATGGACCGGTACGTCCAGACCAAGTTAGAATGTTGGCTTAAGACACCCTCTCATCAAGAGATAGGCTGCCGAGCCCAAAGTCAGCCATAAGACTTAAGGATCAAATGAAGGAACAAGTTTACAAATTCAAGAATCAAAACCATACCACAACTTTCCAGAACCACTTGGATGAAGAAAAAGCTTCTCTGAGGGAATTTACAGCTGTGTGGGCCTGCCAGGAAAAAAGTCAGGTGTCTCAAATGCAATCAACAATGAAGCACAGTCTAAAAACAAACCCAGAACAGTGGATACAAAGAGAATCATAAAAATCAGGATAGAGCCAGCCAGGAACTGATGACTGCTCACCACTAATCAGAGCTACATAACAAGCTCAGGTCTGAGGATTGTGGTTCAAAGGCATCAGAAAACTCCATGAGGCTCATTTTCAATAAACTATCCCCAGAATGTACAAAGCAGAGCTGTGGCTCAAGTGGTAGCGCACTAGCCTGGAGCGAAAGAAGATTAGCAACAGTGCCCAGGCCCTGAGTTCAAGCCAAAGGACAGGCACACACATACACACACACACACACACACACACACACACACACACACACACACACACACACACAAATCAGGGTAAAAATGAAAGAAATGGAGATTAAAATAACAATGTAAAAAAAAAATCAGTGAAAGAAGCTGAGCTCTGGTGGCTCACGCCTGTATTCCTAGCTACTCAGAAGGCTGAGATCTGAGGATCATGGTTCAAAGCCAGCTATTTCAGCAAAGTCCATAAGACTCATCTCCAATCAACCACCAGAAAACTGGAAGTGGCGACTGTGGCTCAAGTGATAGAGTGCACACCTTAAGCTGAAGAGCTGAGGGACAGTGCACAGGACCAAAATTCAAGCCTCAGGACTGACAAAAAAAAATCAGTGAAGGTAAGAACTTT
The DNA here is from genome assembly GCF_019054845.1 of Dipodomys spectabilis. Taxonomy (NCBI): domain Eukaryota; kingdom Metazoa; phylum Chordata; class Mammalia; order Rodentia; family Heteromyidae; genus Dipodomys; species Dipodomys spectabilis. Next base: position 808,396 of record NW_024870943.1, read on the forward strand.
CTTTGGGAAGATAGCTAAGACTGACAAGCCTTCAGCCAAGAACAGGGAAGACATCAACTAAGAAAACTAGAATATCATAACAGTTAAAATTCAAGTTGTCACTGAAATATAGTAGAAAATTAATCCAACACATTAGTAAACATACAAGAAATGGATTCACCTCTTTGCACGTTGGACCCATCAGGTTTGATCCAAGATGATTTTAGTCACCTAACTTCATCTTTAATCAAGCAGTAAATAGAGTCACTGATGGGTTACACCAGGTGTTCAGAGTTACCACCAATGCCTCTCAGACAGGTTCAAAAACTAGCAAAGGAAGAATGCTAATAAACTCCCTCTCATATCAAAATGAGAACAGACTAGAGACAGGATTAGACACCTATTTCCTTGAAGAGCACAGAAGTAAAATATTTAATATAACATATCTGCAAGAAATTTCAACAATGCATTTAAAGATCATGCACCATGCCCACGTTGCATTCCACCCAAAACTGCAAGTGTGGCTCAACCAGTCCTGGATAATTTGAAGAGTAAGTCCCTGGACACCTGTGGCTCGCACCTGTCAACTTAGAGACTGAGGCTGAGATCTGAGGATCACAGTTCAAAGCCAGCCTGGGCAGAAAAGTCCAGCAGATTCTTGAGTTCCCTACCAGAAAACTGGAAGTGGCACTAAGCTCCAAGTGGTAGAGCACTAGCCATGAGTAAAAGAGCTCAGGGACATCAACCAGGTCCTGAGTTCAAGCCCCACAACTGATTTCCCACCCACACCCGCCAAAAATTCATTATAACAAGGATCCATCTGCTTTAAAGCTTTCTCTGCCAAGGCACTATCAGCTGTAAGAAGTGAGTAGTTAGGGATTTTAATGAAGTAGAAACAATGGGAAGGTAGATACAGTCCGGCAGGGACCTGACAAGGCAAGGTGTGTGCAGTGTACAATAGTGGCCACCATCATGCCAGGACTCAGGTGTGACCCAGGAACAGAAGTCAGATGGCGCCTGTCCTAGGGGTCAGTCAATGGTTACTCCCATATCTGAACTAACATGAGCACTTCCCTCCAAAACCTCCCCGGGACTTTCTTGGCCCTTCTGAATTCCTCTGTTTTCATCACAATGGCAGCCATTGGCCAGGGTGGTTGTTTTGTGAGGATGGCAAACAGTGTGGCCTGCTCTACCAGCAGGAGGTGCACAAGGGATGGGACCAGAGCCCCCAAGCTAAGGGTGCAGGGAGTGAGGGAGAGCTGACCTCCCAGCTGGTTCACGGGCTGACCCATTTTTCCTGGAAGGCTTTGTCAGGAGCTTCAACTCATCCCCAGGAGTGAGAGGTGAGCATGTCTCATCCCTCCTGGATATTGAGCATAGTCACCAGGTGCTGCTGTGAATGAAGCCAAGTCAGGAGCTGGCTGTGAGCTCTGGCTGGCAGGTGTGCAGCAGGGAAGCATGAGTTGGGTGGCCGGCCACTGTGTGGCAAGGACACAGGGAACAGGAAAGGGATTCATACAAGATAGTGGCGTAGAACTGAGGGTGCTCAAGAAGAAAGGAGACAGAGATGGAGGAAGACAACCTGAATGTGCGATCTCTTCAGAAGTAACAAGTCCAGGCAGGGCTGCATGTCAGCATGACGATGCGCAGCTGTACTTCCAGCGGACTGCAGGGATGCATGGGATGCAGAGCCTAAGCTTGAGCTGAAGAGCTCAGGGACAGTGCCTAGGGCCAGAGTTCAAGCCCCAGGGAGGACCAAAAAAAAAAAAAAAGGAAAAGTGGGAGGAGCATTGCTGAGAGCTGTGGGGTAGGGGAAGCATGGGGCGTGGGTTGTATTGGATTTGGATCCTGCTCAAGACAGAAGGTGAGGTCAGTAGAGGGTGGGGTGCTCCTGGGGAGCGAGTGCTGACAGGGGGTAGAATGGGGACAGGGAAAGCCTGTGTCCCCTCACAAGGCAGGGAGCTGGTGGAGGACACACGCTGCCCCTAGGTCAGGAGACTAAGTCCACATCCACACTCTGCAAGGTGACACAGACGGGGAAGACCTCTGGGGATGGGAACACCAGGGTCAGGAGAGGACCAGGTGTGTGTGAGGTTAATGATGACACCAGACAGCTCCCCAAGGAGACCAGAGCATGCCTGTGCTGGGTGGAATGACTTTGGGCTGGATTAAGGGCATGGGGCAGGTAGGGAATCTGGCTAAAGCGAGTGTGGGGGGAGGGAGTGCAGGAACGGCAGGGCCTGTGGTTCAAGCCTTTCTGTGGTGGGGTGGCTGTGGGAACTTCAGGATCAGGAGGAGGCGCCTGGCTCAGAGCCCAGAGTCCACTCAGCACCGGGCATAGTCCCTGGCTGACTCCTGGTGGCAGGCCTGCCATCTGCTTGCTTTCCTTTTCTGTGCTGGTCCCAGGATTTGAACTCAGGACCTGTGTCCTATCCCTGAGCTTTTGTTCTCAGGGCTGATGACTGTCCCCGGGACATCAGTGCTACTTCTGGCTTGCTGTCACCTTTCAATTCATTCCTGAGAAGAAAAGGGAGGAGGTGGAGAGCCCTGGACAGGAGACCCCTCCTCACATTCAGTACAGCAGCCCTGACCTGCAACCCAGAGGCTGTGGTAAAGGGACCTCATAACAAGGGACATGAGGAGCACTGCAGGAAATGTCACAATAGCCAAGCAAGGGACTTTCTCAAGGAGCCTTCGTGTTTTAAAAACAACTTTATATTAACAAAGGTGCTTTTCAGAAGTACACTTAAGGTACTTGTTGAATTAGCAGAGTCTAGAGATATGTAACATAGACTGCCAAGAAAAAGAAAGAGTTGTGAAAATAAATTATGTGTAAGAAATAAGCAAGGACAAGACTAATGGAGTAACTGCCAGGAAGGAGTCTTGATGTTTGTGGTTAGTGCTACACCAGCAGGACTTCCTTCCTTCCTTCCTTCCTTCCTTCCTTCCTTCCTTCCTTCCTTTCTTCCTTCCTTCCTTGTTTCTTCCTTCCTTCCTTCCTTCCTTCCTTCCTTCCTTCCTTCCTTCCTTCCTTCTTTGCTGGCTTGCCCTCTCTCTTCTCTGTCTGTCTCTGTCTGTGTGTCTGTGTCCCTCATTCTCTCTTTCCTTCTTTGTGCCAGGCCTGGGGCTTGAAATTTGGGCCTCCATTCTGTCCCTGGGAAATTTGACTCAAGGCTAGTGCTCTACCACTTCAGCCACAGCACCACCTCCATGTTTGTTTGCAGGGTTTTTTGGTGGTTTATTGGAGATGAGAGTCTCAGAGAGTTTTTACCTAGACTGGCTTTGAAATGTGATCCTTTGATCTCGCCTCCTCATGAACTCAGAACACAGGTATTAATCACCACACCCAGCTGCTATTTCCTTTACTTTATTTTTTTTTATTGTGAGAATACCCTACAGAGGAGTTACAATTATATGGGCAAGATAACGAGTACGTTTCTTATCAAGTATTGTTGCCTCCACTTTGTTTCTCATTCCTATCTGTTCCCATACTCCAGCCCTCCCCCAACCTGATTCCCCCCACACACACCAAAGTTGTAAAGTTCATTTTTTGACATAACGACTGTACATCTCATTGTTGCAATGGGTCCACCTGTATCCCTAGTTAAACAAGTTTTTTTTTCCCTTCCACTCCACAAAATATACCAACATCAAATACAGTGAAAGCATGGGTTATACTATGGGGGAAGGACATACAAAGCAACATAGAAATCATCTTATAAATATGATAGAAACAATTGCCACGTGCTATTTTCTTTCCAACTACTTTCTTCTCCAGAACAGAATGGGCTTTAAGAATTATTTGTTTCGTTGCATAGGAAACTATTAAGAAAGAAAAAAAAATCAAAAGACTCAAAATGGAATTAGGAAAACATGTAAAGTGAGTTTAACCAGTTTATCTTGAATTTGATACAACTACCATTTAATGGGGCAGATTCTCTGGAAGAAGTTGACATGAACTAATAAGCATTAGATCAAAATCTAACATTTCCACTTTCATATAATTTTGTGGGCCAGCACAATAGAGAGAGATGAACACACACACAGACATATAGCACACAAATGTGCAGATGTGGACCTGTGTGCACACTTCTATCTCTCAGCAGATGACTTTTATCTAGGTATGGAGATTGTTGAATGGACAAGCAAAGTTCAGCAGAGATGCAAGCTTGGTGGTCCTCAGGGCAGGACCACTTTCTTCTTCTTTGTGCAGGTGAAGAGGAGGCTGCAGGGAGTGGAATGTCTGCTCATGAGCAGAAAAGGGCTGAGGGATGGGAAACAGCCTGTAGCAAACACCGAGATATGGTGCAGCACTGGGCTGGGGTTGTAAATCACAGACAAGCAAATCTGACAGATGCAGGACATGGTATAACAGGAGACAAAGGCGCTCAACAGGAAGAGGATGATTATGGTAGCTCTGGACTCGAGAGAGGCTCTGGTGGAGACGCTGATCCTCTGGATGTGTCTCATTCTCTGCTTGTGTCTGTACAGGATAAAAAGCATGGAGGTGCTGGCCCAGAGCATGAGACCCAGACATAGAACATCAGGCAACGAGAGCATGGCCATATACAGCACATCAGCAGCTGGGTCCTGACGCACAGAAGAACAGTATCCATAGGCCTTAAAGCTCGTCATGTCTTCGTATGCTTTGGGTCCGGTCATGAACTTGATATTAACAATGCTTACCAGGAGGAAAACCCCCCAGCTGAGGTAGACGGTGGGGACAATGTGCTTGTGGGCTCTCCCCTTCACTCCTGCCCACCTGGAGTGCCCCTGACTGATGCTGAGTGCAAGGAAGATGCTCAGCGAGCAAGTGCTAACAATCGACACCCCCCTGCCCACTTGGTGAAGATAGAAGACCATTTTGCACCCCACATCATTGAAGAAATTTCTCCAGCCCCAAGCCACCATGGTTTGGGGAACACCCCTACACAGAAGACTTAGGAAGTTGGCCACAATTAAGTGCCTAAGAATCAAGTCTGTGGCTCTCATCCTGTTCCCCATGCAGGAAAGGAATAGACAGTGGGAGAGAAGAGACAAATTACCTACAAACCAAACCACAGTCTGGGCTAAGAGGGTCACCCCCATAAACACATGAGCATCTCCCATCCTCTCTGTTCCTTGAGTCTCATTCAGAGGCCCTGGCTTGGGAAACTGAGGCCTGCATGGTGCCAAGGGAACACAATATTTTCCTTCCAACATTCACACCACTGGAAATAATCTCCTACTGTCTCTCATGTATTAGGAAAAATCCAATTCTATTCATCCATCGGGAAGAGGAAGATGGCATGTCCAGAGAAATGGGTGAACCTGGAGAAATAGCATTAAGGGAAGGTGAGTCAGGTTCTGAGGTGAAGGCGGCTGCATTTCTCCTCTGTAGAATCAGATCTAAGATTCTAAACAAGCAAGGCCCTAGTGGTTCAAGACTGTAATCCTAGCTACTCAGGGGCTGAGACCTTGGATTCCCAATTCAAAGCCACCCATAGAAGGAAAGTCTGTGAGACTCTTCTTTCCAGTTAAGCACCAGCAAACCGAAAGTAGATATGTGGCACAAAGTGGTAGAGGCCTAGTCTTGAGCAAAAAGGGCTCAAGGAACATGGGCAAGACTCAAGTTCAAGCTCTCTGACTGACTAAAGAAAGAAACTTGAAACATGTCTGACATGTTCCCGGGGTCACATGCACTTATACTTCAATACTCTGGATGCAGGAGTGGGTCCCAGGTGTCATCCTTTCGTCAACACGGAGCCCACATTTCACAGAAGAAATACCAGGAAGATGAACCAGGTCTGCATTGGGATGTTGTGGGTTAAGAAGGAGGTGGATCACAGAGACAGAGAGGGGGTAATGTTAGGGTCAAATCCTATTCTAGAGTCACTTATGTGAACATATCTTCCCCAGTCCATAGACAATCAGGATTCCTCCTCACTTGTCATAAACCAGGACAGACTCTGTGAGGGGAGTCGAAGTGAGAAACCAACAGGACTTGGGGGTGAGGGGCCTGGAACTCCTGTTCTTTTCACTGTCCTAGCCCATTCCTATTCTTCCTGTTTCTTTGTTATGCAACCGGGTTCAATCAAGAATCCCTGCTCCTAAGGTGATACCTTACCCAGAGTGTGGAACCTGGGGTCTCTCCTGCAGGCTGCGCCTCTCCAGTGGCAGTGAACATAAGTGCTCACCTCTTCTCTCAGGATGTGCATGGGAGGGCGGGTCGTTTCTGAGATGCACATGGGCACTTCAGAGCTGCAGAGGGCTCCTTAGATAGGGGTCCAGGAGGGCCGCAGCTGAGGTCGTCTCCCTCAAGAGCAGTGATTTTCCCTTCACCTGGGGTGGCAAGCCAAGTTGCCAGTAAACTTTTTCTTTTCCCCCATGTGACAATTATCAAGACACTTTTCACGTTCTCATGGGTGTTTCTCCAGGGGACAGGGGAGGGGTGCAGTCGCTTATCTCTCCTGGATCCCAGCAGGCCAGGAGGAGACACTGAGGCTCAACTTGATATTACTTTCTGGAAACAATATCAGCAGTATGTAAGTCATGTGTCCCCAAAGTTTCTTACCCAAAGTGCCCTTCCTTTTTTTTCCCCGTTCAGAGACTAGAACTCAGGGCTTGGGCACTGTTCCTGGGCTGCTTTTGCTCAAGGCTAGCACTCTACCATTGGTGCCACAGCACCACTTCTGGCTTTTTCTATGTATGTGCTTCTGAGGAATTGAACCCAGGGCTTCATGCATGCTAGGCAAGCACTCTACCACTGAGCCACCTTCCCAGCCCTCCTCATCTCAGTCTCCTTTTGTTTTATCATAATATATGCTGTTAGAAAAGAAAAGTGGATGCCTGTACTGATGCAAACTCCAGAGCCTGGTATTAGAGAATCAAGGTTCAAAGCAAGCCTGGTGAAGAAAGCCCATGAGATTCTTATCTCCAATTCCTATCTCCACTCTCTGGTGGTAGAGTGCCAGTCTGGAATAAAAGAGCTCAGCAACAGCATCCAGGCCCAGAGTTCAAACCCCTGGACTGGCACAAAAAAAGAAAGAAAATAGAATGAGACATTCCTGTACAGGAATTTCTTTGGCAATAATGGCCCTTTTCTTCTAAAAATGTTTTCATCCTTAGAGACCCCATTTGGAGATTAGAGGTAAGCATTTCATGCATATTCCTGAACGCAGGGTAATGAGTGATCTCTTTTCATGCCTGGTTGTTTCTGAGGAGGTAGCTTCATTCTCTAATTCCCTACTGATTTTCATCATTAGTAGTGGTGATTTTGAAGCAGAAATTTGTCAGTCTGCTCAGGAGAGGATCAGCTGTGACTCCTCACCCTGGGTTTCTGGTCTACCTCATTGCATGGACTCCATTTCTCACCTGGACCCTTCTGGACTTGCTGACAATTCCTCTGCCACATTCTTGTCTGTTTCAAGAAAGTGCATTAACCTTTCTGTGTCTGACTTCTTGCATTTTGCACAGCGATCTGTAGTTCTACAGATGTGGCAGCACATGACACCATTTCCTTCTTGTTCCTGGCCTACTCGTACTTTGTGATTGAAATACACTACATCTTCTTTTTTTTTTGTGAAACATCTTTTTATTAAACAGCGAAACAGAAATGCAACAGAATTTTAAATATTTGTACATTTAAGTCACAAAAGGGATTCAAAATGTTTGCAGTGTGACTATTACATCTTCATATAGTTAAAGTCATTTATGAAATCATATACTAACACATAAGATTATCCAATGATTAAAGTAGTTCAAATCTAGTAACCGTAAGCTATATTAGTGGATCTCGTTTCCTAGTATAATATGTTAGTATTACCTCTGATATTTTTTTGGAGCCGACAGTAAAGCTCTAAGCTCATCTTGACCCCTGTGCTCACTTGAAGGCACGTATAAGGAGCTGGCTTACTTAAAAAACACCAGGTGCCCGGGATTGCTTTGCTATGTCTGCAGAGTTTGTTTTACTTTCTACCAGTGGACCTTGTCTTGTTTTACTGCATCTGTTTTTATTGAAATTTTCCTTGTTTTTCTGGACTATTATAACCTTATGTTACCTCTTGACTTCTAATAGTATATATTAGGGAAAGTTAAAAATAAACGATGCTGTAGTCTTGAGCTGCAGACCTCCTGACCCCATCATTTGTCTTATGTCTTTATTTTTCTTGTCCTTGCTCCCTAATTCAGGATTCCCTTTCGTTGCTGGCAGGCTCCGGCATGTGGCGCCCGATTCGGGACCTGAAAACCTGGGATCAAGGCAGAGGACCCCGCTAAGGTAAGAGGACGCGTCCAGAAAAAGAAGAGTGGGTGAAAGTATAGTTGGGAGTAAGAAATTATGGGGCAAGGTAAGAACCGCACATCATATGTGCAGGCTCTTAAGGGCATGCTTCAAGTTCGAGGAGTGAAAGTTGGACAGAGGCAGTTAGAGAGTTTCATTCGCTTTGTCAAGGAAGTATGTCCATGGTTCCCAGAGTAAGGAACCCTTAGTTTAGAAACTTAACAAAAAAAAAAAAAAGGAAGAAAGAATTCAGGGACACTATGATGCAAATGGCCTGTAAGTTAAAACATTGCTGCTTTGTGATTCTCTGGTTCTGTGTAGCCTGCAGGTTCTGTATTGGGTTTGGCTAGAGTCTTGGCAGACGCACTATAAGACAGCCAACTGCGCCTCGGGGAGACGTCTCCCAGATCCCCATCAGGGTAAACTATCCACTAGTGCTGACATTTTGGCCTGTCTATAGTTAGGCACTTTCTGTCTGACAGTCTACAAAGCACATGTTGTAAATGTGTTTTGTCTCAATGTTTGTGTGTATGTATTTTGGAATTCTTGGAATGTTTCTTCTCTCAGATTCATCCTGAAGCGAGAGCCCTGAGGAGGCTGGCTAACACCCCCTTTTAATATCTGTTTCTCTCTAGTTCCTTCTTTTTTACTTATACTTTAAACTGACCCCCCTTTCTACCCTTCACTGCCACCTCCTCACCCTCTCTGGATCCAGAAGTAGGGGAGCGATGGGGGGTGAAAAACCTGGAGGATCTAACAATAACTTAAAAGGGCCAGCAGGGAGAACTTGCAGCCAGATGAAAATGCAACTGACCATCTGCAAGTGACACCAGCAAGATCTTAGCCTGGGGCCTTGGCCCAGGGGGTCAGAGTATTGGGGAGAACCTGTCAGTCTGATGGGACGACCACTAGGGACTTCTTTCCCTTGCCCCAAGATGACTGGGAATTCTCCACCTTGGAAGGCCCCTGCGTCAACGTTTGCAGGAATCTAAAAGAAAAATCCTCCAGAGGTGAGTAGAGGGGGTTCCAGTCCCCTGGTAAGTAGATTTGAGTCCCACTTGTGAATGGTAGTGAGATGTTGCCCCATTCACTGAGAACTGATTTTGTCTTTGTGGCCACTTGCCTGTCTTGTTTACTTCAGTGTGTTTTCTGTTATGTTTTCTGAGGTAGGGATAAACTGGGGGCCCATTAGCCCCCCAACTCAGCGTTTGGTTGTTGTCTTGTCTAGTTCTGTTTTAGAATTGGTACCAGTTTTAAATGTACATACAACTGATTTTGATTTTTGCACGGTTTAAGATCTGTGTGTGTTTTGTATGTGTTTGTGAACATGTTCAAGATAAAAATTATCAGTGTGCTGTAACAATTGGGTAAGTTTAAGTTAAAATTTAAAAGGTTATGAGGTTTGGACACTACCAAAAATTTTAAAGACTTTTTACATTGTTTTCAATGACTTTTTAAGGATTCTTTACCATAAAAAAAAATTAAAAATCGGGTATTTTAAAATGCATAAGGCTGTTTACACTGTTATCAGTTATCTGGCTTAAAAAATGCATTGGCTGTTTGGAATTTAGTTCTCTTGGCTAAAATGTGGGGATAAATATTAAAAGTTGAAATATCAAAGTTTGTTTAACACTGTCAAATACATTACCTGTTCTATCTTTCTAAAACTGTGTATGTTCATTCAAAAACCAAGAGATAAGAAAAGGAAAAACTTAAAAGCCATCAACTGACCTATCTTTAGGTGTAAGGAGTAAACTCGTAAAAGTGCAGTTCAGCTGGTCATACATGGTGGGACGGGCCATGGGAGGAGTCCACACATGGTAAAAGAGGACAAGCTGGCACAAACGCAGGTCATCTTACCCTAAAGAGTGAGATTTGTTGCGTTCCCATTCCATAGGAGGGGCCAAGTGGCCCAGCTTTGTTCTGTCCTTTGTCTCTACAGATAAATACTAGAAACATGATGGTAAAAATTAGTGATGTGATGATCAGATTAGTATTGCTAAAACTGCCCCTTGGTCTTAAAAAGAGGGTTAAAAAATGTATTTGTATAATATGACTTGCTTTCAATGATGTTCTACAATTAGGATATGTTTTTAAACTCATAAATGTGTTGTTTAACTTCTTGGTACAGTGATGATTGTAATTCTTGCCTTAAGAAAAAAATTGTCATTTGAGTTTAAAAGTTTTAATGTGTATCTGTTTTGAAACAAACAGCAAAGAGACAATGAGTGACAGTTGCCCTCAAGATTTAAGGGATTTTTTTAATGTAACTAAAAACTAAAATATAAAAGAATAAAAGAGATTAAAAGGAGGCTTAAAAAATAAGAATGGATTTCTGGATATAAAGTTTAAAAGTAAAATTGTTCTTAACATTTGCCTCAAAGTAAAAAAATTAGGATTACCAAAATAATTGCTTAATTGCTATTCCAGTTTGCTCTTAGAGGTTTTCTAAGTTTCCAGCAAGCCAAGAACAAAACAGAGGATTCTTATAAGTTTGTCAGATGTAACTTTGGCTCTTAATAAGTTTCAGGTAAGAGCATGCTTAAAAGCTACTTATATGTTGACCACTTTGTTGTTTTTAATTGGAGTAAAGTAGCCTTTTATAAGACTCATTGATCTGCAAACTGGCTCAAAGCCAGCCCGGGCAGAAAAAGGTCCCTGTGAGACTGTCACCTCTACTCAGCCAGCAGAGTGCTGAAAGAGCAAGCAGAGTTGCCTTGGGACTCATAGTGGCAGAGTGCTAGCCTTGAGTTGTAAAGCTGAGGGACAGCACTCAGGCCCGAGTTCATGTCCAGCAACTAGGTAAGGAAAATACAGATAAGACATCTATCCCAGTGTAGAGAAGACATTCCTGGAACAAGAGCAATGGAGGATCATCCAGAGGCAGTAAGCCACTGCTTGGATGACAAAAATGTCAAATCCTAGAGTCATTTGTGCATGGCTCTTCAAAAATTGGTCAGAGCAAGGAGGTCATGTGAAGATAGTTTGTAAGCATGCCTAATATCTATGAGTATCTACTTTGTAGGGACAGAAACTTGTGATAGTATTAAAAAGCTAAAGTTATAAAATGTCGGCAATGGTTTAAATCCCAACCCCTGTATGTGTCAAAGGCCTTAATTGGCAATAACTTTTGAGCTAACACCAGCTACATAAAGTTTATCTGCTCAAGAAAAAGGTTTGTAAACCAAAGAGTGTGTTTCTATTAACATCTGTCTACAGGCCTGCACAGGTGACTTAGATATTGTTAGGGTTACTAGAGGTCACATTCCTAAAGATGCTGCAAAAGATGATTCTTTGCTCATCCTCCCCTTTTTTGAACAAGGGACCAAAGTCATAAAAAAAAAATGTGACAATATAGACAAAAAAAAGACGTGAAAAATAGTAGTACAGGCCTGAGCCCTCTATATCTGCCTAAAAAAGTCAGCTTTATTTTAAAAAAAAACTATCTAGTTAAAAAGGTTGTCATCTTGGTAATTTCTCCTGGGTTATTGTCTAAATAGTCTTAAAAACTCGTGGGGCCACAGTCTGTGAAGCCTATGTATTACTTGTATACTTAACCAGGCTGTGTAGAAATTTACAGCCCTGCAAGTGGTGTGACAGTCCCTTGGAGCCACTGAGAGACCCTGCTGCAGCCTGACAGTCACCTGGAGGAAATCTACATTGTTACCCTGACCACCTCCACCGTGGAAAAAGTAGACTAAACTCCTGCCTGATTCCATTTTTTTGGATGGCTTCCCATTGTCCATGTGACCATATACCTACTCTAATTTTATTATGGCTACTCCTCTTACCGGAGAGACTAGCAAACATTGTATTGCTCCTTCCCTACACTGTTTTGCCACTCTGGGACTTCCTAAATATATTAAAACTGATAATGGTCCGGGATATGTTGGACAAGCTTTTCAAACTTTTTATAAATCTTACCAGATTTTTCACTCTACAGGTATTCCCTGTATTCCTCAAGGACAAGAAATTGTTAAACAAGCCAACTGGCTATTAAAACACCAAATTTTTAAATTAAAAGGGGGAAATTATACCCCTTCTTTCCTGTTAATATTCTTCTCACACTTTATTTATACTAAATTTTTAAAGCTTAGACTGTAATGGCCTTTCCGCAACACAGCGGTTTTTGGGGGGAAAAAAAAGAGAGCAAAGAGCTTTTGCCCAAGTTACATGGAAGAATCCTTTAACGGGTGATTGCCATGGGCCCGATCCAGTTTTAACATGGGGTTGAGGACAGGTTTGTGTTATTTTGCAGGAAGTAAATAAATCCCGCTGGTTGCCTGAGTATTGCGTTAGGATTGTGGAAGCTCATACAGATGACACAAACACTGACACACTGGGCTTACGTGCTGGATCCCCCGATTGTGCACCCTACAACTTGGGAGGGAGTTGAAGTAATCATTCACGTCAATAGATCAGCATACAATACAGCTCCGGATCCCTTCATCCAACACAGCAAGATGGTAGATATCTCAGCCTCATACATTGAAATTCCTTTTTGTTTTACCACCAGCTCTAAAGGCTCCATTCCAAGCTGTATTATAATGCTATTCATGACTCATAAAATTTGGATCCCGGACAAAAATCAAATGTACAATATACAGATGACATCTTTACCAACTAAACACCCAGTTCATGCAAATTCTTCTCCATCTTATATGATACCCCGTTGCATTCATTCTTCACAAATAGTAGTATCTACAGGAGAGCCTCATCCAATAAGGTACAGGCATGTACAGCCATTTGTTACCAATATTTCTGGAACTAACTCTCAATTAATGGACTGGTCTGGAGCTAATCTTACTAATAAATACAATCTTGGACTATGGTGGATGAATGGGCATCCTCAACATCGTGTTTGGATGCTATTGGCTGCAATCAACAACATAACCTGGCCCAATTCATCCATTTTAAAAAATATTATGAGTTGTGTATCACTATCCCATGTCATTATGTATGGACTGTTTACTATCTCTGTATGAGCTAATTATTTTAATGTCACCTGTTCTAATCGTTCTTTTACTAATTGCTTGTATAGAGGCATAACTAAATCCATACTTATTGTTAGACAACCATCTTTTTTTATGCTTCCTGTAAATATTTCTAAAACTTGGTATAATAATTCTGGCATTCAGGTGTTAAGACAATTGAAAGAACTAATGTCCCCTCATTGATTTGTTGGACTACTTGTAGCTGATGTTTTGGCCTTTATTTTGTTAGCTGCCTCTGCAGTGGCAGCTGCTGTGATACTAACACAAAATGTACAAACAGTCCATTATCTTAATCAGCTTGCTCATAATACTACATAAGCCCTACCTCTGGACTCTAAAGTGGCAAAAACTGCTATAAAAAAAAAAAACTGTTTAAACAATTTCAATGCTATATCGCTTCCCTGAATTATGTCAAAGGATTGCTAATGTCATTCCTTGGCCTGGGAATGCTTTTACTGATGGTTTTTCTATGCCTTCCTTGTATTATACGTGCACTGCAAAACTCTCTTGAGTTTAGCCAGCCAGCTACATAAGATCAAGCTCCATATAAATAAATTCCCCCCGAGAGGAACTACAGCCAGAGATGGGTAAGAGAGGGTGCCAGTCTGACCAACCTAAGACAGGGCCTTCAGCTTCGCTCTGAAAAAGTTCCCGATGACGGGTAAGGCAGACAAGGTGATCCACCCAACCTGAGACAGGCGGGTTCGCTTCTTCAAAGACGGGGTGATATTGATTCCTTTACCAAAGGGAATCTAGGAACTAAATTTTTAGAAATTGTTATGAGAATGACGAAAATTCTACCAACCAATTAGTTGAATTTACAGAGTGAGATAAAAATACTGAGCTTACCAATTATTATACATATAAAATTCTCTCATTCATGATTCTAATACCAGTACACTCTTCAAGGAATTTGGTAACAGTTAATTGACTAGGTACAACAAATAAACCTTGCAACCAAACCTTAGAGCTGGAATAGCATAGTATGTGGCGTATGTAAGGTCAGTCAAACTTAACCCATTTTCATATATTTAGATATATATATTCCCTGGAAGATCTGTTCTGTGCCAGAGACAATACAAATCTGGAGTGAAAACATTTGGAGTTGGTTGCTACATTTATCACATTATTTATTACCTATTTCTATGTATTCCTCCCAGACTTTCTACTTCTAATCGATATATAACCAAAATCATTTTTTTGGGATGGGGGCCGGATATGGGGCCTGAACTCTAGGCATGGGCACTGTCCCTCAGCTTTTCAGCTCAAGGCTATCCCTCTACAACTTGAGCCATAGCGCCACTTCCGGCTTTTTTCCTTTTGCTTATGTGGTCCTGAGGCATCGAACCCAGGGCCTCATACATGCAAGGCAAGCACTCTCCCACTGAGCCACCTTTGCAGCCCATTACCAAAATTCTTATCTTTTCAGATAGCAAGTAGGGTATTTGGTGCAAAACAAGTTGGTTCTTTGTTTTTAAACAAATCTCAATTTGATAATTTAGTTTCAACTTAAAAATCCTCTTCATAGCCCAAATCTGTTTTCAAATGGTTAAAGAGAAACCATCAGTCCTATCTTATTATAAGAAAGTACAACTGACAAACTTTAGGCAAGGTTTTGGTTAACTTCAGGACTTACAGATAAGATGACTGTCAGGTGATTACTACTCAAAGTACTTTTACAAATGTGAAACTGTCTTGACTTAGGAGAAGGTACAAGGGGAGGATGAGGCAGATGGAGGAGAGACACACAATGCTGAACAGGTACATACATAAAGCTGTGCATTCAATACATGATTTTGGTCACATTTTCACAACATAGTTATGTTCTTGTATATCTTAATAAGTAAGGCTGTAGTAAAAGACTAAGCCTATATATCAAAGCAAATTCAATACAACATTCATCTTCAAGTTTCATAAATATATGCAATTCTAATTATAAAGTCTCTACAATACATCTGCACATTTTCTTACACTAACATAATACCCAGACTCATGGAAGTCTCCTGTTAAGTAGTTAATTTTGCCTAGATTTGAAATTATTTTAATAAACATTCAATGAAGCCAGAAACAAAGGTACTGTAACATTTGGAATCTACTCAAGTTTTAAAGGGGGGAGAGAGGGAGGGAGGGGGAAGGGACAGAGAGAAGGAAAGGGAGAGAGAGAGAGGGAAAGAGAAGCAGCAATTCCATAAATGAGAAGGAAACTCAATCCCTTACTTTCTTTTGCTTTTTGCATCAGTTGTTTGGAAAACACTAGAAGCAGACATGAGGTTTTCTATATATTGTCCAAGAACTTAGTTTTCTGATTTTAGCTTCAGGTTTTCTTTCTTAACTGCATCTACTCTTGCTGAGAGATCTTCAAGTGTGTGTTGGAGTTTCAGCACTTCATTAGTAAGTCGTGTTTTTTCGTTCAGTTCCATCTGATTTTCAGCATCAACATCCATGTCAGCATTCATCATCCTGGGCACTGAACTGTGCCTCAAACAGAAAAATTCTGATGAAGGGTCGTCAGAGGCACTGGGAGGGGCGGAATCCGAAGATCACGCCCCCTGCCAGGGACTCCAGCACTGACTGACCAGGCTCCATCTTCTTGATGCATTCATCCACAGTTGGGCCTTTGACTCCACTGCTCTGAACCTGGCTGACTTTACTCCACACAAACATGTCCAGTGTCACTCGTTTCTCTGCAGACACCATGGAGCTTCTGGGTTGTTTCTTGGCTGTGGTGAATAGTGCCGCAGTAGATATGGTGTTCAAGGACCAACATATTCTTGAGAATATACCTACATATTTCATTTTCTATTGTCTTTTTTTTTCAGTCGGTTGTAGGACCTGAACTCTGGGCCTGGGCGATGTTCTTCAGCCCTTCAGCTCAAGGCTAACACTCTACCACTTGAGCCACAGCAACACTTCTGGCTTTTTCTGCTTAGGTGATGCTGAGGAATTGAACCCTGGTCATCATGCATGCAAGGCAATCAGTCTACCACTGAGCTACCTTCCCAGCCCCTCATTTTCTATTCTTTTTTTTTTTGGTCGGTCATGGGGCTTGAACTCAGTCTGGGCACTGTCCCTCAGCTCTTCAGCTCAAGGCTAGTGCTCTACCATTTAAACCACATTGCCACTTCCAGCCTTTGCTGCTTATGTGGTGCTGAGGAATCAAACCCAGGGCCTCCTGCATGCAAGGCAAGCAGTCTATCACAGAGCCACCTTCCCAGACCCTCTTTTGCTTTTGAAGACAGGGTCTCAACTGTGTAGTCCAGGCTAGCCTTGAACCTAGTATCCTCTTGCCTCAGCCTTCTCAGTGCTGGAATTTCAGGTGCACATCACTAAGCCCAGCTGCATTTTTTACATAACTGTTCATCAGTTCCATTGTGATCCCAAAGAGATGCTTAATTGCCTTGATGAGAGGATCATCTGCAGGGAAGCTCTCAGTCACTTTTCACCTTCCTGGGGCATAGGACCACTCTTCACCTCAATGCAGCTTCTTGGTCTGCCATGCCCTGGGGAAGGAGGCCTTCTGTGCCCACCAGGGTTAGCTGTTCTCAGTGATGTCACTGCACTCAGCACACGGGACGTCATTGTGCTCTGTGCACTGGAGCAAGGCAGGAGAAGCACACAGGGGAAGGTTTGCATTCTGCTGCTGTGGTCACAATCAGAGCCTTGAGGTGAGGACACGGTACCCCAGGCTGGCCTAGGCTGGTGTCCCTTGCTCCCAGCCTGGTTTCTGCAGGGGAGGGAGTGTCTCACTGCTGCTTTCTCTGTTCATGTGCACATACTATGAGAATTTGTTGCAACTGTTCTCTGGGTCTGTTGGGAGAAATAGCCTCACCCAGTGGCTTACATTCGCAACTTCTATGGGGATCTACTCTGCACTCCACTCCTCACTTGAGGCCTAGTTATGGTTCTTGATTTTCTTGGGCTTATGGATCTATTCTCAGCCTCCCCCTGTCTCTGTTCCCAGACTGTGCCCTCTGTATACTGAGTCTTCTCCAGCTGGAGTGCTTAGGAGGACACCGTGGTTGGCTCTAGGACCCACCCTCAATTCAGAGTGAACTTATCATGGGATGTTGAAACACTCACCCACAGACACTACTTTCCTGTTCACCAGCACTGGCTCGGGACTGGGAAATAGCTTACAGGCATTGTGTAAAGAAAAACAAAATTCCCTGACTTTTCTCCACATTGCCACCACAGTCAACAGAAAAGCTGTGGCCCTGAAAATCTGAGCATTTCTCCCCAGTAGCAAGCAAGCATTTCCTTTTTCTTTAATCTGAGACTAGGACTTGAAGTAGTTATCTGATGCTTTTGCTCATTGGCAGGTGCTCTACCACCTGAGTCATACCTCCCACCCCTAGCATTTCCTCATGGAACAGCAGACACAGCCTGACCCCTCTAATTCAGTTCACTTCTCACCCTAACTTCCCCTGCTGTGGATGTGAAGGCCCAGGTTGCTTGCCTGTGTTTATGACTCTGCCCCGACGTGGGGATGATCAACTCAAAGGAATCAGGACTGGGGACAAATCCTCACAGGTTCACCATAAAGGATGCCACTGAAAAGATTTGGATGGCAAGGCCCATGGGAGCTGAGTGCCTTGTCTACACCCACTATGCTCCTCAAACCTTCACATCTTGAGCTCTCTGCAAGCTCTCAAAAGGTCTCATATTGTACTTTTATAATGCAGATTTCACTGGATGGGGAAGACTGTGTCAAAGTGCGATCAAGCAGAAAGGAGTGTGACAGGATGCTGACAGGGTCAGGCTGGGGGCCTAGCAGAGCCTCCGCCTGCACTCTCTGGCACTCCTGTTGGCATGTGGGGCTGGACCCTTCCCAAAAGTGGTAAAGGGATGTACTGTCAGACACTGGTTAGGATTCTGCTGTGATGGCTCTGAGATGGAAAAGCTGGGTGCAGTAGTTACCATGGCCATCCTCTGAAACAAAGCTCAGGTTCTATGGCCTGCATTCCAGAGGGAGTTAATGAGCCAGAAACTGAGCACCCAGATCCACCTGTACAGTCCAGTCCCACCTGTACATTCTTGGGTCCCCGTTCACCCATGGTGTTGCCCACAGCACGGCTGTGTGTAGAGCACATGGGCAGCAAAGATGGTGCTGAGAGAGGTAGTTGAGTGGGCAGAGCCCGATTTGCATTACGTTTATTGCAGAATCAGACCGTGGAAGCTTAGGTGCATGATAGGGTGTTAACTTGACAGTGATCGGTTCCTTTCCTCCCCTGCCATGCCATCCACTCTTTTTTGCTTTAAAAAGGGCTTGTTGTGTGTTAATAAATGAGTTTCTCTGCTTGACTTGACTCTCCACTGTGTCTGATTGTCTCCCAGGCAAAGGGAGGCTGGGGAACCGGTGAGCTGCCACACTTACATTTCCTTGGACCCCGTCCATCTTCGAGGAACAGACAAAGACCCGACATCTGGCACCCAACTTGGGGCATGAAAGGAAAAGATGCTGGCCGAGGCTAAGCAGTCCCTCAGGGTAAGTGAAACCCGTAGTATGGGTAATGCTATCTCACAGAAGAAGGAGGATGAGGCAACATTAGGCCTTAGGGAGTAATGGAGGACTTGGGAAGTGGGAAGGAAAAGGAATGGGTCAAATTCGACCGAGAATGCACTGAAACATGCACAGTGGAAGCCCAAACAAGGGTGAAAGTTACCCCTCTGACTCAGGTGCCCCTGATGGTCTTGGCCCCCTCCCTATTCCCCTGATTGGAGTGGAGGTACCTCACCCTATGGGACCTCCGAGAGGGACCTGCAAGACCTGGACCCCTACCAACCTTCCACAGAGGGGCCAAGAGCTGGGGAAGTAACATACTCGGAGGCCTACCCTGCAAAGGAAGGACCACCTGGGAGCCCGGATCCTAGGCCATAGGATTTGCTTCCCCAAGCATATCCAGTCAATCTGGCACCAGGAACTAATAGACACTTGGAATGGTATCCATGGGAAAGTAAGGACATTAAAGAGTGCTGCAAGGCAGTGGTGGAGGATGGCCCGAAATCTCCTTGGGCCCAGACCTTATTACAGGACATTGTTTATCACCCATGTGTCCCTAAGGACTGGCTGGATGTGGCCAAAGCCATCCTCACCAGTTCTCAGTTTATTAAATGGTGTGCTTTCTTTAAGGAAGAATGCAGAGTGTGGGTGGTGAATAACTGGCAGGTTCCACCCGAGATACCTATTACTTCTGCCATGTTAACAGAGACACGGGAAGGGCACTCCACTGGGCCCAACAGGCCACAATACCTGGTCAGTACTGTGACCAGGCGAGGCAGGCAGGACTTGCCGCATGGTACAAACTGGATGATGGGCCTACGGAGTCCCCCAGAGCAGGAGTGAGACAAAAACCTGGTGAGCCTCTAGCTGAGTTTGTAGACTGAGTCCAACAGAATATTAACTGCAAGCTGCAGCTAGGGAACCTCCGAGATCTGTTTGTAAAGCTGCTGGTCTGGGAAGGGATGAATGCAGACCACCACATGGCCTGTGCAGGATTGAGAGAGAGTTCCCTGAGCAGATGGATGGTGGCCTCGCAGGATGTGGGAACGCAACAGCACCAGTCCTAATCACTAGCTTTAGCCTTACAGGCTCAGACATCGGCAATGACTGAGGCTATTACCCATCACCTGCAGCCCAGGGCCAAGGAACCCCAATACCATTGGGGAGAGGGACTTGTTTTAAATGTGGGCAGGACGGGCACTTTAAGAGGGACTCTTTACAGCAATCCCCCACCAACTGCCCCCTACACCCTGCCCCAGGTGCAGGAAGAGATACCATTTGGAAAAGGATTGTCGATCCAAGTTTGATTTAGATGGAAAGCCTTTAAACTAGGGTAGAGGCATTCTCCAGCCTCATTAACTCAAGGAGGGACACCCTCTGCTGCAAAGCCCAGGCAGCCTCGTGGCAGGATGACCCAGGCCCATTGGACTGCCCCCCTGGTGGAGGGACCCCGCCCTATAATGAGTATTCTCATAACATAGGTGGGAAGCAGTTTCACTGCTTAACTGACACTGGGGCAAATCGAACCATACTCAGGGAGGAGGAAGTGCCCTTGGACTGGAAGCTTGCACCTGGGCCTCCGATATTGGGGGTAGGGGGCAACTCCCAGTCCAAAGAGATGGTCACCCTTATGAAATGGACTAACCCAGATGGAGAACAGGGAAAGATACTCCCTTTAGTGGCAAAGAACCTCACTGCCAATGTACTAGCTCAAAACATGCTAAGACAAATGGATGCTGTGTTCACTACAGACCATGGAGCATCCTATGATGATATCCTGGATGGGGAAGAAGCACAAAGGCTTAAACAGGATCTAGAGAGAATTAAGGAAAAGGATTTTTTTAACTTTCATAATTATAGAGAAGAACATAGTGGACCCACTCGGGTGCACCCCCAATCCTAAAGGCCACTCCCCCACCCCAGTACCTCCCATTAGGTGGAAGCCAGGAAGCCCTATCTGGGTGGAGCAGTGGCCATTGACCAAACCTAAACTTGTAGCCCTCCAACTTCTGGTGGAGGAACAGAAAAACCTTGGGCACATACTCCCTTCTGTGAGTCCTTGGACACATCCCTATTTGTTATTCAAAAAGGCTCTGGGGCTTGGTAAAAGAAAGGATGGAGCTAGTAGGACCTCCCCTAAGAAGCAGGCCCTGGACTCCTGCTATACCTTCAGAATATATCTTGGTTGTGATTGATATTCAAGTTTTTTTTAAAAAAAATATCCCCCTGCATCCACATGACTGCGAGAAGTTTGCTTTCTCCATCCCTTCTAGCCCGGCCTTTTGCCAACAATACTTGGCCACACTTTTGGGTCCTATTCTTGGTTCAGATACCTCCCTTGCCTATGCCTACATGGATGATATAATCCTGGGGCAACAAGACCCAGGCTGCCTGGAGGGCCTTCTGGCCCCTGTTCTCGCCATATTAAAAAAGGGGAGTTTTACCATAGCCCTCAATAAAATTCAAAAGGTACCTCCTTTTAAGGTGTTTGGAACCCACCTTACCTTGTCTCAGGCCAGGCCCTTAAGCCTTTGCTGGATATTCCAGCCTCTCTGACCTTAACCCAACTTCAGAGTCTCTTAGAGGAAATCATTTGGCTGTTGCCATGGGTTCCTGTCCCTAAAGATAGTTTTGTGCCCTTATTTGCCCTACTAAAAGACTGGATGCCCTACGAAGTTATTACAATTACAGACAGCCATCGGGCCATATTTTTGCAGTTCCAAGAAGCCCTGGATGCAGTTTCCCTGAGGAGGTATTCTATTTTTGACCCATTTACCTTTGGTTGTTTTTAGGTGTTACACTGATTTCTGCAGTTTTAATTCAAAGAGGGGAGCCATTAGAGTGGGTTCACACTCCCCTGGGGGGGCACACCTCGGGTGTACTCCCAGGCACACCAACTTGCTATTGTCAAGTGTAGGACCCAAGCCTAAAGGCATTATGGCTTGGATCCTCACTAAATTGTTTTTCTTTTTCGGGTGGCAGACGTTGAGTGGCTTAATTGAGCCAATGCTAGTCTTGCTCTCTCCTTGGAGGGGTTTCTAGGCCAAATTGACTGCATTGACCGGGAGCCTTTCCAGTCGCATGTGGCAGGCGCCGTGTCTTTTGGGAAAGGTAGTGCTGTCCAGACAGCAAAGCAAAAGCCTTGGCCTCATTCCTGCAGAACATGCAGGATTGGTTTTGTGAGCAGTTACTGAAGCATGATTGTGGGCTAGAGCAAAATGCCAGGCTGGCATCTTAAAGGATAGCAGTGTAGTGTTGTAGTTCTGGAGGTGGTGCTCTGAGCACTGGGTACTGTGCTTCATGTGGCAAGTCCTATGTCAGAAAGGAAGAATCCCAGAGATTGGTGGTGCCCTGGCCGGCCTTGCCCAGCCCTGAGGTCTGAGACCATGGCTGAGCTTGGCGCTGTCTTTGGGTGGGAGCCGGGCACAGTGGCTGGTGGTTGTGGGCAGGCTGGGGGAGGGACTGCCTGCAAAGCCTCCGGGAGGCAGTAGCTGAACCGAGTCTGAACAGAGAGAAAGGATTTTTGGCAGAGAACAGTGCTGAGAGTGTAAGCTGTACCTGAACAGGAAATCTGCTTGCCACAGTGTTGCACAGGATGGGACTCAGTCTCCCCTTCCTGAGGGGTACAGAGTGGCCCTGTCATGCAGCGCTCCCAACCCACCCCCAGCTCCTATCTTGTTCTCTATGCTGGCCATATGGGAAAACTCTGGGTACTGACAGCAAGCTTGGGTATCTTGGGGCCGAGATCCCAGGGTGTTGGGGCCCAGGGTAGGCTGTGATGGGAATATCCTGACCCTACAGACACCATCTACAATGAGGATGAGGTCCTTCTGGCCCTAGCTGAGCAGCTAGGAACCATCACCAGCCTGATGGGGGGCCCAGAGAATGTGCACTGCCTGCTGGTGAGTGGCATGTAGGGTTCCTGTTCCCATCCCCAGGGCAAAGACAGGAGCCGTGGAGCCATGTTGGGAGTGGGACGGGGTGCTGTCCTGGGGTATGGCCTCAGGGCTGGAGGGCTGAGCAGAACATCAGTGCCACCCCACTGACCCGCCCCTGCAGCCCCCACTGGAGTCACTGGCCATGGTGGAGGAGATGGTGGTGCAGGCAAGGTCTGGAGTCCTTGTGGCCAGAGCCTTGTAGCAATGAAAGGGAATCCTGAATTAGGAAAACCATCCGAAAGATGGAATCAGGTAGGAGTTTAGTCTACTTTTTCCATGAGGAGGTGGTCAGGGTAACGATGTAGATTTCCTCCAGGTGACTGTCAGGCTGTAGCAGCAGCTGCAGAAGGGTCTCTCAGTGGCTCCAAGGGACTGTCACACCTCGTGCTGGGCTGTAAATTTCTACACAGACTGGTTAAGGATACAAGTAATACATAGGCTTGGTAGGGTGTGGCCCCACTAGTTTTTAAGACTGTTCAGATGATAGCCCAGGACAAATTACCAAGATGACAACCTTTTTAACTAGATAGTTTTTTTTTAAAAATAAGGCTGATTTTTTAGGAAGATATAGAGGGCTCAGGCCTGTATTAGTATTTTCCGTGTCTTTTTTTGTGTGTGTCTATTTTGTCACATTTTTTTGATGACTCTGGTCCCTTGTTTTATTTATTTATTTTTTTTTTGGTCCAGTCATGGGCCTGAACTCTGGGCCTGGAGGCTGTCCCTCAGCTCTTCAGCTCAAGGTTAGCATTCTACCACTTGAGCCACAGTGCCACTTCCAGTTTTTTCTTTTTGTTTATGTGATGCTGAGGAATCAAACCCAGGGCCTTAAGCATGCAAGGCAAGCACTCTACCACTGAGCCACCTTCCCAGCCCTGGTCCCTTGTTTTAAAAAGAGGAAGATAGGCAAAGATTCATCTTCTGTAACTTCTTCAAGCTGACTCAGGAGAGTTGATCCTACCTACCCAGGAACCTATAACCTTAGTCTATTTTACAAAGAGGTTTACCAGGGTTAGATGTCATTAAGAAAAATATTTTAACTCTTTTTTTTTGGGGTTCCGGTCGTGGGGCTTGAACTCTGGGCCTGGGCACTGTCCCTCAGCTCTTCAGCTCAAGGCTAGCGCTCTACCACTTGAGCCACAGCCCCACTTCCGGCTTTTTTCCTTTTGCTTATGTGGTGCTAAGGAATCGAACCCAGGGCCTCATCCATACAAGGCAAGCGCTCTACCACTGAGTCACCTTCCCAGCCCCAAATATTTTAACTTTTGATAAATGCTGGACGTTTTTTTTAGCTACGGCAGTGTAGCTTGTTTAGCACTTTGGTTTGTAAAAGCATCTTTAGAAGGACCTCTAGTGACCCTAACAATGCCTAAGTTACCTGTGCAGGCCTTTAGACAGATGTTAATAGAAACACACTCTCAGGTTTACAAACTTTTTTCTTGAGCAGATAAATTTTATGTAGCAGGAGTTAGCTCAAAAGTACTGCCTATTAGGGCTTTGGGCACATACAGGGGTTGGGATTTCAACCATCCCCCACATGTTATGACTTTAGCTTTTTAGTACTATCACAGATTAATGACAAGTTTCTGTCCCTACAAGGTAGATAGTCATGGACTTTAGGCATGCTTACAAACTATCTTCCCATGACCTCCTGGCTCTGACCAATTTTTGAAGGTTCATGCACAAATGACTCTGGGATCCGACATTTCTGTCATCTAAGCAGTGGCTTACTGCCTCTGGAGGCTCCTTCATTCCTCTTGTCCCAGGAATGACTTCTCTACACTGGGATAAATGCCTCATTGGTATTTCCCTTAGCTGGTCGCTGGACTTGAACTCGGGGCCTGAGTGCTGTCCCTCAGCTCTACAACTCAAGGCTAGCACTCTGCCACTATGAGTCCCAAAACAACTCTGCTTGCTCTTTCAGCATTCTGCTGGCTGAGTAGAGGTGACAGTCACACAAGGACCTTTTTCTGCCCGGGCTGGCTTTGAACCAGTTTGCAGATCAATGAGTCTTATAAAAAGCCACTTTACTCCAATTAAAAGCAACAAGGTGGTCAACATAGAAGTAGCTTTTAAGCATGCTCTTACCTGGAACTTATTAAGAGCTAAAGTTACATCTGACAAACTTATAAGACTCCTCTGTGCTTTGTTCTTGGCTTGCTGGAAACTTAAAAAACCTATAAGAGAAACTGGAATAGCAATTAAGCAATTATTTTCGTAATCTTAATTTTTCCACTTTGAGACAAATGTTAAGAACAATTTTACTTTTAAACTTTATACCCAGAAATGCATTCCTATTTTTTAAGCCTCCTATTAATCTCTTTTATTATTTTATACTTTAGTTTTTAGTTACAATAAAAAAAAACCGTTAAAATCTTGAGGCCAAGTGTCACTTATTGTCTCTTGGCTGCTTGTTTTAAAACTGATACACATTAAAACTTTTAAATCAAATTACAATTTTTCCTTAATTCAAGAATTACAATCACCATCACTGTACCAAAAGCTAGACTTAACAGCTTTATGACTTTTAAAAACATATCCTAATTGTAGAACATCATTGAAAGCAAGTCATATTATACAAATACATTTTTTAACCTTCTTTTTAAGTCCAAGGGGCAGTTTTAGCAATACTAAGCAGATGATCACATCACTAATTTTTACCATCATGTTTCTAGTATTTCTCTGTAAAGAAAAAGGACAGAACAAAGCTGGGCCACTTGGCCCCTCCTATGGAATAGGCAAGCACCTAGTCTCACTCTTTAGGGTAAGATGAACTCTGTTTGTGCCAGTTTGTCCTCTTTTACCATGTGTAGACTCCTCCTATGGCCCGTCCCACCATGTATGACCAGCTGAACTGCACTTTTGCCTGTTTACCCCTTGTCCCTAAAGATAGGTCTTTTGTTGGCTTTTAAGTTTTTTCCTTTTCTTATCTCTTGGTTTTTGAATGAAAATACACAGTTTTAGACAGACAGAACAGGGAATGTCTTTGACAGTGTTAAACAAACTTTTATTTTTAAACTTTTAATATTTATCCCCAAATTTTAGCCAAGAGAACTAAATTCCAAACAGCCAAGGCATTTTTGTTGAGCCAAATAACTTGATTACAGTGTAAACAGACTTATGCATTTTAAAATACCAGAATTTTTAATTTTCTAAGTTAAAAAATCCTTAAAAAGTCATTTAAAACAATGGGAAAATTCTTAAAAATTTTAGTAATGTCCAAAGCTCATAACCTTTTGAATTTTAAACTTAAACTTACCCAATTGTTACAGCATGCTGATAATTTTTCCATTGAACATGTTCACAAACACATACAAAATGCACACAGATCTTAAAGCGCGAAAAAATCAAAATCAGTTGTACGTACATTTAAAACTGGTATCAATTTTAAAACAGAACTAGACAAGACAACAACCAAAGGCTGAGTTGGGGGCTAATGGGCCCCCAGTTTATCCCTACCTCAGAAAACATAGCAGAAAATACACTGAAGTAAACAAGATAGACAAATGGCCACAAAGACAAAATCAGGTCTCAGTGAATGGCGCGACATCTCACCACAATTCACAAGTGGGACTCAAATCCACTTACCAGGGGACTCAAATCCCCTTTACTCGCCTCCGGAGGATTTTTCTTTTAGATTCCTGCAAACATTGACCCAGGGGCCTTCCAAGGTGGAGGAGAATTCCCAGTCATCTTGGGGCAAGTGAAAAAAGTCCCTAGCAGCCGTCCCCTCAGACTGACAGGTTCTCCCCCATACTCAGACACCCTGGGCCAAGGCCCGAGGCTAAGATCTTGCTGGTGACACTTGCAGGTGGTCAGTGGCAGTTTCATCAGGCTGCGAATTCTCCCTGCCAGCCCTTTTAAGTTATTTTTAGATCCTCCAGATTTTTCACCCCTCACCACTCCTTTACTTCTGGATCCAGAGAGGGTGGAAAAGGTGGCAGTGAAAGGGAGAGAAAGGGTTCAGTTTAAAGTGTAAGTAACAAAGAAGGAGCTAGAGAGAAACAGATATTGAAGGGGTGTTAGCCAGCCTACACCGGGCTCTCCCATGAGGATGAATCTGAGAGAAGAAACATTCCAAGAATTCCAAAATACATACACACAAACATTGAGACAAAACACATTTACAGCATGCACGTTGTAGACTGTCAGACAGAAAGTGCTAGACTAAGGAGGGCCCAAATGTCCCCACTAGTGGATAGTTTACCCTGATGGGGATCCGGGGGATGTCTCCCACTGGCCCAGTTGGCTGTCTTTAGCGCGTCCGCTAAGACCCTTGCCAACCCCAATACAGAACCTGCAGGCTACACAGATACCAGACAATTACAAAGCAGCAATGTTTTAACTTACAAGCCATTTGCATCATAGTGTCCCTGAATCCTTTTGTCCATTTTTTTTTTTGCTATGTTTCTAAACTAATGACTCCTTACTCTGAGAACCAATGGCATACTTCCTTGACAAAGCAAACGAAACTCTCTAACTGACTCTGTCCAACTTTCACTCCTCGAGCTTGAAGCATGCCCTAAAGAGCCTGCACATATAATGTACAGCTGTTACCTTGCCCCATAATTTCTTACTCCTGACTATACTATCACCTGCTCTTTTTCTCCAGACACATCCTCTTACCTTAGCAGGGGCCTCTGCCTTGATGCCAGGTTTTCAGGTCCCTGTTCGGGCGTCACTTACCGGAGCCTGCAGGCAACAAAAGGGAATCCTGAATTAGGGGGCAAGGATGCGGAAAAATAAAGACTTAAGACAAAGGATGCGGTCGGGAGGTCTGCAGCTCAAGACTGCAAAACCGTTTATTTTTAACTTTCCCTAATATATACAATTAGAAGTCAAGAGGTAACATAAGGTTACAATAGTCCAGAAAAACAAGGAAAATTTCAGTAAAAACAGAGTGCAGTAAAAACAGGACAAGGTCAACTGGTAGAAAGTAAAACAAACTCTGCAGACATAGCAAAGCAACTCCAGGTACCTGGTGTTCTTCAAGAAAGCCAGCTCCTTGTATGTGCCTTCAAGTGAGCACCAGGGTCAAGATGACCTTTAAACTTTACTGTCAGCTCCCAAAACCTTTTGAGCCATCTCCCACGAGCTCTAGGCCTCTGACCTCGAAGTCCACTTCATGCTGCTGGTGAAATGGCTGGTGGGGGCAACTAGTTCACCTCCCGCACCTCTGCTTGTGGCGTCTTCTCCGTCTGCTACCCAGGAGTGTCCAGCGCTGTGAAGGCAGAGCTCCCCCAGTGAGTCCCGGGCTCCCCTGCCACCACCTGCCCCACCACCCCTGTCCTGCCCCCTCGGGACAGCTCAACTGCTGGGCCTCAGTGGCAGTCCCCTCCCCCCCCCAACAGGTTTGTGAATGAACAGTAACCCTACCTGCTGCTCCCTTGACCTGCCATGGCTGAAGTCCCCCCTCTTCCTCTTCCTATTATCCTGCGTGAAGCCTCCTATACTCTAGGCAGCAACAAGCATGGTGCCCAGGGGTCCACCCCCTCTGATCTCTCCTGGCTCCGAGTTCGTCCTGCCCAGCATGTCTCATCCCTCCTTCATATTGACCATAGTCACCAGGTGCCGCTGTGAATGAAGCCAAGTCAGGAGCTTGCTGTGAGCTCAGATCGGCAGGTGTGCGTCAGGTTAACAGGAGTCGGGGGTCCAGACACCACATGGCAAGGACACAGTGGACAGGAAACAATATGGTAGCGCAGAACTGAGGGTGCTCAGGAAGAAAGGAGGAGACAAATATGGAGAGAGACGTCCTGAATGTGCGAACTCTCCAGAAGTAATGAGTCCAGGAAGGGCTGCATGTCAGAGTGAAAACGGAAGGCTGTGCTTCCAGTGGACTGCAGGAGTGCATGGGGTGCAGAGGCTAACCTTGAGCTGAAGAGATGAGGGACAGTGCCTAGGCCCAGAGCTCCAGCCCCACGGCCAACCAAAAAAAAAAAAAAAGTGGAAAAGCATGTGGAGCGTTGCTGAGCGCTGTGGGGGAGGGGAAGCACGGGGCGTGGGTTGTCTTGGATTTGGATCATGCTCAAGACAGAGTGTGAGGTGGGTGAAGGGTGGGGTGCTCCTGGGGAGCTGGTGTGAACAGGGGGTGGGGTGGGGACAGGGAAAGCCTGCGTCCCCTCAGCAGGCAGGGAGCTGGTGGAGGGTGCGCGCTGCCCCTAGGCTACGAGGCTAAGTCCACATCCACGCTCTCCAAGGTAACACAGACAGGGAAGACCTCTGGGGACGGGAATACCAGGGGTCAGGAGAGGACCAGGTGTGTGTGATGTTAATAATGACACCAGACAGCTCTCCAAGGAGACCCCAGCATGTGTGTGCTGGGTGGAATGACTTTTGGCTGCATAAGGACATGGGCGTGGAGGGAATCTGGTTAAAGCCAGTGTGAGGGGAGGGAGTGCATGGACAGCAGGGCCTGTGGTTCAAGCCTTTCTGTGGTGGGGTGGCTGTGGGAACTTCAGGATCAGGAGGAGGCGCCTAGCTCAGAGCCCACAGTCCACTCATCTCCTGGCATAGTCCCTGGATGGCTCCTGGAGGCAGGCCTGCCATCTGCTTCCTTTCCTTTTCTGTGCCCATCCCAAGAATTGAACTCAGGGCCTGGGGCATGTCCCTGAGCTTTTGTGTTCAGGGCTGGTGACTGTCTCCAGGGCATCAGTGCTACTTCTGGCTTGCTGTCACCCTGAAATTCGTTCCTGAGAAGAAAAGGGTAGAGGTGGAGAGCCCTGGACCAGAGGCCCTCCTGTCATTCAGCACAGCAGCCCTGACCTGCACCCCAGATGCTGTGGTAAGGTGGCCTCACAAAAAGGGACATGAGGAGCACTGCAGGAAATTTCACAATAGCCAAGCAAGAGACTTTCTCAAAGAGCCTTCGTGTTACAACAATAACTTTACATTAAAAACTGTGCTTTTTCAAAAGTACACTTAATGTCCTTGTTGAATTAGCAGAAATTCTAGAAATATGTATCATAGACCACACAGAAAAAGAAACAGTTGTGAAAATAAATTATGTATAAGAAATAAACACGGACAAGACTAAGGGAGTAACTGTCAGGAAGGAGCCTTGATGTTTGTGGTCAGTGCTACACCAGCAGGACTTCCTTCCTTCCTTCCTTCCTTCCTTCCTTTCTTTCTTTCTTTCTTTCTTTCTTTCTTTCTTTCTTTCTTTCTTTCTTTCTTTCTTTCTTTCTTTCTTTCTTTCTTTCTTTCTTTCTTTCTTTCTTTCTTTCTTTCTTCTTTCCTTCCTTCCTTCCTCTTTGCTTCCTTCTCCTTCTTCCTTCTTTCCTTCTTTCCTACCTACCTTCCTTTGTTTCTTTCTTCCTTCCTTCCTTCCTTTTTTGCTGGCTTTCCTTCGCTCTCCACGGTCTGTCTCTGTCTATCTGTCTATCTGTGTCCCTCATTTTCTCTTTCCTTCTTTGTGCCAATCGTGGGGCTTGAACTCTGGCATCTCTTCTATCCCTGGAACGATTTTGCTCAAAGGTAGTGCTCTATCACTTCAGCCAGAGCACCACCTCCATCTTTTTTTTCTTTTAGTGGTTTATTGGAAACAAGAGTCTCAGAGAGTTTTCTGCCTAGACTCGTTTTGAACTGTGATTCTTATATCCCGCCTCCTCAGGAAATCAGAACACAGCCATCAACCACTACCATCCAGCTGCTATTTTCTTTCCAATTACTTTATTCTCCAGAACAGAAAAGGCTTTAAGAATGATTTGCTTCATTGCATAGGGAACTATTAAAGAGAGAAAGAAAAAATCAAAAGACTCACAATAGAATTAGGAAAACATGTTAGGTGAATTTAACCAGTTTATCTTAAGCTTGACACCACCAACACATAATGGGGCAGATTCTCTGGAAGAAGTTGACATGATCTAATAAGCATTATTTCAAATTTTAACATTTCCACTTTCATATAATTTTGTGGGCCAGCAAAATAGAGACAGATGAACACACACACAGATATATAGCACACAAATGTGCATGTGTGGACATGTGTGCACACTTCTATCTCTCAGCAGCTGACTTTTATCTAGGTGTGGAGATTGTTGAATGGCCAAGCAAAGTTCAGCAGAGATGCAAGCTTGGTGGTCCTCAGGGGAGGACCTGGTTCTTCTTTGTGCAGGTGAAGAGGAGGCTGCAGGGAGTGGAGTGTCCGCTCATGAGCAGGAAAGGACTGAGGGCTGGGAAACAGCCCATAGCAAATGCTGCCATATGGTGCAGCACAGGGCTGGGGTTGTAAATCACAGACATGCAAATCTGACAGATGAAGGACACCGTATAAAAGGAGACAAAGGCGCTCACCAGGAGGAGGACGCTTATGATGGCTCTGGACTCGAGAGAGGCTCTGGTGGAGACACTCGTCCTCTGGATGTGTCGCATTTTCTGCTTGTGTCTGTACAGGACAAAAAGCATGGAGGTGCTGCCCCAGAGCATGAGCCCCAGACACAGAACATCAGGCACCGACAGTATGGCCATGTACAGCACATCAGCAGCTGGATCGTGACGCACGGAAGAACAGTATCCATAGGACTTTAAGCTCGTCATGTTGTCATGCGCTTTGGGTCCAGTCATGTACATAAGAAAAATAATGCTCACCAGGAGGAAGACCCCCCAGCTGAGGTAGATGGTGGAGACAATGTGCTTGTGGGCTCTCCCCTTCAGCCCTGCCCACCTGGAGTCCCCCTGGCTGATGCTGACAGCAAGGAAGATGCTGAGGGAGCAAGTGCTACCCATCGACACTCCCCTGCTCACTCGGCAAAGATAGAAGAACATTTTGCACCCCACATCATTGAAGAAAATTCTCCAGCCCCAAACCTCCATGGTTTGGGGAACACCCCTAAATAGAAGAGTTAGGAGGTTGGCCACAATTAAGTGCCTAAGAATCAAGTCTGTGGCTCTCATCCTGTTCCCCATGCAGGAAAGGAATAGATAATGGGAGAGAAGAGACAAATTACCCACAAACCCAACCACAGTCTGGCCTAAGAGGATCACTCCCATAAGCACATGGGTATCTCCCATCCCCTCTGTTCCTTGAGTCTCATCCAGACCCTCTGGCCTGGGAAACTGAGGCCTGCATGGTTCCAAGGGAACTCAACATTCTCCATCCAGCATTCAGACCACCAGAAATACTTTCCTAATGTATCTCATGTATTAGGAAAAATCCAATTCTATTCATC
Source organism: Dipodomys spectabilis (assembly GCF_019054845.1). Lineage (NCBI taxonomy): Eukaryota > Metazoa > Chordata > Mammalia > Rodentia > Heteromyidae > Dipodomys > Dipodomys spectabilis. Next base: position 840,234 of record NW_024870943.1, read on the forward strand.
CATGGAGAAGAGGAAGATGGCATGTTCATGGAAATGGGTGAGCCTGGAGAAATGGCATGAAAGGAAGGTGAGTCAGGTTCTGAGATGAAGACGGCTCCATTTCTCCTCTGTAGAATCAGATCTAAGATTCTAAACAAGCAAGGCTCTAGTGGTTCAAGCCTGTAATCCTAGCTACTCAGGGGCTGAGACCTTGGATTCCCAATTCAAAGCTAGCCCAGAGAAGGAAAGTCTGTGAGACTCTTTTCTCCAGTTAAGCACCAGCAAACCAGAAGTAGACCTGTGGCTCAAAGTAGTAAAGGCCTAGCTTTGAGCAAAATGGGTTCAAGGAACATGGGCAAGACTCAAGTTCAAGCTCTCTGACTAACTAAAGGAGGAAACTTGAAACATGGGTGACACATACCCATGGTCACATGCACTTATACCTCAATACACTGGCTGCGGGCGTGGGTCCTAGGTGTCACCCTTTCCTCAACACCGAGCCCATATTGCACAGAAGAAATACCAGGAAGATGAACCAGGTCTGTGGTGGGGATGGTGCGGGAGAAGGAAGAGGTGAATGACAGATAACGAGAGGGGCAATTTTAGGTTCAAATGCCATTCTAGAGTCGCTGATGGGAACACATCTTCCCCAGCCCATGGACATTCAGGATTCCTCCTCACTTGTCATAAACCAGGACAGACTCTGTTAGGAAGAAGAAGGGAGGAATCAACAGAGCTTGGGGGTGGGGGCCCTAGAACCCCAGTTCTTTTCACTGTCCTAGCCCTTTCCTATCCTTTCCTGTGGCTTTGTTATGCATCCAGGATCAATGCAGAATCCCTGATCCTAAGGTGATACCTTACCCAGAGTTGGGAACCAGGGGTCTCTCCTGCAGGCTGCGCCTTTCCAGTGGCAGTGAACACAAGTGCTCGCCTCTTCTCTCAGGATATGCGTGGCAGGGCGGGTCATTTCTGAGATGCACATGGGCACTTCAGAGCTTCAGAGGGCTACTTAGATAGGGGTCCAGGAGGGTGGCAGCTGTGGTCGTCTCCTGCGGGAGTGGTGATTTTCCCTTCACCTGGGGTGGCAAGCCAAGTTCTCAGTAAACTTTTTCTTTTCCCCCATGTGACAATTATCAAGACACTTTTCACTTTCTTGTGGGTGCTTCTCCAGGGGACAGGGGAGTGGTGCAGTCGCTTAATTCTCCTGGATTCCAGTAGGCTGGCAAGAGACACTAAGGCCTGAAGCGAGATGACTGTAAACAATCTCAGCGGTGTATAAGGCATGTGTCCCCAAAGATTCTTACCCAAAGTGTCTCTTCCCTTTTTTTTTTCCAGTTCTGAGACTTGAACTCAGGGTTTGGGCACTGTTCCTGAGCTGCTTTTGCTCAAGGCTAGCACTCTACCACTGGCGCCACAGCACCATTTGTCTTTTTTCATGTGTGTGCTGCTGAGGAATTGAACCCAGGGCTTCATGCATGCTAGGCAAGCACTCTACCCCTGAGCCACCTTCCCAGCCTTCCTCATCTCAGTCTCCTTTTGTTTTATCATCATATATGGTGTTAGAAAAGAAAAATGGAACCCTGTACTGATGCAATCTCAAGAGCCTGATATCAGAGAATCAAGGTGCAAAGCCAGCCTGGTGAAGAAAGCACATGAGATTCTTATCTCCAATTCTTATCTCCACTCTCTGGTGGTAGAGTGCCTGTCTGGAATAAAAGAGCTCAGCAACAGCATCCAGGCCCAGAGTTCAAACCCCTGGACTGGCCCAAAAGAAAGAAAGAAAAAAGAATGAGACATTTCTGTACAGGAATTTCTTTGGCAATAATGGCCATTTTTTTCTTAAAATGTTTTCATCCCTAGAGACCCCATTTGGAGATTAGAAGTAAGTATTTCATGCATATTCCTGAAAGCAGGTTGATCTCTTTTCATACCTGGTCGTTTCTGAGGAGGTAGCTTCATTCTCTAATTCCCTACTCATTTTCATCATTAGCAGTGGTGATTTTGAAGCAGAAATTTGTCACTGTGCTCAGGAGAGGATCAGCAGTGACTCCTCACCCTGGGTTTCTGGTCTACCTCATTGCATGGACTCCATTCCTCACCTGGACCCTACTGGTCTTGCTGACAATTCCTCTGCCTTGTTTTTGTCTGTTTCAAGAACATGCATTTACCTTTCTGTGTCTGACTTCTTGCATTTCCCACAGCGATCTGTAGTTCTACACATGTGGCAGCACATGACAGGATTTCCTTCTTGTTCCTGGCCTATTCGTACTTTGTGATGAAAATAGGCTACATCTTTTGTGTGTGTGTGAAACATCTTTTTCTTAAACAGCAAAGCAGAAATGCAACACCATATTAAATATTTGTAAAATTAGGTGACAAAAGGGATGCAAAAGGGATGTTTGCAGTATGACTATTACATCTTCATATAGTTAAAGGCATTTATGAAATCTTACACTAACACATAAGATTATGCCATGATTAAAGTAGTTCAAATCTAATAACCATAAGCTATATTAGTGGATCTCGTTTCCTAGTATAATCTCTTAATATTACCGCTGATATTGATTGGTTTACCAAATGGAATCTATGAACTAAATTTTTAGAAATTGTTATGAGAATGACGAAAATTCTACCAACCAATTAGTTGCCTTTACAGAGTGAGATAAAAATACTGAGCTTACCAATTATTATACAAATAAAATTATCTCATTCGTGATTCTAATACCAGTATACTCTTCAAGGAATTTGGTAACAGTTAATTGACTAGGTACAACAAATAAAACTTGCAACCAAAACCTAGAGTTGGAATAGCATAGCATGTGGTGTATGTAAGATCAGTCAAAATTAACCCATTTTCATATATTTATATTTATATATATTTATTCACTGGAAATCTGTTCTGTGCCAGACACAATACAAATCTGGAGTGAAAACATTTGGAGTTGGTTGCTACATTTATCACATTATTCATTACCTATTTCTATGTATTCCTCCCAGACTTTCTACTTCCAATCGATACATAACCAAAATTCTTTTTTTTAGAGGAGGGGTTCCGGTCGTTGGGCCTGAACTCTAGGCCTGGGGGCTGTCCCTCAGCTCTTCAGCTCAAGGCTAATGCTTTACAACTTGAGCCATAGCACCACTTCCGGCTTTTTTCTTTTTGCTTATGTGGTGCTGAGGAATGGAACCCAAGGCCTCATACATGCAAGGCAAGCACTCTACCACTGAGCCACCTTCACAGCCCATAACCAAAATTCTTATCTTTTCAGATAGCAAGTGAGTTATTTGGTGCAAAAGTAAGCTGGTTTTTTGTTTTTAAACAGATCTCAATTTGATAATTTAGTTTCAACTTAAAATCCTCTTTATAGCCCAAATCTGTTTTCAAATGGTTAAAGAGAAACCACCACTCCTATCTTATTATTAGAAAGTACAACTGACAAACTTTAGGCAAGGTTTTGGTTAACTTCAGGACTTACAGATCAGATTACTGTCGGGTGATTACTACTCCAAGCACTTTTACAAATGTGAAACTATCTTGACTTAGGAGAAGGTAAATGGGGAGGATGAGGCAGATGGAGGAGAGGCACACAATGATGAACAGGTACATACATACAGCTGTGCATTCAGTACATGATTTTGGTCACATTTTCACAACATGGTTATTTTCTTGAATATCTTACTAAGTAAGCATGTAATAAAAGCAAATTCAAAAAAACATTCATTTTCAAGTTTCATAAATATATGCAATTCTAATTATAAAGTCTCTACAACACATCTGCACATTTTCTTAGACTAACATAATACCCAGACTCATGAAAGTCCCCTGTTAAGTAGTTAATTTTGCCTAGATTTGAAATTATTTTTATAAACATTCAATGAAGCCACAAACAAAGATACTGTAACGTTTGGAATCTTTCCAGGTTTTAAAGGGGGGAGAGAAGGAGGGTGGGGGAAGGGATGGAGAGAAGGAAAAGGAGAGAGAGGGAGAGAGAAGCAGCAATTCCGTAAATGAGAGGGGAACTCAATCCCTTACTTTCTTTTGCCTTTCATGTCAGTTGTTTGGAAAACACTAGAAGCAGACATGAGGTTTTCTATATATTGTCCAAAAACGTGGTCTCCTGATTTTAGCTTCAGGATTTCTTCCTTAACTGCATCTACTCTTCCTGAGAGATCTTCAAGTGTGTGTTGGAGTTCCAACACTTGATTCATGTCGTGCTTTTTTCTCCAGTTCCATCTGATTTTCAGCATCAACATCCATGTCAGCGTTCATCATCCTGGACACTGAACTGTGCCTCAGATTGAAAAATCCTGATGAAAGGTCCTCAGAGGCACCCGGAGAGGTGGTATCTCAAGATCACGCCTCTGGCCGGGGACTCCAGCACTGACTGACTAGGCTACATCTTCTTTATGCATTCATCCACAGTTAGGCCTCTGACTCCAGTGCTCTAAACGTGGCTGACTTTGCTCCACATGACCATTTTCAGTTTCACTCATTTCTCTGCAGACACCATGGAGCTTCTGGGTTGTTTCTTGGCTGTGGTGAATAGTGCCATGGTAGATATGGTGTTCAAGGACCTACATATTCTTGAGAATATGCCTAAATATTTCATTTTCTATTGTTTTTTTTTCTGTCCATTGTGGGGCCTAAACTCTGGGCCAGAGTGATGTTCTTCAGCTCTTCAGCTCAAGGCTAACATTATACAACTAGAGCCACACCACTACTTCTGGCTTTTTCTGCTTAGGTGATGCTGAGGATTTGAACCCTGGTCATCATGCATGCAATACAATCAGTCTACCACTGAGCTACTTCCCAGCCCCTCATTTTCTATTCTTTTTTTTTTTTGGTCAGTAATGAGGCTTGAGCTTGGCCTGGACACTGTCCTTCAACTCTTCAACTCAAGGCTATGGCTCTAACATTTGAGCCACAGTGCCACTTCAGGCATTTGCTGCTTATGTGGTGCTGAGGAATCAAACCCAGGGCCTCCTGCATGCAAGGCAAACAGTCTATCACTGAGCCACTTTCCCAGTCCCTTTTTTGCTTTTAAAGACAGGGTCTCAACTCTGTAGTCCAGGCTAGCCTTGAACCTAGTATCCTCTTGCCTCAGCCTCCTCAGTGCTGGCATTTCAGGTGCACATCACTAAGCCCAGCTGCATTATTTACCTAACTCTTCATCAGTTCCATTGTGATCCCAAAGAGATGCATAATGCCTTGATGAGAGGCTCATCTGCAGGGAAGCTCTCAGTCACTCTTCGCCTTCCCGGGATGTGGGGCCTACTCTTCACCTCAGTGCAGCTTCCTGGTCTGCCATGCCCTGGGGGAGGAGGCCTTCTGGGCCTACCAGGGTTAGCTGGTCTCAGTGATGTCACTGCACTCAGCGCATGTGATGTCATTGTTTTCCATGCACTGGAGCTAGGCAGGAGAAGCACACAGGGAGTGTTTGCGGTCCACTGCAGTGGTCGCAATTGGAGCTTTGGGGTTAGGAACCTGTATACACAGGCTGGCCTGGGCGGGTGTCCCTTGCTCCCAGCCTGGTTTCCTCAGAGGAGGGAGGGTCTCCCTGCTGCTTCTCTCCTCATATGAACACACGACAAGAATTTGATGCCCCTGTTCTCTGGGGCTGCTGGGAAATAGCCTCACCCAGTGGCTTACATTCACAGATACTATGGGGATCCACTCTGAGCTCCTCTCCTCACTTCAGGCCCAGTTATGGTTCTTGATTTTCTTGGGCTTATGGGTGTATCCTCAGCCTCCAACTGCCTCTGTTCCCAGACTGTGCCCTCTGTGTGATCGTTTCTCCGGAGTAGAAAGCAAGCATTTCCTTTTTTTCTTTCTTTTTTTTAATCTGAGATTAGAACTTCAACTGGGTATCTGATGCTTTTGCTCACTGGCTGGTGCTCTACCACCAGAGCATTTCCTTATGCAACAGCAGACACAGCCCGGCCCTTCTAATTTGGTTCAGTTCTCACCCTAATTCCCCTGCTGCAGATGTGAAGGCCCAGGTTGCTTGCTGTGTTTCTGACTCTGCCCCCACATGCAGCTGATCAGCTCAAAGGAATCAGGACCAGGGACAAATCCTCATGGGTTCACCATAAAGGATGCTACTGAAAAGATGTGTATGGCAATGCCCCGGGAGCCGAGTGTCTTGCCTACACTCCCTACACTCCACAAACCCTCACATCTTCAGCTCTCTGGAAGCTCTCCAAAACCTCTCGTTTTGTTCTTTTTTTTTATGCAGACTTCATTGGATGGGGAAGACTGTGTCAAAGTGTGATCAAGCAGAAAGGGTGTGACAGGGTGCTGACAAGGCCAGGCTGGGGGCCTAGCAGTGGCTCCACCTGCACCCTGTGGCCCTCCTGTTGTCACGTGGGGCTGAACCCATTCCGTAACGGGTCTTGGGATGTACCATCAGACACTGGTCAGGATTCTGCTGCGATGGCTCTGAGATGGAAACGCTGGGCACAGTAATTACCATGGCCCTCTTCAGAAACAAAGCTCAGGTTCTATGGCCTGCATTCCAGAGGGAGTTAATGAGCCAGAAACTGTGCACCCAGAACCACTTGTACAGTCTCAGGTTCCCATTCACCCATGGTGTTGCCCACAACATGGCTGAGGTTGCCCCTCTGTTGTCATTGTTATTTTGAGAAAAGATTTTACTATGGTTTTGAAGTCACAAATCTTCCACATCAGTCCACTGAGTACTGGGATTACAGGTGTGCATCAGCATACCTGACTTTTGTTTTTGTAGTAATACTATGCTATTGTTTGTTCTCTCATCATCACCATTAGCCACAAGTCTTGTGTTTAAATGCATGCTCCGCCAGCCATCCTCTTACTTCTGTGAGCTAGCTAGAGGTTCTGCCTTATGCTGTGCCTCACAGGATTGACGTTGTGAGCCAGCGTAGCACCTTGTACAATTGCTTTGAGGGTTCAGTGAAGTCGCAGTGTGTGTGCCTTGTCTAGGGCCTGGCCCAGAGCATGCATGCGTGCATGCTAGGCTGTGGCTGCTACTAAGTGGAGTATGTGGTGTAGTAGCCAGTGGTGGGCAGCGTGTCTGATCTTAAGTGAACTCGGAAAGTGCACTGTTTCTATTGAACTGTGAGCTCCAGGTCAGAGGAGGGCATGGTGGGTGTGCTGAGCGTCTGCTCCCAGCACTGTGGAGCTCTCTTGAGTCTGGGATTACTGACATTCTCCCTCCTTGTTCTCTCCTCAGCTTCACCTCAACAGCATCAAGAAGCTGTCCACCATCGCCTTCGCCCTTGGAGTGGAAAGGACTTGAAGTGAACTCCTCCCCTTCCTTACAGGTGGGTACTCGTGGGGCCCAGTGCAGTGGGGATGCCTGGAGATGGCTTCTGCTTAATAAGAGAAGCCCTTGACAGAGGCCCTAGATGATGGGGTACAGAGGCTGAGGGGCAGGTAGACAAGCTTTATGTACTGCAGGACTGTGTTGAGGGGAAGGCTGAGGAAGAGAAAGGTGGAGGCAGGATGTCCTCTTGAAGGTCTGCTGGAAAGCAGCCGCAGACCCGGAGTGAGACTCCCAGCCTGAGACCTGCTTCGGGCTCTGCCAGGTGGACACAGTCGTGTGACTCATACTAGAGACATGGAGAGCGTTCAGTCCGTTTAACACCTAAGTGTCAGCTGGGAGGACAGTCTCATCAGACAATGTTCTGCCTGCATGGGTGGAAAGAATTGGGGCCTGGGATGGGGGGAATGTGGAAGCTTCAGACCAAGAGCTGCCAGGTATCTAGACACATGGGGCTCAGAGCTCCAAGGGATGTAAGGTCCCTTCTTTGGACTTGCTGCCTGGGAGCATCTCCAGTTGCATGTGGCAGGTGCCATGTCCGTTGGGAAAAGGTGGTGCTGTCCAGACAGAAAAGCAGAAGCCTCAGCCTCACGCCAGCAGAACATGCAGGATTGGTTTTGTAAGCGATTACTGCAGCATGATTGTGGGGTAGAGCAAAATGCCAGGCTCGGATCTTAAAGGACAGCAGTGTAGTTTCAGGGTTCTGGAGGTGGTGCTCTGAGCCCTGGGTGCTGCGCTTCTTGTGGTGAGTACTAGGTCAGAAAGGAAGAATCCCAGAGATCGCCGGTGTCCTGGCCTGCCCTGCCCAGGCCTGAGGCCTGAGACTGTGGTTGGGCTTGACCTTGTCTTTGGGTGGGAGCCGGGCACAGGGGCCGGTGGTTGGGGGCAGGCTGGGGGAAGGGGACAGCCTGCAAAGTCTCCAGGAGGCAGTAGCTGAACCAAGTCTGCACAGATAGAAAAGGATTTTTGGCAGAGAACAGTGCTGAGAGTGTTAGCTGACCTGAACAGGAAATCTGCTTGCCACAGTGTTGCACAGGATGGGACTCAGTCTCCCCTCCCTGAGGGGTGTAGAGTGGTCCTGTCACTCAGTGCTCCCCCACCCATCCCCAGCTCCTATCTTGTTCTCTGTGCTGGCCATATGGGAAAACTGTGGGTACTGACAGCAAGCCTGTGATCTTGGGACCGGGATCCCAGGGTGCCGGAGTCCCAGGGTGGGCTGTGATGGGAATACCCTGCCCCTATAGACACCATCTATGATGAGGATGAGGTTCTTCTGTCCCTGGCTGAGCAGCTGGGAACCTTTACCGGCCTGGTGGGGAGCCCAGAGTACGTGCACTGCCTGTTGGTGAGTGGCATGCGGGGTCCTTGTTCTCATCCCTGGAGCAGAGACAGGAGCCATGGAGCAGGGTTGGTAGGGGGGCGGGGTGCTGTCTAGGGGGATGGCCTCAAGGCTGGAGGACTGAGCAGAGCATCAGTGCCACCCGCCCCTCCCCCGCCCCTGCAGCCCCCACTGGAGTCGCTGGCCACGGTGGAGGAGACAGTGGTGCAGGACAACGCGATGGAGTCCTTGCGGGCCATCTCCCATGAGCACTTGCCCTCTGACCTCGAAGCCCATTTCATGCCCCTGGTGAAATGGCTGGCGGGGGGCACCTGGTTCACTTCCCACACCTTGGCCTGCGGCCTCTTCTCCCTCTGCTACCTGTGAGTGTCCAGCGCTGTGAAAGGAGAGCTCTACCAGTGAGTCCGGGGCTCCATTGCCACCACCTGCCCAATTGCCCCTGTCCTGTCCCCTCAGGTCAGCTCACCTGCTGGGCCTCAGTGGCAGTCCCCTCCCCCTCCCATGTGAGTATGAATGCACAGTAACCGTACCTGCTGCTCCCTTGTCTGCCCTGGCCAAAGGCCCCCCTCCTACTCTTCCTCCTATCCTGAGTGAAGCCTCCTATGCCCTGGGAAACAACCATGGCACCCAAGGGTCCACACCCTCTGATCTCTTCTGGCTCCTTGAATTCTTCCTGCCCAGCGCCAGTCTAGATCCCCAGGTACTTACAAAACCTCTGTTCAGATGACACCCCCATGGTGGGACGGGCCGCATCTTCCAAGCTGGGGGAGTTCGCCAAGGTCCTAGAGCTGGACAACGTCAAGAGTGAGATCATCCCCATGTTCTCCAACCTAGCTTCTGATGAACAAGTGGGTCCCTGCTCCACCCTTCCTCCTCCCCACTTTTCCCCCTCCCTCATTCCGCCACTGGGCCCTCTGCCCTTATGCCCCATGGACACTCAGCACTCCTTCTGCTCCCCAGGTCTCTGTGCGGCTGCTGGAGGTGGAGGTGAGTGTGAACATTGCCCAGCTCCTGCCCCAGGAGGACCTGGGGGCCCTGGTGATGCCCACACTGCGCCAGGTGGCCGAGGACAGGTCCTGGCATGTCCGCTTCATGGTGGCCGACAAGTTCACTGAGGTGCGTGAGGCCTGCAGTGCACATGCAGGGCCAAGGCTGAAGGGAAGAGGGACGCGTGTCTGTCCTGCATGGGAGCGGGCAGCCTGACGTCCCTGGGCAGAGAAGCCAGGGCTGGATCTTGGCAGGGTCAGGGGGGCACATTCACACTGGGAAGCTGTCACTCACCCTGCTTTGTACACAGCAAGGACCTGGAAAGGTGGGAAAGTGAAGCTCTCTGTCCTGAGCTCCAAGGGAGACTCTTGTCCTGCCCAGGAGTAGAAGCTGCAGACAGACAAGGAGCTGAGGTAGAAACAGGACTGCCCACTCGCACTCCATACCACTTACACTGGTAAAAGAGCATGAGGCCCTTGGGGAGCTACCCTTGTGTGTGCCCTTAGTGTGGACCCATCGGCTCTGGTGGTGGTCCGGAGCAAGCGATGGTCAGGAGCAAGTGTAAGGCATCTCTGGCAACCAAGAAAAGGCAGAGTCACTAGGCACACATTCATCCAGACGTGTGTTCATACTGGCAACTAGGGCTGTGAACTGGGGTCTTGTGCTCGCTGGGCAGGTGCCCCCCTTCTTGAGGCACACCCTACACTTTGGATTTATTTTTCAGCTAGGATCTCCACCTTTGCCTAAGCTAACCTTGGACTCCATTACTCTAACTCTGCCTCCTGTATAGCTAGCTAGATTGTAGGTGTGAGCTGCTGTGCACAGCCCATTTTGTACATGTGTACTGTTATTATAGAAGGGATATACAGAGGGATTACAATGGCATGCATGAGTCAGAGAATGAGGACATTTCCTTTTGTACAGTGTGAGTGTCTGCTCTTCTCTCATTCCCTCCCAGCCCCTCCCTCCCATCTCTACCCACGAGTTGTGCAGTTCACATTCATCAGTGTCCTGTGAGGTCCATGGATGCACTTTTCTTTCTATCCTTTTTCCCTCCCTGTACCCTCCCAGTGATAACATGAGAACAGACTCTTTATCAGATAAAGAACACAGAAGTATCAAAAGCTAAACCCAAAAAATATATGTGTATTTTGTTTCCACATCTTGGGTTTTGTTTTATATATTTTATATAAATATGAAGAGACACTTAGGCATTGGGCCTTTGTGATTCTCTCCTAAGACTACTCTCCTTTGGTCTCACTGTGTGTGAGTCTCTGGAATCCTGTGGCATTTGTCATATCCCAGTGCATTTTAGATCTAACTTCCTTATATCAGAGAGAACGTGCACCATTAATCTCCAGTCTTGACTTACCTCACTTCTCAGGATTTGTTCTAGTTCCATCCATTTCCTTGCAAATGTCATTATTTTATTTTTCCTAATGACTGTGTAAAGTACCATTGTTCACATTTTGTGGGTCCACTCATTTACTGTGGGGCATCTGGGCTGTTTCCATATCTTGGCTACTGTGAGTACAGTGGCAGTGAACATGGGTGTGCAGGTGTCCTTGTCATGATGCTCAGTGTAGATGCCCAGGAGTGGGTGGGAGGGAAAGTCTGTGTGTAGTATTTGGAGGAACCTGCAGACTGCTGTGCTGAGTGGCTGCACTAGTTCACATTCCTACCAGCTGCACAGTAGGGCTCCTTTTCTCCACATCCCCACCAGCATTTGTTCGAATTCACAATGCTGGCCAATCTAACTGGATTAAGATGGAATCTCAGGGTTATTGTGCTGCCCAGAGATGATGAGCATTTCCTCATGTGTTTCTTTGCCATTCTTCCCTCTTCTGAAGAGTCTCTCCTTAGCTCCCCTGCCCATTTAGTGACTCAGCACACTATATTTTAGTATAAATGTAAAAGCAGGAGACTCTGCATCGCTGGCATGTGGATCAGGTCACAGAAAGCCCCACTTGGGATAATGTGAACTAAGGTCTGTGGTTTTGGCGCATGCTGCTGGAGACGAGGGCTGGCTCTGGGGAGAGCAGCCTGCCCCATCTCCACACCTGCACCGCTTCCACCAAGATTTTGGCCTCAATAGCTGAAAGAGGCTGCCAGACCCCCATTCACTCCACACACCCCGCCTCTTCCTGGTTCTGGGTTTCCAGCTCCAGAAAGCAGTGGGGCCTGAGATCACCAAGACAGACCTGGTGCCCGCCTTCCAGAACCTGATGAAGGACTGTGAGGCCAAGGTGAGGGCTGTGGCCTCCCACAAAGTGAAAGGTGGGTGCCCATGGCCCATGCATAAGGAGGGGGGCTAGGGTGGGGGTGCAGTGGGCTCCATCTCATCACCCACCCTGGTCCGCAGAGTTCTGCAAGAACCCTTCCGCAGATTGTCGGGAGATCGTGATCATGACCCAGATCTTGCCATGCATCAAGGTAACTGGTTTGGCGGAGGGAGTCAGCTGGACAGGAAAGAGGGCACAGAACAGGCTGTGGAAATGCCCTAGGCACCTGGGTCACAGGCTGCAGCCAAGGAGATGGAGGCATGGACCCTAGAGCCCACATTCATGCCCCCTGTCAATCATGTGCAGAGAAGGCTGAAGCAGGTCACCTGGGGCCTCCTTCCCTTCTCCCTCCCAGGAACTGGTGTCAGATGCCAACCAATAGGTGAAGTCAGCCCTGCCTCCGTCATCATGGGCCTCTCTCCCATCCTGGGCAAAGACAACACCCTCGAGCACCTCCTGCTCCTCTTCCTGGCCCAGCTGAGGGACTAGGTGAATCTCCCCTCCCCTAGCCCCCTGCCAAGGTGATTAATGGCTATCATGGAGTCCAGCGGGGGGGCTTCTGAGCTGAGTGATGAGTCGATGTGTGATGGGTAAGCATGTATGTGTGGGGTTGATCAGAGCTCACAATCTGGGAGGCAGAAGCAGTTCAAACTCTTTCTGTCATGGAGCACCTGCTGTGTTTGCCCCGGCCCTGCTGGATAGTGGGAGCATGGCATGGATGACGCTTGGCCTGGAGGCAGGGCTGTGCTCTGGTGGGATCTCATGTCAGTGGAGGGAGTTGAGGTGACAGGAATGAAAGGGGCAAGTCTCAGTACTGGTGGGCCAAGTGCCATGACTCCGCCCTCCTGACTCCAGCCTCAATTGGGTCCTGACACAGCTGTCCTGGGCAGAGCTGGGGCTCACCTTTCTTCTCCCAATGTGTTATTTTTCCTCATGATTCCTGCAAGTTCTCTCAGAATGACTGCAGGTGTCATATGATGCCCAAGCCTCCATCACTTAAGTGTGGCTCTGTATGTGGCCTTGTCACTGTGTCCCTGGGGACAGGTTGGGGCTGGGCAGTGGCCCTGGGGAGATGGAAGGTCTGTAGGGTGTTGCTGTGGGGTGGCACTCCCCTCCCCCCATTCTGGGCCGCCTTGGGCCAGGCATCACTGGACCGCCATCCTCTGCAGTGCCCGGAGGTGCGGCTGAACATCATCTCCAACCTGGACTGCGTGAACAAGGTGATCGACAACCGGCCAGCTGTCCTAGTCACTGCTCCTCGCCATCGTGGAGCTAGCCGAGGATGCCAAGTGGCGGGTGCGGCTGGCCATCATCGAGTACATGCCCCTGCTTGCTGGGCAGATGGTGCATGATCCAGGGCATGCCCGGTATGGTGGGGAGGGGAGAGGAGGCAGGCCAGACTCCCTCACCCCCTCTCCTATGGCAGGGAGTGGAATTCTTTGACGGGAAACTCAAATCTTTGTGCATGGCATGGCTGGTGGACCACGGTGAGTCCTGCCAGAAGGAGCTGGCAGCCAGTGGTTGGGGCCACGCAGCTGTTCTGTCTGTGCCCTGCCCCCCGCTGTTGGAACCCTGGGGAAGGCTGGCACTGAGCCATGACCCACTCTAAAACTCCCCCATGGACCTCCTGTCCCCCTTGCAGTCTATGCCATCCATGAGGCAGCCACCAGCAACCTCAAGAAGCTGATGGAGAAGTTTGGGAAGGAGTGGGCATATGCCACCATGATCCCCAAGATGCTGGCTATCTCCGGACACCCCAACTACCTGCACTGCATGACCACCCTTTTCTGCATAAACATAAGTGTGGCCCGCACCACACCTGCACCCAGGTGCCAGCTTGCCAGGGGAGGGGCACGGCCGGCCCCACCGTGAAACCAAGCTTGGGAGTGGAGAGGATGGAGGCCAGGGCCAGCAGTACACTTCTGGAGCTGGGCGGGCTCCAGGCCTCCGGCACCCTTGGCCTGGGTGTGGGTGAGCTGGTGTGAGACACATTGTTGGCTGGGTGTTCAGAGTTCAACTGGTTGTAAATCATAGTCGCGGGGAGGTGTTGTCAGTTGTGCACACCATTTCCATGCCGGTGAGGATTGGCGTAGCCTCGCCACCCGGACCCAGGTGCCAGGCGCTGCCTGTACTGATCGTGTGCCCATGCTTGGCCAGGTTCTGTCGGAGGTGTGCAGGCAGGACATCACCACCAAGCACATGCTGCCCACCGTCGTGCACTTGGCTGGGGACCCCATCGCCAACGTCCGCTTCCCTGCAGAAGATCAGGCCCATCCTCCACAACAGGTGAGCTGGGACCCGCTGTTCTTATGCTCCTCTCCAGCTACACTGTTTCTTCCTTTGTGGTGATTCTGAGGGTTGACCTTGCCAGGCAAGCATTCTGCCACTTGAGCCATGCCCCCAGCACTTTTTGCCTTTGTTATATTTCACAGAGTGCATGTGTGGCCCAGGCTGCCTGGTCTGTGCATGCTGCTCACACCGCTAGGATAACGGGGGGTGCCAACACGCCCAGCTATTGCTAGGGCTTCCTCAGTGACTGGGATTCCAGATGTGCACCACTGTGTTCAGCTGCCACTGCTGCCTGCTGCTTCCTCCCAGTGTCGGCTTCACTGTAGACTGAGGAGTCAGCAGTGGCTGTGGTGAGCCTTCTGGGGAGGGGGATGTGAAGGGAAGGGAGGGGAAGGATGGCTCAGCATCGCTAGTCATCTGGAGATGCAAGTTGTAATTCCCCAAGGGGTGGCCAGGCCTGAACTGAGTTCCCAGCTGTGGAACCCATCAGCTTCATGTCCGGCCCTTTCCCCTCTGCTTCCAGCACCCTGAAGAGCTATGTCAAGCCGGTCCTGGAGAAGCTGACCCAGGACCAGTATGTGGCCGTCAAGTACTTTGCCCAGGAGGCCTTGACCAGGGTGAGTTGGGGGTTGGCGGGCGGTGGCAGGTAGGAGGGGTGGTGGTGCCCGGACAGGGGCCCGGGAGGGCCAGAGGGTGGCAGTGCCAGGCAAGGGACAGGGGGCCAGACAGGCAGTTGGATGGGGAGAGGGTGGTGGGGCCTGGGCAGGGGCGCAAGAGGGCCAGGCTGGGCTTCTGAGCCGGCCCATTCCTGTTCCTCCAGTTCTGTCTCTTGCCTGATACTGGAAGAAGAGCCAGTGCTTGGGCCTTCAGTGCCAGCCTCTGGCCCACCCTCGGCTTAGCCCTCTCTGAGATCCTCCCTCACGGAGCTATGTGTCCCTGACAGCCCTCCCTGTGCTTGGCTTGATCCCAGACCTGGCCCCACGCACGTTCCCTGAGCTGCCTGGGGAGATGGCGCCCGGCCCCCTCCCAAAGGCTGAGGGACACGCAGTGTGATGGACAGCAGCCAGGAGGAAGGTGGCACTCCTGCCCTGTAGGGAGAGAATCGAGCATCCGGGTCACTGCCTCTTGCTGCTGAGATGGGAACCCCATCCCCACCTGCCTCCCACCTCCCTCCCCTTCCTGCCGCCCAACCCCCCCCCAGGTGGTTTATTTGTGTCAACTGTATTGTTTATATTTTATTCCTTTTTTCCCTCTTTTCACAAAAAAATAAAGGTGTAGAAACAGTCGGACCTCAGGTCTTAGTGGGAGTTGGGGGGAGGGTCCTGGGGCCTTGGTCTCTGCCCTTTTCTGTGAGGACACTTAGTTCTAAGCAGTCACGCTGAGTGTTCTGACCCCTAGGCATGCTGCCTGCTGTGGCAGAGCTGGCTAAGGACCCGGGCTGCCTTTGGAGGCCCTACTGTTCACATCCTCCTATTATTCACATCCTCCTACTGCTCAAGTCTTCTTACTGTTCACTGAGCCACACCCCTGCCCTGGGAAAATCAACCATTTTTTTGATGAGCACATAGCACTGTCTCAAATCCTGAGTTTCACACTGGGTACCTCAAGCATGCCCAAGGCCCCTGTGGTTGAGGACATCACTATGAGCTTTATATCTTTTTTTTTTTTTTTTTGGTTACTCATGTGGATTGAACTATGGTCCTGGTTGCTGTGCCTCAGCTCTTCAGCTGAGGGCGAGCACTCTACCACCTGAGCCACAGCCTCACTTCTGGTTTTCTGGTGGTTTATTGGAGATAAGAGTGTCATGGACTTTCCTGCCCTGGCTGGCTTTGAACCATGATCCTCATATATCACCCTTCTGAGTAGCTAGGATGACAATAGTGAGCCATTGGCATGAGGCTAGATTTTTGTCTTTTAAAGTCTGGATTCTACCAGAGAAAAACAGATTTACATTTCTTGTCTGGCCTGTTTTCCTTCCCAAGATGTATGATGAATTCCAGTTCCATCCATTTTCCTGCAGTTGCCATGCTTTGTTCTTCATGGAAAGCTGTTTTTTAGGAGAACAGACAAATATACAAGATAGAAAGGAGTAGACGGCAATAGAAAGTATATTAAAAATTTGGAGCTATTTGGTGGTGGGAAATTGATATACAACATAAAGCTGACAGTATTTTCTGGATCTGTATATACCTGCCTGAACTGTAAAGCAGTGACCCAGCTCTACCTTGTGCCTGTCAGCTAGGAGGGAGAGCTGGCCTGGCCCAGTTATAAACCAACACTGCATAGAGATGACACTTCATCAGCCAAGCCTGAAAACTGAAAGTTCAGGGTGGAAAACTGTTCCAAGCAAATGGGAACTGACCTGAAAGGGAGCCCCAGTTGCTTGTCCCACGAGAGCAGGAGAGACATCAAACCCAAGCTAGGTTGATGAGATAAAGACTGTCACCCTCTGCTGACAGCAAGCCAGCACATAGATGCCTACTGCTGCCCCAGTTTCATGAACTAGTACTACTGGATGCCATGGACCAGTAAGTCCAGACCAAGTTAGAATGTTGGCTTACGACCCCCCTCTCATCAAGTGATAGGCTGTCGAGCCCAAAGTCAGTCATAAGACTTAAGGATCAAATGAAGGAACAAGTTTACAAAATCAAAAATCAAAGCCATACCACAACTTTCCAGAACATCTGGGATGCAGCAAAAGCTTCTCTGAGGGAATTTACAGCTATCTGGGCCTGGCATGAAAAAAGTCAGGTGTTTCAAATGTCATCAACAACAAAGCACAGTCTAAAAGCAAACCCAGAACAGTGGATAGAGAGATAATCATAAAAATCAGGATAGAGCCAGCCTGACACTGATGGCTGCTCACCACTAATCAGAGCTACTCCAGAAGCTCAGATCTGAGGATTATGGTTCAAAATCAGCAGAAAAGTCCACCAGGCTCATTTTCTATTTTTTTTTATTTTTTTATTTTTTGGTTCCTGTCGTGGAGCCTGAACTCTAGGCCTGGGCTCTGTCCCTCAGCTCTTCAGCTCAAAGCTAGTGCTCTACCACTTGAGCCATGGCGCCACTTCTGGCTTTTTTCTTTTTGCTTATGTGGTGCTGTGGAATCAAACCCAGGGCCTCACGCATGCAAGGCAAGAGCTCTACCACTGAGCCACCTTCCCAGCCCCACAAGGCTCATTTTCAATAAACTATCCCCAGAATTTACAAAGCAGAGCAGTGGCTCAAGTGGTAGCACACTAGCCTGGAGCTAAAGAAGCTTAGCAACAGTGCCAGGCACTGAGTTCAAGCCCTAGGACAGGCACACACATAAACACACACACACACACACACACACACACACACAAATAAGGGTAAAAATGAAAAAAAAGGAGGTTAAATGAACAACGTAAAAAAAATCAGTGAAAGAAGCGGAGGCCTGGGGGCTCACGCCTGTAATCCTAGCTACTCTGCAGGCTGAGATCTGAGGAGCATGGTTCAAAGCCAGCCGAGGCAGGAAAGTTCATGAGACTCATCTCACCAGAAAACTGGAAGTGGCAACTATGGCTCAAGTGATAGAGTGCCTGCCTTGAGCTGAAGAGCTGAGAGACAGTGCCCGGGCCCATAGTTCAAGCTTCAGGACAGACAAAAAAAAAATCAGTGAATGTAAGAAGTTTTCTTGATAGCTAAGACTGACAAGCCTTCATCCAAGAACAGTGAAGGCATCAACTAAGAAAACTAGGAAGTCACACCTGTAATCCTAGCTACTCAGGAGGCTGAGATCTGAGGATCGCGGTTCAAAGCCAGCCCGGGCAGGAAAGACCATGAGACTCCTATCTCCAATAAACCACCAGAAAACCGGAAGTGGCGCTGTAGCTCAAATGGTAGAGCGCTCGCCTTGAGCTGAAGAGCTGAGGGACAGCGCCCAGGGCCAGAGTTCAAGCCCCACGACCGACAAAAAAAAAAAGAAAACTAGAATATCATAACAGTTTAAATTCAAATTGTCACTGGAGGATATATTAGAAAATTAGTCCAACACATTAGAAAACATACGAGGAATGGATTCAGTCTTTGCACGTTGACCCATCAGGTTTGATCCAAGGTGACTTTAATCACCTAACTTCATTTGTAATCAAGCAGTATGATGATTCAGTGATGGGATACACCAGGTGTTCAGAGTTACCACCAATGTCCCTCAGACAGGTTCAAAAACTAGGAAAGGAGGAAGGCTACCAAACTCCCTCTCATACCAAAATGAGAACAGACTAGAGACAAGATTAGACACCTATTTCCTTGAAGAGCACAGATGTAAAATATTTCATAACATACCTACAAGTAATTTCAACAATGCATTGAAAGTTCATGCACCATGCCCACATTGCATTCCACCCATAATTGCAAGTGTGGCTCAACCAGTCCTGGACAATTTGAAGAGTAAGACATTGGACACCTGTGGCTTGCACCTGTCATCCTAGCGACTGAGGCTGAGATCTGAGGATCACAGTTCAAAGCCAGCCTGGGCAGAAAAGTCCAGGAGACTCTTCAATTCCCTACCAGAACACTGGAGGTGGCACTAAGCTCCAAGTGGTAGAGCACTAGCCATGAGGAAAAGAGCTTAGGGACAGCACCCAGGCCCTGAGTTCAAGCCCCAATACTGATTCCCTCCCCCCAAAAAGTCATTATACCAAGGATCCGTCTGCTTTAAAGGTTTTTCCGCTAACCCATTATCAGCTGTAAGAAGTGAGTAGTTAGGTATTTTAATGAAGTAGAAGCAATGGGAAGGTAGATACAGTCCGGCCGGGACCTGACAAGGCAAGGTGTGTGCAGTGTGCAATAGTGGCCACTATCATGCCAGGACTCGGGTGTGACCCAGGAACAGAAGTCAGATGGCACCTGTCCTAGGCATCAGTCAATGGTTACTCCCAGATCAGACCTGGCATGAGTGCTTCCCCCCAAAACCTCCCCAGGACTTTCTTGGCCCTTCTGGATTCTGCTGTTTTGATTGCGATGGAAGATGATTCGCCAGGCTGGTGGTTTTGTGAGGATGGCCACCACATTGTGGCCTGCTCTACCAGCAGGAGGTGTTCAAGGGGTGGGCCCAGAACCCCCAAGCTAAGGATGCAGGGTGTGGGGGGGAGAAGCTGACCTCCCAGCCAGTTCACAGGCTGAGTCGTACCTTTGTGTCACAACCCATTTTTCCTGAAAGGCTTTGTCAGGAGCTTCAAGTCATCCCCACGAGTGAGAGGTGAGCGTGTCTCATCCCTCATTCATATTGATCATAGTCACCAGGTGCTGCTGTGAATGAAGCCAAGTCAGGAGCTGGATGTGAGCTCTGGCCAGCAGGTGTGCGGCAGGGGAGCAGGAGTCATGCCACGGCATGGCAAGGACACAGGAGACAGGAAAGGGATTCATACAAGATGGTGGTGCAGAACTGAGGGTGCACAGGAAGAAAGGAGACACAGATGGAGAGAGGTGTCCTGAAAGTGCGAACTCTCTAGAAGTAACGAGTCCAGGCAGGGCTGCATGTCAGCGTGACGACAGGCGGGTGTGCTTCCAGCAGACTGCAGGGGTGCGTGGGGTGCAGAGCCTAACCTTGAGCGGAAGAGCTGAGGAACAGCGCCTAGGCCCAGAGTTCAAGCCATATAGCCGGGCAAAAAAAAGAGGAAAAGCACGTGGAGCATTGCTGAGTGCTGTAGGGGAGGGGAAGCTCGGCGCATGGGCTGTCTTGGATTTGGATCATGCTCAAGACAGAGTGTGAGATGGCTGGAGGGTGGGGTGCTGCTGGGGACCAGGTGTTGAGAGGGGGTAGGGTGGGGGCAGGGAAAGCCTGAGTCCCCTCAGAAGGCAGGGAGCTGGTGGAGGACACGCGGTCCACCTAGGTCAGGAGGGTAAGTCCACATCCACGCATTCCAAGGTGACACAGATGGGGAGGACCTCTGAGGACAGGAACACCAGGGGTCAGGAGAGGACCAGGTGTGTGTGAGGCTAATGATGACACCAGACAGCTCCCCAAGGAGACCAGAGCACGCGTGTGCTGGGTGGAATGACTTTGGGCTGGATTAAGGGAGTGGGGCAGGTATGGAATCTGGCTAAAGCCAGTGTGGGGGGAGGGAGTGCAGGGATGGCAAGGCCTGTGGTTCAAGCCTCTCTGTGGTGGGGTGGCTGTGGGAACTTCAGGATCAGGAGGAGGCGCCTGGCTCAGAGCCCACAGTCCACTCAACACCCGGCATAGTCCCTGGATGGTTCCTGGAGGCAGGCCTGCCATCTGCTTGCTTTCCTTTTCTGTGCAGGCCCTAGGACTTGAACTCAGGGCCTGGGGCCTGTCCCTGAGCTTTTGTGCTCAGGGCTGGTGACTCTCCCTGGGACATCAGTGCTACTTCTGGCTTTCTGTCACCCTGCAATTCATTCCAGAGAAGAAAAGGGTGGAGGTGGAGAACCCGGGTCAGAGCGCCCTGCCTGTCATTCAGCACAGCAGCCCTGACCTGCACCCCAGAGGCTGTGGTAAAGTGATCTCATAACAAGGGACATGAGGAGCACTGCAGGAAATGTCACAATAGACAAGCAAGGGACTTTCTCAAAGAGCCTTCGTGTTTTAAAAACAACTTTACATTAAAAAATGTGCTTTTCAAAGTACACTTAATGTCCTTTTTGAATTAGCAGAGAGTCTAGAGATTTGTAACATAGACCGCCAAGGAAAATAAAGAGTTGTGAAAATAAATTATGTGGAAGAAATAAGCACAGACAAGATTAAGGGAGTAACTGTCAGGAAAGAGCCTTGATGTTTGTGGTCAGAGCTACACAAGCAGGACTCCCTTCTTTCCTTGCTTCTTTCCTTCTTCCTTCCTTCCTTCCTTCTTTGCTTCCTTCCTTCCTTCCATCCTTCTTCTTTGCTGGCTTTCCATCTCTCTTCTCTGTCTGTCTCTGTCTGTCTGTGTGTCTATGTCCGTGATTCTCTCTTTCCTTCTTTGTGCCAGGACTGAGGCTTGAACTCTGGGCCTCCGTTAAGTCCCTAGGATGATTTTGCTCAAGGTTAGCTCTCTTCCACTTCACCCACAGCACCACTTCCATCTTTTTTTTCTTTTTTTCTTCTTTTTTTTATTATTGTGAACATACTGTACGGAGGGGTTACAATTACATGGGCAAGATAATGAGTACATTTCCTATCAAGAATTGTAGCCTCCTCCTTTGTTCTTTTTTTGTTTTTTAGTGGTTTATTGGAGATGAGAGTCTCAGAGGGTTATCTGCCTAGACTGGCTCTTAACTGTGATCCTAAGATCTCGCCTTCTCAGGAACTCAGAACACAGGCATCAACCACCAACACCAAGCTGCTATTTTCTTTTTTTTTTTTATTGTGAGAATACTCAACAGAAGAGTTACCATTATATGGGCAAGATGATGACTACATTTCTTATCAACCATTGTTGCATCCTCTTTGTTTCCCCTTCCAATCCTTTCCCATACTCTCACCCTCCCCAACCCAATTCCCCTCACACCAAAGTTGTAAAGTTCATTTTACGACATAACGACTTGTATGTCTCATTGTTGCAATGGGTCCACCTGTATCCCTAGTTAAAAGATTTGTTTTTTCCCTTACCCTCCACAAATTATACCAACATCAAATACAGTAAAAGCATTGGTTATACTGTGTGGGAAGGACATACAAAGCAACATAGAAATCATCTTATAAATATGTTAGAAATAATTGCCAGCTGATATTTTCTTTCCAACTACTTTCTTCTCCAGAACAGAAGGGGCTTTAGGAATGATTCACTTCATTGCATAGGGAACTATTAAAGAAAGAAAGAGGGAGTTCCGGGAAGATGGCGGAGGAGAAGCTGGAATCTGAACAAGCTCTTGAATAGAAAGCAGTTTTAGAGTTCCAGTGAACAGTCCTAAGCCAGAGAATCACACCAAGTGTGCGATCCCAGGACAGAGAGTTAGACAAGAGAGGGGAAGCCAAGACAAGGAGACACATCTGAGCGCCTGCCAGCAGCCGCCGCGGCGGCGGCAGGGTCGCAGCGGCGACCGCAGCTGCGGCCATACCTGAGAGCTCACACAGAGAGTCCGGGATGAAGGAGCCAGACGCAGCGGGCGAGAGGATTCTACTCAACACCAGCAAGAACCGACAAGGAGCGGACATCTTCATCCTGCAGTTTGCAGACCAGGGACGACCCAGGTTCCAAGTCTCGGCGTGAGTAGAAGCCAGACGTCCTCACTCCTTCTCAGGGAGCAGAGGAGGGAAGGCCACCCCTCGCCCCCCAGCACCGGTGATCTCCATCTTGGATACCGACAAAGCTCGGAGGAGCTGCTAGCTCCAACTCAGGCCTTGGAATAAAACGAGTCATTTAACAGGTCACAAGAACTTAACGGCGAAGTGACCTGCCAGACTCAGCTCTATCCAGGGAAAAGTCACCCAGCTCAGGCACCAGCCATTGGAGTGGCTTTCCTCACTGGGTAACCAGAGCCAGAGGCTGCCCCTCCCTCTAGCAGCCTCCACAATCAATTGAAAAACAGAAACCCTGAGAATGGCTCCAGGGTGGGCTCTGTGAATTTTTCACAAAATAGCCCCAGGGAAAAGCTACTGTTTGTTGAAAGGCCTCAACTCTACCAGAACCTAGCCTCATCACCCCTCTTTTGTGATTCTCAAAGCAGATCACCCTCCCATTAAACTAACCTAGGAGGGGGATCTCAAAATCTTGGGTCAAGCAGAGCATTTTTCTGCCTGTTCGAACAAACTGACTTAAGAAACCAATCAAGCCACAGGACCTCAAGCTGACCAGAGACTCCAACAAGAGGCTGGTTACAGACAAAAGGGAGATACAGGATTCTTCCCACCCTTCTCAAAAAAATAAAAAAAAAAAATCAAAGAACTTTTTTTTCTTCTTTTCTTTTTTCTTTTTTTTTTTTTTGGTACCTTATATATATAAAAAAAATTTTTTTCCTTTTCTAAAACTTTTATTAATCTTTAATTTTTGCCTTTTTTGAAAAATAATTGTTTTCCAGTAATTTTTTTTCCCTCTTATAATTTTTATTTTAGGAATACGTGAATGTACGTTTTCCTTTCTTTTCTTGTCTTCTCTCTCTTTTTCTTTCTTTCTTAATTATCTTTTTGTTTTTTGTCTAGCTCTACTGAACTTCTGATCCTTTTTTTTCTCCCTTTCTTATCTTTTTCACCTTTTCCTTTCTTTTGTTCTTCTGTATGTGACTTAACTCTTGTCCTGCACATCCTCAGATAAACCCATAGTTAACTAGTAGACCCTATCCCCCATTGTGTACACACTTAATCCACAAATTTATTACTCAATCCAAAACCTCTGAGACTTAAATTCCTTAATAGCAGTACTACCTCTTTATACCTATATAATATTTTAAGCATTTTTTAAGTTTTTCACATCTCCTCTATCTCCCTCCTGTTTTCTCATTATATTCACATTCCTCTCTAAATAGATGGTCTTTCAATCTCCATAACTATATTAATTTTTACGTTTCTAATTTTTTTTTCTGGTCTCTTTTCATTTCCCTTTCCCTTTCTTCTTTTTCTCTCTCTCTCTACTTGCATCCTACCCAAACTATTTCCTGCATTGAGATTAGGACATAGTTAACTCTCCCTGTGCCTCCCTACACCAATCTATTCCTAATTTTTACCCACATCTCTCCCTAACCCTAAAAATTTCTGGTTTTCCAAATTCTTCTCTGCGGTTCGAAGCCCATTAACATATAGTTTTTTGATGTTGAATAGATGTATCTGTTGAACTAGATTGTATCTGTAGACTATTGACTGTATAAATGCAAACGTTGGTTGATGGTTGCCTTAAGATAGTGTTCTAGCACAAAACTGGTGCTATTTTCATCTCAAATGGGCAGAGTAAGCCGGAAAAACACAAGAAAAATGGCAAATCCGGGTATCTCAATTCCCAATCTTGATAATCAGGGGTCAGATCAGATAATGAACAATCCAGAGGAGAGTTCCCAAATAGCTCTACAAACACTGGTGGCAAACATGATAAATGAGAAGTTTGACAACTTACAAAGGACTCTGTATGAGCGTGATAGGGAGAGAGAGGAGGCATCCCAAAAGTTTATACAGGAATATCATAAGCGTGAGGAAGCTACTCAAAAACTGATACAGGATTTGCGTGAACAACTTGAGAATACTCAAAGAGAAAGGGAGGAATGGCGTGAGCAGGCTGAGAACACTCAAAGAGAACTGCAGAAATCCCACGAACGGGAGGAAAGAGAACTGCAAGAATCCCACAAACGGGAGGAAGCTAATCAAAGAGTAATTCAGGAATTGAGAGACCAGGTAGAGAACACACAAAGATCACTAAAGGCATTCATGGAATCCATTAACAAAGAGCTGAAGGAAGTCAGGGAGACCACAAAGGGAATGCTGAATGGAACCCAACAGAAAGAATGGGAGTCCAAAGAAACCATAACCAATCAACTAAGTGATTTGAGAACAAACACTGAACACCAAATTAAGGAAGTAAAGAAATTCATACAAGACCTAAAACAGAGCTTCAACAAAGAACTTGAAGCCATCAAAGCTGACCAATTAGAAGGAAAAGAGATAAAAAAAAAAAAAGTAGAGAGTCTTGACAGCAGGTTAGACCATGCAGAAGATCGAATCTCAGGGATTGAAGACAGGCTAGATATTATAGAGAAAGAACATACAACCATCCAAGACAAGCCCAAGAAGTATGATAGATCTATCCAACACCTGGAAGACACCATCAGAAGGCCTAATCTAAGGATAATGGATGTAGAGGGTAACCTAGAAACAGAAGTTAATGGTCTAGGAAATTTGTTTAACAGGATCCTAGCAGAGAACTTCCCAAACATACAAAAAGATAGGCCTATTCAGGTACAAGAAGCTTGTAGAACCCCAAATAGACCAGACCAGAATAGGACATCCCACCGTCACATTATAATCCACACAGGATCAACTCAGACCAAGGAAAAGATCCTTAAAGCTGTCAAGGAGAAAAGGTTATTCACCTATAAAGGGAAACCAATTAGAATCACCTCAGATTTTTACTAGCCATACAACGGACAAGGGTCTCATATCTAAAATATACTTGAAACTCAAAAAATTAATCCCCCCAACAAGAAATCCTCAAAGAAACAACTGCCCAATAAATAAGTGGGCAAAAGACTTAAAGAGAAACTTCTCTGCAGAAGAAAGAAGGATGGCCAGTAGACACATGAAGAAATGTTCAACATCCCTAGCCATAAAAGAAATGCAAATCAAAACAACATTGAGATATCACCTCACTCCAGTTAGAACGGCAAAAATCAAGAACTCTAACAACAACAGATGCTGGAGGGGATGTGGACAGAAAGGAACCTTACTTCATTGTTGGTGGGAATGTAAACTTGTTCAACCACTTTGGAAAGCAGTATGGAGGTTCCTCAAAAGACTTCACATAGAGCTCCCCTATGACCCAGCAATCCCACTTTTGGGCATTTACCCTAATGTTTACAAACAAGACCACACTAAAGCTACCAGCACAACTATGTTTATTGCAGCATTATTTACCATAGCTAAGATATGGAACCAACCCAGATGCCCCTCAGTAGATGAATGGATTAAGAAAATGTGGTATATATACACAATGGAATTCTATGCCTCCATCAGAAAGAATGACATTGCCCCATTTGTTAGGAAATGGAAAAACTTGGAAAAAATTATATTAATTGAAGTAAGCCAGGCCCAAAGGAACGTAGGTCCCATGGTTTCCCTTATTTGTAATATCTAGTATATGTATGAGTCAAGCGGAAAAGGTCAGATAATGTGATGTCAGGAAAATGAACCCTTAGATGTGTATTTTAATGTTTTTTTTCTTTCATAAATGTGTTTCTAACACATTTATAAGATTATCTCTTTGTTGCTTTGTATGTCCCTCCCCCACAGTATAACCCCTGCTTTCACTATATTTGATGTCAGTATAACTTGTGGAGGAGATGGGGGAAAACCAGTTGTTTAAGGATACAGGTGGACCTGTTGCAACAATGAGAAGTACAAGTTGTCATGTCCAAAACGAGCTTTACAACGTTGGTGCGGGGGTGGGGAAGGGGGAGAAAGGGGGGGAAGGAGAAGGATTGGGATTAGGGGGGAGGGGGGAGGCTGGGAAGGGATGTGAAGGGTAAACAAAGGAGGAGGCTGCAATGCTTGGTAAGAAATGTACGCATTATCCTGCCCATGTAACTGTAACTCCTCTGTACAGTATGTTCACAAATAAAATTAAATTAAATTTAAAAAAAAAGAAAGAAAGAAAGAAATCAAAGACTCAAAATGGAATTAGGAACACATGTTAGGTGAGTTTATCCAGTTTATCTTGAATTTGACAAGACTACCAATTAATGGGGCAGATTCTCTGGAAGTAGTTAACATGACCTAATATGCATTATTTCAAAATCTAACATTTCCACTTTCATATAATTTTGTAGGCCAGCACAATAGAGACAGATGAACACACACAGAGATATATAGCACACAAAAGCGCAAGTGTGGACATGTGTGCACACCTCTATCTCTCAGCAGATGACTTTTATCTAGGTGTGGAAATTGTTGAATGGCCAAGCAAAGCTCAGCAGAGATGCAAGCTTGGTGGTCCTCAGGGGAGGACCACTTTCTTCTTCTTTGTGCAGGTGAAGAGGAGGCTGAAGGGAGTGGAGTGTCTGCTCATGAGCAGGAAAGGGCTGAGGGATGGGAAACAGCCCATAGCAAACACCGACATATGGTGCACCACAGGCCTGGTGTTGTAAATCACAGACGAGCAAATCTGAAAGATGCAGGACATGGTATAAAAGGAGACAAAGGTGCTCATCACGAGGAGGATGCTTATGGTAGCTCTGGACTCGAGAGAGACTCTGTTGGAGACACTGATCCCCTGGATGTGTCGCATTGTCTGCTTGTATCTGTACAGGACAAAAAGCATGGAGCTGCTGGCCCAGAGCATGAGCCCCAGACACAGAACATTAGGCCCCGAGAGTATGGCCATGTGCAGCACATCAGCAGCTAGATCGTGACGCACTGCAGAACAGTATCCATAGGCCTTTAAGCTCGTCATGTTGTTGTGCGCTTTGGGTCCGGTCGTGTACATAAGACAAACAATGCTCACCAGGAGGGAGACCCCCCAGCTGAGGTAGACAGTGGAAACAATGTGCTTGTGGGCTCTCCCCTTCAGCCCTGCCCACCTGGAGTCCCCCTGACTGATGCTGACAGCAAGGAAGAGGCCCAGGGAGTAAGTGCTACTGATCGACACCCCCCTGCCCACTCGGTGAAGATAGAAGACCATTTGCACCCCACATCATTGAAGAAAATTCTCCAGCCCAAAGCCACCCTTGTTTGGGGAAAACCCCTACACAGAAGACATAGGAAGTTGGCCACAATTAAGTTCATAAGAATCAAGTCTGTGGCTCTCATTCTGTTCCCCATGCAGGACAGGAATAGATAATGGGAGAGGAGAGATAAATTACCCACAAACCCAACCACAGTTTGGCCTAAGAGGATCACCCCCATAGACACATGGGTAGCTCCCATCCTCTCTGTTCCTTGAGTCTCATCCAGAGGCTCTGGGTTAGGAAACTGAGGCCTGCACGGGGCCAAGGGAACTCAACATTCTCCATTCAGCATTCAGACGACTGGAAATACTGTCCTACTATCTCTCATGTATTAGGAAAAATCCAATTCTATTCATCCATCAGGAAGAGGAAGATGGCATGTTCAGGGAAATGGGTGAACCTGGAGGAATGGCATTAAGGGAAGGTAAGTCAGGTTCTGAGATGAAGGTGGCTACATTTCTCCTCTGTAGAATCAGATCTAAGATTCTAAACAAGCAAGGCTCTAGTGGTTCAAGCCTGTAATCCTAGCTACTCAGGGGCTGAGACCTCGGATTCCCAATTCAAAGCCAGCCCAGAGAAGGAAAGTCTGTGAGACTCTTCTCTCCAGTTAAGCACCAGCAAACCAGAAGTAGACCTGTGGCCCCACTGATAGTGGCCTAACCTTGAGCAAAAAGGGCTCAAGGAACATGGGCAAGCCCCAAGTTCAAGCTCTCTGACTGACTAAAGAAAGAAACTTGAAACATGGGTGACAAATTCCCTGGATCACATGCGCTTATACCTCAAAACAATGGCTGCGGGACTGGGTCGCAGGTGTCACACTTTCCTTAACACGGAGCCCACATTTCACAGAAGAAATACCAGGAAGATGAACCAGGTCTGTAGTGGGGATGGTGTGGGTGATGGAGGAGGTTGATGACAAAGAATGAGAGGGGCAATTTTAGGTTCAAATGCCATTCTAGAGTCACTGATGTGACTCTCAACCCCTGGACAATCAGGATTCCTCCTCACTTGTCATAAACCTGGACAGACTATATGAGGAAGAAGAAGTGAGGAACCAACAGGGCTTGGGGGTAGGGAGCCTAGAACCCCAGTTCTTTTCACTGTCCTAGCCCATTTCTTCCCTGTGGCTTTGTCATGCATCTGGGTTCAATCCAGAATCCCTGCTCCAAAGGTGATCCCTTACCCACAGTGTGGAACCTGGGGTCTCTCCTGCAGGCTGTGTCTCTCCAGTGGCAGTGAAAACAAGTGCTGGCCTCTTGTTTCAGGATTTGCGTGGCACGGTGGGTCATTTCTGAGATGCACATGAGCACTTCAGAGCTGCAGAGAGCTCTTTACATAGGGGTCCAGGAGGGAGGCAGCTGAGGTCATCTCCCACGGGAGCAGTGATTTTCCCTACACCTGGGGTGGCAAACCAAGTTCTCAGTAAACTTTTTCTTTTCCCCCATGTGACAATTATCAAGACACTTTTCACTTTCATGTGGGTGCTTCTCCAGGGGACAGGGGAGTGGTGCAGTCGCTTACCTCTACTTGATCCCAAGAGGCCGGCAGGAGACACTGGGGCCCAACGCTAGATGATTGTCTATAAACAACCTCAGACTTGTGTAAGCCATGTGTCTCCAAACTGTCTTACCCAAAGTGTCCCTTCCATATATTTTTCCGGTTCTGAGACTTGAACTCAGGGCTTGGGCACTGTTCCTGAGCTGCTTTTGCTCAAGGTAGCACTCTACCATTGGTGCCACAGCACCACTTCTGGCTTTTTCTCTGTATGTGCTGCTGAGGAATTGAACCCAGGGCTTCATGCATGCTAGGCAAGCACTCTACCAATGAGCCACCTTCCCAGCCCTCCCCATCTCAGTCTGCTTTTGTTTTATCATCATATATGCTGTTAGAAAAGAAAAATGAAACCTTGTACTGATGCAATCTCAGGAGCCTGATATTAGAGAATCAAGGTTCAAAGCCAGCCTGGTGAAGAAAGCCCATGAGATTCTTATTTCTACTCTCTGGTGGTAGAGTGCCAGTCTGGAATAAAAGAGCTCAGCAACAGCATCCAGGCCCAGAGTTCAAACTGCTGGACTGGAACAAAAGAAAGAAAGAAAGAAAATAGAATGAGACATTTATGTACAGTAATTTCTTTGGCAATAATGGCCATTTTCTTCTAAAAATGTTTTCATCCCTAGAGAACCCATTTGGAGCTTAGAGGTAAGCATTTCATGCATATTCCTGAAAGCAGGGTGATCTCTTTTCATGCCTGGTCAGTTCTGAGGAGGTAGCTTCATTCTCTAATTCCCTACTCATTTTCATGGTTATCACTGATGATTTTGAAGCAGAAATTTCTCACTGTGATCAGGAGAGGATCAGCAATGACTATTCACCCTGAGTTTCTACCCTACCTCATTGCATGTGACTCCTTTCCTTACCTGGACCCTTCAGGTCTTGCTGACAATTCCTCTGCCCTGTTCTTGTCTGTTTCAAGAACATGCATTTGCCTCTCTGTGTCTGACTTCTTGCATTTTCCACAGGGATCTGTAGTTCTACAGATGTGGAAGCTAATGATAGAATTTCCTTCTTGTTCCTGGCCTAGTCGTAGTTTGTGATGGAAATAGGCTATATCTTCTTTATTGTGTGTATGTGAAACATCTTTTTATTAAACAGCAAAGCAGAAATGAAACACAATGTTAAATATTTGTAAAATTAGGTCACAAAAGGGATGCAAGAGGGATGATTGCAGTATGACTATTACATCTTCATATAGTTAACGTCATTTATGAAATCTTTTTTTAATTTTTTTTGTGAACATACTGTACAGAGGGGTTACAATTACATGGGCAAGATAATGAGTACATTTCTTATCAAGCATTGCAGCCTCCTCCTTTGTTTACCCTTCACATCCCTTCCCAACCTCCCACCGCCCCCCCCACCCAATCCCCCCCCTCATACCCTCCCCCAACAAAGTTGTAAAGTTCGTTTTTGACATGACAACTTGTACTTCTCATAGTTGCATCGGGTCCACCTGTATCCTTAAACGACTTGTTTTTCCCCATCTCCTCCACAAATTATACCGACATCAAATATAGTTAAAGCAGGGGTTACACTGTGGGGGAAGGACATACAAAGCTACAAAGAAATAACCTTATAAATGAGTTAGAAACAAATGCATGAAAGAAAAAAACATTTCAATACATATCTAAGGGTTCATTTTCCTAACATCACTTTATCTGACCTTTCCTGCTTGACTCATACATATACTAGATATTGCAAATAAGGGAAACCATGGGACCTATGTTTCTTTGGGCTTGGCTTACTTCACTTAATATAATTTTTTCCAAGCCTTTCCATTCTTAACAAATGGGGCAATGTCATTTTTTCTGATGGAGGCATAGAATTCCATTGTGTATATATACCACATTTTCTTGATCCATTCATCTACTGAGGGGCATCTGGGTTGGTTCCATATCTTAGCTATGGTAAATAATGCTGCAATAAACATAGTTGTGATGGTAGCTTTAGTGTGGTCTTTTTTGTAGACATTTGGGTAAATGCCCAAAAGTGGGATTGCTGGGTCATAGGGGAGGTCTATGTGAAGTCTTTTCAGGAAACTCCACATTGCTTTCTAAAGTGGTTGAACAAGTTTACACTCCCACCAACAATGAAGTAAGGTTCCCTTCTGTCCACATCCCCTCCAGCATCTGTTGTTGTTAGAGTTCTTGATTATAGCCATTCTAACTGGGTTGAGGTGGTATCTCAATGTTGTTTTGATTTGCATTTCTTTTATGGCTAGGGAGGTTGAGCATTTCTTCATGTGTCTATTGGCCATCCTCCTATCTTCTTCAGAGAAGTTTCTCTTCAAGTCTTTAGCCCACTTATTTATTGGGCAGTTGTTTCTTTGAGGATTTGTTGTTGGGGGATTTAATTTTTTGATTTCCAAGTATATTTCAGATATGAGACCCTGGTCCGTTGTATGGCTAGTGTAGATCTTCTCCCAATCTGTGGGCTTTCAATTGATCTTGCTAGCTATGTCCTTTGCCATGCAGAAGCTCTGCAATTTCATGCAATCCCATTTGTCCAACCTTTCTTTGATTTGTTGTATTTCCAGGTCTCTATTAAGAAAATTTCGGCCTGAGCCAAGGAGACCTAGGGTTTCTCCTATTCCATCCTGTAATATTTTCAGAGTGTCTGCTTTGATCTGAGGTCTTTGATCCATTTGGAGTTGATTCTGGTGCAGGGTGATTTATAAGGATCTAGCTTTAGTTTTCTACAAGTAGTTAACCAATTTTGCCAGCACCATTTACTGAAGAGGCTGTCTTTCTTCCATTCTATTATTTTAGCTCCCTTATGGAAGATTAGTTGGCTATAGGTCTGTAGGTTCATTTCTGGGTTTTCAATTCTATTCCATTGGTCCTGAGGTCTGCTCTTATGCCAATACCAAGCTGTTTTGATTACTATGGCTTTATAGTAGAGTTTGAAATTTGGTATTGATATTCCTCCAGCAGTGTTCTTTCCGTTGAGGAGCGTTTTTGCTATTCGGGGTCTTTTATTGTTCCATATTTATTTTTGGATTGCGTCTTCTATTTCCTTGAAGAATGAGGTTGGAATTTTGATAGGTATCTCATTGAATTTGTAGATAGCCTTGGGAAGTATTGCCATTTTCACGATGTTAATCTTTCCAATCCAGGATCATGGGAGGTTTTGCGATTTTCTAAGTTCTGTGTTGATTTCCTTTTTCAAGATTTTAAAGTTTTCATCATAGAGATCCTTCACTTCTTTGCTTAAGTTAATTCCTAGGTATTTTATTTTTTGAGGGGCTATTACAAATGGAGTTACTTTCCTAATTTCAGCCACACTTTTCTCATTTTTGGCATACAGAAAAGCCATTGATTTTGGGGGGTTAATTTTATACCCTGCTACTTTGCCAAAGTTGTGAATCAGCTTGAGTAATTTGGGAGTGGAGTCTATGGGATTCTTTAAATACAAGATCATGTCATCTGCAAAGAGGGAGAGTTTTATTTCTTCTTTCCCTATTTGGATCCTGTTTATATTGCATCTTGTCTTATTGCTGTAGCTAGGCATTCTAATACTAGATTGAAGAGAAGTGGAGAGAGTGGGCATCCTTGTCTTGTTCCTGAGTTAAGAGAAAATGGCTTAAAGAAACATAGGTCCCATGGTTTCCCTTATTTGCAATATCTAGTATAGGTATGAGTCAAGCGGAAAAAGTCAGATAATGTGATGTTAGGAAAACGAACCCTCAAATATGTATTTTAATGTTTTTGTTTCTTTCATGCATGTGTTTCTAACGAATTCATAAGATTATTTCTTTGTTGCTTTGTATGTCCCTCCCCCACCGTATAACCCCCGCTTTCACTATATTTGATGTCAGTATAACATATGGAGGAGACGGGGACAAACAAGTCGTTTAAGGATTCAGGTGGACCTGTTGCAACAATGAGAAGTACAAAATGTCATGTCAAAACCAGCTTTACAATGTCGGAGTGGGGGGAAAGGGGGGTATGATTGGGTGGGGAGGAGGGGGGAGGGTGGGAAGGGAGGTGAAGGGTAAACAAAGGAGGAGGCTGCAATGCTTGGTAAGAAATGTATGCTTTATCCTGCCCATGTAATTGTAAGCCCTCTGTACAGTATGTTCTCAAATAAAATAAAATAAAATTTAAAAAAAAAAAAAGAGAGAAAATGGCTTTAGTTTTTCACCATTAAGTATAATGCTGGCTGTAGGTTTGTCATATACAACCTTTATTGTATTGAAGAATGTTCCATGGATTCCTAATTTTTCCAAAACCTTCATCATAAAGGGGTGTTGTATCTTGTCGAATGCTTTTTCTGCATCTATTGAGATAAGCATGTGGTTCTTATCCTTGCTCCTGTTGATGTGATGAATTATATTAATTGATTTGCGTATATTGAACCAGCTTTGCATCCCTGAAATGAATCCTGTCTGATCGTGGTGTATGATTTTTTGGTGAATTGTTGAATTTTTTTTTTTTTTTTTTGCCTATTGTGGGGCCTGAACTCTGGGCCTGGGTGCTGTCCCTCAGCTCTTCAGCTGAAAGCTAGCCCTCTACCACTTGAGCCACAACACCACTTGCGGCTTTTTCTGCATATGTGGTGCTGAGGAATCGAACCCAGGGTCTCATGCATGCAAGGCAAGCGCTCTACCACTGAGCCACCTTCCCAGCCCTTTTTGGATGAATTGTTGAAGTCGATTGGCCAAAATTTTGTTGAGAAGTTTTGCATCAATGTTCAACAAAGAAATGGGTCTATAGTTCTCTTTCTTTGATGAGTCCCTGCCTCGTTTTGGGATGAGGGTTATGATGGCTTCATAGAATGTGTTCAGTAATGAACTTTCTCTTTCAATTTCATCGAAGAGTTGGAGGAGTATTAGTGTGAGCTCTGTTTTGAAGGCCTTGTAGAATTCCGCTGTAAAACCATCTGGTCCTGGACTTTTCTTAGCTGGGAGGTCTCTTATTGCTGTTTCTATTTCAATGCTTGATATAGGCCTGTTAAGCTGGTTTAACTCATCTTGGTTTAGTTTTGGCATGTCAATATTTGCTAGGAAAAGGTCCATTTCTGTCAAGTTCTCAAACTTATTAGCATAAAGTTTTGAGAAGTATTCCCTTATAATGTTCTGAATCTTGGTTGTTTCCGTGGTGATGTTTCCATTCTCATCTCTGAGTTTATTAATTTGGGTGTGTTTTCTTCTTTTTCTGATAAGATATGTGAAGGGTCTGTCAATTTTGTTAATTTTTTCAAAGAACCAACTCTTTGTTTTGTTGATTCTTTCTATATTTTTTTTGGATTCTAATTCATTTAATTCTGATTTAATTTTAATTATTTTTTTCCATATACTGGATTGGGGTTTATCTTGCTGCTTTTTTTCAAGGAGGTTCAGATGTCTCATTAAATTGTTGGTTTCAGATCTCTCCAATTTGTTGATGTAGGAGCTCAGAGCTATAAACTTGCCTCTGAGTACTGCCTTTGCTGTGTCCCAGAGGAGCTGGTAATTTGTGTGCTCATTTTTGTTGAATAGCATGAACATTTGAATTTCCTTTCTAATCTCTTCAATGACCCACTCGAGATTCAGCAGTGTGTTGTTCACCCTCCATGTGTTACCAGACTTTCTTTGGTGGTTTTTGGTGTTGAGTTCTAATTTTATTCCCTTGTGGTCAGAGAGAATGCAAGGTATAAGTTCAATGTTTCTGAATTTAGACAAGTTTGCTTTGTGGCCTAAAATGTGGTCTATTTTAGAAAATGTTCCATGTGCTGCTGAGAAAAACGTGTATTCTGATGCTGCTGGGTGAAATGTTCGGTAGATGTCTGTTAAATCTAGTTGATCTAAGCAGCTGTTTAGATCTGCGGTTTCTCTGTTGAGTTTTTGCCAAGTTGATCTATCTAGTGGGGAGAGTGGTGTGTTAAAATCCCCAACAATTAATGTCTTTGGATCTATGTGGGATTTGAGGGAAAGTAGTGTTTCTTGGATAAATTTGGGTGCTCCATTGTTTGGCGAATAGATATTTAGAATTGTAATATCCTCCTGAAGGAGAGATCCCTTAATTAGTATGTAGCGACCTTCTTTATCTCTTCTCACGAATTTTAATTTGAAGTCTACTTTATCTGATATTAGGATTGCAACTCCCGCCTGTTTATGGGGGCCATTTGCTTGGTAGATTTTGTTCCAGCCTTTAACATTGAAAATGTGTTTGTTTTCATGGGCAAGATGTGACTCCTGAAGGCAGTAGATAGAAGGATCTTGTTTTTTAATCCAACTAGACAGTCTATGTTGCTTAATTGGAGAGTTAAGTCCGTTAATGTTAAGAGATAGGATTGAGAGATATTTGGGAGTTACTGCCATGTTATCCACCTTCTTGGGGGTTGCGAACACTGGGTTCTTCCTATGGTTCTTGGATTCTCAGTTTGGGTGCAGTTTCTTGGCCTTTATTGTGGTCTTGTTGGTTTTCTATGTGTAGGACATCTTTAAGAATCTTTTGTAGGGCTGGTTTGGTGGAGATGTATTGTTTCAATTTTTCTTTTCTATGGAAGGTTTTCATTTGGCCTTCAGTTATGAAGGAGAGTTTAGCTGGGTACAGTATTCTTGGTTGATAGTTGTTTGTTTTTAGGGCTTGGCATACATCATTCCAGGCTCTTCTTGCTTTGATTGTCTCTGCTGAGAAATCTGAGGTGATTCTAATTGGTTTCCCTTTATAGGTGATTAATCTTTTCTCCTTGACAGCTTTAAGGATCTTTTCCTTGGTCTGAGTTGATCCTGTGTGGATTATAATGTGATGGTGGGATGTCCTATTCTGATCTGGTCTATTTGGAGTTCTAAAAGCTTCTTGTATCTGAATAGGCCTATCTTTTTGCATGTTTGGGAAGTTCTCTGCTAGGATCCTGTTAAACAAATTTCCTAGACCATTAACTTCTGTTTCTAGGTGCTCCTCTACACCCATTATCCTTAGATTAGGCCTTCTGATGGTGTCTTCCAAGTGTTGGATAGATCTATCATATTTCTTGGACTTGTCTTGGATGGTTGTATGTTCTTTCTCTATAATATCTAGGCTGTCTTCAATCCCAGAGGTTCCATCTTCTGCATGGTCTAACCTGCTGTCAAGACTTTCTACTTTGTTTTTTATTTCTTTTCCTTCTAATTGGTCAGGTTTGATGGCTTCACATTCTTTGTTGAAGCTTTGTTTTAGATCTTGTATGGACTTCTTTACTTCCTTAATTTGGTGTTCAGTGTTTATTCTCAAATCACTTAGTTGATTGGTGATGGTTTCCTTGGACTCCCATTCCTTCTGTTGGGTTCCATTCAGCATTCCCTTTGTGGTCTCCCTGACTTCCTTCAGCTCTTTGTTAATGGATCCCATGAATGCCTTTAGTGATCTTTGTGTATTCTCATCCTGCTCTCTCAATTCCTGTATTACTCTTTGCTTAACTTCCTCCCATTCATGCCATTCTTGTAGTTCTCTTTGAGTGTTCTCAGGCTGTTCACGCCATTCCTGCCTTTCTCTTTGAGTATTCTCAAGCTGCTCATGCAAATCCTGTATCAGTTTTTGAGTAGCTTCCTCACGCTCATGATATTCCTGTATAAACATTTGGATTGCCTCCTCTCTCTCCCTATCACTCTCATACAGAGTTCTTTGTATGTTTTCAATCTTTTCATTTATCATATTTGCCAGCAGTGTTTGTAGAGCTATTTGGGAACTCTCCTCTGGATTATTCATTATCTGTTCTGTCCCCTGATTATCATGAGTGGGAGTGTAGATACCTGGACTTGCCATTTTTCTTGTGGTTTTCCGGTTTACTCTGCCCATTTGGGATGAAAGT
Organism: Dipodomys spectabilis; assembly: GCF_019054845.1. Taxonomy (NCBI): domain Eukaryota; kingdom Metazoa; phylum Chordata; class Mammalia; order Rodentia; family Heteromyidae; genus Dipodomys; species Dipodomys spectabilis. The sequence continues at coordinate 877,067 of NW_024870943.1, forward strand.
AACACCAGTTTTGTGCTAGAACACTAACTTAAGGCAAGCATCAACCAAAGTCTGAATTTGCACAGTCAATAGTCTGCAGATACAATCTAGTTCAACAGATACCTCTATTCAACATCAAACAACTATATATTAATGGCTATGAACCACAAAGAAGAATTTGGTAAACCAGAAATTATTAGGGTTAGGGAGAGATGTGGGTAAAAATAGGAATAGAGTGATGTGGGAAGGTACAGGGAGAGTTAACTAAGTCCTAGTCTCAAAGCAGGAAATAGGTTGGATAGGATGAAAGAAGAGAGAGAAAACAAGAAGAAAGAGAAAGGAAAAAAAAGAGACCAGAAAAAATAGAAAAATAAAAATTATTAATATGCAGATTTGAGAACAAACTCTTCAAAGAACGTGAACATAATGAGAGAAGGGGAGGGATATAAAGGAGATGTGAAAAACTTAAAAATAAAAATACTTAAAATATTATATAGGTATAAAGAGGTAGTACTGCTATTAAGGAATTTAAGTCTCAGAAGTTTTGCATTGAGAAATAAATTTGTGGATTAAGTGTGTACACAATGGGAGATAGGGTCTAATAGTCAACTACAGGTTTATCTGAGGATGTGCAGAGCAACAATTAAGTCCCATAAAGAAGAACAAAAGAGAGGAAAAGGTGAGAAGGATAAGGAAGAAAGAAAAAAAAGATCAGAAGTTCGGTCGAGCTAAGCAAAAAACAAAAAGAAATTTTTTTTCAAAAAAAGAAAGAAAAATGCACACACGCATGTATCCCTAAAATAAAGATTATGAGAGGGAAATAATTACTAGAAAACAATTTTTTCCAAAAAAGGTAAAAATTAAAAATTAAAAAAAGTTTTAGAAAAGAAAAAAAAATTTTGTAAAAGGTATTTAAAAAAGAGAAGAAGAAGAGGAAAAAGGGGGGAAAAAGTTCTTTGATATTTTGGGGAGGGTTGGGAAAAATACTGTATCTCCCTTGTGTCTGTAATCAGTCTCTGGTTGGAGTCTCTGGTCTGCTTGTGGTCCTGTGGCTTGGTTGATTTCTTTTTTTTTTTTTTTTTTTTTTTTTTTTAATTTTATTTTATTTTATTTGAGAACATACTGTACAGAGGGGTTACAATTACATGGTCAGGATAATGCATACATTTCTTACCAAGCATTGCAGCCTCCTCCTTTGTTTACCCTTCACCTCCCTTCCCAGCCTCCCCCCTCCCCCCCCACCCAATCATACCCCCCCTCCCCCCCCTCCGACATTGTAAAGCTGGTTTTGACATGACATTTTGTACTTCTCATTGTTGCAACAGGTCCACCTGAATCCTTAAACGACTTGTTTGTCCCCATCTCTTCCACCTGTTATACTGACATCAAATATAGTGAAAGCAGGGGTTACACTGTGGGGGAGGGACATACAAAGCAACCAAGAAATAATCTTATAAATGCGTTAGAAACACATGCATGAAAGAAACAAAAACATTAAAATACATATTTGAGGGTTCGTTTTCCTAACATCACCTTCTCTGACTTTTTCTGCTTGACTCATACCTATACTAGATATTGCAAATAAGGGAAACCATGGGACCTATGTTTCTTTGGGCCTGGCTTACTTCACTTAATATAATTTTTTCCAAGCCTTTCCATTTCCTAACAAATGGGGCAATGTCATTCTTTCTGATGGAGGCATAGAATTCCATTGTGTATATATACCACATTTTCTTGATCCATTCATCTATTGAGGGGCATCTGGGTTGGTTCCATATCTTAGCTATGGTAAATAATGCTGCAATAAACATAGTTGTGCTGGTAGCTTTAGTGTGGTCTTTTTTGTAAACATTAGGGTAAAAGCCCAAAAGTGGGATTGCTGGGTCATAGGGGAGCTCTATGTGGAGTCTTTTGAGGAACCTCCATACTGCTTTCCAAAGTGTTTGAACAAGTTTACATTCCCACCAACAATGAAGTAAGGTTCCTTTCTGTCCACATCCCCTCCAGCATCTGTTGTTGTTAGAGTTCTTGATTTTTGCTGTTCTAACTGGAGTGAGGTGATATCTCAATGTTGTTTTGATTTGCATTTCTTTTATGGCTAGGGATGTTGAACATTTCTTCATGTGTCTATTGGCCATCCTTCTTTCTTCTTCAGAGAAGCTTCTCTTTAAGTCTTTCGCCCACTTACTTATTGGGCAGTTGTTTCTTTGAGGATTTGTTGTTGGGTGGTTTAATTTTTTGAGTTCCAAGTATATTTTAGATATGAGACCCTTGTCCGTTGTATGGCTAGTAAAGATCTTCTCCCAGTCCGTGGGCTTTCTATTGATCTTGCTAGCTATGTCATTTGCCCTGCAGAAGCTCTGCAACCTTATACAATCCCATTTGTCCAACCTTTCTTTGATTTGTTGTGTTTCCGGGTCTCTATTCAGAAAATTTCGGCCTGAGCCAAGGAGACCCAGGGTTTCTCCTATTCCATCCTGTAATGTTTTCAGAGTGTCTGCTTTGAGTTCAAGGTCTTTGATCCATTTGGAGTTGATTCTGGTGCAGGGTGATATATAAGGATCTAGCTTTAGTTTTCTACATGTAGTTAACCAGTTTTGCCAGCACCATTTACTGAAGAGGCTGTCTGTCTTCCATTCTATTGTTTTAGCTCCCTTATCGAAGATTAGATGGCTATAGGTCTGTAGGTTCATTTCTGGGTTTTCAATTCTATTCCATTGGTCCTGAGGTCTGTTCTTATACCAATACCAAGCTGTTTTGATTACTATGGCTTTATAGTAGAGTTTGAAATTTGGTATTGATATTCCTCCAGCAGTGTTCTTTCCGTTGAGGAGCGTTTTTGCTATTCGGGGTCTTTTATTGTTCCATCTGAATTTTTGGATTGCCTCTTCTATTTCCTTGAAGAATGAGGGTGGAATTTTGATAGGTATTGCGTTGAATTTGTAGATAGCCTTGGGAAGTATTGCCATTTTCACGATGTTAATCTTTCCAATCCAGGAGCATGGGAGGTTTTGCCATTTTTTAAGTTCTGTGTTGATTTCCTTTTTCAAGATTTTAAAGTTTTCATCATAGAGGTCCTTCACTTCTTTAGTTAAGTTAATTCCTAGGTAATTTATTTTTTGTGGGGCTATTACAAATGGAGTTGCTTTCCTAATTTCAGCCACACTTTTCTCATTGTTGGCATACAGAAAAGCCATTGATTTTTGGGGGTTAATTTTATAACCTGCTACTTTGCCAAAGTTTTGAATCAGCTTGAGTAATTTGGAAGTGGAGTCTATGGGATTCTTTAAATACAAGATCATGTCATCTGCAAAGAGGGAGAGTTTTATTTCTTCTTTCCCTATTTGGATCCCCTTTATGTCTGCATCTTGTCTTATTGCTGTAGCTAGGCATTCTAATACTAGATTGAAGAGAAGTGGAGAGAGTGGGCATCCTTGTCTTGTTCCTGAGTTAAGAGGAAATGGCTTTAGTTTTTCACCATTGAGTATAATGCTGGCTGTAGGTTTGTCATATACAGCCTTTATTGTATTGAGGAATGTTCCATGGATTCCTAATTTTTCCAAAACCTTCATCATAAAGGGGTGTTGGATCTTGTCGAATGCTTTTTCTGCATCTATTGAGATAACCATGTGGTTCTTATTCTTGCTCCTGTTGATGTGATGAATAATATTAATTGATTTGCGTATATTGAACCAGCTTTGCATCCCTAAAATGAATCCTGTTTGATCGTGATGTATGATTTTTTGGATGAATTGTTGAAGTCGGTTGGCCAAAATTTTGTTGAGAAGTTTTGCATCAATGTTCATCAAAGAAATGGGTCTATAGTTCTCTTTCTTTGATGAGTCCCTGCCTGGTTTTGGGATGAGGGTTATGATGGCTTCATAGAATGTGTTCGGTAGTGAGCTTTCTCTTTCAATTTCATTGAAGAGTTGGAGGAGAATTGGTGTGAGCTCTGCTTTGAAGGCCTTGTAAAATTCCGCTGTAAAACCATCTGGTCCTGGACTTTTCTTAGCTGGGAGGTCTCTTATTGCTGTTTCTATTTCAATGCTTGATATGGGCCTGTTAAGATAGTTTAACTCATCTTGGTTTAGTTTTGGCATGTCAATATTTGCTAGGAAGAGGTCCATTTCTGTCAAGTTCTCAAACTTATTAGCATAAAGTTTTGAGAAGTATTCCCTTATAATGTTCTGAATCTTTGTTGTTTCCGTGGTGATGTTTCCATTCTCATCTCTGAGTTTATTAATTTGGGTGTGTTCTCTTCTTTTTCTGATAAGATTTGCTAAGGGTCTGTCAATTTTGTTAAGTTTTTCTAAGAACCAACTCTTTGTTTTGTTGATTCTTTCTATAGTTTTTTTGGATTCTAATTCATTTAATTCTGATTTAATTTTGATTATTTCTTTCCGTCTACTGGATTGGGGTTTATCTTGCTGTTCTTTTTCAAGGAGGTTTAGATGTGTCATTAAATTGTTAGTTTCAGATCTCTCCAATTTGTTGATGTAGGAGCTCAGAGCTATAAACTTGCCTCTGACTACTGCCTTTGCTGTGTCCCAGAGGAGCTGGTATTTTGTGTGTTCATTTTTGTTGAATAGCATGAACATTTGAATTTCCTTTCTAATCTCTTCCATGACCCACTCATGATTCAGCAGTGTGTTGTTCAGCCTCCATGTGATACAGGACTTTCTTTGGTGGCTTTTGGTGTTGAGTTCTAATTTTATTCCCTTGTGGTCAGAGAGAATGCAAGGTATAACTTCAATGTTTCTGAATTTAGACAAGTTTGCTTTGTGGCCTAAAATGTGGTCTATTTTAGAAAACGTTCCATGTGCTGCTGAGAAAAACGTGTATTCTGATGCTGCTGGGTGAAATGTTCGGTAAATGTCTGTTAAGTCTAGTTGATCTATGCAGCTGTTTAGATCTGCGGTTTCTCTGTTGAGTTTTTGCCGAGTTGATCTATCTAGTGGGGAGAGTGGTGTGTTAAAATCCCCAACACTTAATGTCTTTGGATCTACATGGGATTTGAGGGAAAGTAGTGTTTCTTTGATAAATTTGGGTGCTCCATTGTTTGGCGAATAGATATTTAGAATTGTAATATCCTCCTGAAGGAGAGATCCTTTAATTAGTATGTAGCGACCTTCTTTATCTCTTTTCACGAATTTTAATTTGAAGTCTATTTTATCTGATATTAGGATTGCAACTCCCGCCTGTTTATGCGGTCCGTTTGCTTGGTAGATTTTGTTCCAGCCTTTAACATTGAAAATGTGTTTGTTTTTACGGGCAAGATGTGACTCCTGCAGGCAGCAGATAGAAGGGTCTTGTTTTTTAATCCAACTAGACAGTCTATGTCGCTTAATTGGAGAGTTCAGTCCGTTAACATTAAGAGATAGGACTGAGAGGTATTTGGGAGTTCCTGCCATGTTATCTACCTTCTTGGGGGCTGCGAAAACTGGGTTCTTCCTATGGTTCTTGGATTCTCAGTTTGGGTGCAGTTTCTTGGCCTTTATTGCGGTCTTGTTGGTTTTCTATGTGTAGGACATCTTTAAGAATCTTTTGTAGGGCTGGTTTGGTGGAGATGTATTGTTTCAATTTTTCTTTGCTATGGAAGGTTTTTATTTGGCCTTCAGTTATGAAGGAGAGCTTAGCTGGGTACAGTATTCTTGGTTGATAGTTGTTTGTTTTTAGGGCTTGGCATACATCATTCCAGGCTCTTCTTGCTTTGATTGTCTCTGCTGAGAAATCTGAGGTGATTCTAATTGGTTTCCCTTTATAAGTGATTACCCTTTTCTCTCTGACAGCTTTAAGGATCTTTTCCTTGTTCTGAGTTGATCCTGTGTGGATTATAATGTGGCGGTGGGATGTCCTATTCTGGTCTGGTCTATTTGGGGTTCTAAAGGCTTCTTGTATCTGGACAGGCCTATCTTTTTGCATGTTTGGGAAGTTCTCTGCTAGGATCCTGTTAAACAAATTTCCTAGACCATTAACTTCTGTTTCTAGGTGCTCCTCTACACCCATTATCCTTAGATTAGGCCTTCTGATGGTGTCTTCCAGGTATTGGATAGATCTATCATATTTCTTGGACTTGTCTTGGATGGTTGTATGTTCTTTCTCTATAATATCTAGCCTGTCTTCAATCCCTGAGATTCGATCTTCTGCATTGTCTAACCTGCTGTCAAGACTCTCTACTTTGTTTTTTATCTCTTTTCCTTCTAGTTGGTCAGCTTTGATGGCTTCAAGTTCTTTGTTGAAGCTCTGTTTTAGGTCTTGTATGAATTTCTTTACTTCCTTAATTTGGTGTTCAGTGTTTGTCCTCAAATCGCTTAGTTGATTGGTTATGGTTTCTTTGGGCTCCCATTCCTTCTGTTGGGTTCCATTCAGCATTCCCTTTGTGGTCTCCCTGACTTCCTTCAGCTCTTTGTTAATGGATTCCATGAATGCCTTTAGTGATCTTTGTGTGTTCTCTACCTGGTCTCTCAATTCCTGTATTACTCTTTGATTAGCTTCCTCCCGTTCGTGGGATTCCTGCAGATCTCTTTGAGTGTTCTCAGCCTGCTCACGCCATTCCTCCCTTTCTCTTTGAGTATTCTCAAGTTGTTCACGCAAATCCTGTATCAGTTTTTGAGTAGCTTCCTCACGCTTATGATATTCCTGTATAAACTTCTGGGATGCTTCCTCTCTCTCCCTATCACGCTCATACAGAGTCCTTTGTACGTTGTCAAACTTTTCATTTATCATGTTTGCCACCAGAGTTTGTAGAGCTGTTTGGGAACTCTCCTCTGGATTATTCATTATCTCTTCTAACCCCTGATTATCAAGATTGGGAATTGAGATACCCGAATTTGCCATTTTTCTTGTGTTTTTCCGGCTTACTCTGCCCATTTGAGATGAAGATAGCACCAGTTTTGTGCTAGAACACTATCTTAAGGCAACCATCAACCAAAGTTTGCATTTGTACAGTCAATAGTCTACAGATACAATCTAGTTCAACAGATACATCTATTCGACATCAAACAACTATATGTTAAAGGGCTTCGAACCGCAGAGAAGAATTTGGAAAACCAGAAATTATTAGGGTTAGGGAGAGATGTGGGTAAAAAATAGGAATAGATTGGTGTGGGGAGGCACAGGGAGAGTTAACTATGTCCTAATCACAATGCAGGAAATAGGTTGGGTAGGATGCAAGTAGAGAGAGAGAGAAAAAGAAGAAAGGGAAAGGGGAATGAAAAGAGACCAGAAAAAAAAAAGAAACGTAAAAATTAATGTTATTTTAGAGATTAAAGGACCATCTATTTATAGAGGAATATGAATATGTTGAGAGAAAGGGAGGGACATAGAGGAGATGTGAAAAACTTTAAAAAAATGCTTAAAATATTATATAGGTATAAAGAGGTAGTACTGCTATTAATGAATTTAAGTCTCAGAGGTTTTGAATTGAGTAATAAGTTTGTGGATTAAGTGTGTACACAATGGGGGATAGGGTCTACTGGTTAACTACGGGTTTATCTGAGGATGTGCAGAACAAGAGTTAAGTCATATAAAGAAGAATAAAGAGGAAAAGATGGAAAGGATAGGAGAGTGAGAAGAAATGATCAGAAATTCAGTAGAGCTAGACAAAAAACAAAAAGATAATTAAGAATGAAAGAAAAAGAGAAAGAAGACAAGAAAAGAAAGGAAAACACACATTCACGTATTCCTAAAATAAAAATTATAAGAGGAGAAAGAAAAAAAAAAAGTTAATGGAAAACAATTATTTTTTCAGAAGAGGCAAAAATTAAGGATTAATAAAAGTTTTAGAAAAGCAAAAAAATTTTTTTTATATATATAAGGTAACATAGGACGAAGAAAAAAAAAACAAAACAAAAAAAGAAAAAAGAAAAGAAGAAGAAGAAGAAAAAAAAAAGTTCTTTGATTTTTTTTTTTTTTTTTGGGAGGGGTGGGAAGAGTCCTGTATCTCCCTTTTGTCTGTAACCAGAGTGTGGTTGGAGTCTCTGGTCGGCTTGAGGTCCTGTGGCTTGATTGGTTTCTTAAGTCAGTTTGTTGGAACAGGCAGAAAAATGCTCTGCTTTACCCAAGATTTTGAGATTCCCCCTCCCAGGTTAGTTTACTGGGAGGGTGATCTGCTTTGAGAATCACAAAAGAGGGTGATGCAGTGATGAGGCTAGGTTCTGGGTAGAGTTGAGGCCTTTCAACAAACCGTAGCTTTTCCCTGGGGCTATTTTGTGAAAAAAAACTCACAGCACCCAGCCTGGAGCCATTCTCAGGGTTTCTGTTTTTCAACTGATTGTGGAGGCTGCTAGAGGGAGGGGCAGCCTCTGGCTCTGGTTACCCGGTGAGGAGAGCCACTCCAATGGCTGGCGCCTGAGCTGGGTGACTTTTCCCTGGATGGAACTGAGTCTGTGAGGTCACTTCGCCGTTAAGTTCTTGTGACCTGCTAAATGACTCGTTTTATTCCAAGGCCTGAGCTGGAGCTAGCCACTCCTCCGAGCTTTGTCGGTATCCAAGATGGAGATCACCGGTGCTGGGGGGGGGGGAGGGGTGGCCTTCCCTCCTCTGCTCCCTGGGAAGGAGTGAGGAAGTGGGGCTACTCACGCCGAGTCTTGGATCCTGGGTCGTCTCTGGTCTGCAAAGTGCAGGATGAAGTTGTCCGCTCCTTGTCGGTTCTTGCTGGTGTTGAGTAGAATCCACTCGCCCGCTGCGTCTGGCTCCTTCGTCCCGGACTCTCTGTGTGAGCGCTCAGGTATGGCCGCGGCTGCGGTCGCCGCTGCGACCCTGCCGCCGCAGCAGCAGCTGCTGGCAGACGCTCAGATGTGTCTGCTTGGCTTCCCCTCTCTTGGCTAACTCTCTGTCCTGTGATGGCACACTTGGTGTGATTCTCTGGCTTGGGACTGTTCACTGGAACTCTGAAACTGCTTTCTATGCAAGAGCTTGTTCAGATTCCAGCTTCTCCTCCGCCATCTTCCCGGAACGCCCTTGGTTGATTTCTTAAGTCAGTTTGTTTGGACAGGCAGAAAAATGCTCTGCTTTACCCAGGATTTTGTGATCCTCCTCCCAAGTTAGTTCAATGGGAGGGGGATGTGCTTTGAGTATCACAAAAGAGGGAGATGGCTTTTTCCTCAAGTTTGGAGATGCTGTGATGAGGCTAGGTTCTGGGTAGAGTTGAGGCCTTTCAGCAAACAGTAGCTTTTCCTGGGTGCTAGTTTGTAAGAAACTCACAGAGCCCAGCCTGGAGCCACTCTCAGGGTTTCTGTTTATTGATGTCAAGGCTACTAAAGAGAGGGTCAGCCTCTGGCTCTGATTACCCGGTGAAGAAAGCCACTCCTAGGGCTGGCGCCCAAACTGGGTGACTTTTCCCTGGGTGGAGCTGAGTCTGGCAGGTCACGCCATTAAGTTCTTGTGACCTGCTAAATGACCCTAGTTTTATTCCAAGGCCTGAGTTGGAGCTAGCAGCTCCGCTGAGCTTTATCAGTATCCAAGATGGAGATCTCCGGTCCTGGGGCGGGGGGATTGGTGGCCTTCCCTCCTCTGCTCCCTGAGAAGGAGTGAGGACATCAGGTTTCTACTCACGCCGAGTCTTGGTTCCTGGGTCGTCTCTGGTCTTCGAACTGCAGGATGAAGATGTCTGCTCCTTGTCAGTTCTTGCTGGTGTTGAGTAGAATCCACTCGCCCGCCACGCCTGGCTCTTTCGTCCCAGACTGTCTTTGTTTCAGGAATGGCAGCACCACTGGTGCCGCCGCTGCCGCCACAGCGGCAGCAGCTGACAAGAGCTCCAATCTGTCTCCTTGTCTGGATTTTCCCTCTCTGGCCTAACTCTCTGTCCTGTGATGGCACACTTGGTGTGATTCTCTGGCTTAGGACTGTTCACTGGAACTCTAAAACTGCTTTCTAGGTGAGAGCTTGTTTTGCCTCCAGCTTCTCCTCTGCCATCTACCCAGAACTCTCATTTAGGAAATCTTATACTAACACATAAGATTATCCCATGATTAAAGTAGTTCAAATCTAATAACTGTAAATTATATTAGTGGATCTCGTTTCCTAGTATAATATCTTAATATTACCTCTGATATTGATTCCTTTACCAAATGGAATCTATGAACTAAATTTTTAGAAATTGTTATGAGAATGACTAAAATTCTACCAACCAATTAGTTGAATTTACAGAGTGAGATAAAAATACTGAGCTTACCAATTATTATACATATAAAATTCTCTCATTCATGATTCTAAAACCAGTACACTCTTCAAGGAATTTGGTAATATTTAATTGGCTAGGTACAACAAATAAACTTTGCCACCAAACCCTAGAGCTGGAATAGCATAGCATGTGGTATATGTAAGATAAGTCAAACTTAACCCATTTTCATATATATATATATTTTCCGAAAGATCTGTTCTGTGCAGAGATAATACAAATCTGGAGAGAAAACATTTGGAATTGGTTGCTACATTTATCACATTATTTTTTACCTATTTCTGTGTATTCCTCCCAGACTTTCTACTTCTAATTGATACAAAACCAATATTCTTTATTTTAGGGGGCGGGGGCCGGTCATGGGTCCTGAACTCTAGGTCTGGGTGCTGTCCCTCAGCTCTTCAGCTCAAGGCTAGCGCTCTACAACTTGAACCATAGTGCCACTTCCCGCTTTTTTCTTTTTGCTTATGTGGTGCTGAGGAATCAAACCCAGGGACTCATACATGCAAGGCAAGCACTCTACCACTGAGCCACCTTCAGCACCCATAACCAATATTCTTATCTTTTCAGGTAGCAAGTGCATTATTTCCTGCAAAAGCAAGTTGGTTCTTTGTTTTTAAACAGATCTCAATTTGATAGCTTAGTTTCAACATAAAATCCTCTTTATAGCCCAAATCTGTTTTCAAATGATTAAAGAGAAACCATTGGTCCTATCTTATGATTAGAAGGTACAACTGACAAACTTTAGGCAAGGTTTGGTTAACTTCAGGACTTACAGATCAGATTACTGTCTGGTGATTACTACTCAAAGTACTTTTACAAATGTGAAACTATCTTGACTTAGGAGAAGGTAAATGGGGAGGATGAGGCAGATGGAGGAGAGGTACACAATGGTGAACAGATACATACATAAAGCTATGCATTCAGTACATGATTTTGGTCACATTTTCACAACACGGTTATTTTCTTGTATATCTTATTAAGTAAGCGTGTAATAAAAGACTAAGCCTATATATCAAAGCAAATTCAAAAAAACATTCATTTTCAAGTTTCATAAACATATGCAATTCTAAAGTCTCTACTACACATCTGCACATTTTCTTAGACTAACATAATACACAGACTCATGGAAGTCTCCTCTTAAGTAGTTAATTTTGCCTAGATTTGAAATTATTTTCATAAAAATTCAATGAAGCCACAAACAAAAGTACTGTAACATTTGGAATCTACCCAAGTTTTAAAGGGGGAGAGAAGGAGGGTAGGTGAAGGGATGGAGAGAAGGAAAGGGAGAGAGAGAGAAGGAGAGAGAAGCAGCAATTCCATAAATGAGAACGGAACTCAATCCCTTACTTTCTTTTGCTTTTCATGTCAGTTGTTTGGAAAACACTAGAAGCAGACATGAGGTTTTCTATATATTGTCCAAAAACGTGGTCTTCTGATTTTAGCCTCAGGGTTTCTTCCTTAACTGCATCTACTCTTGCTGAGAGATCTTCAAGTGTGTGTTGGAGTTCCAATACTTGATTAATGTTGTGCTTTTTCCTCTCATTTTTGTACTTTTTTTAATGCAGATTTCATTGGATGGGGAAGACTGTGTCAAAGTATGATCAAGCAGAAAGGGTGTGACAGGGTGCAGGCAGGGTCAGGCTGGGGGCCTAGCAGCACCTCCACCTGCACCCTGTGGCCCTTCTGTTGGCACATTGGGTTGGACCCATCTCGTAACGGATGTTGGGATGTACCATCTGAAACTGATCAGTGTTCTACTGCCATGGCTCTGAGATGGAAACGCTGGGCGCAGTAGTTACCATGGCCCTCTTCTGAAACAAAGCTCTGGTCCTATGGCCTGCATTCCGGAGGGAGTTAATGAGCAAGAAACTGTGCACCCAGACCCACCTGTACAGTCTTGGGTTTCTGTTCACCCATGGTGCTGCCCACAACACGGCTGAGGTTGCCCCTCTGTTGTCATTGCTAGTTTGAGAAAAGATCTTCCTATGTACCTCAGGCTGGTTTTGAAGTCACGATTCTTCCACATCACTCTGCTGAATACTGGGATTACAGGTGTGCATCAGCCTACATGACTTTTGCTTTTGTAGTAATAGTATCCTATTGTTTGTTCTCTCATCATCACCGTAAGTCACATCTTGAGTTTAAATGCCTGCTCTGCCAACCATCCTCTTAGCTCTGTCAGCTGGCAAGAGGTTCTGCCTTGTGCTGTGCCTCACAGGATTGACGCTGTGAGCCAGCTTCACGCCTTGTATGATTGCTTTGAGGGTTCAGTGAGGTCTCAGGTGTGTGTGCCTTGTCTAGGGCCGTGCCCAGAGCATGGTATGCAGCCGCAGCTACTAAGTGGAGTATGTGGTGTAGTAGCCAGTGGTGAGAAGCATGTGTGATCTTACGTGAACTCAGAAAGTGCGCTGTTTCTACTGAACTGTGAGATCCAGGTCAGAGGATTGCATGGAGGGTGTGCTGAGCGTCTGCTCCCAGCACTGTGGAGCTCCCTTGAGTCTGGGATTACTGACATTCTCCCTTCTTATTCTCTCCTCAGCTTCGCCTCAACAGCATCAAGAAGCTTTCCACCATCACCTTGGCCTTTGGAGTAGAAAAGACCAGAAGTGAACTCCTCCCCTTCCTTACAGGTGGGGACTCTTGGGGCACAGTGCAGTTGGGGTGCCTCGAGATGGCTTCTGCTTAATAAGAGAAGCCCACGGCTTGGGCCTTGGATAATGGGGTAAGAGGGTGAGGTGCAGGTAGACAAGCTTTATGTACTGCAGGACTGTGTTGAGGGGAAGGCTGAGGAAGAAGATGGAGGCAGGATGTCCTCTCGGAAGTCTGCTGGAAGACAGCTGCAGACCAGGAGTGAGGCCCCCAGCCTGAGACCTGCCTTGGGCTCTGCAAGGTGGAAACAGTCATGTGACTCATACTAGAGACATGGAGAGCATTCAGTCCATTCAACAAATAAGTGTCAGCTGTGAGGACAGTCTCATCAGACAATGTTCTGCTTGCCTGAATGGAAAGAACTGGGGCAGTGGATGGCGGGAATGTGGGAGCTTCAGACCAAGAGCTACCAGGGAATCCAGACACTTGGGGTCAGAGTCCCAAGTGGCTTTCGGTTCCTTCTTCTCTGTACTTGCTGCCTGGGAGCTTCTCCAGTCACATGTGGCAGGAGCCGTCTATGGGAAAACGTGGTGCTGTCCACACAGAAAAGCAGAAGCCTCGGCCTCACGCCTGCAGAACATGCAGGATTGGTTTTGTGAGTGATTACTGCAGCATGATTGTGGACTAGAGCAAAATGCCAGGCTGGCATCTTAAAGGACAGCAGTGTAGTGTCGCTGTTCTGTAGGTGGTGCTCTGAGCCTGGGTGCTTCTCTTCCTGTGGTGAGTCCTAGGAAGAATCCCTGAGATTGCCGGTGCCCCAGCCTCCCCTGCCCAGCCCTGAGGCCTGTGTCTGTGGCTGGGCTTGGCGCTGTCTTCGGGTGGAAGCTGGGTAAGGGGCCGGTGGTTGGGGGCAGGCTGGGGGAGGGACAGCCTGCAAAGCCTCCAGGAGGCAGTAGCTGAACCGAGTCTGAACCGATAGAAAAGGATTTTTGGCAGAGAACAGTGCTGAGAGTGTAAGCTGTACCTGAGCAGGAAATCTGCATGCCACAGTGTTGCACAGGATGGGACTCAGTCTCCCCTCCCTGAGGGGTGTAGAGTGGCCCTGTCACACAGTGCTGCCCCACCCACCTCCAGCTCATATCTTTTTCTCTGTGCTGGCCATATGAGAAAACTCTGGGTACTGACAGCTAGCTTTTGCATCTTGGGGCCGGGATCCCAGGGTGCAGGGACCCCAGGAAACTGGAAGTGGCACTAAGCTCCAAGTAGTAGAGCACTAGCCATGAGTAAAAGAGCTCAGGGACAGCACCCAGGCTCTGAGTTCAAGCTCCACTACTGATTTCCCGCTGCCAATCTCCCCCCAAAAAAGTCATTATAACAAGGATCCATCTGCTTTAAAGGTTTCTCCGCCAAAGCACTATCAGCTGTAAGAAGTGAGTAGTTGGGATTTTAATGAAGTAGAAACAATGGGAAGGTAGATACAGTCTGGCAGGGACTTGACTAGGCAAGGTGTGTGCAATGTGCAATAGTGGCTACCATCATGCCTGGACTCGGGTGTGACCCAGGAACAAAGTCAGATGGCGCCTGTCCTAGGCATCAGTCAATGGTTACTCCCAAATCTAACCAGGCATGAGGGCTTCCCCCCCAAAATTCCCCAGGACAGGACTTTCTTGGCCCTTCAGAATTCCACTGTTTGACTCCCAATGGCCGCACTTCTCCAGGCTGGTTCTTTTGCAAGGATGGCAACCACAGTGTGGCATGCTCTACCAGCAGGAGGTGCACAAGGGGTGGGGCCTGGAGCCCCCAAGCTAAGCATGCAGGGTGTGGGGGGGAGCTGACCTCCCAGCTGGTTCATGAGCTGAGTCGCACCTTTGTGTCACAACCCATTTTTCCTGGAAGGCTTTGTTAGGAGCTTCAAGTCATCCCCACGAGTGAGAGGTGAGCATGCCTCCTTCATATTGAGCATAGTCACGAGATGCTGCTGTGAATGAATCCAAGTCAGGAGCTGGCTGTGAGCTCTTGCTGGCAGGTGTGCGGCGGGGGAACAAGAGTCGGGGGGTCCGGCCACAGTGTGGCAAGGACATAGGAGACAGGAAAGGGACTCGTACAAGATGGTGGCGCAGAACTGAGGGTGCTCAGGAGAAAAGGAAGAGACAGAGATGGAGAAATGCCACGCCTACTCCGGTGGAGTCTGCTTAGCATGGGAAACCTGCTTTCAGATCTGAGAATGGGGCTTCAAAGAGGCCTACTTCCTGGAAAAGGCTGGCAAACCCCTGGGAAAGATGTGTTTCTATTCCTGTTTTTCTTTTCTTCACTGTATAGGAGTGCCTATTAATCTTTTACTGTTTCTGCTGCTTGTTCTACTTACTCATGCTCAACGTTCCCTTATTCAAGGCTCTTTCTTGGAAGTGTTGACGACTCCAACATCTGATGAGTGTCCTGAGAATATGACTAACTCACCAGAGTTAAGTGCTACTCTGAAAGCCCCTCTTATGGAGGCTAGTAGACAAGTCATAAGTAAATATAAAAGTATTGGGGGTTTCATGACGTCACTTCAGCAGAAGGAATTGTTTGTAAGAGATTTACAAGAAGCTGTAGGCACAGCTAGAGCAGAAAGAGTGTATGGCTATTGGAGACTTCCGTTTAATCCTAAAGCATATACAATAGACTCATATAGATATCCTGTAGATAAGAAAGCTGTAGAGGGCTATTTAGACCAAAAGCTAAATAACATTCCTAAAAAGTTGGTAGATGGAAGGTGGCAATGGCATATCAGAGGAAAATGGTGGGATTCTCCATTATCTAGAGGACCCTAAAGACTTCCCCCAGATCCATAGCCTTTAACAGGTGTGTATGATAAGGATCGCAACCGTTGGGAAAACTACTTAGGAGAAAGAACTTCCTATTACTCTCTTTCATTTACTGAGAGACTTGCTAGATCTAGGCCTCCTTGGTGCTTACTATCAAAGAAGGAACAAGAAAGATCTTATGAGACAGTTAAGGCCTCTATGGAGAAGAGTAAACGATTATGTGAAAGGGTTACAGAAAAGACACTATGAGCTTAAATTTGATATATGGCCAGATTTAACTAAGTATACTGAATATCATGATTTTGGGCCACAAATTGGGGACCCTCTAAAGAATGGCAAAGAAGCACAATTGCTCAGAAAAGATTTGAAACTTATAAAGTATAAAACTAAACAAAAGTAACTATGAAGTACTAGACTTCATGCCTTTCTGTTCAGCAGCTTGCCCATATGCTCTGGTTAGTGGTTAATAGGTGATAAACATCGAAACCAATTGTATTTCTTAAAAATAGAGGTAAAGCCTGGAACAAGTGCCTATCATCATACCTCGTCATCCAAAAAACAAGATCAGGCGACCAGCTGGTGACCACCCAAGAACGAAGTCTTGCAGCAACATTGTGTAAAATTTTGCCCTTTCTCATGGAGACTTTTGCTATAAAAGCTTGTTATCCTCTGCAATAAATCGCACTCAGCATTCACTCCTCTTGTGTGTGAGTTGTCTGTTTGCCATCTCCCCACCTATTCCAGTTACCTCCACTAGGTGTCCTCCGTCGTCCCGACAAAGCCTCTTGTGTGTGAGTTGTCTGTTTGCCATCTCCCCACCTATTCCAGTTACCTCCACTAGGTGTCCTCCGTCATCCCGACAGAGCAGGTCCGCAGCAGAGAAAAACCTCCTAAATGTGGGAACTCTCCAGAAGTAATGAGTCCAGACAGGGCTGCATGTCAGCATGACGATGGGTGTCTGTGCATCCAGTGTACTGCAGGAGTGCATGGGGTGCAGAGCCTAACCTTGAGCTGAATAGCTGAGGGACAGCACCTAGGCCCAGAGTTCAAGCCCCAAGGTCAACCAAAAAATAAAAGAGGAAAAGCGTGTGGAGCTTGCGGAGCGCTGTGGGGGAGGGGTAGTGCAGGGCTTGGGTTGTCTTGGATTTGGATCATGCTCAAGACAGAGTGTGAGGTGGGTGGAGGGTGGGGTGCTGCTGGGGATCGGGTGCTGAGAGGGGGTGGGTTGGGGGCAGGGAATGCCTGTGTCCCCTCACAAGGCAGGGAGCTGGTGGAGGACACGCGCTGCCCCTAGGTCAGGAGGCTAAGTCCACATCCACACTCTCCAAGGTGACACAGACGGGGAGGACCTATGGGGACGGGAACACCAGGGGTCAGGAGAGGACCAGGTGTGTGTGAGGTTAATGATGACACCAGACAGCTCCCCATGGAGACCAGAGCATGCGTGTGCTGGGTGGAATGACTTTGGGCTGGATTAAGGGCATGGGGCATGGAGGGAATCTAGCTAAAGCGAGTGTGGGGGGAGGGAGTGCAGGGGCGGGACCTGTGGTTCAAGCCTTTCTGCAGTGGGGTGGCTGTAGGAACTTCAGGATCAGGAGGAGGCGCCTGGCTCAGAGCCCACAGTCCACTCAACACCCGGCATACAGTCCCTGGATGGTTCCTGGAGGCAGGCCTGCCATCTGCTTGCTTCCCTTTTCTGTGCCGGTCCCAGGACTTGAACTCAGGGCCTGGGTCCTATCCCTGAGCTTTGTGCTCAAGGTTGTTGACTGTCCCCGGGAAATCAGTGCTACTTCTGGCTTGCTGTCACCCTGCAATTCATTCCTGAGAACAGAAGGGTGGAGGTGGAGAGCCCTGGACAGGAGTCCCCTCCTCATATTCAGCACAGCAACCCTGACCTGCACCCAAGAGGCTGTGGTATAGTGACCTCATAACAAGAGACATGAGGAGCACTGCAGGAAATGTCACAATAGCCAAGCAAAGGACTTTCTCAAGGAGCCTTCGTGTTTTAAAAACAACTTTATATTTAAAAGGTGCTTTTCAAAAGTACACTTGATGTCCTTGTTGAATTAGCAAAGAGTCTAGAGATATGTAACATAGACTGCCAAGGAAAAGAAAGAGTTGTGAAAATAAATTATGTGCAAGAAATAAGCATGGACAAGACGAAGGGAGTAACTGTCAGGAAGGAGCCTTAATATTTGTGTTCAGTGGTACACCAGCAGGACTCCCTTTTTTTCTTCCTTCCTTCCTTTCTTCCTTCCTTCCTTCCTCCCTCCTTCCCTCCTTCCTCCTTCCTTGCTTCCTTCCTCCTTCCTTGCTTCCTTCCTTCCTTCCTTGCTTCCTTCCTTCCTTTCTTCCTTCCTTCCTTCCTTCCTTCTTTCCCTCCTTCCTTCCTTCCTTCTTTGCTGGCTTGCCCTCTCTCTTCTCTGTCTCTGTCTGTGTGTCTGTGTCCCTCATTCTCACTTTCCTTCTTTGTGCCAGGCCTGGGGCTTAAAATCTGGGCCTCCATTCTGTCCCTGGGAAGATTTTGCTCAAAGCTAATGCTCTACCACTTCAGCCACAGCACCACCTCCATGTTTGTTTGTTTGTTTAGTGGTTTATTGGAGATGAGAGTCTCAGAGAGTTTTCTGCCTAGACTGGCTTTGAAATGTGATCCTTAGATCTCGCCTCCTAATGAACTCAGAACACAAGCATCAACCACCACACCCAGCTGCTATTTTCTTTCCTTTATTTTTTTTTTATTGTGAGAATACCCTACAGAGGAGTTACAATTATATGGGCAAGATAACGAGTATGTTTCCTATCAAGCATTGTTGCCTCCTCTTTGTTTCCCCTTCCCATCCCTTCCCATACTCCTGCCCTCCCCCGACCCGATTCTCCCCCACACCAAAGTTGTAAAGTTCATTTTTCCACATAACAACTGTACATCTCATTGTTGCAATGGGTCCACCTGTATCCCTAGTTAAAAGATTTGTTTTTTCCCTCCCCCTCCACAAATTATACCAACATCAAATACAGTGAAAGCATGGGTTATACCATGGAGGAAGGACATACAAAGCAACATAGAAATCATCTTATAAATATGTTAGAAACAATTGCCAGCTGATATTTTCTTTCCAACTATTTTCTTCTCCAGAACAGAAAGGGCTTTAAGAATTATTTGCTTCATTGCATAGGGAACTATTATGAAAGAAAGAAAAAAAATCAAAAGACTCAAAATGTAATTAGGAAAACCTGTTAAGCGAGTTTAACCAGTATATCTTGAATTTGACACGACTACCAATTAATGGGGCAGATTCTCGGGAGGAACTTGACGTGACCTAATAAGCATTATTCAAAATCTCATATTTCCACATTCATATAATTCTGTGGGCCAGCAGAACAGAGACAGATGAACACACACAGAGATATATAGCACACAAATGCACAGGTGTGGACATGTGCGCACACCTCTATCTCTCAGCAGATGACTTTTATCTAGGTGTGCAGATTGTTGAATGGCCAAGCAAAGTTAAGCAGAGATGCGAGCTTGGTGGTCCTCAGGGGAGAACCACTTTCTTCTTCTTTGTGCAGGTGAAGAGGAAGCTGCAGGGAATGGAGTGTCCGCTCATGAGCAGGAAAGGGCTGAGGGCTGGGAAACAGCCCATAGCAAATTCCGCTATATGGTGCAGCACAGGGCTGGGGTTGTAAATTACAGATAAGCAAATCTGACAGATGCAGGACATGGTATAAAAGGAGACGAAGGCACTCACCAGGAGGAGGATGCTTATGGTGGCTCTGGACTCCAGAGGGGCTCTGGTGGAGACACTGGTCCTCTGGATGTGTCGCATTCTCTGCTTGTGTCTGTACAGGATGAAGAGCATGGAGGTGCTGGCCCAGAGCATGAGCCCCAGACACAGAACATCAGGCACCGAGAGTATGGCCACATGCAGCACGTCAGCAACTGGATCATTACACATGGAAGAACAGTATCCATAGGCTTTTAAGCTCGTCATATTGTCATGTGCTTTGGGTCCGATCATGTACATGACACAAACAATTCTCAGGAGGAGGAAGATCCCCCCCAGCTGAGGTACACTGTGGAGACAATGTGCTTGTGGCTCTCCCCTTCAGCCCTGCCCACCTGGAGTCTCCCTGACTGATGCTGACAGCAAGGAAGATGCTCAGGGAGCAAGTTCTAACAATCGATACCACCCTGCACACTCAGTGAAGATAGAAGACAATTTTGCACCACACATCATTTAAGAAAATTCTCCAGCACAAAGCCACCATGGTTTGGGGAACACTCCTACACAGAAGACTTAGGAAGTTGGCCACAATTAAGTGCCTAAGAATCAAGTCTGTGGCTCTCATCCTGGTACCCATGCAGAAAAGGAATAGATAATGGGAGAGAAGAGACAAATTACCCACAAACCCAACCACAGTCTGGCCTAAGAGGATCACTCCCATAGACACATAGGCATCTTCCATCCTCTCTGTTCCTTGAGTCTCATTCAGAGCCTCTGGCTTGGGAAACTGAGGCCTTCATGGTCCCAAGGGAACTCAACATTCTCCATCCCGCATTCACACCACTGGAAATACTGTCCTACTGTCTCTCATGTATTAGGAAAAATCCAATTCTATTCATCCATTGGGAAGAGGAAGACGGCATGTTCAGGGAAATGGGTGAACCTGGAGAATGGCATTAAGGGAAGGTGAATCAGGTTCTGAGATGAAGGCAGCTACATTTCTCCTCTGTAGAATCAGATCTAAGATTCTAAACAAGCAAGTCCCTAGTGTCTCAAGCCTGTAATCCTAGCTACTCAAGGGCTGAGACCTTGGATGCACAATTCAAAGCCAGACCAGAGAAGTAAAGTCTGTGAGACTCTTCTCTCCAGTTAAGCACCAGCAAGCCAGAAGTAGACCTGTGCTCAAAGTGGTAGAGGCCTAGCCATGAGCAAAAAGGGCTCAAGGAACATGGGCAAGCCCCAAGTTCAAGCTCTCTGACTGGCTAAAGAAAGAAACTTGAAACGTGTGACACATTCCTGGGGTCACATGCACTTATACCTCAATACACTGGCTGGGGGCGTGGGTCCCAGGTGTCACCGTTTCCTCAACACGGAGCCCACATTTCACAGAAGAAATACCAGGAAGATGAACCAGGTCTGCGGTGGGGATGGTGCGGTTGAAGGAGGAGGTGGATGACAGAGAACGAGAGGGGCAATTTTAGGTTCAAATGCCATTCTAGAGTCACTGATGTGAACACATCTTCCCCAGCCCCTGGACAATCAGGATTCCTCCTCATTTGTCATAAACCAGGACAGACTCTGTGAGGAAGAGGAAGTGAGGAACCCACAGGGCTTGGGGGTGGGGGGGCCTAGAACCCCAGTTCTTTTCACTATCCTAGCCCATTCCTATCCTTCCCTGTTTCTTTGTCATGCATCCGGTTTCAATCCAGAATCCCTGCTCCTAAGGTGATTTCTTACCCAGAGTGTGGAACCTGGGGTCTCTCCTGAAGGCTGCACCTCTCCAGTGGCAATGAACACAAGTGCTCGCCTCTTCTCTCAGGATGTGCGTGGCAGGGCGGGTCATTTCTGAGATGCACATGGGCACTTCAGAGCTGCAGAGGGCTCCTTAGATAGGGTCCAGGAGGTCGGCAGCCAAGGTTATCTCCCACGGGAGCGGTGATTTTCCCTTCACCTGGGGTGGCAGACCAAGTTCTCAGTAAACTTTTTCTTTTCCCCCATGTGACAATTATCAAGACACTTTTCACTTTCATGTGGGTGCTTCTCCAGGGGGCAGGGGAGTGCTGCAGTCACTTACCTCTCCTGCATCCCAGTAGGCCGGCAGGAGACACTGAGACCCAACTTGAGATTACTGTCTGTAAACAACCTCAGCGGTGTGTAAGCCATGTGTCCCCAAAGTTTCTTACCCAAAGTGTCCCTTCTCTTTTTTTCCAGTTCTAAGACTTGAACTCTGGGCCTGGGCACTGTACCTCAGCTCTTTAGCTCAAGGCTAGCAGTCTTCCAGATGATACACAGCTCCACTTCCGGCTTTTTTTTCCTGCTTATGTGGTGCTGAGGAATTGAACCTAGGGCCTCAAGCATGCAAGGCAAGTGCTCTACCACTGAGTCACCTTCCCAGACCTTATGATTGTATTTCTATCCACTGTTCTGGATTTGCTTTCATATTGTGCTTCATCATTGATTGCATTTGAGACAACTGTTTTCATGCCAGGCCCAAATAGCTGTAAATTCCTGAGAAGCTTTTGCTGCATCCCAGAGGTTCTGGAAAGTTGTGCTATGGTTTTGATTCTTGAATTTGTAAACTTGTTCCTTTATTTGATCCTTAAGTCTTATGGCTGACTTTGGGCTCGACAGCCTATCACTTGATGAGAGGGGTCTTAAGCCAACATTCTAACTTGGCCTGGACTTAAGGGTCTATGGCCTCCAGTAGTACTAGCTCATGAAACCAGGGCAGCAGTAGGCATCTGTGCACTGGCTCACTGTCTGTCAGCAGAGGGTGACAGTCTTTATCTCATCAGCCTAACTTGGGTTTGATATCTCCCCTGCTCTCATGGGACATGCAACTGGGGCTCCCTTTCAGGTCAGTTCCCATTTGCTTGGCATGGTTTTCCACACTGAACTTTCAGTTTTCAGTCTTGGCTGGTGAAATGTCATCTCTATGCAGTGCTGGTTTATAACTGGGCCAGGCCAGCTCTCCCTCCTGGCTGAGAGGCACAGGGTAGAGCTGGGTCACAGCTTTATAGTTCAGGCAGGTGTATACAGATCCGGAAAATACTGTCTGCTTTATGCTGTATATCAATTCCCCACCACCAAATAGCTCCAAATTTTTCATATGCTATCTATTGCCATCTACTCCTTTCTATCTCATATATTTGTCTGTTCTGCTAAAAAAAAACAACTTTCCATGAAGAACAAAGCCTGGCACCTGCAGGAAAATGGATGAACCTGTATTTCATCATACATCTTGGGAAGGAAAACAAGCCAGACAAGAAACGTAAATATGTTTTTCTCAAGTAGAATCCAGACTTTAAAAGACACAAACCTAGCCAGGTGCCGGAAAACCAGAAGTGAGGCTGTGGCTCAGGTGGTAGAGTGCTCGCTCTCAGCTGATGAGCTGAGGTCCAGCAGCCAGGACCAGAGTTTAATACACATGAGTAACCAAAAACAAAAAAAGATATAAAGCCGTAAAGGAGACTCACACTGATGTCCTCGACCACAGGGGCCTTGGGAATGCTTGCCGTACCCAGTGGGAAACCCAGGCTTTTTGACAATGCTATGTGCTCATCAAAATACATGGATGATTTCCCCAGGGCAGGGGTGTGGCTCAGTGAACAGTAAGAGGACTTGAGCAGTAGGAGGATGTGAATAATAGGAGGTTGTGAACAGTAGGGCCTCCGCAGGCAGCCCGGGTCCTTGGCCAGCTCTGCCACAGCAGGCAGCATGCCTAGGGGTCAGGACACTCAGTGTGAGCACTTAGGACTAATTGTCCTCACAGAAAAGGGCAGAGACCAAGGCCCCAGGACACTCCCCCCAACCCTCACTAAGACCTGAGGGTCAACTGTTTCTATACCTTTATTTCTTTGTGAAAAGAGGGGGAAAGGAAATAAAATATAAAAAGTACAGTTGACACAAATAAACCACCAGGGTAGGGGGTGGGGGGAGGGAAGGGGAGGGAAGTGGGAGGGAGGTGGGGATGGGGTCCCCATCTCAGCAGCAAGAGGCAGTGACCCGGATACTCGCGTCTCTCCCTACAGGGCAGAGTGGCACCTTCCTCCTGGCTGCTGTCCATCCCATCACGTGTCCCTCAGCCTTTGGGAGGGGGCCAGGTGCCATCTCCCCAGGGACCTCAGGGAACCTGCATAGGTCCAGGTCTGGGTTCAGGCCATGCACAGGGAGGGCTGTCAGCGACACACTGGCTCCTTGAGGGAGGAGATCAGTGAGGGCTGAGCGGAGGGTGGGCCGGAGCCAGGCACTGGAGGCCCAAGCACTGGCTCTTCTTCCAGCATCAGGCAAGAGACAGAATTGGAGGAACAGGAAAGGGCCGGCTCAGAAGCCCAGCCTGGCCCTCTTGCGCTCCTGCCTAGGCCCCACCACCCTTTCCCCATCCACCTGCCTATCTGGCCCCCAGACCCTGCATGGGCACTGCCACACTCTGGCCCTCCCGGGCCCCTGCCCGGGCACCACCACCCCTCCCACCTGCCACTGCCCGCCCACCCACAGCCCGCACCAGTCAAGGCCTCCAGGGCAAAGTCCTGGTCCTAGGTCAGATTCTCCAGGACTGGCTTGACCTCGCTCTGCAGGGTGCTGGAAGCAGAGGTGAAAGGGCTGGAGCCTGAAGCTGATGGGGCCCACAGCTGGGAACTCAGTTCAGGCCTGGCCACCCCCTTGCATCTCCAGACTGCTAGCCATGCTGAGCCACCCCTCACCTCCCTTCCCTTCACACCCCCTCCCCATTAGGCTCGCCGCCTCCACTGCTGACTCTTCAGTCTACAGTGAAGCCAACACTGGCAGGAAGCAGCAGGGAGCAGTGGCAGCTGAACACAGTGGTGCACATCTGGAATCCCAGCCACTGAGGAAGCCCTAGCAATAGCTGGGTGTGGTGGCACCCCTATTCCTAGCAGTGTGAGCAGCATGCACAGACCAGGCAGCCTGGGCCTACACATGCACTCTGTGAAATATAACCAAGGTAAAAAGCACTGGGCGCATGGCTCAAGTGGCAGAATGCTTGCCAAGTGAGGTCAACCCTCTCTATCACTACAAAGGAAGGAACAGTGTAGCTGGAGAGGAGCATAACAACAGCGAGTCCCAGCTCACCTGTTGTGGAGGATGGGCCTGATCTTCTGCAGGGAGTTGGCCACATTGAAGCGGACTTTGGCGACGGGGTCCCCTGCCATTCGAACAACGGTGGGCAACATGTGCTTGGTGGTGATGTCCTGCCTGCACACCTCTGACAGAACCTGGCCAAGCATGGGCACACAATCAGTACAGTCAGTGCCTGACAGCTGGGCCCGGGTGTCAAGGCGGCAAGAACCCTCACCGGCATCCAAAAGGCACACACAATTGACACCACCTCCCCGCAACTACGATTTACAATGAGCTCAACTCTGAACACGCAGCCAACGGTGTGTCTCACACCAGGTCACCCACACCCAGTCCAAGGGTGCCGGAGGCCTGGAGTCCACCCAGCTCTGGATGTGTAGAGCTGGCCCTGGCCCCCGGCCTCTCCACTCCCAAATTTGGTGTCACGACGGGGCTGTGTGTGCCTCTCCCCTGGCAATCCGGCTCCTGGGTACAGTTGGCGCGCGAGCCACACTCACGTTTATGCAGAAGAGCATGGTCATGCGATGCAGGTAGTTGGGGTCTCCAGACATGGCCAGCACTTTGGGGATGATGGTGGCATGGGCCCACTCCTTCCTGAACTTGTCCACCAGCTTCTTGAGGTTGCTGGTGGCTGCCTTACAGATGGCATAGACTGCAAGGGGGACAGGAAGGCTGCCACGCCGACTCCAGTGGAGTCTGCTTAGCATGGGAAACCATCTATCAGACCAAGATAGGGGCTTCAGAGACCTATCTCTGAGTTTTGGGACTTCACTGAAGTCTACCTCAGAGAATGGGGCTTTACAGAAACCTATCTCCAAGTTTTGGGGCTTCACCAAAGTCTACCTTGGAGAATAGGGCTTCTAAGAGGCCTACTCCTGGAAAAAGGCTGTCAAGCCCCTGGGAAAGATGTGTTTCTGCCTTTCTTTTCCTCACTGTATAAGAGTGCCTATTAATCTTTTACTGTTTCTGCTGCTCATTGTGCTTACTCATTGTCAACGTTCCCTTATTCAAAGCTCTTTCTTAAGAGTGTTGACGACTCCAATATCTGATGAATGTCTCAAAAATATGACTAACTCACCAGAGTTAAGTGCTACCCTGCAACCCCTCTTATGAAGGCTAGTAGACAAGTTATAAGCAAATATAAAAGTATTGGGGGTTTCACAAAGTCACTCCAGCAGAAGGAATTGTAAGAAATTTACAAGAAGCTGTAGGCACGGCTAGAACAGAAGGAATGTATGGCAATTGCTGAGATAACTACTTAGGAGAAAGAACTTCCTGGTACTCTCATTTACTGAGACTTGCTAGATCTAGGCCTCCGTGACCTTACTATTAAAGAAGGACCAGGAAAAATCTTATGGGATAATTAAGGCCTCTATAGAAATAAGGTAATGGTTAGTTGGTGACAAACGTCGAAACCCATTATATTTCTTAGAGATAAGCCGGAAACAAGTGCCTTTCAGGCGACCAGCTGGTGACCACCTAAGAATGAAGCCCTGCAGCAAGATTGTGTAAACTTTTGCCCTTTCAGGCGACCAGCTGGTGACCATCCAAGAACGAAGCCTTGCAGCAAGATTGTGTAACCTTTTGCCCCTTTCTTATGAAGACTTCTGTTATAAAAGTTTGTTATCCTCTGCATTAAATCGCACTCACACTCAGCACTCAGCATCCACTCCTAATGTGTGTGAGTTGTCTGTTTGCCATCTCCCCATCCTATTCCAGGTTCCTCCCCTAGGTATCCTCCGTCATCCCGACAGAACCCGGTCCGTGGCAGAAGGCCATGGGGGAGTGTTAGAGTGGGTCAGGGCTCAGCACCAGCATCCCTCAAGGTTCCAACAGCAGGGGGCTACACAGACAGAACAGTGGCGTGCCCCGCCCACTGGCTGCCAGCTCCTTATGGCAGGACTCACCATGGTCCACCAGCCATGCTATGCACAATGAGTTGAGTTTCTCATCAAAGAATTCCACTCCCTGCCAGAGGAGAGAGGTGGTGAGGGCTCAGAGGGTGAAGGAGGATAGCCAGCCTCCTCTCCCCTCCCTGCCCTACCCGGCATGCCCTGGATCACGCACCAGCTGCCTAGCCACCAGGAACATGTACTCAATAATGGCCAAATGCACCCGCCACTTGGCGTTCTGGGCTAGCTCCACGATGGCTGGCAGAAGCGACTGGGACAGCTGCCGGATGGCGAAAATCTCCTTCACATAGTCCAGGTTGGAGATGATGTTCAGCCGCACCTCAAGGGACTGCAGAGGATGGGGATCCAGTGATGCCTGGCCCAAGGCGGCCCTGAATGGGGGGAGGGGTGTGCCACCCCACAGCAACACCCTACAGACCTGCCATATCCCCAAGGTCACTGCCCCAGCCCCAAACTGGCCCTGGGGATACCTGCTGGACTCCGCAATGGCCATCGATAACCTGGGTGGGGGACTCGGGGAGGGAATACTCACCTGTCCCTCAGCTGGGCCAGGAAGAGTGGCAGGAGGTGATCAATGGTGTTGTCTTTGCCCAGAAGGGGAGAGAGGCCGATGATGACAGAGGCCAGGGCAGACTTCACGTGCTGGTTGGCATCTGACCCCAGTTCCTGGGAGGGAGCGGGGAGGGAGGCCCAAGGGGACCTGCCTCAGCCTCCTCTGCACATGATTGGCAGGGGGTTTGGGGGCGGGCTGCAGGGGTCCTGTCTCCATCTCCTTGGCTGAAGACCATGACCCAGGTGCCTGGGGCATTTCCACAGCCTGTTCTGGGCCCTCTTTAATGCCCAGCTGACTCCCTCCTCCAATCCGGTTACCTTGATGCACAGCAAGATCTGGGTCATGATCACTTTCTCCCGACAATCTGCAGAGAGGTTCTCGCAGAACGCTGCAGGCCAGGGCGGGGGATGAGATGGTGCCGGCTACACCTCCACCCTGAGCCCCCCCTCCTCAAGCATGGGTCACGGGCACCCACCTTTCACCTTGTGGGAGTCCGCGGCCCTCACCTTGGCCTCACAGTCCTTTATCAGCTTCTAGAAAGCAGGCACCAGGTCTGTCCTGGTGATCTCAAGCCCCACTGCTTTCTGGAGCTGTCAACCTGGAACCAGGGAGAGGCGGGATGTGTGGAGGTCTGGCAGCCTCTCTCAGTTATTGAGGACAAAATCCAGGCAGAAGTGGTGCAGAGGTGTGGAGACTAGGCAGGCTGCTCTCCCCAGAGCCAGGCCACGTCCCCAGCAGCATGTGCCAAAACCAAAGACCTTAGTTCACACTGTCCCAAGTGGGCTTTCTGTGACCGGATCCACAAACATGCCAGCGATGCAGACTCTCCCGCTTTTACATTTACACTAAAATATAGTGGGCTGAGTCACTAAATGGGCAGGGGAGCTAAGGAGAGACTTCTCAGAAGAGAGAAGAATGGCAAAGAAACACAGGAGGATATGCTCATCATTCCTGGGCTTGAAGGAAGTACAAATCACAACAACCCTGAGATTCCATCTTAATCCAGTTAGATTGGCCAGCATTGTGAATTCGAACAAATGCTGGCAGGGATGTGGAGAAAAGGAGCCCTACTGTGCAGCTGGTGGGAATGTGAACTAGTGCAGCCACTCAGCACAGCAGTCTGCAGGTTCCTCCAAATACTAAACACAGACATTCCCTCCCACCCATTCCTGGGCATCTACGCTGAATGTCATGACAAGGACACCTGCACACCCATGTTCACTGCCACAGTACTCACAATAGCCAAGATATGGAAACAGCCCAGATGCCCCACAGTAGATGAGTGGACCCACAATGTGGCCAATGGAACTTTACACAGCCATTAGAAAGAATAAGATAATGTCACTTGCAGGGAAATGGATGGAACTAGAACAAATCATGTGAAGTGAGGTAAGTCAAGATTGGAGATTAACAGCGCACATTTTCTGATATAAGGAAGTTAGATCTAAAATGCACTGGGATATGACAAATGCCACAGGATTCCAGAGACTCACACACAGTGAGACCAAAGGAGAATAGTCTTAGGAGAGAATCACAAAGGCCCAATGCCTAAGCGTCTCTTCATATTCATATAAAATATTACACATATGGAAACAAATCCCAAGATGTGGAAACAAAATACATATATATATTTTGGTTTTAGCTTTTGATTTTTCTGTGTTCTTTATCTGATAAACAGCCTGTTCTCATGTTATGTTTGGGAGGGTCCAAGGAGGGAAAAAGGATGGAAAAAAGTGCATCCATGGAGCTCACTGGACATTGATGAAAGTGAACTGCTCAGCTGGTGGGTAGAGACGGGAGGGAGGGCCTGGGAGGGAATGAGAGAACAGCAGGGACTCACTGCACAAAAGAAAATGTCCTGTCGAAACTAAACCAAGATGAGTTAAACCATCTTAACAGGGCCATATCAAGTATTGAAATAGAAACAGCAATAAGAGTCCTCCCATCTAAGAAAAGTCCAGGACCAGATGGTTTTACAGTGGAATTCTACAAGGCCTTCAAAGCAGAACTCACACCAACACTCCTCCAACACTTCAATGAAATTAAAAGAGAAAGTTCACTACCGAACTCATTCTATGAAGCCATCATAACCCTCTTCCCAAAACCAGGCAGGGACTCATCAAAGAAAGAGAACTATACACCCATTTCTTTGATGAACATTGATGCAAAACTTCTCAACAAAAGTTTGGCCAACTTCAACAATTCATCCAAAAAATCATACACCACGATCAAACAGGATTCATTTCAGGGATGCAAAGCTGGTTCAATATACCCAAATCAATTAATATAATTCATCACATCAACAAGAGCAAGGATAAGAACCACATGGTTTTCTCAATAGGTGCAGAAAAAGCATTTGACAAGATCCAACACCACTTTGTGATAAAGGTTCTGGAAAAATTAGGAATCCATGGGACCTTCCTCAATACAATAAAGGCTGTATATGACAAACCTACAGCCAGCATTGTACTTAATGGTAAAAAACTAAAGCCATTTCCTCTAAACTCAGGAACGAGACAAGGATGTCCACTCTCTCCACTGCTCTTCAATCTAGTATTAGAATGCCTAGCTACAGCAATAGGACAAGATGCAAACATAAAGGGGATCCAAATAGGGAAAGAAGAAATAAAACTCTCCATATTTGCAGATGACATGATCTTGTATTTAAAGAATCCCACAGACTCCATTCCCAAATTACTCAAGCTGATTCAAAACTTTGGCAAAGCAGCAGGGTATAAAATTAACCCTCAAAAATCAATGGCTTTTTGTATGCTAACAAGGAGAAAAGTGTGGCTAAAATTAGGAAAGCAACTCCATTCATAATAGCCCCACAAAAAATAAAATACCTATGAATTAACTTAACCAAAGAAGTGAAGGACCTCTATGATGAAAACTTTAAAAACTTGAAAAAGGAAATCAAAACAGAACGTAGAAAGTGGCAAAAACTCCCATGCTCCTGGATTGGAAAATGGCAATACTTCCCAAAGCTATGTACAAATTCAATGTGATACCTATCAATATTCCAACCTCATTCTTCAAGGAAATAGAGGAGGCAATCCAAAATTTCATATGGAACAATAAAAGACCCCGAATAGCAAAAATAATCCTTAACAGAAAGAACAGTGCTGAAGGAATATCAATACCAAATTTCAAACTCTACTATAAAGCCATAGTAATCAAAACAGCTTGGTATTGGCACAAGAACAGACCTCAGGACCAATGGAATAGAATTGAAAACCCAGAAATGAACCTACAGATGTATAGCCATCTAATCTTCGATAAGGGAGAAAAAAAAAATTGAATTGAAGAACGACAGCCTCTTCAGTAAATGATGTTGGCAAAATTGGTTAACTACTTGTAGAAAACTAAAACTAGATCCTTATATATCACTCTGCACCAGAATCAACTCCAAATGGATCAAAGACCTTGGAGTCAAAGCAGACACTCTGAAAATATTACAGGATGGAATAGGAGAAACCATTGGTCTCCTTGGCACAGGCAGAAATTTTCTTAATAGAGATCCAGAAACACAACAAATCAAAGAAAGGTTGGACAAATGGGATTGCATGAAATTGCAGAGCTTCTGCATGGCAAAGGACATAGCTAGCAATATCAATAGAAAGCCCACAGATTGGGAGAAGATCTGCACTAGCTATACAACAGACAAGGGTCTCATATCTAAAATATACCTGGAATTCAAAAAATTAAATCCCCCAACAACAAATCTTCAAAGAAACAACTGCCCAATAAATAAGTGGACTAAAGACTTAAAGAGAAACTTCTCTGAAGAGGAAAGAAGGATGGCCAACAGACACATGAAGAAATGCTCAACCTCCCTAGCCATAAAAGAAATGCTAATCAAAACAACATTGAGATACCACCTCACCCCAGTTAGAATGGCAAAAATCAAGAACTCCAATAACAACAGATGGTGGAGGGGATGTGGACAGAAGGGAAGCTTACTTCATTGTTGGTGGGAGTGTAAACTTGTTCAGCCCATGAAATTCTTATCTCCAATTCTTATCTCCACTCTCTGGTGGTAGAGTGCCAGCCTGGAACAAAAAAGCTCAGCAACAGTATCCAGGCCCAGTTCAAACCACTGGACTGGCACAAAAGAAAGAAAATAGAATGAGACATTTCTGTGCAGGAATTTCTTTGGCAATAATGGCCATTTTTTTCTAAAAATGTTTTCATCCCCAGAGAACTCATTTGGAGATTAGAGGTAAGCATTTCATGCATATTCCTGAAAGCAGGGTGATCTCTTTTCATGCCTGGTCGTTTCTGAGGAGGTAGCTTCATTCTCTAATTCCCTGCTCATTTTCATCTTAGCAGTGGTGATTTTGAAGCAGAAATTTGTCACTGTGCTCAGGAGAGGATCAGCAGTGACTCCTCACCCTGGGTTTCTGGTCTACCTCATTGCATGTGACTCCATTCCTCACCTGGACCCTCCTAGTCTTGCTGACAATTCTTCTGCCCTGTTCTTGTCTGTTTCAAGAACATGCATTTGCCTTTCTGTGTCTGACTTCTTGCATTTCCCACAGCGATCTGTAGTTCTACACATGTGGCAGCAAATGACAGGATTTCCTTCTTGTTCCTGGCCTAGTTGTACTTTGTGATGGAAATAGACTACATCTTCTTTTTTGTGTGTGTGAAACATCTTTTTATTAAACAGCAAAGCAGAAATGCAACACAATTTTAAATGTTTGTAAATTTAGGTCACAAAAGGGATGCAAAAGGGATGTTTGCAGTACGACAATTACATCTTCATATAGTTAAAGTCATTTATGAAATCTTATACTAGAACATAAGATTATCCCATGATTAAAGTATTTCAAATCTAATAACCATAAGCTATATTAGTGGATCTCATTTCCTAGTTTAATAACTTAATATTACCTCTGATATTGATTCCTTTACCAAATGGAATCTATGAACTAAATTTTTAGAAATTGTTATGAGAATGACTAAAATTCTACCAACCAATTAGTTAAATTTACAGAGTGAGATAAAAATACTGAGCTTCCCATGCTGCTGATCACATGTATGGTGTATAGTGTACACCACTATATGTTATAGACTTTGATAGACAATTTGCCCCAGGAAAGTTAGAATGAACTTGTGACTTTAAATGAGCATCATTATTCCACAGTACTGTGAAATTTGGGAAATCATGTATTCACTTAACCACAATTTTTAAAAAAAAAGAACATCAGGGAAAGTAGGGAGCGAAGGGATGGTAGGGGGAAAACAATGGAGGGGGAAACAATACTCAATAGGAACTGTACTCATTACCTTGCTAACGTAACTGTAACCCTCTGTATAGTATCTTTACAATAAAAAAAATTTAAAAAAATACTGAGCTTACCAATTATTATACATATAAAATTCTCTCATTCATGATTCTACTACCAGTATACTCTTCAAGGAATTTGGTAACAGTTCATTGACTAGGTACAACAAATAAACCTTGCAACCAAATCCTAGAGCTGGAATAGCATAGCATGTGGTGTATGTAAGATCAGTCAAACTTAACCCATTTTCATATATATATATATATATATATATATATATATATATATATATATATATCCTGGAAGATCTCTTCTGTGCCAGAGACAATACAAATTGGGAGTGAAAACATTTGGAGTTGGTTGCTATGTTTATCACATTATATTTTTACCTATTTCTATGTATTCCTCCCAGACTTTCTACTTCTAATCAATACATAACCAAAATTTTTTTTTTGGGGGGGGGAGTCCAGTCATGAGGCCTGATCTCTAGGCCTGGGTGCTGTCCCTTCAGCTCAAGGCTAGCCCTCTACAACTTGAGCCATAGCGCCACTTCCGGCTTTTTTCTTTTTGCTTATGTGGTGCTGAGGAATCAAACCCAGGGCCTCATACATGCAAGGCAAGCACTCTACCACTGAGCCACCATCGCAGCCCATAACCAAAATTCTTATCTTTTCAGATAGCAAGGGGGTTATTTCGTGCAAAAGCAAGTTGGTTCTTTGTTTTTAAACAGATCTCAATTTGATAATTTAGTTTCAACAATCCTCTTTATAGTCCAAATCTGCTTTCAAATGATTAAAGAGAAACCATCAGTCCTATATTATTATTAGAAAGTACAACTGACAAACTTTAGGCAAGGTTTTGGTTAACTTCAGGACTTACAGATCAGATTGCTGTCGGGTGATTACTATCCAAAGAACTTTTACAAATGTGAAATTATCTTGACTTAGGAGAAGGTAAATGGGAAGGATGAGGCAGATGGAGGAGAGGCACACAATAGTGAACAGGTACATACATAAAGCTGAGCATTCAGTACATGACTTTGGTCACATTTTAACAACATGGTTATTTTCTTGTATATCTTATTAAGTAAGCGTGTAATAAAAGACTAAGCCTATATACAAAAGCAAATTCAATAAAACATTCATTTTCAAGTTTCATAAATATATGCAATTCTAATTATAAAGTCTTTACAACACATCTGCACATTTTCTTAGACTAACATAATACACAGACTCATGGAAGTCTCCTCTTAAGTAGTTAATTTTGCCTAGATTTGAATTTTAATAAACATTCAACGAAGCCACAAACAAAGGTACTGTAACGTTTGGAATCTTCCCTAATTTTAAAGGGGAGAGAGAAGGAGGGTGGGGGAAGGGATGGAGAGAAAGAAAGGGGGAGAGAGACAGGGAGAGAGAACCAGCAATTCCGTAAATTCGAAGGGAACTAAATCTCTTACTTTCTTTTACTTTTCATGTCAGTTGTTTGGAAAACACTAGAAGCAGACATGAGGTTTTCTATATATTGTCCAAAAACATGGTCTTTTGATTTTAGCTTCAGGTTTTCTTCCTTAACTACATCTACTCTTGCTGAGAGATCTTCAAGTGTGTGTTGGAGTTCCAACACTTAATTAATGTCGTGCTTTTTCCTCCAGTTCCATCTGATTTTCAGCATCAACATCCATGTCAGCTTTCATCATCCTGGCACTGAACTGTGCCTCAGACTCAAAAATTCTGATGAAAGGTCCTCAAAGGCACCCGGAGGGGCGGCATCTCAAGATCATGCCTCTGGCCCGCGACTCAAGCACCGACTGACCAGGCTAAATCTTCTTTATGCATTCATCCACAGTTGGGCCTGTGACTCCACTGCTCTGAACCTGGCTGACTTTGCTACACATGACCATGTTCAGTGTCACTCATTTCTCTGCAGACACCATGGAGCTTCTGGGTTGTTTCTTGGCTGTGGTGAATAGTGCCCCAGTAGACATGGTGTTCAAGGACCTACATATTCTTGAGAATATGCCTACATATTTCATTTTCTGTTGTTTTTCTCGGTCAGTTGTTGGGCCTAAACTCTGGTACAGGGTGATGTTCTTCAGCTCTTCAGCTCAAGGCTAACACTCTACAACTTTAGCCACAGCACTACTTCTGGCTTTTTCTGCTTAGGTGATGCTGAGGAATTGAACCCTAGTCATCATGCATGCAAGGCAATCAGTCTACCACTGAGCTACCTTCTCAGC
This sequence comes from Dipodomys spectabilis, assembly GCF_019054845.1. Taxonomy (NCBI): domain Eukaryota; kingdom Metazoa; phylum Chordata; class Mammalia; order Rodentia; family Heteromyidae; genus Dipodomys; species Dipodomys spectabilis. Next base: position 911,440 of record NW_024870943.1, read on the forward strand.
CCCTCATTTTCTATTCTTTTTTCTTGTGGTCAGTCATGGGGCTTGAACTCGGCCTGGGCACTGTCCCTGAGCTCTTCAACTCAAGGCTAGGGCTCTACCATTTGAGCCCCAGTGCCACTTCCAGCCTTTGCTGCTTATGTGGTGCTGAGGAATCAAACCCAGGGTCTCCTGTATGCAAGGCAAGCAGTCTGTCACCGAGCCACCTCCCCAGCCCCTCTTTTGCTTTTGAAGACAGGGTCTCAACTCTGTATTCCAGGCTAGCCTTGTACCTAGTATCCTCTTGCCTCAGCCTCCTCAGGGCTGGAATTTCAGGTGCATGTCACTAAGCCCAGCTGCATTATTTACCTAGCTGTTCATCAGTTCCATTGCGATCCCAAAGAGATGCTTAAATGTCTTGATGAGAGGATCATCTGCAGAGAAGCTCTCAGTCACTCTTTTCTTTCCCGGGGTGTAGGGCCTACTCTTCACCTCAGTGCAGCTTCCTGGTCTGCCATACCCTGGGGGAGGAGGCCTTCTGTGCCCACCAGGGTTAGCTGGTCTCAGTGATGTCGCTGCACTCAGCACACATGACATCATTGTGTTCCATGCACTGGAGCTAGGCAGGAGAAGCACACAAGGTAGGGTTTGCAGTCCACTGCAGTGGTCGCAATTGGAGCTATCGGGTTAGGAACCTGTCTACGCAGGCTGCCCTCGACAGGTGTCCCTTGTTCCCACCCTAGTTTCTTCAGGGGAGGGAGGGTCTCGCTGCTGCTTCTCCTTTCATCTAAACACACTACGAGAATTTGATGCACCTGTTCTCTGGGACTGCTGGGACAAATAGCCTCACCCAGTGGCTTACATTCACAGCTTCTATGGGGATCCACTCTGAGTTCCTCTCCTCACTTCAGGCCCAGTTATGGTTCTTGATTTTCTTGGGCTTATTGATGTATCCTCAGCCTCCCTCTGCCTCTGTTCCCAGGCTGTGCCCTGTGTGTACTGAGTCTTCTCCAGCTGGGGTGCTTAGGACACTGTGGTTTGCTCAAGGACCCACCCTCAATTCAGAGTGAACTTATCATGGGATGTTGAAACACTCACCCACAGACACTACTTTCCTATTCACCAGCACTGGCTCAGGACTTGGAAATAGCTTACAGCCCATGTGTAAAGACAAACAAAATTCCCTGATTTTTCTCCACATTTCCAGCACAGTCAACAAAAAAGCTGTGGCCCTGAAAAGTGGGATCATTTCTCCCCAGTAGAAAGCAAGCATTTCCTTTTTTTTTTTCTTTCTTTTTCTTTATCTGAGACTAGAACTTCAACTGGGTATCTGATGCTTTTGTTCATTGGCTGGTGCTCTACCACCAGAGCCATAACTCCCTCCCCGAGTATTTCCTTATGCAACAGCAGACACACTCCGGCACCTCTAATTCGGTTCACTTCTCACCCTAACTTCCCCTGCTGCGGATGTGAAGGCCCAGGTTGCTTGCCTGTGTTTCTTACTCTGCCCCCACGTGGGGCTGATCAGCTCAAAGGAATCAGGACCGGGGACAAATCCTCACGGGTTTACCATAAGGATGCCACTGAAAAGAAGTGTATGGCAAGGCCCCAGGAGCCGAGTGCTTTGTCTACACCCCCTACGCTCCATGAACCCTCACATCTTCAGCTTTCTGGAAGCTCTCCAAACCCTCTGGTTTTGTCCTATATATATATATATATATATATATATATATATATATATACAGACTTCATTGGATGGGGAAGACTGTGTCAAAGTGTGATCAAGCACAAAGGGTGTGACAGGGTGCTGACAGGGCCAGGCTCGGGGCCTAGCAGCACCTCCGTCTGCATTCTTTGGCCCTCCTGTTGGCATGTGGGGCTGGACCCGTCCCGTAATTAGTCTTGGGATTTACCGTCAGACACTGGTCAGGATTCTGCTGCAATGGCTCTGAGATGGAAACTCTGGGTCCAGTAGTTATCATGGCCCTCTTCTGAAACAAAGCTCAGGTTCTATGGCCTGCATTCCAGAGGGAGTTAATGAGTCAGAAACTGTGCACCCAGACCCACCTTTACAGTCTCGGGTTCCCATTCACCCATGGTGTTACGCACAGCACAGCTGTGGATGCCCCTATGTGGTCATTGCTATTTTGAGAAAAGATCTTACTATGTACGCCAAGCTGGATTGAAGTCATGGTTCTTCCACATCAGTCTGCTGAGTACTGGGATTACAGGTTTGCATCAGCATACCTGACTTTTGTTTTTGTAGTAATAGTATCCTATTGTTAGTTCTCTTATCATCACCGTTAGCCACAAGTCTTGTGTTTAAATGCCTGTTCCACCAGCCATCCTCTTAGCTCTGTGAGCTGACCAGTTTCTGCCTTGTGCTGAGCCTCACAGGATTAACGCTGTGAGCCACTTCACACATTATACGATGGCTTTGAGGGTTCAGTGAGGCCTGGCCCAGAGCATGCATGCATGCATGCTATGCAGTGGCTGCTACTAAGTGGAGTATGAGGTGTAGTAGCCAGTGGTGGGCAGCGTGTGTGGTCATACATGAACTCGGAAAGTGCGCTGTTTCTATTGAACTTTGCGCTCCAGGTCAGAGGAGGGCATGGTGGGTGTGCTGAACGTCTGCTCCCAGCACTGTGGAGCTCCTTTGAGTCTGGGATTACTGACATTCTCCCTCCTTATTCTCTCCTCAGCTTCACCTCAACAGCATCAAGAAGCTGTCCACCATCGCCTTGGCCCTTGGAGCAGAAAGGACCCAAAGTATACTCCTCTCCTTCCTTACAGGTGGGGACTCTTGGGGCCCTGTGCTGTGGGGGTGCCTGGAGATGGCTTCTGCTTAATAAGAGAAGCCCATGGCGGGGGCCCTGGATGATGGGGTACAGAGGCTGAGGGGCAGATAGACAAGCTTTATGTACTGCAGGACTGTGTTGAGGGGAAAGCTGAGGAAGAGAAAGGTGGAGGCAGAATATCCTCTCGAAAGTCTGCTGGAAGGCAGCCGCAGACCAGAGTAGACTCCCAACCTGAGACCTGCCTTGGGCTCTGCCAGGAGGACACAGTCGTGTTACTCGTATTAGAGATATGGAGAGCGTTCAGTCTGTTTAACACCTAAGTGTCGGCTGGGAGGACAGTCTCATCAATGTTCTGCCTGCCTGGAAGGAAAGAACTGGGGCTTGGGATGGGAGGAATGTGGGAGCTTCAAACCAAGAGCTGCCGGGTATCCAGACACAATGGGCTCAGAGCCCCAAGGGACTTTAGGTCCCTTCTTTGGACTTACTGCCTGGGAGCATCTCCAGTTGCATGTGGCAGGTGCCGTGTCCTTTGGGAAAAGGTGGTGCTGTCCAGACAGAAAAGCAGAAGCCTCAGCCTCATGCCAGCAGAACATACCGGATTGGTTTTGTTAGCAATTACTGCAGCATGATCGTGGGGTAGAGCAAAATGCCAGGCTGGCATCTTAAAGTATAGCAGTGTAGTGTCGCGGTTCTGGAGGTGGTGCTCTGAGCCCTGGGTGCTGCACTTCCATTGGTAAGTCCTAGGTCTGAATGGAAGAATCCCAGAGATCACCTTTGCCCTGGCCTGCCCTGCCCAGCCCTGAGGCCTGAGACTGTGGCTGGGCTTGGCACTGTCTTCAGGTAGAAGCCAGGCACAGAGGACAGTGGTTGGGGCAGTCTGGGGGAGGGACAGCCTGCAAAGGCTCCAGGAGGCAGTAGCTGAACCGAGTCTGAACAGATAGAAAAGGATTTTTGGCGGAGAACAGTGCTGAGAGTGTAAGCTGTACCTGAACAGGAAATCTGCTTGCCACAGTGTTGCACAGGATGGGACTCTGTCTCCCTACCCTATGGGTTGTAGAGTGGCCCTGTCATGCAGTGCTCCCCCACCCAACCCAAGCTCGTATCTTGTTCTCTGTGCTGGCCATATGGGAAAACTCCGGGTTCTGACAGCAAGCTTGCGATCTTGGGGCCAGGATACCAGGGTGCCGGGGCCCCTGAGTGTGCTGTGATGGGAATGCCCTGCCCCTGCAGATACCATCTACACTGAGGATGAGGTCTTTCTGGCCCTGGCTGAGCAGCTGGGACCCTTCACGGGCCTGGTGTGGGGTCCAGAGTATGTTCACTGCCTGCTGGTGAGTGGCATGCGTGGTCCTTGCTCCCATCCCCGGGGCAGAGACAGGAGCCATGGAGCTGGGATGGTAGAGGGGTGGACTGCTGTCCAGGGGGATGGCCTCAGGGCTGGAGGGATGAGCAGAGCATCAGTGCCACCCACCCCTCCCCCACCCCTGCAGCCCCCACTAGAGTCTCTGTCCACCTTGGAGGAGACGGTGGTGCGGGAAAAGGTAGTGGAGTCCTTGTGGGCCATCTCCCACAAGCACTAGCCCTCTGACCTCGTAGCCCACTTCGTGCCCCTGGTGAAATGGCTAGAGGGGGGTGACTGGTTCGCCTCCCACACCTCAGCCTGCTGCCTCTTCTCCATCTGCTACCCATGAGTGTCTGGTGCTGTGAAGGCAGAGCTCCACCAGTGAGTCCCGGGCTCCCTTGACACCGCCTGCCCAACTGCCCCTGGCTGTATCTTCGGATCAGCTCACCTGCTGGGCCTCAGTATCAGTACCCTCCCCTTCATGGGTGCCTGAATGTGCACTAAACCTACCTGCTGCTCCATTGAGCTGCCCAAGCCGAAGGCCCCCCCTCTCTTCCTCCTATCCTGCATGAAGCCACCAATGCCCTGGGCAGCAACCATGGAGCCCAATGGTCCATGCCCTCTGATCGCTCTGGGTTCCTTGAGTTCCTCCTGCCTAGTGCCACTCTGGATCCCCAGGTACTTCCAGAACCTCTGCTCAGATGATACCTCCATGATGCAGCGGGCCGCAGCTTCCAAGCTGGGTGAGTTGGCCAAGGTCCTGGAGCTGGACAATGTCAAGAGTGAGATCATCCCCATGTTCTCCAACCTAGCCTCTGATGAGCAGGTGGGTCCCTGCTCTGCACTTTCTCCTCCCCCACTTACCCCTCCCCCCATCCCACCACTGGGCCCTCTGCCCTTATGCCCCATGGGCACTCAGTACCCCTTCTGCTCCCCAGGACACCGTGCGGCTGCTGGCGGTGGAGGCCTGTGTGAACATTGCCCAGCTCCTGCCCCAGGAGGCCCTGGAGGCCCTGGTGATGACCACACTGCACCAGGCGGCCAAGGAAAAGTCCTGGCACGATATGGTGGCTGACAAGTTTGCTGAGGTGAGTAAGGCTTGTAGTGGACAGGCAGGGCCAAGGGTGAAGGAAAGAGGGACGCGTGTCTGTCCTGCATGGGAGCAGGCAGCCTAACATTCGTGGGCAGAGAAGCCAGGGCTGGATCTTGGCACGGTCAGGGATGCACATTCACACTGGGAAGCTGTACTTGCCCTGCTTTGTACACGCGAAGGACCTGGAAAGGTGGAAAAGTGATGCTCTCTGTCCTGGGCTCCAAGCGAGACTCTTGTCCTGCCCAGGAGTAGAAGCTGCAGACAGACAAGGAGCTGAGGTAGAAACAGGGCTGCCCACCCGCACTCCATACCAGTTACACTGGTAAAAGATCATGAAGCCCTTGGAGGGCTACCTTTGTGTGTGCCCTTAGTGTGAACCCATCGGCTCTGGTGGTGGTCAGGAGCAAGCAGTGGTCAGGAGCAAGTGTAAGGCATCTCTGGCAACCAAGAAAAGGCAGAGTCACTAAGCACACATTCGTCCAGACGTGTGTTCATACTGGAAACTGGGGCTGTGAACTTGGGCCTTGTGCTCGCTGGGCAGGTGCCCCCCTTGTTGAGGCACACCCCACCCTTTGGATTTATTTTTCAGCTAGGATCTCCACCTCTGCCTAGGCTAACCTCGGACTCCAATTCTCCTAACTCTGCCTCCTGTATAGCTAGCTACATTGTAGGTGTGAGCTGCTGTGCACAGCCCATTTTATACATGTGTACTGTTATTATAGAGGGGATGTACAGAGGGATTACAATGGCATTCATGAGTCAGCAAATGAGGACATTTCCTTTTGTACAGAGTGTCTGCTGTTCTCTCATTCCCTCCCAGCCCCTCCCTCCATCTCTACCCACGAGTTGTGCATTTCACTTTCATCAGTGTCCTGTGAGCTCCATGGATGCACTTTTTTTTTCTATCCTTTTTCCCTCCCTGAACCCTCCCTGAGATAACATGAGAACAGACTCTTTATCAGATAAAGAACACAGAAGTATCAAAAGCTAAAACCAAAAAATATATATGTACTTTGTTTCCACATCTTGGAATTTGTTTTAGTATGTGTAATGTTTTATATAAATATGAAGAGATGCTTAGGCATTGGGCCTTTGTGATTCTCTCCTAAGCCTATTCTCCTTTGGTCTCACTGTGTGTGAGACTCTGGAATCCTGTGGCATTTGTCATATCCCAGTGCATTTTAGATCTAACTTCCTTATATCAGAGAACGTGCACCATTAATCTCCAGTCTTGACTTACCTCACTTCACATGATTTGTTTTAGTTCCATCCATTTCCCTGCAAATGCCATTATTTTATTCTTTCTAATGGCTGTGTAAAGAACCATTGTCCACTTTTTGTGGGTCCACTCATCTACTGTGGGGCATCTGGGCTGTTTCCATATCTTGGCTATTGTGAGTAGTGTGGCAGTGAACATGGGTGTGCAGGTATCCTTGTCATGATGTTCAGCGTAGATGCCTCAGTGTGGGTGGTAGGGAAGGTCTGTGTGTAGTATTTGGAGGAATCTACAGACTGCTGTGCTGAGTGGCTGCACTAGTTCACATTCCTACCAGCTGCACAGTAGGGCTCCTTTTCTCCACATCCCTGCCAGCAATTGTTCCAATTCACAATGCTGGCCAATCTAACCGGATTAAGATGGAATCTCAGAGTTGTTGTGATTTGTACTTCCTTCATGTCCAGGGATGTTGAGCATTTCCTTGTGTTTCTTTGTCATTCTTCCTTCTTCTGAGGAGTCTCTCCTTAGCTCCCCTGCCCATTTAGTGACTCAGCACACTATATTTTTGTACAAATGTAAAAGCAGGAGACTCTGCATCGCTGGCATGTTTGTGGATCAGGTCACAGAAAGCCCCACTTGGGATAATGTGAACTAAGGTCTGTGGTTTTGGCGCACGCTGCTGGAGACGAGGGCTGGCTCTGGGAAGAGCAGCCTGCCTAGTCTCCACACTTGCACCGCTTCTACCTGGATTTTTACCTCAATAACTGAGAGAGGCTGCCAGACCACCTTTCGTTCCACACACCCCGCCTCTTCCTGGTTCTGGGTTTCCAGCTCTAGAAAGCAGTGGGGCCTGAGATCACCAAGACAGACCTGGTGCCCGCCTTCCAGAACCTGATGAAGGACTTTGAGGCTGAGGTGAGGGCCCCAGCCTCGCACAAGGTGAAAGGTGGGTGCCCGTGACCCATGCCTGAGGAGGCCAGCTCAGGGTGGAGGTGCAGCGGGCTCCATCTCATCCCCCACCCTGGCCCCCAGAGTTCTGCGAGAACGTCTCCGCAGATTGTCGAGAGATCGTGATCATGACCCAGATCTTGCCCTGCATTAAGGTAACTGGTTTGGTGGAGGGAGTCAGCTGGGCAGGAAAGAGGGCACAGAGCAGGCTGTGGAAAAGCCCCAGGTACCTGGGTCACAGGCTGCAGCCAAGGAGATGGAGGCATGGACGCTGCAGCCCACTCCCAAGTCCCCTGCCAGTCATGTGCAGAGGAGGCTGAGGCAGGTCCCCCTGGGCCTCCCTCCCAGGAACTGGTGTCAGATGCCAACCAATATGTGAAGTCAGCCCTGGCCTCCGTCATCATGGGCCTCTCTCCCATCCTGGGCAAAGACAACACCCTCGAGCACCTCCTGCTCCTCTTCCTGGGCCAGCTGAAGGACTAGGTGAATCTCCCCTCCCCTATCGCCCTGCCAAGGTGATTGATGGCTATCATGGAGTCCAGCTGGGAGATGGGGGGGCTTCTGAGCTAAGTGAGTCAATGTGTGAAGGGTAAGCATGCACGTGATTGATCAGAGCTCACGATCTGGGAGGCAGAAGCAGTTCAAACTCTTTCTGTCATGGAGCACCTGCTGTGTTTGCCCCAGCCCTGCTTGATAGTGGGGGCATGGCATGGATGAGGCTTGCCCTGGAGGCAGGGCTGTGCTCTGGTGGGGGCTCATGTCACTAGAGGGAGTTGAGGTGACAGGAATGAAAGGGGCAACTCTCAGTACTGGTGGTCCAAGAGCTCTGACTCCTCCCTTCTGGCTCAAGCCTCAATTTCGTCCTGACACAGCTGTCCTGGGCAGAGCTGGGGCTCACCTTTCTTCTCCCACTGTGTTGTTTTTCCTCATGATTCCTGCAAGTTCTCTCAGAATGACTGCAGGTGTCATGTGATGCCCAAGCCTCCATCACTTAATGTCAAGTGTGGCTCTGTATGTGGCCTTGTCGCTGTGTCCCTGGGGCCAGGTTGGTGCTGGGCAGTGGCCCTGGGGAAATGGCAGGTCTGTAGGGTGTTGCTATGGGGTGGCACTCCCCTCCCCCCATTCCGGGCTGCCTTGGGCCAGGCATCACTGAAGCCCCATCCTCTGCAGTGCCCAGAGGTGCAGCTGAACATCATCTCCAACCTGGACTGTGTGAACGAGGTGATCGACATCTGGCAGCTGTCCTAGTCATTGCTGCCCGCCATCGTGGAGCTAGCCGAGGATGCAAAGTGGCGGGTGTGGCTGGCCATCATCGAGTACATGCCCCTGCTGGCTGGTCAGATGGTGCGTGATCCAGGGCATGCCAGGTATGGTGGGGAGGGGAGAGGAGGGTGGCTGGCCTCCCTCATCCTTGGAGCCCTCACCACCTCTCTCCTCTGGCAGGGAGTGGAATTCTTTGATGAGAAACTCAACTCGTTATGTATGGCATGCTGGTGGACCATGGTGAGTCCTGCCAGAAGGAGCTGGCAGCCAGTGGGCGGGGCCACGCCACTGTTCTGTCTGTGCCCTGCCCCCTGATGTTTGAACCCTGGGAAAGGTTGGCTTTGAGCCATGACCCACTCTAAAACTCCCCTATGGCCTTCCTGTCCCCCTTGCAGTCTATGCCATTCGTGAGGCAGCCACCAGCAACCTCAAGAAGCTGGTGGGGAGGTTCAGGAAGGAGTCAGCACATGCCACCATTATCCCCAAGGTGCTGGATATGTCTGGAGACCCCAACTACCTGCACCGCATGAGCACCATCTTCTACATAAACATGAGTGCAGCCCACGTGCCACCTGTACCCAGGAGCCGGCTTGCCAGGGGAGGGGCACGCACAGCCGTGCCGTGACACCAGGCTTGGGAGTGGAGAGGCCGGAGGCCAAGGCCAGTGGTACACATCTGGAGCTGGGCGGACTCCTGGCCTTTGACACCCTTGGCCTGGGGGTGGGTGAGCTGGTGTGAGATACACCATTGGCTGCATGTTCATAGTTGAGCCCATTGTAAATCATAGTCGCGGGGAGGTGGTGTCAGTTGTGTGCAACCTTTGGATGCCAGAGAGGTTTTGTTCAGCCTCGCCACCCGGGCCCAGGTGCCAGTCACTGACTGTACTGATTGTGTGCCCGTGCTTGGCCAGGTTCTGTCGGAGGTGTGCGGGCAGGACATCACCACCAAGTACATGCTGCCCACTGTCATGCGCATGGCAGGGGACCCCATTGCCAAGGTCCCCTTCAATGTGGCCTAGTCCCTGCAGAAGATCGGGCCCATCCTCGACAACAGGTGAGCTGGGACTCGCTGTTCTTATGCTCCTCTCCAGCTACACTGTTTCTTCCCTTGTGGTGATACTGAGGGTTGACCTCGCTAGGCAAGCATTCAGCCACTTGAGCCATGCCCCAGCGCTTTTTGCCTTGGTTATACTTCACAGAGTGAATGTGTGGCCCAGGCTGCGTGGTCTGTGCATGCTACTCACACCACTAGGATAATGGGTGCCACCACGCCCAGCTATTGCTAGGGCTTCCTCAGTGGCTGGGATTCCAGATGTGCGCCACTGTGTTCAGCTGCCACTGCTCCCTGCTGCTTCCTCCCAGTGTCAGCTTCACTGTAGACTGAGGAGTTGGCAGTGGCAGTGGCGAGTCTTATGGGGAGGCGGTTGTGAAGGGAAGGGAGGTGAGGGGTGGCTTAGCATCGCTAGCCATCTGGAGATGCAAGTTGTAATTCGGCAGGGATTGGCCAGGCCTGAACTGAGTTCCCAGCTGTGGGCACCAATCTGCTTCATGCTTCAGCCCTTTCCCCTCTGCTTCCAGCACACTGCAGAGCGAGGACAAGCGGTCCTGGAGAAGCTGACCCACGACCAGGATGTGGACGTCAAGTACTATGCCCAGGAGGCCTTGACTTGTGCGGGCTGGGGGTGGTGGGCGGTGGCAGGTGGGAGGGTTGGTGGTGCCCAGGCAGAGGACGGGAGGGACAGAGGGTGGCAGTGCCCAGGCAGGGGCTAGGGGGCCACACATGCTGGTGGATGGGGAGAGTGTGGTGGGGCCTGGGCAGAGGCACAAGAGGGCCAGGCTGGGCTTCTGTGCCAGCCCATTCCTGTTCCTTCAGTTTTGTCTTTTGCCTGATGCTGGAAGAAGAGCCAGTGCTTGGGCCTCCAGTGCCTGGCCTTCGGCCCACCCTCAGCTCAGCCCTCCCTGAGCTCCTCCCTCATGGAGCCAGTGAGTCGCTGACAGCCCTCCCTGTGCATGGCCTGTTCCCAGACCTGGACCCACTCACGTTCCCTGAACAGCCTGGGGAGACGTCGCCCGGCCCCCTCCCAAAGGCTGAGGGAGATGCGGTGGGATGGACAGCAGCCAGGAGGAAGACGCCACTCCTGCCCTGCAGGGAGAGACGCGAGCATCCGGGTCACTGCCTCTTGCTGCTGAGATGGGAACCCCATCCCCACTTGCCTCCCACCTTCCTCCCCTTCCTTCCCCCCACCCCCACCCCGGTGGTTTATTTGTGTCAATTGTACTGTTTATATTTTATTCCTTTTTTCCCCTCTTTTCACAAAGAAATAAAGGTGTAGAAACAGTTGGCCCTCAGGTCTTAGTGGGTGTTGGGGGAGTTGTCCTGGGGCCTTGGTCTCTGCCCTTTTCTGTGAGGACAATTAGTCCTAAACACTCACACTGAGTGTCCTGACCCCTTGGCATGCTGCCTGCCGTGGCAGAGCTGGCCAAGGACCCAGGCTGCCTGTGGAGGCCCTACTGTTCACATCCTCCTATTATTCACATCCTCCTACTGTTCAAGTCCTCTTACTGTTCACTGAGCCACACCACTGCCCTGGGAAAATCATCCATTTTATTGTTGAGCACAAGCATTGTCTCAAAGCCAATTGATATACAACATAAAACTGACAGTATTTTCCAGATCTGTATACACCTGCTGAACTGTAAAGCAGTGTCCTGGCTCTACCCTATGCCTGTCAGCCAGGAGGGAGAGCTGGCCTGGCCCAGTTATAAACCACCACTGCATAGAGATGACACTTCACCAGCCAAGACTGAAAACTGAAAGTTCAGGGTCGAAAACTGTCCCAAGCAAATGGGAACATACCTGAAATGGAGCCCCAGTTGCTTGTCCCACGAGAGCAGGGGAGACATCAAACCCAAGTTAGGTTGATGAGATAAAGACCGTTAACTTCTGCTGACAAACAGCGAGCCAGCCCACAGATGCCTACTGCTGCCCCGGTTTCATGAACTAGTACTACTGGATGCCGTGAACCTGTAAGTCCAGATCAAGTTAGAATGTTGGCTTAAGACACCCTCTCATCAAGAGATAGGCTGCCGAGCCCAAAGTCAGACATAAGACTTAAGGATCAAATGAAGGAACAAGTTTACAAATTCAAGAATCAAAACCATACCACAACTTTCCAGAACTTCTTGGATGAAGCAAAAGCTTCTCTGAGGGAATTTACCGCTGTCCGGGCCTGCCAGGAAAAAAGTCAGGTGTCTCAAATGCAATCAATGATGAAGCACAGTCTAAAAACAAACCCAGAACAGTGGATACAAAGAGAATCATAAAAATCAGGATAGAGCCAGCCAGGAACTGATGACTGCTCACCACTAATCAGAGCTACTTAAGAAGCTCAGATCTGAGGACTGTGGTTCAAAGGCATCAGAAAAGTCCATGAGGCTCATTTTCAATAAACTATCCCCAGAATGTACAAAGCAGAGCTGTGGCTCAAGTGGTAGCGCACTAGCCTGGAGCGAAAGAAGATTAGCAACAGTGCCCAGGCCCTGAGTTCAAGCCAAAGGACAGGCACACACATAAACACACACACACACACACACACACACACACACACACAAATCAGGGTAAAAATGAAAGAAATGGAGATTAAAATAACAATGTAAAAAAAAATCAGTGAAAGAAGCTGAGCTCTGGTGGCTCACTCCTGTATTCCTAGCTACTCAGAAGGCTGAGATCTGAGGATCATGGTTCAAAGCCAGCTGATTCAGCAAAGTCCATGAGACTCATCTCCAATCAACCACCAGAAAACTGGAAGTGGCGACTGTGGCTCAAGTGATAGAGTGCACACCTTAAGCTGAAGAGCTGAGGGACAGTGCCCAGGACCAAAATTCAAGCCTCAGGACTGACAAAAAAAAAATCAGTGAAGGTAAGAACTTTCTTTGGGAAGATAGCTAAGACTGACAAGCCTTCAGCCAAGAACAGTGAAGACATCAACTAAAAAAACTAGAATATCATAACAGTTAAAATTCAAGTTGTCACTGAAATATAGTAGAAAATTAATCCAACACATTAGTAAACATACAAGAAATGGATTCACCTCTTTGCACGTTGGACCCATCAGGTTTGATCCAAGATGATTTTAGTCACCTAACTTCATCTTCAATCAAGCAGTAAATAGAGTCACTGATGGGTTACACCAGGTGTTCAGAGTTACCACCAATGCCTCTCAGACAGGTTCAAAAACTAGCAAAGGAAGAATGCTACCAAACTCCCTCTCATATCAAAATGAGAACAGACTAGAGACAGGATTAGACACCCATTTCCTTGAAGAGCACAGATGTAAAATATTTAATATACCTGCAAGAAATTTCAACAATGCATTTAAAGATCAGCACCATGCCCACGTTGCATTCCACCCAAAACTGCAAGTGTAGCTCAACCAGTCCTGGATAATTTGAAGAGTAAGTCCCTGGACACCTGTGGCTCCCACCTGTCATCTTAGAGACTGAGGCTGAGATCTGAGGATCACAGTTCAAAGCCAGCCTGGGCAGAAAAGTCCAGCAGATTCTTCAGTTCCATATCAGAAAACTGGAAGTGGCACTAAGCTCCAAGTGGTAGAGCACTAGCCATGAGTAAAAGAGCTCAGGGACATCACCCACGTCCTGAGTTCAAGCCCCACAACTGATTTCCCACCCACACCCGCCAAAAATTCATTATAACAAGGATCCATCTGCTTTAAAAGTTTCTCTGCCAAGGCACTATCAGCTGTAAGAAGTGAGTAGTTAGGGATTTTAATGAAGTAGAAACAATGGGAAGGTAGATACAGTCTGGCAGGGACCTGACAAGGCAAGGTGTGTGCAGTGTGCAATAGTGGCCACCATCACGCCAGGACTCAGGTGTGACCCAGGAACAGAAGTCAGATGGCACCTGTCCTAGGGGTCAGTCAATGGTTACTCCCATATCTGAACTAGCATGAGCGCTTCCCCCCAAAACCTCCCCGGGACTTTCTTGGCCCTTCTGAATTCCGCTGTTTTCATCACAATGGCAGCCATTGGCCAGGGTGGTTGTTTCGTGAGGATGGCAAACAGTGTGGCCTGCTTACCAGCAGGAAGTGCACAAGGGATCGGGACAGAGCCCCCAAGCTAAGGGTGCAGGGAGTGAGGGAGAGCTGACCTCCCAGCTGGTTCACGGGCTGACCCATTTTTCTTGGAAGGCTTTGTCAGGAGCTTCAACTCATCCCCAGGAGTAAGAGGTGAGCATGTCTCATCCCTCCTGGATATTGAGCATAGTCACCAGGTGCTGCTGTGAATGAAGCCAAGTCAGGAGCTGGCTGTGAGCTCTGGCTGGCAGGTGTGCAGCAGGGGAGCAGGAGTCGGGTGGCAGGCCACTGTGTGGAAAGGACACAGGGAACAGGAAAGGGATTCATACAAGATAGTGGCATAGAACCGAGGGTGCTCAGGAAGAAAGGAGACAGAGATGGAGGAAGACAACCTGAATGTGCGAACTCTTCAGAAGTAACAAGTCCAGGCAGGGCTGCATGTCAGCATGACGATGCGCAGCTGTGCTTCCAGTGGACTGCAGGGATGCATGGGATGCAGAGCCTAACCTTGAGCTGAAGAGCTCAGGGACAGTGCCTAGGCCCAGAGTTCAAGCCCCAGGGCCGACCAAAAAAAAAAAAAAGGAAAAGTGGGAGGAGCATTGCTGAGAGCTGTGGGGTAGGGGAAGCACAGGGCGTGGGTTGTCTTGGATTTGGATCCTGCTCAAGACAGAAAGTGAGGTCAGTAGAGGATGGGGAGCTCCTGGGGAGCGAGTGCTGACAGGGGGTGGAGTGAGGACAGGGAAAGCCTGCTTCCCCTCACAAGGCAGGGAGCTGGTGGAGGACACACGCTGCCCTTAGGTCAGGAGGCTAAGTCCACATCCACACTCTCCAAGGTGACACAGACGGGGAAGACCTCTGGGGACAGGAACACCAGGGTCAGGAGAGGAACAGGTGTGTGTGAGGTTAATGATGACACCACACAGCTCCCCAAGGAGACCAGAGCATGAGTGTGCTGGGTGGAATGACTTTAGGCTGGATTAAGGGCATGGGGCAGGTACGGAATCTGGCTAAAGCGAGTGTGGGGGGAGGGAGTGCAGGGACGGCAGGGCCTGTGGTTCAAGCCTTTCTGTGGTGGCCTGGCTGTGGAAACTACAGGATCAGGAGGAGGTGCCTGGCTCAGAGCCCAGAGTCCACTCAGCACCGGGCATAGTCCCTGGCTGACTCCTGGTGGCAGGCCTGCCATATGCTTGCTTTCCTTTTCTTTTTTTTTTTTTTTTTCTTTTTTTTTTCTTTTTTTTTGCTTTCCTTTTCTGTGCTGGTCCCAGGATTTGAACTCAGGGCTTGTGTCCTATCCCTGAGCTTTTGTTCTCAGGGCTGATGACTATCCCTGGGACATCAGTGCTACTTCTGGCTTGCTGTCACCTTTCAATTCATTCCTGAGAAGAAAAGGGTGGAGGTGGAGAGCCCTGGACAGGAGACCCCTCCTCACATTCAGCACAGCAGCCCTGACCTGCACCCCAGAAGCTGTGGTAAAGGGACCTCATAACAAGGGACATGAGGAGCACTGCAGGAAATGTCACAATAGCCAAGCAAGGGACTTTCTCAAGGAGCCTTCGTGTTTTAAAAACAACTTTATATTAACAAAGGTGCTTTTCAGAAGTACACTTAAGGTGCTTCTTGAATTAGCAGAGTCTAGAGATATGTAACATAGATTGCCAAGAAAAAGAAAGAGTTGTGAAAATAAATTATGTGTAAGAAATAAGCAAGGACAAGACTAATGGAGTAACTGCCAGGAAGGAGTCTTGATGTTTGTGGTTAGTGCTACACCAGCAGCACTTCCTTCCTTCTTTTCTTCCTTCCTTCCTTCCTTCATTCATTCCTTCTTTCTTCCTTCCTTCTTTCCTTCCTTCCTTCTTTGCTGGCTTGCCCTCTCTCTTCTCTGTCTGTCTCTGTCTGTGTGTCTGTGTCCCTCATTCTCTCTTTCCTTCTTTGTGCCAGGCCTGGGGCTTGAAATTTGGGCCTCCATTCTGTCCCTGGGAAATTTGACTCAAGGCTAGTGCTCTACCACTTCAGCCACAGCACCACCTCCATGTTTGTTTGCGGGGTTTTTTGGTGGTTTATTGGAGATGAGAGTCTCAGAGAGTTTTCTGCCTAGACTGGCTTTGAAATGAGATCCTTTGATCTCGCCTCCTCATGAACTCAGAACACAGGCATTAATCACCACACCCAGCTGCTATTTTCTTTTCTTTATTTTTTTTTTTATTGTGGGAATACCCTACAGAGGAGTTACAATTATATGGGCAAGATAACGAGTACGTTTCTTATCAAGTATTGTTGCCTCCTCTTTGTTTCTCATTCCTATCCGTTCCCATATTCCAGCCCTCCCCCAACCTGATTCCCCACACACACACCAAAGTGGTAAAGTTCATTTTTCGACATAACGACTGTACATCTCATTGTTGCAATGGGTCCACCTGTATCCCTAGTTAAACGAGTTGTTTTTTCCCTTCCACTCCACAAAATATACCAATATCAAATACAGTGAAAGCATGGGTTATACTGTGGGGGAAGGACATACAAACCAACATAGAAATCATCTTATAAATATGATAGAAACAATTGCCACGTGCTATTTTCTTTCCAACTACTTTCTTCTCCAGAACAGAAAGGGCTTTAAGAATTATTTGTTTCATTGCATAGGGAACTTTAAGAAAGAAAGAAAAAAAATCAAAAGACTCATAATGGAATTAGGAAAACATGTAAAGTGAGTTTAACCAGTTTATCTTGAATTTGATACAACTACCATTTAATGGGGCAGATTCTCTGGAAGAAGTTGACATGAACTAGTAAGCATTAGTTCAAAATCTAACATTTCCACTTTCATATAATTTTGTTGGCCAGCACAATAGAGACAGATGAACACACACACAGATATATAGCACACAAATGTGCAGATGTGGACCTGTGTGCACACTTCTATCTCTCAGCAGATGACTTTTATCTAGGTATGGAGATTGTTGAATGGACAAGCAAAGTTCAGCAGAGATGCAAGCTTGGTGGTCCTCAGGACAGGACCACTTTCTTCTTCTTTGTGCAGGTGAAGAGGAGGCTGCAGGGAGTGGAATGTCTGCTCATGAGCAGGAAAGGGCTGAGGGATGGGAAACAGCCTGTACCAAACACCGAGATATGGTGCAGCATTGGGCTGGGGTTGTAAATCACAGACAAGCAAATCTGACAGATGCATGACATGGTATAACAGGAGACAAAGGCGCTCAACAGGAAGAGGATGATTATGGTAGCTCTGGACTCGAGAGAGGCTCTGGTGGAGACGCTGATCCTCTGGATGTGTCTCATTCTCTGCTTGTGTCTGTACAGGATAAAAAGCATGGAGGTGCTGGCCCAGAGCATGAGACCCAGACATAGAACATCAGGCAACGAGAGCATGGCCATATACAGCACATCAGCAGCTGGGTCCTGACGCACGGAAGAACAGTATCCATAGGCCTTAAAGCTCGTCATGTTTTCGTATGCTTTGGGTCCGGTCATGAACTTGATATTAACAATGCTCACCAGGAGGAAAACCCCCCAGCTGAGGTAGACGGTGGAGACAATGTGCTTGTGGGCTCTCCCCTTCAGTCCTGCCCACCTGGAGTGCCCCTGGCTGATGCTGAGAGCAAGGAAGATGCTCAGGGAGCAAGTGCTAACAATCGACACCCCCCTGCCCACTCGGTGAGGATAGAAGACCATTTTGCACCCCACATCATTGAAGAAATTTCTCCAACCCCAAGCCACCATGGTTTGGGGAACACCCCTACACAGAAGACTTAGGAAGTTGGCCACAATTAAGTGCCTAAGAATCAAGTCTGTGGCTCTCATCCTGTTCCCCATGCAGGAAAGGAATAGACAGTGGGAGAGAAGAGACAAATTACCTACAAACCAAACCAGAGTCTGGGCTAAGAGGGTCACCCCCATAAACACATGAGCATCTCCAATCCTCTCTGTTCCTTGAGTCTCATTCAGAGGCCCTGGCTTGGGAAACTGAGGCCTGCATGGTGCCAAGGGAACACAATATTTTCCTTCCAACATTCACACCACTGGAAATAATCTCCTACTGTCTCTCATGTATTAGGAAAAATCCAATTCTATTCATCCATCGGGAAGAGGAAGATGGCATGTTCAGAGAAATGGGTGAACCTGGAGAAATAGCATTAAGGGAAGGTGAGTCAGGTTCTGAGGTTAAGGCGGCTGCATTTCTCCTCTGTAGAATCAGATCTAAGATTCTAAACAAGCAAGGCCCTAGTGGTTCAAGACTGTAATCCTAGCTACTCAGGGGCTGAGACCTTGGATTCCCAATTCAAAGCCACCCATAGAAGGAAAGTCTGTGAGACTCTTCTTTCCAGTTAAGCACCAGCAAACCGAAAGTAGATATGTGGCACAAAGTGGTAGAGGCCTAGTCTTGAGCAAAAAGGGCTCAAGAAACATGGGCAAGACTCAAGTTCAAGCTCTCTGACTGACTAAAGAAAGAAACTTGAAACATGTCTGACATGTTCCCGGGGTCACATGCACTTATACTTCAATACTCTGGATGCAGGAGTGGGTCCCAGGTGTCATCCTTTCGTCAACACGGAGCCCACATTTCACAGAAGAAATACCAGGAAGATGAACCAGGTCTGCATTGGGATGTTGTGGGTTAAGAAGGAGGTGGATCACAGAGACAGAGAGGGGGTAATGTTAGGGTCAAATCCTATTCTAGAGTCACTTATGTGAACATATCTTCCCCAGTCCATAGACAATCAGGATTCCTCCTCACTTGTCATAAACCAGGACAGACTCTGTGAGGGGAGTCGAAGTGAGAAACCAACAGGACTTGGGGGTGAGAGGCCTGGAACTCCTGTTCTTTTCACTGTCCTAGCCCATTCCTATTCTTCCTGTTTCTTTGTTATGCAACCGGGTTCAATCAAGAATCCCTGCTCCTAAGGAATACCTTACCCAGAGTGTGGAACCTGGGGTCTCTCCTGCAGGCTGCGCCTCTCCAGTGGCAGTGAACATAAGTGCTCACCTCTTCTCTCAGGATGTGCATGGGAGGGCGGGTCGTTTCTGAGATGCACAAGGGCACTTCAGAGCTGCAGAGGGCTCCTTAGATAGGGATCCAGGAGGGCCGCAGCTGAGGTCGTCTCCCTCAAGAGCAGTGATTTTCCCTTCACCTGGGGTGGCAAGCCAAGTTGCCAGTAAACTTTTTCTTTTCCCCCATGTGACAATTATCAAGACACTTTTCACGTTCTCATGGGTGTTTCTCCAGGGGACAGGGGAGGGGTGCAGTCGCTTATCTCTCCTGGATCCCAGCAGGCCAGGAGGAGACACTGAGGCTCAACTTGATATTACTTTCTGGAAACAATATCAGCAGTATGTAAGTCATGTGTCCCCAAAGTTTCTTACCCAAAGTGCCCTTCCTTTTTTTTCCCGTTCAGAGACTAGAACTCAGGGCTTGGGCACTGTTCCTGAGCTGCTTTTGCTCAAGGCTAGCACTCTACCATTGGTGCCACAGCACCACTTCTGGCTTTTTCTATGTATGTGCTTCTGAGGAATTGAACCCAGGGCTTCATGCATGCTAGGCAAGCACTCTACCACTGAGCCACCTTCCCAGCCCTCCCCATCTCAGTCTCCTTTTGTTTTATCATAATATATGCTGTTAGAAAAGAAAAGTGGATGCCTGTACTGATGCAAACTCCAGAGCCTGGTATTAGAGAATCAAGGCTCAAAGCCAGCCTGGTGAAGAAAGCCCATGAGATTCTTATCTCCAATTCTTATCTCCACTCTCTGGTGGTAGAGTGCCAGTCTGGAATAAAAGAGCTCAGCAACAACATCGAGGCCCAGAGTTCAAACCCCTGGACTGGCACAAAAAAAGAAAGAAAATAGAATGAGACATTCCTGTACAGGAATTTCTTTGGCAATAATGGCCATTTTCTTCTAAAAATGTTTTCATCCTTAGAGACCCCATTTGTAGATTAGAGGTAAGCATTTCATGCATATTCCTGAACGCAGGGTGTTGAGTGATCTTTTTTCATGCCTGGTTGTTTCTGAGGAGGTAGCTTCATTCTCTAATTCCCTACTGATTTTCATCATTAGTAGTGGTGATTTTGAAGCAGAAATTTGTCAGTCTGCTCAGAAGAGGATCAGCTGTGACTCCTCACCCTGGGTTTCTGGTCTACCTCATTGCATGGACTCCATTTCTCACCTGGACCCTTCTGGACTTGCTGACAATTCCTCTGCCCCGTTCTTGTCTGTTTCAAGAAAGTGCATTTGCCTTTCTGTGTCTGACTTCTTGCATTTTCCACAGCGATCTGTAGTTCTACAGATGTGGCAGCACATGACACCATTTCCTTCTTGTTCCTGGCCTACTCGTACTTTGTGATGGAAATACGCTACATCTTCTTTTTTTTTGTGAAACATCTTTTTATTAAACAGCAAAACAGAAATGCAACAGAATTTTAAATATTTGTACATTTAAGTCACAAAAGGGATTCAAAATGTTTGCAGTGTGACTATTACATCTTCATATAGTTAAAGTCATTTATGAAATCATATACTAACACATAAGATTATCCAATGATTAAAGTAGTTCAAATCTAGTAACTGTAAGCTATATTAGTGGATCTCGTTTCCTAGTATAATATGTTAATATTACCTCTGATATTTTTTTGGAGCCGACAGTAAAGCTCTAAGGTCATCTTGACCCCTGTGCTCACTTGAAGGCACGTATAAGGAGCTGGCTTACTTAAAAAACACCAGGTGCCCGGGATTGCTTTGCTATGTCTGTAGAGTTTGTTTTACTTTCTACCGGTGGACCTTGTCTTGTTTTACTGCATCTGTTTATATTGAAATTTTCCTTGTTTTTCTGGACTATTATAACCTTATGTTACCTCTTGACTTCTAATAGTATATATTAGGGAAAGTTAAAAATAAACGATGCTGTAGTCTTGAGCTGCAGACCTCCTGACCCCATCATTTGTCTTATGTCTTTATTTTTCTCGTCCTTGCTCCCTAATTCAGGATTCCCTTTCGTTGCTGGCAGGCTCCGGCATGTGGCGCCCGATTCGGGACCTGAAAACCTGGGATCAAGGCAGAGGACCCCGCTAAGGTAAGAGGACGCGTCCAGAAAAAGAAGAGTGGGTGAAAGTATAGTTGGGAGTAAGAAATTATGGGGCAAGGTAAGAACCGCACATCATATGTGCAGGCTCTTAAGGGCATGCTTCAAGTTCGAGGAGTGAAAGTTGGACAGAGGCAGTTAGAGAGTTTCATTCGCTTTGTCAAGGAAGTATGTCCATGGTTCCCAGAGTAAGGAACCCTTAGTTTAGAAACTTAACAAAAAAAAAAAAAAAAGGAAGAAAGAATTCAGGGACACTATGATGCAAATGGCCTGTAAGTTAAAACATTGCTGCTTTGTGATTGTCTGGTTCTGTGTAGCCTGCAGGTTCTGTATTGGGTTTGGCTAGAGTCTTGGCAGACGCACTATAAGACAGCCAACTGCGCCTCGGGGAGACGTCTCCCAGATCCCCATCAGGGTAAACTATCCACTAGTGCTGACATTTTGGCCTGTCTATAGTTAGGCACTTTCTGTCTGACAGTCTACAAAGCACATGTTGTAAATGTGTTTTGTCTCAATGTTTGTGTGTATGTATTTTGGAATTCTTGGAATGTTTCTTCTCTCAGATTCATCCTGAAGCGAGAGCCCTGAGGAGGCTGGCTAACACCCCCTTTTAATATCTGTTTCTCTCTAGTTCCTTCTTTTTTACTTATACTTTAAACTGACCCCCCTTTCTACCCTTCACTGCCACCTCCTCCACCCTCTCTTGATCCAGAAGTAGGGGAGCGATGGGGGGTGAAAAACCTGGAGGATCTAACAGTAACTTAAAAGGGCCAGCAGGGAGAACTTGCAGCCAGATGAAAATGCAACTGACCATCTGCAAGTGACACCAGCAAGATCTTAGCCTGGGGCCTTGGCCCAGGGGGTCAGAGTATTGGGGAGAACCTGTCAGTCTGATGGGACGACCACTAGGGACTTCTTTCCCTTGCCCCAAGATGACTGGGAATTCTCCACCTTGGAAGGCCCCTGCGTCAACGTTTGCAGGAATCTAAAAGAAAAATCCTCCAGAGGTGAGTAGAGGGGGTTCCAGTCCCCTGGTAAGTAGATTTGAGTCCCACTTGTGAATGGTAGTGAGATGTTGCCCCATTCACTGAGACCTGTTTTTGTCTTTGTGGCCACTTGCCTGTCTTGTTTACTTCAGTGTGTTTTCTGTTATGTTTTCTGAGGTAGGGATAAACTGGGGGCCCATTAGCCCCCCAACTCAGCGTTTGGTTGTTGTCTTGTCTAGTTCTGTTTTAGAATTGGTACCAGTTTTAAATGTACATACAACTGATTTTGATTTTTGCACGGTTTAAGATCTGTGTGTGTTTTGTATGTGTTTGTGAACATGTTCAAGATAAAAATTATCAGTGTGCTGTAACAATTGGGTAAGTTTAAGTTAAAATTTAAAAGGTTATGAGGTTTGGACACTACCAAAAATTTTAAAGACTTTTTACATTGTTTTCAATGACTTTTTAAGGATTCTTTACCATAAAAAAAAATTAAAAATCGGGTATTTTAAAATGCATAAGTCTGTTTACACTGTTATCAGTTATCTGGCTTAAAAAATGCATTGGCTGTTTGGAATTTAGTTCTCTTGGCTAAAATGTGGGGATAAATATTAAAAGTTGAAATATCAAAGTTTGTTTAACACTGTCAAATACATTACCTGTTCTATCTTTCTAAAACTGTGTATGTTCATTCAAAAACCAAGAGATAAGAAAAGGAAAAACTTAAAAGCCATCAACTGACCTATCTTTAGGTGTAAGGGGTAAACTCGTAAAAGTGCAGTTCAGCTGGTCATACATGGTGGGACGGGCCATGGGAGGAGTCCACACATGGTAAAAGAGGACAAGCTGGCACAAACGCAGTTCATCTTACCCTAAAGAGTGAGATTTGTTGCGTTCCCATTCCATAGGAGGGTCCAAGTGGCCCAGCTTTGTTCTGTCCTTTTTCTCTACAGATAAATACTAGAAACATGATGGTAAAAATTAGTGATGTGATGATCAGATTAGTATTGCTAAAACTGCCCCTTGGTCTTAAAAAGTGGGTTAAAAATGTATTTGTATAATATGACTTGCTTTCAATGATGTTCTACAATTAGGATATGTTTTTAAACTCATAAATGTGTTGTTTAACTTCTTGGTACAGTGATGATTGTAATTCTTGCCTTAAGAAAAAAATTGTCATTTGAGTTTAAAAGTTTTAATGTGTATCTGTTTTAAAACAAACAGCAAAGAGACAATGAGTGACAGTTGCCCTCAAGATTTTAAGGGATTTTTTTAATGTAACTAAAAACTAAAATATAAAAGAATAAAAGAGATTAATAGGAGGCTTAAAAAATAAGAATGGATTTCTGGATATAAAGTTTAAAAGTAAAATTGTTCTTAACATTTGCCTCAAAGTAAAAAAATTAGGATTACCAAAATAATTGCTTAATTGCTATTCCAGTTTGCTCTTAGAGGTTTTCTAAGTTTCCAGCAAGCCAAGAACAAAACACAGAGGATTCTTAAAAGTTTGTCAGATGTAACTTTGGCTCTTAATAAGTTTCAGGTAAGAGCATGCTTAAAAGCTACTTATATGTTGACCACTTTGTTGTTTTTAATTGGAGTAAAGTAGCCTTTTATAAGACTCATTGATCTGCAAATTGGTTCAAAGCCAGCCCGGGCAGAAAAAGGTCCCTGTGAGACTGTCACCTCTACTCAGCCAGCAGAGTGCTGAAAGAGCAAGCAGAGTTGCCTTGGGACTCATAGTGGCAGAGTGCTAGCCTTGAGTTGTAAAGCTGAGGGACAGCACTCAGGCCCGAGTTCATGTCCAGCAACTAGCTAAGGAAAATACAGATAAGACATCTATCCCAGTGTAGAGAAGACATTCCTGGGACAAGAGCAATGGAGGAGCATCCAGAGGCAGTAAGCCACTGCTTGGATGACAAAAATGTCAAATCCTAGAGTCATTTGTGCATGGCCCTTCAAAAATTGGTCAGAGCAAGGAGGTCATGTGAATATAGTTTGTAAGCATGCCTAATATCTATGAGTATCTACTTTGTAGGGACAGAAACTTGTGATAGTATTAAAAAGCTAAAGTTATAAAATGTCGGCAATGGTTTAAATCCCAACCCCTGTATGTGTCAAAGGCCCTAATTGGCAATAACTTTTGAGCTAACACCAGCTACATAAAGTTTATCTGCTCAAGAAAAAGGTTTGTAAACCAAAGAGTGTGTTTCTATTAACATCTGTCTACAGGCCTGCACAGGTGACTTAGATATTGTTAGGGTTACTAGAGGTCACATTCCTAAAGATGCTGCAAAAGATGATTCTTTGCTCATCCTCCCCTTTTTTGAACAAGGGACCAAAGTCATAAAAAAAAATGTGACAATATAGACAAAAAAAAGACGTGAAAAATAGTAGTACAGGCCTGAGCCCTCTATATCTGCCTAAAAAAGTCAGCTTTATTTTAAAAAAAAAACTATCTAGTTAAAAAGGTTGTCATCTTGGTAATTTCTCCTGGGTTATTGTCTAAATAGTCTTAAAAACTCGTGGGGCCACAGTCTGTGAAGCCTATGTATTACTTGTATACTTAACCAGGCTGTGTAGAAATTTACAGCCCTGCAAGTGGTGTGACAGTCCCTTGGAGCCACTGAGAGACCCTGCTGCAGCCTGACAGTCACCTGGAGGAAATCTACATTGTTACCCTGACCACCTCCACCGTGGAAAAAGTAGACTAAACTCCTGCCTGATTCCATTTTTTTTGGATGGCTTCCCATTGTCCATGTGACCATATACCTACTCTAATTTTATTATGACTACTCCTCTTACCAGAGAGACTAGCAAACATTGTATTGCTCCTTCCCTACACTGTTTTGCCACTCTGGGACTTCCTAAATATATTAAAACTGATAATGGTCCGGGATATGTTGGACAAGCTTTTCAAACTTTTTATAAATCTTACCAGATTTTTCACTCTACAGGTATTCCCTGTATTCCTCAAGGACAAGAAATTGTTAAACAAGCCAACTGGCTATTAAAACACCAAATTTTTTAATTAAAAGGGGGAAATTATACCCCTTCTTTCCTGTTAATATTCTTCTCACACTTTATTTATACTAAATTTTTAAAGCTTAGACTGTAATGGCCTTTCTGCAACACAGCAGTTTTTGGGGGGAAAAAATAGAGAGCAAAGAGCTTTTGCCCAAGTTACATGGAAGAATCCTTTAACGGGTGATTGCCATGGGCCCGATCCAGTTTTAACATGGGGTTGAGGACAGGTTTGTGTTATTTTGCAGGAAGTAAATAAATCCCGCTGGTTGCCTGAGTATTGCGTTAGGATTGTGGAAGCTCATACAGATGACACAAACACTGACACACTGGGCTTACGTGCTGGATCCCCCGATTGTGCACCCTACAACTTGGGAGGGAGTTGAAGTAATCATTCACGTCAATAGATCAGCATACAATACAGCTCCGGATCCCTTCATCCAACACAGCAAGATGGTAGATATCTCAGCCTCATACATTGAAATTCCTTTTTGTTTTACCACCAGCTCTAAAGGCTCCATTCCAAGCTGTATTATAATGCTATCCATGACTCATAAAATTTGGATCCCGGACAAAAATCAAATGTACAATATACAGATGACATCTTTACCAACTAAACACCCAGTTCATGCAAATTCTTCTCCATCCTATATGATACCCCGTTGCATTCATTCTTCACAAATAGTAGTATCTACAGGAGAGCCTCATCCAAAAGGTACAGACATGTACAGCTATTTTTTTACCAATATTTCTGGAACTAACTCTGAATTAATGGACTGGTCTGGCGCTAATCTTACTAACAAGTACAATCTTGGACTGTGGTGGATGAATGGGCATCCTCAACATCATGTTTGCATACTGGTGGCTGCACTCAACAACATAACCTGGCCCAATTCATCCCTTTTAAAAAATATTATGAGTTGTGTATCACCACCCCATGTCATTATGTATTGACCTTTTAATATCTCTGTAGGAGCTAATTATTTTAATGTCACCTGTCCTAATTGTTCTTTTACTAATTGCTTGTATAGAGGCATAACTAAATCCATACTTATTGTTAGACAACCATCTTTTTTTATGCTTCCTGTAAATATTTCTAAAACTTGGTATAATAATTCTGGTATTCAGGTGTTAAGACAATTGAAAGAACTAATGTGCCCTCGTTGATTTGTTGGGCTACTTGTAGCTGATGTTTTGGCCTTTATTTTGTTAGCTGCCTCCGCAGTGGCAGCTGCTGTGATACTAACACAAAATGTACAAACAGTCCATTATCTTAATCAGCTTGCTCATAATACTACATAAGCCCTACCTCTGGACTCTAAAGTGGCAAAAACTGCTATAAAAAAAAAAAACTGTTTAAACAATTTCAATGCTATATCGCTTCCCTGAATTATGTCAAAGCATTGCTAATGTCATTCCTTGGCCTGGGAATGCTTTTACTGATGGTTTTTCTATGCCTTCCTTGTATTATACGTGCACTGCAAAACTCTCTTGAGTTTAGCCAGCCAGCTACATAAGATCAAGCTCCATATAAATAAATTCCCCCCGAGAGGAACTACAGCCAGAGATGGGTAAGAGAGGGTGCCAGTCTGACCAACCTAAGACAGGGCCTTCAGCTTCGCTCTGAAAAAGTTCCCGATGACGGGTAAGGCAGACAAGGTGATCCACCCAACCTGAGACAGGCGGGTTCGCTTCTTCAAAGACGGGGTGATATTGATTCCTTTACCAAATGGAATCTAGGAACTAAATTTTTAGAAATTGTTATGAGAATGACGAAAATTCTACCAACCAATTAGTTGAATTTACAGAGTGAGATAAAAATACTGAGCTTACCAATTATTATACATAAAAAATTCTCTCATTCATGATTCTAATACCAGTACACTCTTCAAGGAATTTGGTAACAGTTAATTGACTAGGTACAACAAATAAACCTTGCAACCAAACCTTAGAGCTGGAATAGCATAGTATGTGGCGTATGTAAGGTCAGTCAAACTTAACCCATTTTCATATATTTAGATATATATATTCCCTGGAAGATCTGTTCTGTGCCAGAGACAATACAAATCTGGAGTGAAAACATTTGGAGTTGGTTGCTACATTTATCACATTATTTATTACCTATTTCTATGTATTCCTCCCAGACTTTCTACTTCTAATCGATATATAACCAAAATCATTTTTTTGGGGGGGGGTCCGGACATGGGGCCTGAACTCTAGGCATGGGCACTGTCCCTCAGCTTTTCAGCTCAAGGCTATCCCTCTACAACTTGAGCCATAGCGCCACTTCCGGCTTTTTTCCTTTTGCTTATGTGGTGCTGAGGCATCGAACCCAGGGCCTCATACATGCAAGGCAAGCACTCTCCCACTGAGCCACCTTCGCAGCCCATTACCAAAATTCTTATCTTTTCAGATAGCAAGTAGGGTATTTGGTGCAAAACAAGTTGGTTCTTTGTTTTTAAACAGATCTCAATTTGATAATTTAGTTTCAACTTAAAAATCCTCTTCATAGCCCAAATCTGTTTTCAAATGGTTAAAGAGAAACCATCAGTCCTATCTTATTATAAGAAAGTACAACTGACAAACTTTAGGCAAGGTTTTGGTTAACTTCAGGACTTACAGATAAGATGACTGTCAGGTGATTACTACTCAAAGTACTTTTACAAATGTGAAACTGTCTTGACTTAGGAGAAGGTACAAGGGGAGGATGAGGCAGATGGAGGAGAGACACACAATGTTGAACAGGTATATACATAAAGCTGTGCATTCAATACATGATTTTGGTCACATTTTCACAACATAGTTATGTTCTTGTATATCTTAATAAGTAAGCCTGTAGTAAAAGACTAAGCCTATATATCAAAGCAAATTCAATACAACATTCATCTTCAAGTTTCATAAATATATGCAATTCTAATTATAAAGTCTCTACAATACATCTGCACATTTTCTTACACTAACATAATACCCAGACTCATGGAAGTCTCCTGTTAAGTAGTTAATTTTGCCTAGATTTGAAATTATTTTAATAAACATTCAATGAAGCCAGAAACAAAGATACTGTAACATTTGGAATCTACCCAAGTTTTAAAGGGGGGAGAGAGGGAGGGAGGGGGAAGGGACAGAGAGAAGGAAAGGGAGAGAGAGAGAGGGAAAGAGAAGCAGCAATTCCATAAATGAGAAGGGAACTCAATCCCTTACTTTCTTTTGCTTTTTGCATCAGTTGTTTGGAAAACACTAGAAGCAGACATGAGGTTTTCTATATATTGTCCAAGAACTTAGTTTTCTGATTTTAGCTTCAGGTTTTCTTTCTTAACTGCATCTACTCTTGCTGAGAGATCTTCAAGTGTGTGTTGGAGTTTCAGCACTTGATTAGTAAGTCGTGTTTTTCGTTCAGTTCCATCTGATTTTCAGCATCAATATCCATGTCAGCATTCATCATCCTGGGCACTGAACTGTGCCTCGAACAGAAAAATCCTAATGAAGGGTCGTCAGAGGCACTGGGAGGGGTGGAATCCGAAGATCACGCCCCCGGCCAGGGACTCCAGCACTGACTGACCAGGCTCCATCTTCTTGATGCATTCATCCACAGTTGGGCCTTTGACTCCACTGCTCTGAACCAGGCTGACTTTACTCCACACAAACATGTCCAGTGTCACTCGTTTCTCTGCAGACACCATGGAGCTTCTGGGTTGTTTCTTGGCTGTGGTGAATAGTGCCGCAGTAGATATGGTGTTCAAGGACCAACATATTCTTGAGAATATACCTACATATTTCATTTTCTATTGTCTTTTTTTTCGGTCGGTTGTAGGACCTGAACTCTAGGCCTGGGCGATGTTCTTCAGCCCTTCAGCTCAAGGCTAACACTCTACCACTTGAGCCACAGCAACACTTCTGGATTTTTCTGCTTAGGTGATGCTGAGGAATTGAACCCTGGTCATCATGCATGCAAGGCAATCAGTCTACCACTGAGCTACCTTCCCAGCCCCTCATTTTCTATTCTTTTTATTTTGGTCGGTCATGGGGCTTGAACTCAGTCTGGGCACTGTCCCTCAGCTCTTCAGCTCAAGGCTAGTGCTCTACCATTTAAACCACATTGCCACTTCCAGCCTTTGCTGCTTATGTGGTGCTGAGGAATCAAACCCAGGGCCTCCTGCATGCAAGGCAAGCAGTCTATCACAGAACCACCTTCCCAGACCCTCTTTTGCTTTTGAAGACAGGGTCTCAACTGTGTAGTCCAGGCTAGCCTTGAACCTAGTATCCTCTTGCCTCAGCCTTCTCAGTGCTGGAATTTCAGGTGCACATCACTAAGCCCAGCTGCATTTTTTACATAACTGTTCATCAGTTCCATTGTGATCCCAAAGAGATACTTAAATGCCTTGATGAGAGGATCATCTGCAGGGAAGCTCTCAGTCACTTTTCACCTTCCTGGGACATAGGACCACTCTTCACCTCAATGCAGCTTCTTGGTCTGCCATGCCCTGGGGAAGGAGGCCTTCTGTGCCCACCAGGGTTAGCTGTTCTCAGTGATGTCACTGCACTCAGGACACGGGACGTCATTGTGCTCTGTGCACTGGAGCAAGGCAGGAGAAGCACAAAGGGGAAGGTTTGCAGTCTGCTGCTGTGGTCACAATCAGAGCCTTGAGGTGAGGACACTATACCCCAGGCTGGCCTAGGCTGGTGTCTCTTGCTCCCAGCCTGGTTTCTGCAGGGGAGGGAGTGTCTCACTGCTGCTTTCTCTCTTCATGTGCACATACTATGAGAATTTGTTGCAACTGTTCTCTGGGTCTGTTGGGAGAAATAGCCTCACCCAGTGGCTTACATTCGCAACTTCTATGGGGATCTACTCTGCACCCCTCTCCTCACTTGAGGCCTAGTTATGGTTCTTGATTTTCTTGGGCTTAAGGATGTATCCTCAGCCTCCCCCTGTCTCTGTTCCCAGACTGTGCCCTCTGTATACTGAGTCTTCTCCAGCTGGAATGCTTAGGAGGACACTGTGGTTGGCTCTAGGACCCACCCTCAATTCAGAGTGAACTTATCATGGGATGTTGAAACACTCACCCACGGACACTACTTTCCTGTTCACCAGCACTGGCTCGGGACTGGGAAATAGCTTACAGGCCATGTGTAAAGAAAAACAAAATTCCCTGACTTTTCTCCACATTGCCACCACAGCCAAGAGAAAAGCTATGGCCCTGAAAATCTGAGCATTTCTCCCCAGTAGCAAGCAAGCATTTCCTTTTTCTTTAATCTGAGACTAGGACTTGAAGTAGTTATCTGATGCTTTTGCTCATTGGCAGGTGCTCTACCACCTGAGTCATACCTCTCACCCCAAGCATTTCCTCATGGAACAGCAGACACAGCCTGACCCCTCTAATTCAGTTCACTTCTCACCCTAACTTCCCCTGCTGTGGATGTGAAGGCCCAGCTTGCTTGCCTGTGTTTATGACTCTGCCCCGACGTGGGGATGATCAACTCAAAGGAATCAGGACTGGGGACAAATCCTCACAGGTTCACCATAAAGGATGCCACTGAAAAGATTTGGATGGCAAGGCCCATGGGAGCTGAGTGCCTTTTCTACACCCACTATGCTCCTCGAACCTTCACATCTCTGCAAGCTCTCAAAACCTCTCATATTGTACTTTTTTAATGCAGATTTCACTGGATGGGAAAGACTGTGTCAAATTGCGATCAAGCAGAAAGGGTGTGACAGGGTGCTGACAGGGCCAGGCTGGGGGCCTAGCAGAGCCTCCACCTGCACTCTCTGACACTCCTGTTGGCATGTTGGGCTGGACCCTTCCCAAAAGTGGTAAAGGGATGTACTGTCAGACACTGGTCAGGATTCTGCTGTGATGGCTCTGAGATGGAAAAGCTGGGTGCAGTAGTTACCATGGCCATCCTCTGAAACAAAGCTCAGGTTCTATGGCCTGCATTCCAGAGGGAGTTAATGAGCCAGAAACTGAGCACCCAGATCCACCTGTACAGTCCAGTCCCACCTGTACATTCTTGGGTTCCCGTTCACCCATGGTGTTGCCCACAGCACGGCTGTGTGTAGAGCACATGGGCAGCAAAGATGGTGCTGAGAGAGGTAGTTGAGTGGGCAGAGCCCGATTTGCATTACGTTTATTGCAGAATCAGACCGTGGAAGCTTAGGTGCATGATAGGGTGTTAACTTGACAGTGATCGGTTCCTTTCCTCCCCTGCCATGCCACCCACTCTTTTTTGCTTTAAAAAGGGCTTGTTGTGTGTTAATAAATGAGTTTTTCTGCTTGACTTGACTCTCCACTGTGTCTGATTGTCTCCCAGGCAAAGGGAGGCTGGGGAACCGGTGAGCTGCCACACTTACATTTCCTTGGACCCCGTCCATCTTCGAGGAACAGACAAAGACCCGACATCTGGCACCCAACTTGGGGCATGAAAGGAAAAGATGCTGGCCGAGGCTAAGCAGTCCCTCAGGGTAAGTGAAACCCTTAGTATGGGTAATGCTATCTCACAGAAGAAGGAGGATGAGGCAACATTAGGCCTTAGGGAGTAATGGAGGACTTGGGAAGTGGGAAGGAAAAGGAATGGGTCAAATTCGACTGAGAATGCACTGAAACATGCACAGTGGAAGCCCAAACAAGGGTGAAAGTTACCCCTCTGACTCAGGTGCCCCTGATGGTCTTGGCCCCCTCCCTATTCCCCTGATTGGAGTGGAGGTACCTCACCCTATGGGACTTCCGAGAGGGACCTGCAAGACCTGGACCCCTACCAACCTTCCACAGAGGGGCCAAGGGCTGGGGAAGTAACATACTCGGAGGCCTACCCTGCAAAGGAAGAGCCACCTGGGAGCCCGGATCCTAGGCCATAGGATTTGCTTCCCCAAGCATATCCAGTCAATCTGGCACCAGGAACTAATAGACACTTGGAATGGTATCCATGGGAAAGTAAGGACATTAAAGAGTGCTGCAAGGCAGTGGTGGAGGATCGCCCGAAATCTCCTTGGGCCCAGACCTTATTACAGGACATTGCTTATCACCCATGTGTCCCTAAGGACTGGCTGGATGTGGCCAAAGCCATCCTCACCAGTTCTCAGTTTATTAAATGGTGTGCTTTCTTTAAGGAGGAATGCAGAGTGTGGGTGGTGAATAACTGGCAGGTTCCACCCGAGATACCTATTACTTCTGCCATGTTAACAGAGACGCGGGAAGGGCACTCCACTGGGCCCAACAGGCCACAATACCTGGTCCGTACTGTGACCAGGCGAGGCAGGCAGGACTTGCCGCATGGTACAAACTGGATGATGGGCCTACGGAGTCCCCCAGAGCAGGAGTGAGACAAAAACCTGGTGAGCCTCTAGCTGAGTTTGTAGACTGAGTCCAACAGAATATTAACTGCAAGCTGCAGCTAGGGAACCTCCGAGATCTGTTTGTAAAGCTGCTGGTCTGGGAAGGGATGAATGCAGACCACCACATGGCCTGTGCAGGATTGAGAGAGAGTTCCCTGAGCAGATGGATGGTGGCCTCGCAGGATGTGGGAACGCAACAGCACCAGTCCTAATCACTAGCTTTAGCCTTACAGGCTCAGACATCGGCAATGACTGAGGCTATTACCCATCACCTGCAGCCCAGGGCCAAGGAACCCCAATACCATTGGGGAGAGGGACTTGTTTTAAATGTGGGCAGGACGGGCACTTTAAGAGGGACTCTTTACAGCAATCCCCCACCAACTGCCCCCTACACCCTGCCCCAGGTGCAGGAAGAGATACCATTCGGAAAAGGATTGTCAATCCAAGTTTGATTTAGATGGAAAGCCTTTAAACTAGGGTAGAGGCATTCTCCAGCCTCATTAACTCAAGGAGGGACACCCTCTGCTGCAAAGCCCAGGCAGCCTCGTGGCAGGATGACCCAGGCCCATTGGACCGCCCCCCTGGTGGAGGGACCCCGCCCTATAATGAGTATTCTCATAACATAGGTGGGAAGCAGTTTCACTGCTTAACTGACACTGGGGCAAATCGAACCATACTCAGGGAGGAGGAAGTGCCCTTGGACTGGAAGCTTGCACCTGGGCCTCCGATATTGGGGGTAGGGGGCAACTCCCAGTCCAAAGAGATGGTCACCCTTATGAAATGGACTAACCCAGATGGAGAACAGGGAAAGATACTCCCTTTAGTGGCAAAGAACCTCACTGCCAATGTACTAGCTCAAAACATGCTAAGACAAATGATGCTGTGTTCACTACAGACCATGGAGCATCCTATGATGATATCCTGGATGTGGAAGAAGCACAAAGGCTTAAACAGGATCTAGAGAGAATTAAGGAAAAGGATTTTTTTATCTTTCATAATTACAGAGAAGAACATAGTGGACCCACTCGGGTGCACCCCCAATCCTGAAGGCCACTCCCCCACCCCAGTACCTCCCATTAGGTGGAAGCCAGGAAGCCCTATCTGGGTGGAGCAGTGGCCATTGACCAAACCTAAACTTGTAGCCCTCCAACTTCTGGTGGAGGAACAGAAAAACCTTGGGCACATACTCCCTTCTGTGAGTCCTTGGACACATCCCTATTTGTTATTCAAAAAGGCTCTGGGGCTTGGTAAAAGAAAGGATGGAGTTAGTAGGACCTCCCCTAAGAAGCAGGCCCTGGACTCCTGCTATACCTTCAGAATATACCTTGGTTGTGATTGATATTCAAGTTTTTTTAAAAAAAAAATATCCCCCTGCATCCACATGACTGCGAGAAGTTTGCTTTCTCCATCCCTTCTAGCCCGGCCTTTTGCCAACAATACTTGGCCACACTTTTGGGTCCTATGCTTGGTTCAGATACCTCCCTTGCCTATGCCTACATGGATGATATAATCCTGGGGCACCAAGACCCAGGCTGCCTGGAGGGCCTTCTGGCCCCTGTTCTCGCCATATTAAAAAAGGGGAGTTTTACCATAGCCCTCAATAAAATTCAAAAGGTACCTCCTTTTAAGGTGTTTGGAACCCACGTTACCTTGTCTCAGGCCAAGCCCTTAAGCCTTTGCTGGATATTCCAGCCTCTCTGACCTTAACCCAACTTCAGAGCCTTTTAGGGAAATCATTTGGCTGTTGCCATGGGTTCCTGTCCCTAAAGATAGTTTGGTGCCCTTATTTGCCCTACTAAAAGCCTGGATGCCCCACGAAGTCATTACAATTACAGACAGCCATCGGGCCATATTTTTGCAGTTCCAAGAAGCCCTGGATGCAGTTTCCCTGAGGAGGTATTCTATTTTTGACCCATTTACCTTTGGTTGTTTTTAGGTGTTACACTGATTTCTGCAGTTTTAATTCAAAGAGGGGAGCCATTAGAGTGGGTTCACACTCCCCTGGGGGGGCACACCTCGGGTGTACTCCCAGGCACACCAACTTGCTATTGTCAAGTGTAGGACCCAAGCCTAAAGGCATTATGGCTTGGATCCTCACTAAATTGTTTTTCTTTTTCGGGTGGCAGACGTTGAGTGGCTTAATTGAGCCAATGCTAGTCTTGCTCTCTCCTTGGAGGGGTTTCTAGGCCAAATTGACTGCATTGACCGGGAGCCTTTCCAGTCGCATGTGGCAGGCGCCGTGTCTTTTGGGAAAGGTAGTGCTGTCCAGACAGCAAAGCAAAAGCCTTGGCCTCATTCCTGCAGAACATGCAGGATTGGTTTTGTGAGCAGTTACTGAAGCATGATTGTGGGCTAGAGCAAAATGCCAGGCTGGCATCTTAAAGGACAGCAGTGTAGTGTTGTAGTTCTGGAGGTGGTGCTCTGAGCACTGGGTACTGTGCTTCATGTGGCAAGTCCTATGTCAGAAAGGAAGAATCCCAGAGATCGGTGGTGCCCTGGCCTGCCTTGCCCAGCCCTGAGGTCTGAGACTATGCCTGAGCTTGGCGCTGTCTTCGGGTGGGAGCCGGGCACAGTGGCTGGTGGTTGTGGGCAGGCTGGGGGAGGGACTGCCTGCAAAGCCTCCGGGAGGCAGTAGCTGAACCAAGTCTGAACAGAGAGAAAGGATTTTTGGCAGAGAACAGTGCTGAGAGTGTAAGCTGTACCTGAACAGGAAATCTGCTTGCCACAGTGTTGCACAGGATGGGACTCAGTCTCCCCTTCCTGAGGGGTACAGAGTGGCCCTGTCATGCAGCACTCCCAACCCACCCCCAGCTCCTATCTTGTTCTCTATGCTGGCCATATGGGAAAACTCTGGGTACTGACAGCAAGCTTGGGTATCTTGGGGCCAAGATCCCAGGGTGTCGGGGCCCAGGGTAGGCTGTGATGGGAATACCCTGCCCCTACAGACACCATCTACAATGAGGATGAGGTCCTTCTGGCCCTAGCTGAACAGTTAGGAACCATCACCAGCCTAATGGGGGGCCCAGAGAATGTGCACTGCCTGCTGGTGAGTGGCATGTAGGGTTCCTGTTCCCATCCCCAGGGCAAAGACAGGAGCCGTGGAGCCGTGTTGGGAGTGGGACGGGGTGCTGTCCTGGGGTATGGCCTCAGGGCTGGAGGGCTGAGCAGAACATCAGTGCCACCCCACTGACCCGCCCCTGCAGCCCCCACTGGAGTCACTGGCCATGGTGGAGGAGATGGTGGTGCAGGCAAGGTGGTGGAGTCCTTGTGGCCAGAGCCTTGTAGCAATGAAAGGGAATCCTGAATTAGGAAAACCATCCGAAAGATGGAATCAGGTAGGAGTTTAGTCTACTTTTTCCATGAGGAGGTGGTCAGGGTAACGATGTAGATTTCCTCCAGGTGACTGTCAGGCTGTAGCAGCAGCTGCAGAAGGGTCTCTCAGTGGCTCCAAGGGACTGTCACACCTAGTGCTGGGCTGTAAATTTCTACACAGACTGGTTAAGGATACAAGTAATACATAGGCTTGGTAGGGTGTGGCCCCACTAGTTTTTAAGACTGTTCAGATGATAGCCCAGGACAAATTACCAAGATGACAACCTTTTTAACTACATAGTTTTTTTTAAAAAATAAGGCTGATTTTTTAGGCAGATATAGAGGGCTCAGGCCTGTATTAGTATTTTCCGTGTCTTTTTTTGTGTGTGTCTATTTTGTCACATTTTTTTGATGACTCTGGTCCCTTGTTTTATTTTTTTATTTTTTATTTTTTTGGTCCAGTCATGGGCCTGAACTCTGGGCCTGGAGGCTGTCCCTCAGCTCTTCAGCTCAAGGTTAGCATTCTACCACTTGAGCCACAGTGCCACTTCCAGTTTTTTTCTTTTTGTTTATGTGATGCTGAGGAATCAAACCCAGGGCCTTAAGCATGCAAGGCAAGCGCTCTACCACTGAGCCACCTTCCCAGCCCTGGTCCCTTGTTTTAAAAAGGGGAAGATGGGCAAAGATTCATCTTCTGTAACTTCTTCAAGCTGACTCAGGAGGGTTGATCCTACCTACCCAGGAACCTATAACCTTAGTCTATTTTACAAAGAGGTTTACCAGGGTTAGATGTCATTAAGAAAAATATTTTAACTCTTTTTTGGGGGGGGGGTCCGGTCGTGGGGCTTGAACTCTGGGCCTGGGCACTGTCCCTCAGCTCTTCAGCTCAAGGCTAGCGCTCTACCACTTGAGCCACAGCCCCACTTCCGGCTTTTTTCCTTTTGCTTATGTGGTGCTAAGGAATCGAACCCAGGGCCTCATCCATACAAGGCAAGCGCTCTACCACTGAGCCACCTTCCCAGCCCCAAATATTTTAACTTTTGATAAATGCGGGACTTTTTTTTTTAGCTACAGCAGTGTAGCTTGTTTAGCACTTTGGTTTGTAAAAGCATCTTTAGAAGGACCTCTAGTGACCCTAACAATGCCTAAGTTACCTGTGCAGGCCTTTAGACAGATGTTAATAGAAACACACTCTCCGGTTTACAAACTTTTTTCTTGAGCAGATAAATTTTATGTAGCAGGAGTTAGCTCAATAGTACTGCCTATTAGGGCTTTGGGCACATACAGGGGTTGGGATTTAAACCATCCCCCACATGTTATAACTTTAGCTTTTTAGTACTATCACAGATTAATGACAAGTTTCTGTCCCTACAAGGTAGATAGTCATGGACTTTAGGCATGCTTACAAACTATCTTCCCATGACCTCCTGGCTCTGACCAATTTTTGAAGGGCCATGCACAAATGACTCTGGGATCCGACATTTCTGTCATCTAAGCAGTGGCTTACTGCCTCTGGAGGCTCCTTCATTCCTCTTGTCCCAGGAATGACTTCTCTACACTGGGATAAATGCCTCATTGGTATTTCCCTTAGCTGGTCGCTGGACTTGAACTCGGGGCCTGAGTGCTGTCCCTCAGCTCTACAACTCAAGGCTAGCACTCTGCCACTATGAGTCCCAAAACAACTCTGCTTGCTCTTTCAGCATTCTGCTGGCTGAGTAGAGGTGACAGTCACACAAGGACCTTTTTCTGCCCGGGCTGGCTTTGAACCAGTTTGCAGATCAATGAGCCTTATAAAAAGCCACTTTACTCCAATTAAAAGCAACAAGGTATTATTTTTTTTATGTGTTTCTGGATTCTGTTAGCTAGAATCTTGTTAAGGATCTTTGCATCTGTGTTCATCAAGGAGATTGGCCTGTAATTCTCCTTTTTGGTTGGGTCTTTGCCTGGTTTGGGGATGAGTGTGATATTGGCTTCGTAGAATGAGTTTGGGATAGCTCCCTCCTTCTCTGTTTCTCTGAAGAGCTTGAGGAGTATGGGTATTAGTTCTTCTTTAAAGGTCTTATAGAATTCTGCTGTGAATCCATCTGGTCCTGGGCTTTTTTTTGTTGGAAGACTTTTGATAGCTTCCTGTATCTCATTATAGGATATTGGCTTATTTAATTGGTTAACTTCTTCTTTGCTCAGTTTGGGTAACTTGTATTTCTCTAAAAATGCATCCATTTCCGCCAGATTTTCTTCCTTTAGAGAGTATAGCTTTTGAAAGTAGTCTGTTAGAATTGTTTGGCTATCTTGGGTACGTGTTGTGATGTTTCCCGTGGCATCCCTAATCCTATTAATATGGGTTTCCTCTCTTCTTTTTTTAATTAATCTTGCCAACGGGCCATCAATTTTGTTTATTTTTTCAAAGAACCAGCTTTTTGTTTGGTTTATTTTGGTTATGGTTTTCTGATTTTCTAATTGGTTAATCTCTGCTCTCAATTTGGTTATCTGGCTTCGTCTAGTAGCTTTAGGTCCCATTTTTTCTTGTTTTTCTAGCTGTTTTAGTTGCAACATGAGATTATTTACTTGGTCTGTCTCCATTCTCTTGATGTGGGCACTGAGGGCAATAAATTTGCCCCTCAGGACTGCTTTTGCTGTGTCCCACAAGTTTCTTTGTGAGGTGTTTTCATTTTCATTGAGTTCTAGGAAATGCTTTATTTCTTCTCTGATCTCTTCTGTTACCCAGGCCTTGTTAAGGAGTGTGCTGTTCAATTTCCATGTATTAGAGAAATTTCTGCGGTATGCTTTGTTATTGAGAGCTAGCTTGATTCCACTGTGGTCAGATAGGATCACAACACGTACCCAAGATATCCAAACAATTCTAACAGACTACTTTCAAAAGCTATACTCTCTAAAGGAAGAAAATCTGGCGGAAATGGATGCATTTTTAGAGAAATACAAGTTACCCAAACTGAGCAAAGAAGAAGTTAACCAATTAAATAAGCCAATATCCTATAATGAGATACAGGAAGCTATCAAAAGTCTTCCAACAAAAAAAAGCCCAGGACCAGATGGATTCACAGCAGAATTCTATAAGACCTTTAAAGAAGAACTAATACCCATACTCCTCAAGCTCTTTAGAGAAACAGAGAAGGAGGGAGCTATCCCAAACTCATTCTACGAAGCCAATATCACACTCATCCCCAAACCAGGCAAAGACCCAACCAAAAAGGAGAATTACAGGCCAATCTCCTTGATGAACACAGATGCAAAGATCCTTAACAAGATTCTAGCTAACAGAATCCAGAAACACATTAAAAAAATAATACACTATGATCAGGTAGGCTGCATCCCAGAGACACAGGGATGGTTTAACATACGTAAGTCAATAAATGTAATCCAGCATATCAACAGAGCCAAGGTCAAGAATCACATGATTATCGCCACAGATGCAGAAAAGGCCTTTGATAAAATTCAACATTCATTCATGCTAAAAGCTCTGGAGAAAATAGGAATAGAAGGAACATTTCTAAAAACAATAAAAGCCATTTATGACAGACCAATACCCAATATTATACTTAATGGGGAAAAGCTACAACCAATCCTCCTAAAAACAGGAACAAGGCAAGGATGTCCATTGTCTCCACTCCTCTTCAACATAGTCCTAGAACCCTTAGCCAGGGCAATAAGGCAAGAAAAAGACATTAAAGGGATCCGCATAGGGAAAGAAGAAGTGAAACTATCCCTTTTTGCAGACGACATGATACTATACCTCCACGATCCCAAAAACTCCATCCCCAAACTTTTAGAAATCATAAGTCACTTCGGCAAAATAGCAGGATACAAAATAAACCCACAAAAATCAGTTGCCTTCCTATACACTGATAACGCACAGGAAGAGAGGGAAATAAAGGGAGCAACCCCATTCACAATAACCTCCCAAAAAATAAAATATTTAGGAATTAACCTAACCAAAGATGTAAAAGAACTATTTAATGAGAACTATAAAAAGTTAAAGAAAGAAATTGCAGAAGACACTAGGAAATGGAAAGACCTCCCATGCTCCTGGATAGGCCGACTTAATATAGTAAAGATGGTGATACTTCCAAAATTAATATACAAATTCAATGCAATTCCTATTAAAATCCCAATGACGTACATCACTGAAATACAGAAAACAGTCCAAAAATTTATATGGAACAACAAAAGACCTAGAATAGCCAAAACAATTCTAGGGGATAAAGACAATATGGGAGGGCTATCCATGCCGAACTTCAAACTCTACTACAGAGCTATAATCACAAAGACAGCATGGTACTGGCACAAAAACAGACCCGAAGACCAATGGAACAGAATAGAAGATCCAGATATAAATCCACAGGCCTACAGCCAGCTGATATTCGACAAAGGAGCCAAAGACATACAATGGAAGAAACACAGCCTCTTCAACCGCTGGTGCTGGGAAAACTGGGCAGCCACATGCAGAAAACTAAAAGTGTTCCCCAGCCTATCACCATGCACCAACATCAACTCAAAATGGATTAAAGACCTTAACATTAAACCTGAATCTCTGAAACTACTGCAGGACAGAGTAGGAGAGACACTTGAACTAATAGGCACAGGAAGGAACTTCCTGAACAGAGTCCCAGGGTCACAACAAGTTGGAGAGAGACTCGACAAATGGGACTACCTTAAAATAAAAAGCTTCTGCACAGCTAAATCTATCGCAACTAAGCTAGAAAGACAACCAACTAATTGGGAAAAAATATTTACCAGCAATATATCAGACAAGGGGTTAACATCCTGTATATACAGGGAACTCAAGAAACTAATCCCTCCCAAACCTAACAAACCAATTACTAAATGGGCAAGGGAACTAAAGAGGGACTTCTCAAATGAAGAAATAAAAATGGCAAAGAAACACATGAGGAAATGTTCATCATCCCTGGTGGTGAAGGAAATGCAAATAAAGACAACCCTGAGATACCACCTTACCCCAGTCAGAATGTCCCACATCCACAAATCAGCCAACGACAAATGCTGGAGGGGATGTGGAGAAAGAGGAACCCTATTACACTGCTGGTGGGAATGTACACTTATACAACCACTTTGGAAAGCAGTCTGGAGGGTCCTTAGAAAGCTAAAGATTGACCTCCCTTACGACCCAGTCATACCACTTCTAGGCATCTACCCTGAACAACAGGAACCAATATACAAGGACACGTGCACCTCCATGTTTATTGCAGCACTGTTCGCAATAGCTAGGATATGGAAACAACCTAGGTGCCCCACCACAGATGAATGGATCCAAAAATTGTGGTATCTATACACAATGGAATATTATGCAGCCATTAGAAATGACAAAATAATGGCATTTGCAGGGAAATGGATGGAGCTAGAAGGAATCATGTTGAGCGAGGTAAGCCAAGAACGAAGAGACAAACGGTACATGGTCTCCCTCATAAGTGGATGCTAAATCCAAAAGGTTAGTGATACGACAAAACTAACAGGACTTAAGAAACAAAGAACTCCCGCTCATCTGGTTGAACCACTACTAAATATCCTCATGCTGCTGATCACAAATATGGTATATAACATGTGAACACTGTTATATATTACAGACTGTGGTAGACAATTTGCTCCAGGGAAGTTAGAATGAACTTGTGACTTTGAAATTATGTAATCATTTAATCACAATCAAAAAAAAAAAAAAAAGAACCTCGGGGAAGGGAGGGAGGGAGGGGATGGTAGGGGGAAAACAATGGAGGGGGTAACAATGTTCAAGAGGAAGTGTACTCATAACCTCACTCATGTAACTGTAACCCTCTGTATAGTAGCTTTACAATAAAAAAATAAAATAAAATAAAAAAAAAATAAAAAAAAAAAATAAAAGCAACAAGGTGGTCAACATAGAAGTAGCTTTTAAGCATGCTCTTACCTGGAACTTATTAAGAGCTAAAGTTACATCTGACAAACTTATAAGACTCCTCTGTGCTTTGTTCTTGGCTTGCTGGAAACTTAAAAAACCTATAAGAGAAACTGGAATAGCAATTAAGCAATTATTTTCGTAATCTTAATTTTTCCACTTTGAGACAAATGTTAAGAACAATTTTACTTTTAAACTTTATACCCAGAAATGCATTCCTATTTTTTAAGCCTCCTATTAATCTCTTTTATTATTTTATACTTTAGTTTTTAGTTACAATAAAAAAAAACCGTTAAAATCTTGAGGCCAAGTGTCACTTATTGTCTCTTGGCTGCTTGTTTTAAAACTGATACACATTAAAACTTTTAAATCAAATTACAATTTTTCCTTAATTCAAGAATTACAATCACCATCACTGTACCAAAAGCTAGACTTAACAGCTTTATGACTTTTAAAAATATATCCTAATTGTAGAACATCATTGAAAGCAAGTCATATTATACAAATACATTTTTTAACCTTCTTTTTAAGTCCAAGGGGCAGTTTTAGCAATACTAAGCAGATGATCACATCACTAATTTTTACCATCATGTTTCTAGTATTTCTCTGTAAAGAAAAAGGACAGAACAAAGCTGGGCCACTTGGCCCCTCCTATGGAATAGGCAAGCACCTAGTCTCACTCTTTAGGGTAAGATGAACTGGGTTTGTGCCAGTTTGTCCTCTTTTACCATGTGTGGACTTCTCCTATGGCCCGTCCCACCATGTATGACCAGCTGAACTGCACTTTTGCCTGTTTACCCCTTGTCCCTAAAGATAGGTCTTTTGTTGGCTTTTAAGTTTTTTCCTTTTCTTATCTCTTGGTTTTTGAATGAAAATACACAGTTTTAGACAGACAGAACAGGGAATGTCTTTGACAGTGTTAAACAAACTTTTATTTTTAAACTTTTAATATTTATCCCCAAATTTTAGCCAAGAGAACTAAATTCCAAACAGCCAAGGCATTTTTGTTGAGCCAAATAACTTGATTACAGTGTAAACAGACTTATGCATTTTAAAATACCAGAATTTTTAATTTTCTAAGTTAAAAAATCCTTAAAAAGTCATTTAAAACAATGGGAAAATTCTTAAAAATTTTTGTAATGTCCAAAGCTCATAACCTTTTGAATTTTAAACTTAAACTTACCCAATTGTTACAGCATGCTGATAATTTTTCCATTGAACATGTTCACAAACACATACAAAATGCACACAGATCTTAAAGCGCGAAAAAATCAAAATCAGTTGTACGTACATTTAAAACTGGTATCAATTCTAAAACAGAACTAGACAAGACAACAACCAAAGGCTGAGTTGGGGGCTAATGGGCCCCCAGTTTATCCCTACCTCAGAAAACATAGCAGAAAATACACTGAAGTAAACAAGATAGACAAATGGCCACAAAGACAAAATCAGGTCTCAGTGAATGGCGCGACATCTCACCACAATTCACAAGTGGGACTCAATTCCACTTACCAGGGGAATCGAATCCCCTTTACTCGCCTCCGGAGGATTTTTCTTTTAGATTCCTGCAAACATTGACCCAGGGGCCTTCCAAGGTGGAGGAGAATTCCCAGTCATCTTGGGGCAAGTGAAAAAAGTCCCTAGCAGCCCTCCCCTCAGACTGACAGGTTCTCCCCCATACTCAGACCCCCTGGGCCAAGGCCCGAGGCTAAGATCTTGCTGGTGACACTTGCAGGTGGTCAGTGGCAGTTTCATCAGGCTGCGAATTCTCCCTGCCAGTCCTTTTAAGTTATTTTTAGATCCTCCAGATTTTTCACCCCTCACCACTCCTTTACTTCTGGATCCAGAGAGGGTGGAAAAGGTGGCAGTGAAAGGGAGAGAAAGGGTTCAGTTTAAAGTGTAAGTAACAAAGAAGGAGCTAGAGAGAAACAGATATTGAAGGGGTGTTAGCCAGCCTACACCGGGCTCTCCCATGAGGATGAATCTGAGAGAAGAAACATTCCAAGAATTCCAAAATACATACACACAAACATTGAGACAAAACACATTTACAGCATGCACGTTGTAGACTGTCAGACAGAAAGTGCTAGACTAAGGAGGGCCCAAATGTCCCCACTAGTGGATAGTTTACCCTGATGGGGATCCGGGGGATGTCTCCCACTGGCCCAGTTGGCTGTCTTATAGCGCATCCGCTAAGACCCTTGCCAACCCCAATACAGATCCTGCAGGCTACACAGATACCAGACAATTACAAAGCAGCAATGTTTTAACTTACAAGCCATTTGCATCATAGTGTCCCTGAATCCTTTTGTCCATTTTTTTTTTTTTGCTAAGTTTCTAAACTAATGACTCCTTACTCTGAGAACCAGGGGCATACTTCCTTGACAAAGCAAAAGAAACTCTCTAACTGACTCTGTCCAACTTTCACTCCTCGAGCTTGAAGCATGCCCTAAAGAGCCTGCACATATAATGTACAGCTGTTACCTTGCCCCATAATTTCTTACTCCCGACTATACTATCACCCGCCCTTTTTCTCCAGACACGTCCTCTTACCTTAGCAGGGGCCTCTGCCTTGATGCCAGGTTTTCAGGTCCCTGTTCGGGCGTCACTTACCGGAGCCTGCAGGCAACAAAAGGGAATCCTGAATTAGGGGGCAAGGATGCGGAAAAATAAAGACTTAAGACAAAGGATGCGGTCGGGAGGTCTGCAGCTCAAGACTGCAAAACCGTTTATTTTTAACTTTCCCTAATATATACAATTAGACGTCAAAAGGTAACATAAGGTTACAATAGTCCAGAAAAACAAGGAAAATTTCAGTAAAAACAGAGTGCAGTAAAAACAGGACAAGGTCAACTGGTAGAAAGTAAAACAAACTCTGCAGACATAGCAAAGCAACT
This sequence comes from Dipodomys spectabilis, assembly GCF_019054845.1. Taxonomy (NCBI): domain Eukaryota; kingdom Metazoa; phylum Chordata; class Mammalia; order Rodentia; family Heteromyidae; genus Dipodomys; species Dipodomys spectabilis. The sequence continues at coordinate 955,706 of NW_024870943.1, forward strand.
CCAGGTACCTGGTGTTCTTCAAGAAAGCCAGCTCCTTGTATGTGCCTTCAAGTGAGCACCAGGGTCAAGATGACCTTTAAACTTTACTGTCGGCTCCCAACACCTTCTGGGCCATCTCCCACGAGCTCTAGGCCTCTGACCTCGAAGTCCACTTCATGCTGCTGGTGAAATGGCTGGTGGGGGCAACTAGTTCACCTCCCGCACCTCTGCTTGTGGCGTCTTCTCCGTCTGCTACCCAGGAGTGTCCAGCGCTGTGAAGGCAGAGCTCCCCCAGTGAGTCCCGGGCTTCCCTGCCACCACCTGCCCCACCACCCCTGTCCTGCCCCCTCGGGACAGCTCACCTGCTGGGCCTCAGTGTCAGTCCCCTCCCCCCCCACAGGTTTTTGAATGCACAGTAACCCTACCTGCTGCTCCCTTGACCTGCCATGGCTGAAGGCCCCGCTCTTCCTCTTCCTATTATCCTGCGTGAAGCCTCCTATACTCTAGGCAGCAACAAGCATGGTGCCCAGGGGTCCACCCCCTCTGATCTCTCCTGGCTCCGAGTTCGTCCTGCCCAGCATGTCTCATCCCTCCTTCATATTGACCATAGTCACCAGGTGCCGCTGTGAATGAAGCCAAGTCAGGAGCTTGCTGTGAGCTCAGACCGGCAGGTGTGCGTCAGGTTAACAGGAGTCGGGGGTCCGGACACCACATGGCAAGGACACAGTGGACAGGAAACAATATGGTAGCGCAGAACTGAGGGTGCTCAGGAAGAAAGGAGGAGACAAATATGGAGAGAGACGTCCTGAATGTGCGAACTCTCCAGAAGTAACGAGTCCAGGGAGGGCTGCATGTCAGAGTGAAAACGGAAGGCTGTGCTTCCAGTGGACTGCAGGAGTGCATGGGGTGCAGAGCCTAACCTTGAGCTGAAGAGCTGAGGGACAGTGCCTAGGCCCAGAGCTCCAGCCCCACGGCCAACCAAAAAAAAAAAGAGGAAAAGCGCGTGGAGCGTTGCTGAGCGCTGTGGGGGAGGGGAAGCACGGGGCGTGGGTTGTCTTGGATTTGGATCATGCTCAAGACAGAGTGTGAGGTGGGTGAAGGGTGGGGTGCTCCTGGGGAGCTGGTGTGAAGAGGGGGTGGGGTGGGGACAGGGAAAGCCTGCGTCCCCTCAGCAGGCAGGGAGCTGGTGGAGGGTGCGCGCTGCCCCTAGCCTACGAGGCTAAGTCCACATCCACGCTCTCCAAGGTAACACAGACAGGGAAGACCTCTGGGGACGGGAATACCAGGGGTCAAGAGAGGACCAGGTGTGTGTGATGTTAATAATGACACCAGACAGCTCTCCAAGGAGACCCCAGCATGTGTGTGCTGGGTGGAATGACTTTTGGCTGCATAAGGACATGGGCGTGGAGGGAATCTGGTTAAAGCCAGTGTGAGGTGAGGGAGTGCAGGGACAGCAGGGCCTGTGGTTCAAGCCTTTCTGTGGTGGGGTGGCTGTGGGAACTTCAGGATCAGGAGGAGGCGCCTAGCTCAGAGCCCACAGTCCACTCATCACCTGGCATAGTCCCTGGATGGCTCCTTTAGGCAGGCCTGCCACCTGCTTCCTTTCCTTTTCTGTGCCCATCCCAAGAATTGAACTCAGGGCCTGGGGCATGTCCCTGAGCTTTTGTGTTCAGGGCTGGTGACTGTCTCCAGGGCATCAGTGCTACTTCTGGCTTGCTGTCACCCTGAAATTCGTTCCTGAGAAGAAAAGGGTAGAGGTGGAGAGCCCTGGACCAGAGGCCCTCCTGTCATTCAGCACAGCAGCCCTGACCTGCACCCCAGATGCTGTGGTAAGGTGGCCTCACAAAAAGGGACATGAGGAGCACTGCAGGAAATTTCACAATAGCCAAGCAAGGGACTTTCTCAAGGAGCCTTCGTGTTGCAACAATAACTTTACATTAAAAACTGTGCTTTTTCAAAAGTACACTTAATGTCCTTGTTGAATTAGCAGAAAGTCTAGAAATATGTATCATAGACCACACAGGAAAAGAAACAGTTGTGAAAATAAATTATGTATAAGAAATAAACACGGACAAGACTAAGGGAGTAACTGTCAGGAAGGAGCCTTGATGTTTGTGGTCAGTGCTACACGAGCAGGACTTCCTTCCTTCTTTCCTTCCTTCCTTTCTTCCTTCCTTCCTTTCTTTCTTTCTTTCTTTCTTTCTTTCTTTCTTTCTTTCTTTCTTTCTTTCTTTCTTTCTTTCTTTCTTTCTTTCTTTCTTTCTTTCTTTCTTTCTTTCTTCTTTCCTTCCTTCCTTCCTCTTTGCTTCCTTCTCCTTCTTCCTTCTTTCCTTCTTTCCTACCTACCTTCCTTTGTTTCTTTCTTCCTTCCTTCCTTCCTTCCCTTTTTGCTGGCTTTCCCTCGCTCTCCTCGGTCTGTCTCTGTCTATCTGTCTATCTGTGTCCCTCATTCTCTCTTTCCTTCTTTGTGCCAATCGTGGGGCTTGAACTCTGGCATCTCTTCTATCCCTGGGACGATTTTGCTCAAAGGTAGTGCTCTATCACTTCAGCCAGAGCACCACCTCCATCTTTTTTTTCTTTTAGTGGTTTATTGGAAACAAGAGTCTCAGAGAGTTTTCTGCCTAGACTCGTTTTGAACTGTGATTCTTATATCCCGCCTCCTCAGGAAATCAGAACACAGCCATCAACCACCACCATCCAGCTGCTATTTTCTTTCCAATTACTTTATTCTCCAGAACAGAAAAGGCATTAAGAATGATTTGCTTCATTGCATAGGGAACTATTAAAGAGAGAAAGAAAAAATCAAAAGACTCACAATAGAATTAGGAAAACATGTTAGGTGAGTTTAACCAGTTTATCTTAAACTTGACACCACCAACACATAATGGGGCAGATTCTCTGGAAGAAGTTGACATGATCTAATAAGCATTATTTCAAATTTTAACATTTCCACTTTCATATAATTTTGTGGGCCAGCAAAATAGAGACAGATGAACACACACACAGATATATAGCACACAAATGTGCATGTGTGGACATGTGTGCACACTTCTATCTCTCAGCAGATGAAATTTATCTAGGTGTGGAGATTGTTGAATGGCCAAGCAAAGTTCAGCAGAGATCCAAGCTTGGTGGTCCTCAGGAGAGGACCTGGTTCTTCTTTGTGCAAGTGAAGAGGAGGCTGCAGGGAGTGGAGTGTCCGCTCATGAGCAGGAAAGGACTGAGGGCTGGGAAACAGCCCATAGCAAATGCTGCCATATGGTGCAGCACAGGGCTGGGGTTGTAAATCACAGACATGCAAATCTGACAGATGAAGGACAACGTATAAAAGGAGACAAAGGCGCTCACCAGGAGGAGGACGCTTATGATGGCTCTGGACTCGAGAGAGGCTCTGGTGGAGACACTCGTCCTCTGGATGTGTCACATTTTCTGCTTGTGTCTGTACAGGACAAAAAGCATGGAGGTGCTGCCCCAGAGCATGAGCCCCAGACACAGAACATCAGGCACCGACAGGATGGCCATGTACAGCACATCAGCAGCTGGATCGTGACGCACGGAAGAACAGTATCCATAGGACTTTAAGCTCGTCATGTTGTCATGCGCTTTGGGTCCAGTTATGTACATAAGAAAAATAATTCTCACCAGGAGGAAGACCCCCCAGCTGAGGTAGATGGTGGAGACAATGTGCTTGTGGGCTCTCCCCTTCAGCCCTGCCCACCTGGAGTCCCCCTGGCTGATGCTGACAGCAAAGAAGATGCTGAGGGAGCAAGTGCTACCCATCGACACTCCCCTGCTCACTCGGCAAAGATACAAGAACATTTTGCACCCCACATCATTGAAGAAAATTCTCCAGCCCCAAACCTCCATGGTTTGGGGAACACCCCTAAATAGAAGAGTTAGGAGGTTGGCCACAATTAAGTGCCTAAGAATCAAGTCTGTGGCTCTCATCCTGTTCCCCATGCAGGAAAGGAATAGATAATGGGAGAGAAGAGACAAATTACCCACAAACCCAACCACAGTCTGGCCTAAGAGGATCACCCCCATAAGCACATGGGCATCTCCCATCCTCTCTGTTCCTTGAGTCTCATCCAGAGGCTCTGGCCTGGGAAACTGAGGCCTGCATGGTTCCAAGGGAACTCAGCATTCTCCATCCAGCATTCAGACCACCAGAAATACTTTCCTAATGTATCTCATGTATTAGGAAAAATCCAATTCTATTCATCCATGGTGAAGAGGAAGATGGCATGTTCATGGAAATGGGTGAGCCTGGAGAAATGGCATGAAAGGAAGGTGAGTCAGGTTCTGAGATGAAGACGGCTCCATTTCTCCTCTGTAGAATCAGATCTAAGATTCTAAACAAGCAAGGCTCTAGTGGTTCAAGCCTGTAATCCTAGCTACTCAGGGGCTGAGACCTTGGATTCCCAATTCAAAGCTAGCCCAGAGAAGGAAAGTCTGTGAGACTCTTTTCTCCAGTTAAGCACCAGCAAACCAGAAGTAGACCTGTGGCTCAAAGTGGTAGAGGCCTAGCTTTGAGCAAAATGGGTTCAAGGAACATGGGCAAGACTCAAGTTCAAGCTCTCTGACTAACTAAAGGAAGAAACTTGAAACATGGGTGACACATACCCATGGTCACATGCATTTATACCTCAATACACTGGCTGCGGGCGTGGGTCCTAGGTGTCACCATTTCCTCAACACCGAGCCCATATTGCACAGAAGAAATACCAGGAAGATGAACCAGGTCTGTGGTGGGGATGGTGCGGGTGAAGGAAGAGGTGAATGACAGATAACGAGAGGGGCAATTTTAGGTTCAAATGCCATTCTAGAGTCGCTGATGTGAACACATCTTCCCCAACCCATGGACATTCAGGATTCCTCCTCACTTGTCATAAACCAGGACAGACTCTGTTAGGAAGAAGAAGGGAGGAATCAACAGAGCTTGGGGGTAGGGGGCCTAGAACCCCAGTTCTTTTCACTGTCCTAGCCGATTCCTCTCCTTCCCTGTGGCTTTGTCATGCATCCAGGATCAATTTAGAATCCCTGCTCCTAAGGTGATATCTTACTCAGAGTGTGGAACCTGGGGTCTCTCCTGCAGGCTGCGCCTCTCCAGTGGCAGTGAACACAAGTGCTCGCCTCTTCTCTCAGGATGTGCATGGCAGGGCGGGTCATTTCTGAGATGCACATGGGCACTTCAGAGCTTCAGAGGGCTACTTAGATAGGAGTCCAGGAGGGTGGCAGCTGTGGTCGTCTCCGGCGGGAGTGGTGATTTTCCCTTCACCTGGGGTGGCAAGCCAAGTTCTCAGTAAACTTTTTCTTTTCCCCCATGTGACAATTATCAAGACACTTTTCACTTTCTTGTGGGTGCTTCTCCAGGGGACAGGGGAGTGGTGCAGTCGCTTAATTCTCCTGGATCCCTGTAGGCTGGCAAGAGACACTAAGGCCTGAAGCGAGATGACTGTAAACAATCTCAGCGGTGTATAAGCCATGTGTCCCCAAAGATTCTTACCCAAAGTGTCTCTTCCCTTTTTTTTTTTCCAGTTCTGAGACTTGAACTCAGGGTTTGGGCACTGTTCCTGATCTGCTTTTGCTCAAGGCTAGCACTCTACCATTGGCGCCACAGCACCATTTGTCTTTTTTCATGTGTGTGCTGCTGAGGAATTGAACCCAGGGCTTCATGCATACTAGGCAAGCACTCTACCCCTGAGCCATCTTCCCAGCTCTCCTCATCTCAGTCTGCTTTTGTTTTATCATCATATATGGTGTTAGAAAAGAAAAATGGAACCCTGTACTGATGCAATCTCAGGAGCCTGATATCAGAGAATCAAGGTGCAAAGCCAGCCTGGTGAAGAAAGCCCATGAGATTCTTATCTCCAATTCTTATCTCCACTCTCTGGTGGTAGAGTGCCTGTCTGGAATAAAAGAGCTCAGCAACAGCATCCAGGCCCAGAGTTCATACCCCTGGACTGGCCCAAAGAAAGAAAGAAAAAAGAATGAGACATTTCTGTACAGGAGTTTCTTTGGCAATAATGGCCATTTTTTTCTTAAAATGTTTTCATCCCTAGAGACCCCATTTGGAGATTAGAAGTAAGTATTTCATGCATATTCCTGAAAGCAGGTTGATCTCTTTTCATGCCTGGTCGTTTCTGAGGAGGTAGCTTCATTCTCTAATTCCCTACTCATTTTCATCATTAGCAGTGGTGATTTTGAAGCAGAAATTTGTCACTGTGCTCAGGAGAGGATCAGCAGTGACTCCTCACCCTGGGTTTCTGGTCTACCTCATTGCATGGACTCCATTCCTCACCTGGACCCTACTGGTCTTGCTGACAATTCCTCTGCCTTGTTTTTGTCTGTTTCAAGAACATGCATTTACCTTTCTGTGTCTGACTTCTTGCATTTCCCACAGCGATCTGTAGTTCTACACATGTGGCAGCAAATGACAGGATTTCCTTCTTGTTCCTGGCCTATTCGTACTTTGTGATGAAAATAGGCTACATCTTTTGTGTGTGTGTGAAACATCTTTTTCTTAAACAGCAAAGCAGAAATGCAACACCATATTAAATATTTGTAAAATTAGGTCACAAAAGGGATGCAAAAGGGATGTTTGCAGTATGACTATTACATCTTCATATAGTTAAAGTCATTTATGAAATCTTACACTAACACATAAGATTATCCCATGATTGAAGTAGTTCAAATCTAATAACCATAAGCTATATTAGTGGATCTCGTTTCCTAGTATAATCTCTTAATATTACCGCTGATATTGATTGGTTTACCAAATGGAATCTATGAACTAAATTTTTAGAAATTGTTATGAGAATGCCTAAAATTCTACCAACCAATTAGTTGCCTTTACAGAGTGAGATAAAAATACTGAGCTTACCAATTATTATACAAATAAAATTATCTCATTCGTGATTCTAATACCAGTATACTCTTCAAGGAATTTGGTAACAGTTAATTGACTAGGTACAACAAATAAACCTTGCAACCAAACCCTAGAGTTGGAATAGCATAGCATGTGGTGTATGTAAGATCAGTCAAACTTAACCCATTTTCATATATTTATATTTATATATATATATATATATATATATATATATATATATATATATATATATATATATATATATATATATATTCACTGGAAATCTGTTCTGTGCCAGAGTCAATACAAATCTGGAGTGAAAACATTTGGAGTTGGTTGCTACATTTATCACATTATTCATTACCTATTTCTATGTATTCCTCCCAGACTTTCTACTTCTAATCGATACATAACCAAAATTCTTTTTTTTTAGAGGAGGGGTTCCGGTCGTTGGGCCTGAACTCTAGGCCTGGGGGCTGTCCCTCAGCTCTTCAGCTCAAGGCTAATGCTTTACAACTTGAGCCATAGCACCACTTCCGGCTTTTTTCTTTTTGCTTATGTGGTGCTGAGGAATGGAACCCAAGGCCTCATACATGCAAGGCAAGCACTCTACCACTGAGCCACCTTCACAGCCCATAACCAAAATTCTTATCTTTTCAGATAGCAAGTGAGTTATTTGGTGCAAAAGTAAGCTGGTTTTTTGTTTTTAAACAGATCTCAATTTGATAATTTAGTTTCAACTTAAAATCCTCTTTATAGCCCAAATCTGTTTTCAAATGGTTAAAGAGAAACCATCACTCCTATCTTATTATTAGAAAGTACAACTGACAAACTTTAGGCAAGGTTTTGGTTAACTTCAGGACTTACAGATCAGATTACTGTCGGGTGATTACTACTCCAAGCACTTTTACAAATGTGAAACTATCTTGACTTAGGAGAAGGTAAATGGGAGGATGAGGCAGATGGAGGAGAGGCACACAATGGTGAACAGGTACATACATACAGCTGTGCATTCAGTACATGATTTTGGTCACATTTTCACAACATGGTTATTTTCTTGTATATCTTACTAAGTAAGCATGTAATAAAAGCAAATTCAAAAAAACATTCATTTTCAAGTTTCATAAATATATGCAATTCTAATTATAAAGTCTCTACAACACATCTGCACATTTTCTTAGACTAACATAATACCCAGACTCATGAAAGTCCCGTTAAGTAGTTAATTTTGCCTAGATTTGAAATTATTTTTATAAACATTCAATGAAGCCACAAACAAAGATACTGTAACGTTTGGAATCTTTCCAGGTTTTAAAGGGGGGAGAGAAGGAGGGTGGGGGAAGGGATGGAGAGAAGGAAAAGGAGAGAGAGAGGGAGAGAGAAGCAGCAATTCCGTAAATGAGAGGGGAACTCAATCCCTTACTTTCTTTTGCCTTTCAGGTCAGTTGTTTGGAAAACACTAGAAGCAGACATGAGGTTTTCTATATATTGTCCAAAAACGTGGTCTCCTGATTTTAGCTTCAGGATTTCTTCCTTAACTGCATCTACTCTTGCTGAGAGATCTTCAAGTGTGTGTTGGAGTTCCAACACTTGATTCATGTCATGCTTTTTTCTCCAGTTCCATCTGATTTTCAGCATCAACATCCATGTCAACGTTCATCATCCTGGACACTGAACTGTGCCTCAGACTGAAAAATCCTGATGAAAGGTCCTCAGAGGCACCCGGAGGGGTGGTATCTCAAGATCACGCCTCTGGCCGGGGACTCCAGCACTGACTGATTGGCTACATCTTCTTTATGCATTCATCCACAGTTAGGCCTCTGACTCCAGTGCTCTAAACGTGGCTGACTTTGCTCCACATGACCATGTTCAGTTTCACTCATTTCTCTGCAGACACCATGGAGCTTCTGGGTTGTTTCTTGGCTGTGGTGAATAGTGTCACAGTAAATGGTGTTCAAGGACCTACATATTCTTGAGAATATGCCTAAATATTTCATTTTCTATTGTTTTATTTTTCTGTCCATTGTGGGGCCTAAACTCTGGGCCAGAGTGATGTTCTTCAGCTCTTCAGCTCAAGGCTAACATTATACAACTAGAGCCACACCACTACTTCTGGCTTTTTCTGCTTAGGTGATGCTGAGGATTTGAACCCTGGTCATCATGCATGCAATACAATCAGTCTACCACTGAGCTACTTCCCAGCCCCTCATTTTCTATTCTTTTTTTTTTTTTTTGGTCGGTAATGAGGCTTGAACTTGGCCTGGACACTGTCCTTCAACTCTTCAACTCAAGGCTATGGCTCTAACATTTGAGCCACAGTGCCACTTCAGGCATTTGCTGCTTATGTGGTGCTGAGGAATCAAACCCAGGGCCTCCTGCATGCAAGGCAAACAGTCTATCACTGAGCCACTTTCCCAGTCCCTTTTTTGCTTTTAAAGACAGGGTCTCAACTCTGTAGTCCAGGCTAGCCTTGAACCTAGTATCCTCTTGCCTCAGCCTCCTCAGTGCTGGCATTTCAGGTGCACATCACTAAGCCCAGCTGCATTATTTACCTAACTCTTCATCAGTTCCATTGTGATCCCAAAGAGATGCATAATGCCTTGATGAGAGGCTCATCTGCAGGGAAGCTCTCAGTCACTCTTCGCCTTCCCGGGATGTGGGGCCTACTCTTCACCTCAGTGCAGCTTCCTGGTCTGCCATGCCCTGGGGGAGGAGGCCTTCTGGGCCTACCAGGGTTAGCTGGTCTCAGTGATGTCACTGCACTCAGCGCATGTGATGTCATTGTTTTCCATGCATTGGAGCTAGGCAGGAGAAGCACACAGGGAGTGTTTGCAGTCCACTGCAGTGGTCGCAATTGGAGCTTTGGCGTTAGGACCCTGTATACACAGGCTGGCCTAGGCGGGTGTTCCTTGCTCCCAGCCTGGTTTCCTCAGAGGAGGGAGGGTCTCCCTGCTGCTTCTCTCCTCATGTGAACACACGACGAGAATTTGATGCCCCTGTTCTCTGGGGCTGCTGGGAAATAGCCTCACCCAGTGGCTTACATTCACAGATACTATGGGGATCCACTCTAAGCTCCTCTCCTCACTTCAGGCCCAGTTATGGTTCTTGATTTTCTTGGGCTTATGGGTGTATCCTCAGCCTCCCCCTGCCTCTGTTCCCAGACTGTGCCCTCTGTGTACTGAGTCTTCTCCAGCTTAGGAGAAGACTTAGGGGTGCTTAGGAGGACACTGTGGTTAGCTCTAGGACCGACCCTCAATTCAGAGTAAACTTAACATGGGATGTGGAAACACTCACCAATATACACTACTTTCCTGTTCACTAACACTGTCTTGGGACTGGGAACTAGCTCACAGCCCATGTGTAAAGACTAACAAAATTCCCTGATTTTTCTCCACATTTCCAGCACAGTCCACAGAAAAGCTTTGGCCCTGAAAATTGTGATCGTTTCTCCCCAGTAGAAAGCAAGCATTTCCTTTTTTTTTCTTTTTTTTATCTGAGATTAGAACTTCAACTGGGTATCTGATGCTTTTGCTCACTGGCTGGTGCTCTGCCACCAGAGCATTTCCTTATGCAACAGCAGACACAGCCCGGCCCTTCTAATTTGGTTCAGTTCTCACCCTAATTCCCCTGCTGCAGATGTGAAGGCCCAGGTTGCTTGCTGTGTTTCTGACTCTGCCCCCACATGCAGCTGATCAGCTCAAAGGAATCAGGACCAAGGACAAATCCTCATGGGTTCACCATAAAGGATGCTACTGAAAAGATGTGTATGGCAAGGCCCCGGGAGCCGAGTGTCTTGCCTACACTCCCTACACTCCACAAACCCTCACATCTTCAGCTCTCTGGAAGCTCTCCAAAACCTCTTGTTTTGTTCTTTTTTTTTTATGCAGACTTCATTGGACGGGGAAGACTGTGTCAAAGTGTGATCAAGCAGAAAGGGTGTGACAGGGTGCTGACAAGGCCACGCTGGGAGCCTAGCAGTGGCTCCACCTTCACCCTGTGGCCCTCCTGTTGTCACGTGGGGCTGAACCCATTCCGTAATGTGTCTTGGGATGTACCATCAGACACTGGTCAGGATTCTGCTGCGATGGCTCTGAGATGGAAACGCTGGGCACAGTAATTACCATGGCCCTCTTCAGAAACAAAGCTCAGGTTCTATGGCCTGCATTCCAGAGGGAGTTAATGAGCCAGAAACTGGGCACCCAGAACCACTTGTACAGTCTCAGGTTCCCATTCACCCATGGTGTTGCCCACAACATGGCTGAGGTTGCCCCTCTGTTGTCATTGTTATTTTGAGAAAAGATTTTACTATGGTTTTGAAGTCACAAATCTTCCACATCAGTTCACTGAGTACTGGGATTACAGGTGTGCATCAGCATACCTGACTTTTGTTTTTGTAGTAATACTATGCTATTGTTTGTTCTCTCATCATCACCATTAGCCAAAAGTCTTGTGTTTAAATGCCTGCTCTGCCAGCCATCCTCTTACTTCTGTGAGCTGGCCAGAGGTTCTGCCTTATGCTGTGCCTCACAGGATTGACACTGTGAGCCAGCTTAGCACCTTGTACAATTGCTTTGAGGGTTCAGTGAGGTCGCAGGTGTGTGTGCCTTGTCTAGGGCCTGGCCCAGAGCATGCATGCGTGCATGCTAGGCTGTGGCTGCTACTAAGTGGAGTATGTGGTGTAGTAGCCAGTGGTGGGCAGCGTGTCTGATCTTAAGTGAACTCGGAAAGTGCACTGTTTCTATTGAACTGTGAGCTCCAGGTCAGAATAGGGCATGGTGGGTGTGCTGAGCGTCTGCTCCCAGCACTGTGGAGCTCTCTTGAGTCTGGGATTACTGACATTCTCCCTCCTTGTTCTCTCCCCAGCTTCACCTCAACAGCATCAAGATGCTGTCCACCATCGCCTTCGCCCTTGGAGTGGAAAGGACTTGAAGTGAACTCCTCCCCTTCCTTACAGGTGGGTACTCGTGGGGCCCAGTGCAGTGGGGATGTCTGGAGATGGCTTCTGCTTAATAAGAGAAGCCCTTGGTAGAGGCCCTAGATGATGGGGTACAGAGGCTGAGGGGCAGGTAGACAAGCTTTATGTACTGCAGGACTGCGTTGAGGGAAGGCTGAGGAAGAGAAAGGTGGAGGCAGGATGTCCTCTTGAAAGTCTGCTGGAAAGCAGCCGCAGACCCGGAGTGAGACTCCCAGCCTGAGACCTGCTTCGGGCTCTGCCAGGTGGACACAGTCGTGTGACTCGTACTAGAGACATGGAGAGCGTTCAGTCCGTTTAACACCTAAGTGTCAGCTGGGAGGACAGTCTCATCAGACAATGTTCTGCCTGCATGGGTGGAAAGAATTGGGGCTTGGGATGGGGGGAATGTGGAAGCTTCAGACCAAGAGCTGCCAGGTATCTAGACACATGGGGCTCAGAGCTCCAAGGGATGTAAGGTCCCTTCTTTGGACTTGCTGCCTGGGAGCATCTCCAGTTGCATGTGGCAGGTGCCATGTCCGTTGGGAAAAGGTGGTGCTGTCCAGACAGAAAAGCAGAAGCCTCAGCCTCACGTCAGCAGAACATGCAGGATTGGTTTTGTAAGCGATTACTGCAGCATGATTGTGGGGTAGAGCAAAATGCCAGGCTCGCATCTTAAAGGACAGCAGTGTAGTTTCAGGGTTCTCAAGGTGGTGCTCTGAGCCCTGGGTGCTGCACTTCCATTGGTAAGTCCTAGGTCTGAATGGAAGAATCCCAGAGATCGCCGGTGTCCTGGCCTGCCCTGCCCAGGCCTGAGGCCTGAGACTGTGGTTGGGCTTGACCCTGTCTTTGGGTGGGAGCCGGGCACAGGGGCCGGTGGTTGGGGGCAGGCTGGGTGAAGGGGACAGCCTGCAAAGTCTCCAGGAGGCAGTAGCTGAACCGAGTCTGAACAGATAGAAAAGGATTTTTGGCAGGGAACAGTGCTGAGAGTGTGAGCTGACCTGAACAGGAAATCTGCTTTCCACAGTGTTGCACAGGATGGGACTCAGTCTCCCCTCCCTGAGGGGTGTAGAGTGGTCCTGTCACTCAGTGCTCCCCCACCCATCCCCAGCTCCTATCTTGTTCTCTGTGCTGGCCATATGGGAAAACTGTGGGTACTGACAGCAAGCCTGTGATCTTGGGACCGGGATCCCAGGGTGCCGGGGTCCCAGGGTGGGCTGTGATGGGAATGCCCTGCCCCTATAGACACCATCTATGATGAGGATGAGGTCCTTCTGGCCCTGGCTGAGCAGCTGGGAATCTTTACTGGCCTGGTGGGGAGCCCAGAGTACGTGCACTGCCTGTTGGTGAGTGGCATGCGGGGTCCTTGTTCTCATCCCTGGAGCAGAGACAGGAGCCATGGAGCAGGGTTGGTAGGGGGGCTGGGTGCTGTCTAGGGGGATGGCCTCAAGGCTGGAGGACTGAGCAGAGCATCAGTGCCACCCGCCCCTCCCCCGCCCCTGCAGCCCCCACTGGAGTCGCTCGCCACGGTCGAGGAGACAATGGTGCAGGACAACGCGGTGGAGTCCTTGCGGGCCATCTCCCATGAGCACTTGCCCTCTGACCTCGAAGCCCATTTCATGCCCCTGGTGAAATGGCTGGCGTTGGGCGACTGGTTCACTTCCCACACCTTGGCCTGCGGCCTCTTCTCCCTCTGCTACCTGTGAGTGTCCAGCGCTGTGAAAGGAGAGCTCTACCAGTGAATACGGGGCTCCATTGCCACCACTTGCCCAATTGCCCCTGTCCTGTCCCCTCAGGTCAGCTCACCTGCTGGGCCTCAGTGGCAGTCCCCTCCCCCTCCCATGTGAGTATGAATGCGCAGTAACCGTACCTGCTGCTCCCTTGTCTGCCCTGGCCAAAGGCCCCCCTCCTACTCTTCCTCCTATCCTGAGTGAAGCCTCCTATGCCCTGGGAAACAACCATGGCACCCAAGGGTCCATGCCCTCTGATCTCTCCTGGCTCCTGGAATTCTTCCTGCCCAGCGCCAGTCTAGATCCCCAGGTACTTACAAAACCTCTGTTCAGATGACACCCCCATGGTGGGATGGGCCGCATCTTCCAAGCTGGGGGAGTTCGCCAAGGTCCTAGAGCTGGACAACGTCAAGAGTGAGATCATCCCCATGTTCTCCAACCTAGCCTCTGATGAACAGGTGGGTCCCTGCTCCACCCTTCCTCCTCCCCCCTTTTCCCCCTCCCCCATTCCGCCACTGGGCCCTCTGCCCTTGGACACTCAGCACTCCTTCTGCTCCCCAGGTCTCTGTGCGGCTGCTGGCGGTGGAGGTGAGTGTGAACATTGCCCAGCTCCTGCCCCAGGAGGACCTGGGGGCCCTGGTGATGCCCACACTGCGCCAGGTGGCCAAGGACAGGTCCTGGCATGTCCGCTCCATGGTGGCCGACAAGTTCACTGAGGTGCGTGAGGCCTGCAGTGCACATGCAGGGCCAAGGCTGAAGGGAAGGTGGACGCGTGTCTGTCCTGCATATGAGCAGGCAGCCTGATGTCCCTGGGCAGAGAAGCCAGGGCTGGATCTTGGCAGGGTCAGGGGGGCACATTCACACTGGGAAGCTGTCACTCGCCCTGCTTTGTACACGGCAAGGACCTGGAAAGGTGGGAAAGTGAAGCTCTCTGTCCTGAGCTCCAAGGGAGACTCTTGTCCTGCCCAGGAGTAGAAGCTGCAGACAGACAAGGAGCTGAGGTAGAAACAGGACTGCCCACTCGCACTCCATACCACTTACACTGGTAAAAGAGCATGAGTCCCTTCGGGGGCTACCCTTGTGTGTGCCCTTAGTGTGGACCCATCGGCTCTGGTGGTGGTCCGGAGCAAGCGATAGTCAGGAGCAAGTGTAAGGCATCTCTGGCAACCAAGAAAAGGCAGAGTCACTAGGCACACATTCATCCAGACGTGTGTTCATACTGGCAACTAGGGCTGTGAACTGGGGTCTTGTGCTCGCTGGGCAGGTGCCCCCTTCTTGAGGCACACCCTATACTTTGGATTTATTTTTCAGCTAGGATCTCCACCTTTGCCTAAGCTAACCTTGGACTCCATTTCTCTAACTCTGCCTCCTGTACAGCTAGCTAGATTGTAGGTTTGAGCTGCTGTGCACAGCCCATTTTGTACATGTGTACTGTTATTATAGAAGGGATATACAGAAGGATTACAATGGCATGCATGAGTCAGAGAATGAGGACATTTCCTTTTGTACAGTGAGTGTCCGCTGTTCTCTCATTCCCTCCCAGCCCCTCCCTCCCATCTCTACCCATGAGTTGTGCAGTTCACATTCATCGGTGTCCTGTGAGCTCCATGGATGCACTTTTCTTTCTATCCTTTTTCCCTCCCTGTACCCTCTCCGTGATAACATGAGAACAGACTCTTTATCAGATAAAGAACACAGAAGTATCAAAAGCTAAAACCAAAAAATATATGTGTATTTTGTTTCCACATCTTGGGTTTTGTTTTATATATTTTATATAAATATGAAGAGACGCTTAGGCATTGGGCCTTTGTGATTCTCTCCTAAGACTACTCTCCTATGGTCTCACTGTGTGTGAGTCTCTGGAATCCTGTGGCATTTGTCATATCCCAGTGCATTTTAGATCTAACTTCCTTATATCAGAGAGAACATGCACCATTAATCTCCAGTCTTGACTTACCTCACTTCTCAGGATTTGTTCTAGTTCCACCCATTTCCTTGCAAATGCCATTATTTTATTCTTCCTAATGACTGTGTAAAGTACCATTGTTCACATTTTGTGGGTCCACTCATCTACTGTGGGGCATCTGGGCTGTTTCCATATCTTGGCTATTGTGAGTACTGTGGCAGTGAACATGGGTGTGCAGGTGTCCTTGTCATGATGCTCAGTGTAGTTGCCCAGGAGTGGGTGGGAGGGAAAGACTGTGTGTAGTATTTGGAGGAACCTTCAGACTGCTGTGCTGAGTGGCTGCACTAGTTCACATTCCTACCAGCTGCACAGTAGGGCTCCTTTTCTCCACATATCCACCAGCATTTTTTCGAATTCACAATGCTGGCCAATCTAACTGGATTAAGATGGAATCTCAGGGTTGTTGTGCTGCCCAGAGATGATGAGCATTTCCTCATGTGTTTCTTTGCCATTCTTCCCTCTTCTGAAGAGTCTCTCCTTAGCTCCCCTGCCCATTTAGTGACTCAGCACACTATATTTTAGTATAAATGTAAAAGCAGGAGACTCTGCATCGCTGGCATGTTTGTGGATCAGGTCACAGAAAGCCCCACTTGGGATAATGTGAACTAAGGTCTGTGGTTTTGGCGCATGCTGCTGGAGATGAGGGCTGGCTCTGGGAAGAGCAGCCTGCCCCATCTCCACACCTGCACCGCTTCCACCTAGATTTTGGCCTCAATAGCTGAGAGAGGCTGCCAGACCCCCATTCACTCCACACACCCCACCTCTTCCTGGTTCTGGGTTTCCAGCTCCAGAAAGCAGTGGGGCTTGAGATCACCAAGACAGACCTGGTGCCCGCCTTCCAGAACCTGATGAAGGACTGTGAGGCCGAGGTGAGGGCCGTGGCCTCCCACAAAGTGAAAGGTGGGTGCCCATGGCCCATGCATAAGGAGGGGGGCTAGGGTGGAGGTGCAGTGGGCTCCATCTCATCACTCAGCCTGGTCCGCAGAGTTCTGCAAGAACCTCTCCGCAGATTGTCTGGAGATCGTGATCATGACCCAGATCTTACCGTGCATCAAGGTAACTGGTTTGGCGGAGGGAGTCAGCTGGACAGGAAAGAGGGCACAGAACAGGCTGTGGAAATGCCCCAGGCACCTGGGTCACAGGCTGCAGCCAAGGAGATGGAGGCATGGACCCTGCAGCCCACATTCATGCCCCCTGTCAATCATGTGCAGCGAAGGCTGAAGCAGGGCACCTGGGGCCTCCCTCCCTTTTCCCTCCCAGGAACTGGTGTCAGATGCCAACCAATAGGTGAAGTCAGCCCTGCCTCCGTCACCATGGGCCTCTCTCCCATCCTGGGCAAAGACAACACCCTCGAGCACCTCCTGCTCCTCTTCCTGGCCCAGCTGAGGGACTAGGTGAATCTCCCCTCCCCTAGCCCCCTGCCAAGGTGATTGATGGCTATCATGGAGTCCAGCGGGGGGGCTTCTGAGCTGAGTGATGAGTCGATGTGTGATGGGTAAGCATGTATGTGTGGGGTTGATCAGAGCTCACAATCTGGGAGGCAGAAGCAGTTCAAACCCTTTCTGTCATGGAGCACCTGCTGTGTTTGCCCCGGCCCTGCTGGATAGTGGGAGCATGGCATGGATGAGGCTTGCCCTGGAGGCAGGGCTGTGCTCTGGTGGATCTCATGTCAGTGGAGGGAGTTGAGGTGACAGGAATGAAAGGGGCAAGTCTCAATACTGGTGGGCCAAGTGCCATGACTCCGCCCTCCTGGCTCCAGCCTCAATTGGGTCCTGACACAGCTGTCCTGGGCAGAGCTGGGGCTCACCTTTCTTCTCCCATTGTGTTATTTTTCCTCATGATTCCTGCAAGTTCTCTCAGAATGACTGCAGGTGTCATATGATGCCCAAGCCTCCATCACTTAAGTGTGGCTCTGTATGTGGTCTTGTCACTGTGTCCCTGGGGACAGGTTGGGGCTGGGCAGTGGCCCTGGGGAGATGGCAGGTCTGTAGAGTGTTGCTGTGGGGTGGCACTCCCCTCCCTCCATTCTGGGCCGCCTTGGGCCAGGCATCACTGGAGCCCCATCCTCTGCAGTGCCCGGAGTTGCGGCTGAATATCATCTCCAACCTGGACTGCGTGAACAAGGTGATCGACATCTGGCAGCTGTCCTAGTCACTGCTCCTCGCCATCGTGGAGCTAGCCGAGGATGCCAAGTGGCGGGTGCGGCTGGCCATCATCGAGTACATGCCCCTGCTTGCTGGGCAGATGGTGCATGATCCAGGGCATGCCCGGTATGGTGGGGAGGGGAGAGGAGGCAGGCCAGACTCCCTCACCCCCTCTCCTATGGCAGGGAGTGGAATTCTTTGACGGGAAACTCAAATTTTTGTGCATGGCATGGCTGGTGGACCATGGTGAGTCCTGCCAGAAGGAGCTGGCAGCCAGTGGGTGGGGCCATGCAGCTGTTCTGTCTGTGTCCTTCCCCCCGCTGTTGGAACCCTGGGGAAGGCTGGCACTGAGCCATGACCCACTCTAAAACTCCCCCATGGACTTCCTGTCACCCTTGCAGTCTATGCCATCCGTGAGGCAGCCACCAGCAACCTCAAGAAGCTGATGGAGAAGTTTGGGAAGGAGTGGGCACATGCCACCATGATCCCCAAGATGCTGGCTATCTCCGGACACCCCAACTACCTGCACTGCATGACCACCCTCTTCTGCATAAACATAAGTGTTGCCCGCACCACACCTGCACCCAGGTGCCAGCTTGCCAGGGGAGGGGCACGGCTGGCCCCACCGTGAAACCAAGCTTGGGAGTGGAGAGGATGGAGGCCAGGGCCACCAGTACACTTCTGGAGCTGGGCGGGCTCCAGGCCTCCGGCACCCTTGGCCTGGGTGTGGGTGAGCTGGTGTGAGACACATTGTTTCCTGGATGTTCAGAGTTGAACTCGTTGTAAATCATAGTCACGGGGAGGTGTTGTCAGTTGTGCACACCATTTCCATGCCTTTGAGGATTGGTGTAGCCTCGCCACCCGGACCCAGGTGCCAGGCGCTGCCTGTACTGATCGTGTGCCCATGCTTGGCCAGGTTCTGTCGGAGGTGTGCAGGAAGGACATCACCACCAAGCACATGCTGCCCACCGTCGTGCACTTGGCTGGGGACCCCATCGCCAACGTCCGCTTCAATGTGGCCAAGTCCCTGCAGAAGATCAGGCCCATCCTCCACAACAGGTGAGCTGGGACTCGCTGTTCTTATGCTCCTCTCCAGCTACACTGTTTCTTCCTTTGTGGTTATACTGAGGGTTGACCTCGCTAGGCAAGCATTCTGCCACTTGAGCCATGCCCCCAGCACTTTTTGCCTTTGTTATATTTCACAGAGTGCATGTGTGGCCCAGGCTGCCTGGTCTGTGCATGCTGCTCACACGGCTAGGATAATGGGTGCCACCACGCCTAGCTATTGCTAGGGCTTCCTCAGTGGCTGGGATTCCAGATGTGCACCACTGTGTTCAGCTGCCACTGCTGCCTGCTGCTTCCTCCCAGTGTCAGCTTCACTGTAGACTGAGGAGTCATCAGTGGCTGTGGTGAGCCTTCTGGGGAGTGGGATGTGAAGGGAAGGGAGGGGAAGGATGGCTCAGCATCACTAGTCATCTGGAGATGCAAGTTGTAATTCCCCAGGGGGTGGCCAGGCCTGAACTGAGTTCCCAGCTGTGGGACCCATCAGCTTCATGTCCGGCCCTTTCCCCTCTGCTTCCAGCACCCTGAAGAGCGAGGTCAAGCCAGTCCTGGAGAAGCTGACCCAGGACCAGGATGTGGCCGTCAAATACTTTGCCCAGGAGGCCTTGACCAGGGTGAGTTGGGGGTTGGCGGGCGGTGGCAGGTAGGAGGGGTGGTGGTGCCCGGACAGGGGCCCGGGAGGGCCAGAGGGTGGCAGTGCCAGGCAGGGGATAGGGGGCCAGACAGGCAGTTGGATGTGGAGAGGGTGGTGGGGCCTGGGCAGGGGCGCAAGAGGGCCAGGCTGGACTTCTGAGCCGGCCCATTCCTGTTCCTCCAGTTCTGTCTCTTGCCTGATACTGGAAGAAGAGCCAGTGCTTGGGCCTTCAGTGCCAGCCTCTGGCCCACCCTCGGCTTAGCCCTCTCTGAGATCCTCCCTCACGGAGCCAGTGTGTCCCTGACAGCCCTCCCTGTGCTTGGCTTGATCCCAGACCTGGCCCCACGCACGTTCCCTGAGCTGCCGGGGAGATGGCGCCCGGCCCCCTCCCAAAGGCTGAGGGACACGCAGTGGGATGGACAGCAGCCAGGAGGAAGGCGGCACTCCTGCCCTGTAGGGAGAGATGCGAGCATCCGGGTCACTGACTCTTGCTGCTGAGATGGGAACCCCATCCGCACCTGCCTCCCACCTCTCTCCCCTTCCCGCCGCCCAACCCCCCCAGGTGGTTTATTTGTGTCAACTGTATTGTTTATATTTTATTCCTTTTTTCCCTCTTTTCACAAAAAATAAAGGTATAGAAACAGTCGGACCTCAGGTCTTAGTGGGAGTTGGGGGAGGGTCCTGGGGCCTTGGTCTCTGCCCTTTTCTGTGAGGACACTTAGTCCTAAGCAGTCACGCTGAGTGTCCTGACCCCTAGGCATGCTGCCTGCTGTGGCAGAGCTGGCTAAGGACCCGGGCTGCCTTTGGAGGCCCTACTGTTCACATCCTCCTATTATTCACATCCTCCTACTGCTCAAGTCCTCTTACTGTTCACTGAGCCACACCCCTGCCCTGGGAAAATCAACCATTTTTTTGATGAGCACATAACACTGTCTCAAAGTCTGAGTTTCGCACTGGGTACCTCAAGCATGCCCAAGGCCGCTGTGGTTGAGGACATCACTATGAGCTTTATAGCTTTTTTTTTTTTTTTGGTTTCTCATGTGGATTGAACTCTGGTCCTGGTTCCTGTGCCTCAGCTCTTCAGCTGAGGGCGAGTGCTCTACCACCTGAGCCACAGTCTCACTTCTGGTTTTCTGGTGGTTTATTGGAGATAAGAGTGTCATGGACTTTCCTGCCCTGGCTGGCTTTGAACCATGATCCTCATATATCAGCCTTCTGAGTAGCTAGGATGAAAATAGTGAGCCATTGGCATGAGGCTAGATTTTTGTCTTTTAAAGTCTGGATTCTACCAGAGAAAAACAGATTTACATTTCTTGTCTGGCCTGTTTTCCTTCCCAAGATGTATGATGAATTCCAGTTCCATCCATTTTCCTGCAGTTGCCATGCTTTGTTCTTCATGGAAAGCTGTTTTTTAGGAGAACAGACAAATATACAAGATAGAAAGGAGTAGACGGCAATAGAAAGTATATTAAAAATTTGGAGCTATTTGGTGGTGGGAAATTGATATACAACATAAAGCTGACAGTATTTTCTGGATCTGTATATACCTGCCTGAACTATAAAGCAGTGACTCAGCTCTACCTTGTGCCTGTCAGCTAGGAGGGAGAGCTGGCCTGGCCCAGTTATAAACCAACACTGCATAGAGATGACACTTCACCAGCCAAGCCTGAAAACTGAAAGTTCAGGGTGGAACACTGTCCCAAGCAAATGGGAACTGACCTGAAAGGGAGCCCCAGTTGCTTGTCCCACGAGAGCAGGAGAGACATCAAACCCAAGCTAGGTTGATGAGATAAAGACTGTCACCCTCTGCTGACAGCGAGCCAGCACATAGATGCCTACTGCTGCCCCAGTTTCATGAACTAGTACTACTGGATGCCATGGACCAGTAAGTCCAGACCAAGTTAGAATGTTGGCTTACGAACCCCCTCTCACCAAGTGATAGGCTGTCGAGCCCAAAGTCAGTCATAAGACTTAAGGATCAAATGAAGGAACAAGTTTACAAAATCAAAAATCAAAGCCATACCACAACTTTCCAGAACATCTGGGATGCAGCAAAAGCTTCTCTGAGGGAATTTACAGCTATCTGGGCCTGGCATGAAAAAAGTCAGGTGTTTCAAATGTCATCACAACAAAGCACAGTCTAAAAGCAAACCCAGAACAGTGGATAGAGAGATAATCATAAAAATCAAGATAGAGCCAGCCTGACACTGATGGCTGCTCACCACTAATCAGAGCTACTCCAGAAGCTCAGATCTGAGGATTATGGTTCAAAGTCAGCAGAAAAGTCCACCAGGCTCATTTTCTATTTTTTTTTTATTTTTTTATTTTTTGGTTCCTGTCGTGGAGCCTGAACTCTAGGCCTGGGCTCTGTCCCTCAGCTCTTCAGCCCAAAGCTAGTGCTCTACCACTTGAGCCATGGCGCCACTTCTGGCTTTTTTCTTTTTGCTTATGTGGTGCTGTGGAATCAAACCCAGGGCCTCACCCATGCAAGGCAAGAGCTCTACCACTGAGCCACCTTCCCAGCCCCACAAGGCTCATTTTCAATAAACTATCCCCAGAATGTACAAAGCAGAGCTGTGGCTCAAGTGGTAGCGCACTAGCCTGGAGCTAAAGAAGCTTAGCAACAGTGCCAGGCACTGAGTTCAAGCCCTAGGACAGGCACACACATAAACACACACACACACACACACACACACACACACAAATAAGGGTAAAAATGAAAAAAAAAGGAGGTTAAATGAACAATGTAAAAAAAACCAGTGAAAGAAGCGGAGGCCTGGGGGCTCACACTTGTAATCCTAGCTACTCTGCAGGCTGAGATCTGAGGAGCATTGTTCAAAGCCAGCCGAGACAGGAAAGTTCATGAGACTCATCTCACCAGAAAACTGGAAGTGGCAACTATGGCTCAAGTGATAGAGTGCCTGCCTTGAGCTGAAGAGCTGAGGGACAGTGCCTGGGCCCATAGTTCAAGCTTCAGGACAGACAAAAAAAAAATCAGTGAATGTAAGAAGTTTTCTTGATAGCTAAGACTGACAAGCCTTCATCCAAGAACAGTGAAGGCATCAACTAAGAAAACTAGGAAGTCATGCCTGTAATCCTAGCTACTCAGGAGGCTGAGATCTGAGGGTCGCAGTTCAAAGCCAGCCCGGGCAGGAAAGACCATGAGACTCCTATCTCCAATAAACCACCAGAAAACCGGAAGTGGCGCTGTAGCTCAAATGGTAGAGCGCTCGCCTTGAGCTGAAGAGCTGAGGGACAGCGCCCAGGCCCAGAGTTCAAGCCCCACGACCGACAAAAAAAAATAAAATAAAAGAAAACTAGAATATCATAACAGTTTAAATTCAAATTGTCACTGGAGGATATATTAGAAAATTAGTCCAACACATTAGAAAACATACAAGGAATGGATTCAGTCTTTGCACGTTGACCAATCAGGTTTGACCAAGGTGACTTTAATCACCTAACTTCATTTGTAATCAAGCAGTATGATGATTCAATGATGGGATACACCAGGTGTTCAGAGTTACCACCAATGTCCCTCAGACAGGTTCAAAAACTAGGAAAGGAAGAAGGCTACCAAACTCCCTCTCATACAAAAATGAGAACAGACTAGAGACAAGATTAGACACCTATTTCCTTGAAGAGCACAGATGTAAAATATTTCATAACATACCTACAAGTAATTTCAACAATGCATTGAAAGATCATGCACCATGCCCACATTGCATTCCACCCATAATTGCAAGTGTGGCTCAACCAGTCCTGGACAATTTGAAGAGTAAGACATTGGACACCTGTGGCTTGCACCTGTCATCCTAGCGACTGAGGCTGAGATCTGAGGATCACAGTTCA
This sequence comes from Dipodomys spectabilis, assembly GCF_019054845.1. Classification (NCBI taxonomy): domain Eukaryota; kingdom Metazoa; phylum Chordata; class Mammalia; order Rodentia; family Heteromyidae; genus Dipodomys; species Dipodomys spectabilis. Next base: position 978,892 of record NW_024870943.1, read on the forward strand.
AAGCCAGCCTGGGCAGAAAAGTCCAGGAGACTCTTCAATTCCCTACCAGAACACTGGAGGTGGCACTAAGCTCCAAGTGGTAGAGCGCTAGCCATGAGGAAAAGAGCTTAGGGACAGCACCCAGGCCCTGAGTTCAAGCCCCAATACTGATTCCCTCCCCCCAAAAAGTCATTATACCAAGGATCCGTCTGCTTTAAAGGTTTTTCCGCTAACCCATTATCAGCTGTAAGAAGTGAGTAGTTAGGTATTTTAATGAAGTAGAAGCAATGGGAAGGTAGATACAGTCCGGCCGGGACCTGACAAGGCAAGGTGTGTGCAGTGTGCAATAGTGGCCACCATCATGCCAGGACTCGGGTGTGACCCAGGAACAGAAGTCAGATGGCACCTGTCCTAGGCATCAGTCAATGGTTACTCCCAGATCAGACCTGGCATGAGTGCTTCCCCCCAAAACCTCCCCAGGACATTCTTGGTCCTTCTGGATTCTGCTGTTTTGATTGCGATGGAAGATGATTCGCCAGGCTGGTGGTTTTGTGAGGATGGCCACCACATTGTGGCCTGCTCTACCAGCAGGAGGTGTTCAAGGGGTGGGCCCAGAACCCCCAAGCTAAGGATGCAGGGTGTGGGGGGGAGAAGCTGACCGCCCAGCCGGTTCACAGGCTGAGTCGTACCTTTGTGTCACAACCCATTTTTCCTGAAAGGCTTTGTCAGGAGCTTCAAGTCATCCCCACGAGTGAGAGGTGAGCATGTCTCATCCCTCATTCATATTGATCATAGTCACCAGGTGCTGCTGTGAATGAAGCCAAGTCAGGAGCTGGCTGTGAGCTCTGGCCAGCAGGTGTGCGGCAGGGGAGCAGGAGTCAGGGGTGTGGCCACGGCATGGCAAGGACACAGGAGACAGGAAAGGGATTCATACAAGATGGTGGTACAGAACTGAGGGTGCACAGGAAGAAAGGAGACACAGATGGAGAGAGACGTCCTGAAAGTGCGAACTCTCTAGAAGTAACGAGTCCAGGCAGGGCTGCATGTCAGCGTGACGACAGGCGGGTGTGCTTCCAGTAGACTGCAGGGGTGCGTGGGGTGCAGAGCCTAACCTTGAGTGGAAGAGCTGAGGAACAGCGCCTAGGCCCAGAGTTCAAGCCATATAGCCAGGCAAAAAAAAGAGGAAAAGCATGTGGAGCATTGCTGAGTGCTGCAGGGGAGGGGAAGCTCGGCGCATGGACTGTCTTGGATTTGGATCATGCTCAAGACAGTGTGAGATGGCTGGAGGGTGGGGTGCTCCTGGGGACCAGGTGTTGAGAGGGGGTGGGGTGGGGGCAGGGAAAGCCTGAGTCCCCTCAGAAGGCAGGGAGCTGGTGGAGGACACGCGGTGCACCTAGGTCAGGAGGCTAAGTCCACATCCACGCTTTCCAAGGTGACACAGATGGGGAGGACCTCTGAGGACAGGAACACCAGGGGTCAGGAGAGGACCAGGTGTGTGTGAGGTTAATGATGACACCAGACAGCTCCCCAAGGAGACCAGAGCACGCGTGTGCTGGGTGGAATGACTTTGGGCTGGATTAAGGGAGTGGGGCAGGTATGGAATCTGGCTAAAGCCAGTGTGGGGGGAGGGAGTGCAGGGATGGCAAGGCCTGTGGTTCAAGCCTTTCTGTGGGGGGGTGGCTGTGGGAACTTCAGGATCAGGAGGAGGCGCCTGGCTCAGAGCCCACAGTCCACTCAACACCCGGCATAGTCCCTGGATGGTTCCTGGAGGCAGGCCTGCCATCTGCTTGCTTTCCTTTTCTGTGCAGGCCCTAGGACTTGAACTCAGGGCCTGGGGCCTGTCCCTGAGCTTTTGTGCTCAGGGCTGGTGACTCTCTCTGGGACATCAGTGCTACTTCTGGCTTTCTGTCACCCTGCAATTCATTCCAGAGAAGAAAAGGGTGGAGGTGGAGAACCCGGGTCGGAGCGCCCTGCCTGTCATTCAGCACAGCAGCCCTGACCTGCCCCCCAGAGGCTGTGGTAAAGTGATCTCATAAAAGGGACATGAGGAGCACTGCAGGAAATGTCACAATAGACAAGCAAGGGACTTTCTCAAAGAGCCTTCGTGTTTTCAAAACAACTTTACATTAAAAAATGTGCTTTTCAAAGTACACTTAATGTCCTTTTTGAATTAGCAGAGAGTCTAGAGATTTGTAACATAGACCGCCAAGGAAAATAAAGAGTTGTGAAAATAAATTATGTGGAAGAAATAAGCACAGACAAGATTAAGGGAGTAACTGTCAGGAAAGAGCCTTGATGTTTGTGGTCAGAGCTACACAAGCAGGACTCCCTTCCTTCCTTGCTTCCTTCCTTCTTCCTTCCTTCCTTCTTCTTTGCTGGCTTTCCATCTCTCTTCTCTGTCTGTCTCTGTCTGTCTGTGTGTCTGTGTCCGTGATTCTCTCTTTCCTTCTTTGTGCCAGGACTGAGGCTTGAACTCTGGGCCTCCGTTAAGTCCCTGGGATGATTTTTCTCAAGGCTAGCTCTCTTCCACTTCACCCACAGCACCACTTCCATCTTTTTTTTCTTTTTTTCTTCTTTTCTTCTTTTTTTATTATTGTGAACATACTGTACGGAGGGGTTACAATTACATGGGCAAGATAATGAGTACATTTCCTATCAAGAATTGTAGCCTCCTCCTTTGTTCTTTTTTTGTTTTTTAGTGGTTTATTGGAGATGAGAGTCTCAGAGGGCTATCTGCCTAGACTGGCTTTGAACTGTGATCCTAAGATCTCGCCTTCTCAGGAACTCAGAACACAGGCATCCACCACCAACACCCAGCTGCTATTTTCTTTTTCTTTTTTTTATTGTGAGAATACTCTACAGAAGAGTTACCATTATATGGGCAAGATAATGACTACATTTCTTATCAACCATTGTTGCATCCTCTTTGTTTCCCCTTCCAATCCTTTCCCATACTCTCACCCTCCCCAACCCAATTCCCCTCACACCAAAGTTGTAAAGTTCGTTTTACGACATAATGACTTGTATGTCTCATTGTTGCAATGGGTCCACCTGTATCCCTAGTTAAAAGATTTGTTTTTTCCCTTCCCCTCCACAAATTATACCAACATCAAATACAGTAAAAGCATTGGTTATATTGTGGGGGAACGACATACAAAGCAACATAGAAAACATCTTATAAATATGTTAGAAATAATTGCCAGCTGATATTTTCTTTCCAACTACTTTCTTCTCCAGAACAGAAGGCGCTTTAGGAATGATTCACTTCATTGCATAGGGAACTATTAAAGAAAGAAAGAAAGAAATCAAAGACTCAAAATGGAATTAGGAACACATGTTAGGTGAGTTTATCCAGTATATCTTGAATTTGACAAGACTACCAATTAATGGGGCAGATTCTCTGGAAGTAGTTAACATGACCTAATAAGCATTATTTTAAAATCTAACATTTCCACTTTCATATAATTTTGTAGGCCAGCACAATAGAGACAGATGAACACACACAGAGATATATAGCACACAAAAGCGCATGTGTGGACATGTGTGCACACCTCTATCTCTCAGCAGATGACTTTTATCTAGGTGTGGAAATTGTTGAATGGCCAAGCAAAGCTCAGCAGAGTTGCAAGCTTGGTGGTCCTCAGGGGAGGACCACTTTCTTCTTCTTTGTGCAGGTGAAGAGGAGGCTGAAGGGAGTGGAATGTCTGCTCATGAGCAGGAAAGGGCTGAGGGATGGGAAACAGCCCATAGCAAACACTGACATATGGTGCACCACAGGGCTGGTGTTGTAAATCACAGACGAGCAAATCTGAAAGATGCAGGACATGGTATAAAATGAGACAAAGGTGCTCATCACGAGGAGGATGCTTATGGTAGCTCTGGACTCGAGAGAGGCTCTGGTGGAGTCGCTGATCCTCTGGATGTGTCGCATTCTCTGCTTGTGTCTGTACAGGACAAAAAGCATGGAGCTGCTGGCCCAGAGCATGAGCCCCAGACACAGAACATTAGGCCCCGAGAGTATGGCCTTGTGCAGCACATCAGCAGCTAGATCGTGACGCACTGCAGAACAGTATCCATAGGCCTTTAAGCTCGTCATGTTGTTGTGCGCTTTGGGTCCGGTCGTATACATAAGACAAACAATGCTCACCAGGAGGGAGACCCCCCAGCTGAAGTAGATGGTAGAGACAATGTGCTTGTGGGCTCTCCCCTTCAGCCCTGTCCACCTGGAGTCCCCCTGACTGATGCTGACATCAAGGAAGAGGCTCAGGGAGCAAGTGCTACTGACCGACACCCCCCTGCCCACTTGGTGAAGATAGAAGACCATTTTGCACCCCACATCATGGAAGAAAATTCTCCAGCCCAAAGCCACCATGGTTTGGGGAAAACCCCTACACAGAAGACATAGGAAGTTGGCTACAATTAAGTTCATAAGAATCAAGTCTGTGGCTCTCATTCTGTTCCCCATGCAGGACAGGAATAGATAATGGGAGAGAAGAGATAAATTACCAACAAACCCAACCACAGTTTGGCCTAAGAGGATCACCCCCATAGACACATGGGTATCTCCCATCCTCTCTGTTCCTTGAGGCTCTGGCTTAGGAAACTGAGGCCTGCACGGGGCCAAGGGAACTCAACATTCTCCATTCAGCATTCAGACGACTGGAAATACTGTCCTACTATCTCTCATGTATTAGGAAAAATCCAATTCTATTCATCCATTGGGAAGAGGAAGATGGCATGTTCAGGGAAATGGGTGAACCTGGAGAAATGGCATTAAGGGAAGGTGAGTCAGGTTCTGAGATGAAGGTGGCTACATTTCTCCTCTGTAGAATCAGATCTAAGATTCTAAACAAGCAAGGCTCTAGTGGTTCAAGCCTGTAATCCTAGCTACTCAGGGGCTGAGACCTCGGATTCCCAATTCAAAGCCAGCCCAGAGAAGGAAAGTCTGTGAGACTCTTCTCTCCAGTTAAGCACCAGCAAACCAGAAGTAGACCTGTGGCCCCACTGATAGCGGCCTAACCTTGAGCAAAAAGGGCTCAAGGAACATGGGCAAGCCCCAAGTTCAAGCTCTCTGACTGACTAAAGAAAGAAACTTGAAACATGCGTGACACATTCCCTGCGTCACATGCACTTATATCTCAAAACAGTGGCTGCGGGACTGGGTCCCAGGTGTCACACTTTCCTCAACACGGAGCCCACATTTCACAGAAGAAATAACAGGAAGATGAACCAGGTCTGTAGTGGGGATGGTGTGGTTGATGGAGGAGGTCGATGACAAAGAATGAGAGGGGCAATTTTAGGTTCAAATGCCATTCTAGAGTCATTGATGTGACTCTCAACCCCTGGACAATCAGGATTCCTCCTCAGTTGTCATAAACCTGGACAGACTATATGAGGAAGAAGAAGTGAGGAACCAACAGGGCTTGGGGGTAGGGAGCCTAGAACCCCAGTTCTTTTCACTGTCCTAGCCCATTTCTGCCCTGTGGCTTTGTCATCCATCTGGGTTCAATCCAGAATCCCTGCTCCAAAGGTGATCCCTTACCCACAGTGTGGAACCTGGGGTCTCTCCTGCAGGCTGTGTCTCTCCAGTGGCAGTGAAAACAAGTGCTGGCCTCTTGTTTCAGAATTTCCGTGGCACGGCGGGTCATTTCTGAGATGCACATGGTCACTGCAGAGCTGCAGAGAGCTCTTTACATAGGGGTCCAGGAGGGACGCAGCTGAGGTCATCTCCCACGGGAGCAGTGATTTTCCCTACACCTGGGGTGGCAAACCAAGTTCTCAGTAAACTTTTTCTTTTCCCCCATGTGACAATTATCAAGACACTTTTCACTTTCATGTGGGTGCTTCTCCAGGGGACAGGGGAGTGGTGCAGTTGCTTACCTCTACTAGATCCCAAGAGGCCAGCAGGAGACACTGGGGCCCAATGCTAGATGATTGTCTATAAACAACCTCAGACTTGTGTAAGCCATGTGTCTCCAAACTGTCTTACCCAAAGTGTCCCTTCCGTATATTTTTCCGGTTCTGAGACTTGAACTCAGGGCTTGGGCATTGTTCCTGAGCTGCTTTTGCTCAAGGTAGCACTCTACCATTGGTGCCACAGCACCACTTCTGGCTTTTTCTCTGTATGTGCTGCTGAGGAATTGAACCCAGGGCTTCATGCATGCTAGGCAAGCACTCTACCAATGAGCCACCTTTCCAGCCCTCCCCATCTCAGTTTTTTTTATCTTTTGTTTTATCATCATATATGCTGTTAGAAAAGAAAAATGAAACCTTGTACTGATGCAATCTCAGGAGCCTGATATTAGAGAATCAAGGTTCAAAGCCAGCCTGGTGAAGAAAGCCCATGAGATTCTTATTTCTACTCTCTGGTGGTAGAGTGCCAGTCTGGAATAAAAGAGCTCAGCAACAGCATCCAGGCCCAGAGTTCAAACTGCTGGACTGGAACAAAAGAAAGAAAGAAAGAAAATAGAATGAGACATTTATGTACAGTAATTTCTTTGGCAATAATGGCCATTTTTTTCTAAAAATGTTTTCATCCCTAGAGAACCCATTTGGAGCTTAGAGGTAAGCATTTCATGCATATTACTGAAAGCAGGGTGATCTCTTTTCATGCCCGGTCAGTTCTGAGGAGGTAGCTTCATTCTCTAATTCCCTGCTCATTTTCATGGTTATCACTGATGATTTTGAAGCAGAAATTTCTCACTGTGCTCAGGAGAGGATCAGCAATGACTACTCACCCTGAGTTTCTAGCCTACCTCATTGCATGTGACTCCTTTCCTTACCTGGACCCTTAGGTCTTGCTGACAATTCCTCTGCCCTGTTCTTGTCTGTTTCAAGAACATGCATTTGCCTCTCTGTGTCTGACTTCTTGCGTTTTCCACAGGGATCTGTAGTTCTACAGATGTGGCAGCTAATGATAGAATTTCCTTCTTGTTCCTGGCCTAGTCGTAGTTTGTGATGGAAATAGGCTATATCTTCTTTATTGTGTATATGTGAAACATCTTTTTATTAAACAGCAAAGCAGAAATGAAACACAATGTTAAATATTTGTAAAATTAGGTCACAAAAGGGATGCAAGAGGGATGATTGCAGTATGACTATTACATCTTCATATAGTTAACGTCATTTATGAAATCTTTTTTAATTTTTTTTTTGTGAACATACTGTACAGAGGGGTTACAATTACATGGGCAAGATAATGAGTACATTTCTTATCAAGCATTGCAGCCTCCTCCTTTGTTTACCCTTCACATCCCTTCCCAACCTCCCACCGCCCCCCCACCCAATCCCCCCCCATACCCTCCCCCAACAAAGTTGTAAAGTTCGTTTTTGACATGACAACTTGTACTTCTCATAGTTGCATCGGGTCCACCTGTATCCTTAAACGACTTGTTTTTCCCCATCTCCTCCACAAATTATACCGACATCAAATATAGTGAAAGCAGGGGTTACACTGTGGGGGAGGGACATACAAAGCTACAAAGAAATAACCTTATAAATGAGTTAGAAACAAATGCATGAAAGAAAAAAACATTTCAATACATATCTAAGGGTTCACTTTCCTAACATCACTTTATCTGACCTTTCCTGCTTGACTCATACATATACTAGATATTGCAAATAAGGGAAACCAAGGGACCTATGTTTCTTTGGGCTTGGCTTACTTCACTTAATATAATTTTTTCCAAGCCTTTCCATTCCTAACAAATGGGGAAATGTCATTTTTTCTGATGGAGGCATAGAATTCCATTGTGTTTATATACCACATTTTCTTTTTTTTTTTTTTAATTTAATTTAATTTTATTTGTGAACAAACTGTACAGAGGAGTTACAGTTACATGGGCAGGATAATGCATACATTTCTTACCAAGCATTGCAGCCTCCTCCTTTGTTTACCCTTCACATCCCTTCCCAGCCTCCCCCCTCCCCCCCTAATCCCAATCCTTCTCCTTCCCCCCCCCCCCGGGCCCCCCCCCCCGCACCAACGTTGTAAAGCTCATTTTGGACATGACAACTTGTACTTCTCATTGTTGCAACAGGTCCACCTGTATCCTTAAACAACTGGTTTTTCCCCATCTCCTCCACAAGTTATACTATATCAAATATAGTGAAAGCAGGGGTTATACTGTGGGGGAGGGACATACAAAGCAACAAAGAGATAATCTTATAAATGTGTTAGAAACACATGCATGAAAGAAAAAAACATTAAAATACACATCTAAGGGTTCATTTTCCTGACATCACATTATCTGACCTTTTCCGCTTGACTCATACATATACTAGATATTACAAATAAGGGAAACCATGGGACCTACGTTTCTTTGGGCCTGGCTTACTTCACTTAATATAATTTTTTCCAAGTTTTTCCATTTCCTAACAAATGGGGCAATGTCATTCTTTCTGATGGAGGCATAGAATTCCATTGTGTATATATACCACATTTTCTTGATCCATTCATCTACTGAGGGGCATCTGGGTTGGTTCCATATCTTAGCTATGGTAAATAATGCTGCAATAAACATTGTTGTGATGGTAGCTTTAGTGTGGTCTTGTTTGTAGACATTTGGGTAAATGCCCAAAGGTGGGATTGCTGGGTCATAGGGGAGGTCTATGTGAAGTCTTTTCAGGAAACTCCATATTGCTTTCTAAAGTGGTTGAACAAGTTTACACTCCCACCAACAATGAAGTAAGGTTCCCTTCTGTCCACATCCCCTCCAGCATCTATTGTTGTTAGAGTTCTTGATTATAGCCATTCTAACTGGGTTGAGGTGGTATCTCAATGTTGTTTTGATTTGCATTTCTTTTATGGCTAGGGATGTTGAGCATTTCTTCATGTGTCTATTGGCCATCCTCCTATCTTCTTCAGAGAAGTTTCTCTTCAAGTCTTTAGCCCACTAATTTATTGGGCAGTTGTTTCTTTGAGGATTTGTTGTTGGGGGATTTAATTTTTTGAGTTCCAAGTATATTTCAGATATGAGACCCTTGTCCGTTGTATGGCTAGTGTAGATCTTCTCCCAATCTGTGGGCTTTCTATTGATCTTGCTAGCTATGTCCTTTGCCATGCAGAAGCTCTGCAACTTCATGCAATCCCATATGTCCAACCTTTCTTTGATTTGTTGTATTTCCAGATCTCTATTAAGAAAATTTCGGCCTGAGCCAAGGAGACCTAGGGTTTCTCCTATTCCATCCTGTAATATTTTCAGAGTGTCTGCTTTGACTCTGAGGTCTTTGATCCATTTGGAGTTGATTCTGGTGCAGGGTGAAATATAAGGATCTAGCTTTAGTTTTCTACAAGTAGTTAACCAATTTTGCCAGCACCATTTACTGAAGAGGCTGTCTTTCTTCCATTCTATTATTTTAGCTCCCTTATGGAAGATTAGTTGGCTATAGGTCTGTAGGTTCATTTCTGGGTTTTCAATTCTATTCCATTGGTCCTGAGGTCTGTTCTTATGCCAGGACCAAGCTGTTTTGATTACTATGGCTTTATAGTAGCGTTTGAAATTTGGTATTGATATTCCTCCAGCAGTGTTCTTTCCGTTGAGGAGCATTTTTGCTATTCGGGGTCTTTTATTGTTCCATATTCATTTTTGGATTGCGTCTTCTATTTCCTTGAAGAATGAGGTTGGAATTTTGATAGGTATCTCATTGAATTTGTAGATAGCCTTGGGAAGTATTGCCATTTTCACAATGTTAATCTTTCCAATCCAGGATCATGGGAGGTTTTGCCATTTTCTAAGTTCTGTGTTGATTTCCTTTTTCAAGATTTTAAAGTTTTCATCATAGAGATCCTTCACTTCTTTGCTTAAGTTAATTCCTAGGTATTTTATTTTTTGAGGGGCTATTACAAATGGAGTTACTTTCCTAATTTCAGCCACACTTTTCTCATTGTTGGCATACAGAAAAGCCATTGATTTTAGGGGGTTAATTTTATACCCTGCTACTTTGCCAAAGTTGTGAATCAGCTTGAGTAATTTGGGAGTGGAGTCTATGGGATTCTTTCAATACAAGATCATGTCATCTGTAAAGAGGGAGAGTTTTATTTCTTCTTTCCCTCTTTGGATCCCGTTTATATTTGCATCTTGTCTTATTGCTGTAGCTAGGCATTCTAATACTAGATTGAAGAGAAGTGGAGAGAGTGGACATCCTTGTGTTGTTCCTGAGTTAAGAGAAAATATCTTTAGTTTTTCACCATTAAGTATAATGCTGGCTGTAGGTTTGTCATATACAACCTTTATTGTATTGAAGAATGTTCCATGGATTCCTAATTTTTCCAAAACCTTCATCATAAAGGGGTGTTGGATCTTGTCGAATTCTTTTTCTGCATCTATTGAGATAACCATGTGGTTCTTATCCTTGCTCTTGTTGATGTGATGAATTATATTAATTGATTTGCGTATATTGGACCAGCTTTGCATCCCTGAAATGAATCCTGTCTGATCGTGGTGTATGATTTTTTGGATGAATTGTTGATTTTTTTTTTTTTTTGCCTGTTGTGGGGCCTGAACTCTGGGCCTGGGTGCTGTCCCTCAGCTCTTCAGCTCAAAGCTAGCCCTCTACCACTTGAGCCACAGCGCCACTTGTGGCTTTTTCTGCATATGTGGTGCTGAGGAATCGAACCCAGGGCTTCATGCATGCAAGGCAAGCACTCTACCACTGAGCCACCTTCTCAGCCCTTTTTGGATGAATTGTTGAAGTCGATTGGCCAAAATTTTGTTTAGAAGTTTTGCATCAATGTTCAACAAAGAAATGGGTCTATAGTTCTCTTTCTTTGATGAGTCCCTGCCTGGTTTTGGGATGAGGGTTATGATGGCTTCATAGAATGTGTTCAGTAATGAACTTTCTCTTTCAATTTCATCGAAGAGTTGGAGGAGTATTGGTGTGAGCTCTGTTTTGAAGGCCTTGTAGAATTCCGCTGTAAAACCATCTGGTCCTGGACTTTTCTTAGGTGGGACGTCTCTTATTGCTGTTTCTATTTCAATGCTTGATATAGGCCTGTTAAGCTGGTTTAACTCATCTTGGTTTAGTTTTGGCATGCCAATATTTGCTAGGAAAAGGACCGTTTCTGTCAAGTTCTCAAACTTATTAGCATAAAGTTTTGAGAAGTATTCCCTTATAATGTTCTGAATCTTGGTTGTTTCCGTGGTGATGTTTCCATTCTCATCTCTGAGTTTATTAATTTGGGTGTGTTCTCTGCTTTTTCTGATAAGATTTGTTAAGGGTCTGTCAATTTTGTTAATTTTTTCGAAGAACCAACTCTTTGTTTTGTTGATTCTTTCTATAGTTTTTTTGGATTCTAATTCATTTAATTCTGATTTAATTTTAATTATTTTTTTCCATATACTGGATTGGGGTTTATCTTGCTGCTTTTTTTCAAGGAGGTTCAGATGTCTCATTAAATTGTTGGTTTCAGATCTCTCCAATTTGTTGATGTAGGAGCTCAGAGCTATAAACTTGCCTCTGAGTACTGCCTTTGCTGTGTCCCAGAGGAGCTGGTAATTTGTGTGCTCATTTTTGTTGAATAGCATGAACATTTGAATTTCCTTTCTAATCTCTTCCATGACCCACTCGAGATTCAGCAGTGTGTTGTTCAGCCTCCATGTGTTACCGGACTTTCTTTAGTGGCTTTTGGTGTTGAGTTCTAATTTTATTCACTTGTGGTCAGAAAGAATGCAAGGTATAAGTTCAATGTTTCTGAATTTGGACAAGTTTGCTTTGTGGCCTAAAATGTGGTCTATTTTAGAAAATGTTCCATGTGCTGCTGAGAAAAACGTGTATTCTGATGCTGCTGGGTGAAATATTCGGTAGATGTCTGTTAAATCTAGTTGATCTAAGCAGCTGTTTAGATCTGCGGTTTCTCTGTTGAGTTTTTGCCAAGTTGATCTATCTAGTGGGGAGAGTGGTGTGTTAAAATCCCCAACAATTAATGTGTTTGGATCTATGTGGGATTTGAGGGAAAGTAGTGTTTCTTGGATAAATTTGGGTGCTCCATTGTTTGGCGAATAGATATTTAGAATTGTAATATCCTCCTGAAGGGGAGATCCCTTAATTAGTATGTAGCGACCATCTTTATCTCTTCTCACGAATTTTAATTTGAAGTCTACTTTATCTGATATTAGGATTACAACTCCCGCCTGTTTATGGGGGCCATTTGCTTGGTAGATTTTGCTCCAGCCTTTAACATTGAAAATGTGTTTGTTTTCATGGGCAAGATGTGACTCCTGAAGGCAGTAAATAGAAGGATCTTGTTTTTCAATCCAACTAGACAGTCTATGTCGCTTAATTGGAGAGTTAGGTCCGTTAATGTTAAGAGATAGGATTGAGAGATATTTGGGAATTACTGCCATGTTATCCACCTTCTTGGGGGTTGCGAACACTGGGTTCTTCCTATGGTTCTTGGATTCTCAGTTTGGGTACAGTTTCTTGGCCTTTATTGTGGTCTTGTTGGTTTTCTATGTGTAGGACATCTTTAAGAATCTTTTGTAGGGCTGGTTTGGTGGAGATGTATTGTTTCAATTTTTCTTTGCTATGGAAGGTTTTCATTTGGCCTTCAGTTATGAAGGAGAGTTTAGCTGGGTACAGTATTCTTGGTTGATAGTTGTTTGTTTTTAGGGCTTGGCATACATCATTCCAGGCTCTTCTTGCTTTGATTGTCTCTGCTGAGAAATCTGAGGTGATTCTAATTGGTTTCCCTTTATAGGTGATTAATCTTTTCTCCTTGACAGCTTTAAGGATCTTTTCCTTGGTCTGAGTTGATCCTGTGTGGATTATAATGTGATGGTGGGATGTCCTATTCTGATCTGGTCTATTTGGAGTTCTAAAAGCTTCTTGTATCTGAATAGGCCTATCTTTTTGCATGTTTGGGAAGTTCTCTGCTAGGATCCTGTTAAACAAATTTCCTAGACCATTAACTTCTGTTTCTAGGTGCTCCTCTATACCTATTATCCTTAGATTAGGCCTTCTGATGGTGTCTTCCAAGTGTTGGATAGATCTATCATATTTCTTGGACTTGTCTTGGATGGTTGTATGTTCTTTCTCTATAATATCTAGGCTGTCTTCAATCCCAGAGGTTCCATCTTCTGCATGGTCTAACCTGCTGTCAAGACTTTCTACTTTGTTTTTTATTTCTTTTCCTTCTAATTGGTCAGCTTTGATGGCTTCACATTCTTTGTTGAAGCTTTGTTTTAGATCTTGTATGGACTTCTTTACTTCCTTAATTTGGTGTTCAGTGTTTATTCTCAAATCACTTAGTTGATTGGTGATGGTTTCCTTGGACTCCCATTCCTTCTGTTGGGTTCCATTCAGCATTCCCTTTGTGGTCTCCCTGACTTCCTTCAGCTCTTTGTTAATGGATCCCATGAATGCCTTTAGTGATCTTTGTGTATTCTCATCCTGCTCTCTCAATTTCTGTATTACTCTTTGCTTAGCTTCCTCCCATTCATGCCATTCTTGTAGTTCTCTTTGAGTGTTCTCAGCCTGTTCACTCCATTCCTGCCTTTCTCTTTGAATATTCTGAAGCTGCTCATGCAAATCCTGTATCAGTTTTTGAGTAGTTTCCTCACGCTCATGATATTCCTGTATAAACCTTTGGATTGCCTCCTCTCTCTCCCTATCACTCTCATACAGAGTTCTTTGTATGTTTTCAATCTTTTCTTTTATCATGTATGCCAGCAGTGTTTGTAGAGCTATTTGGGAACTCTCCTCTGGATTATTCATTATCTGTTCTTTCCCCTGATTATCATGAGTGGGAGTGTAGATACCTGGACTTGCCATTTTTCTTGTGGTTTTCCGGTTTACTCTGCCCATTTGGGATGAAAGTAACACCAGTTTTGTGCTAGAACACTAACTTAAGGCAAGCATCAACCAAAGTCTGAATTTGCACAGTCAATAGTCTGCAGATACAATCTAGTTCAACAGATACCTCTATTCAACATCAAACAACTATATATTAATGGCTATGAACCGCAAAGAAGAATTTGGTAAACCAGAAATTATTAGAGTTAGGGAGAGATGTGGGTAAAAATAGGAATAGAGTGATGTGGGAAGGTACAGGGAGAGTTAACTAAGTCCTAGTCTCAAAGCAGGAAATAGGTTGGATAGGATGAAAGAAGAGAGAGAAAACAAGAAGAAAGAGAAAGGAAGAAAAGGAGACCAGAAAAAATAGAAAAATAAAAATTATTAATATGCAGATTTGAGAACAAACTCTTCAAAGAACGTGAACATAATGAGAGAAGGGGAGGGATATAAAGGAGATGTGAAAAACTTAAAAATAAAAATACTTAAAATATTATATAGGTATAAAGAGGTAGTACTGCTATTAAGAAATTTAAGTCTCAGAAGTTTTGCATTGAGAAATAAATTTGTGGATTAAGTGTGTACACAATGGGAGATAGGGTCTAATAGTCAACTACGGGTTTATCTGAGGATGTGCAGAGCAACAATTAAGTCCCATAAACAAGAACAAAAAAGAGGAAAAGGTGAGAAGGATAAGGAAGAAAGAAAAAAAAGATCAGAAGTTCAGTCGAGCTAAGCAAAAACAAAAAGAAATTTTTTTAAAAAAAAGAAAGAAAAACGCACACACGCATGTATCCCTAAAATAAAGATTATGAGAGGGAAAAAATTACTAGAAAATATTTTTTTCCAAAAAAGGTAAAAATTAAAAATTAAAAAAAGTTTTAGAAAAGAAAAAAAAATTTGTAAAAGGTATTAAAAAAAGAGAAGAAGAAGAGGAAAAAGGGGAAAAAAGGTTCTTTGATATTTTGGGGAGGGTTGGGAAAAATCCTGTATCTCCCTTGTGTCTGTAATCAGTCTCTGGTTGGAGTCTCTGGTCTGCTTGTGGTCCTGTGGCTTGGTTGGTTTCTTAAGTCAGTTTGTTTGTACAGGCAGAAAAATGCTCTGCTTTACCCAGGATTTTGTGATCCTCCTCCCAAGTTAGTTCAATGGGAGGGGGATGTGCTTTGAGTATCACAAAAGAGGGAGATGGCTTTTTCCTCAAGTTTGGAGATGCTGTGATGAGGCTAGGTTCTGGGTAGAGTTGAGGCCTTTCAGCAAACAGTAGCTTTTCCTGGGTGCTAGTTTGTGAGAAACTCACAGAGCCCAGCCTGGAGCCACTCTCAGGGTTTCTGTTTATTGATGTCAAGGCTACTAAAGGGAGGGTCAGCCTCTGGCTCTGATTACCCGGTGAAGAAAGCCACTCCTAGGCTGGCACCCAAACTGGGTGACTTTTCCCTGGGTGGAGCTGAGTCTGGCAGGTCATGCCATTAAGTTCTTGTGACCTGCTAAATGACCCTAGTTTTATTCCAAGGCCTGAGTTGGAGCTAGCAGCTCCGCTGAGCTTTATCAGTATCCAAGATGGAGATCTCCGGTCGTGGGGGGGGGGGAGGGGTGGCCTTCCCTCCTCTGCTCCCTGAGAAGGAGTGAGGACATCAGGCTTCTACTCAAGCCGAGTCTTGGTTCCTGGGTCGTCTCTGGTCTGCGAACTGCAGGATGAAGATGTCTGCTCCTTGTCAGTTCTTGCTGGTGTTGAGTAGAATCCACTCGCCCACCACGCCTGGCTCTTTCATCCCAGACTGTCTTTGTTTCAGGAATGGCAGTACCACTGGTGCCGCCGCTGCCGCCACAGCGGCAGCAGATGACAAGAGCTTCAATCTGTCTCCTTGTCTGGATTTTCCCTCTCTGGCCTAACTCTCTGTCCTGTGATGGCACACTTGGTGTGATTCTCTGGCTTAGGACTGTTCACTGGAACTCTAAAACTGCTTTCTAGGTGAGAGTTTGTTTTGCCTCCAGCTTCTCCTCCGCCATCTTCCCAGAACTCTCATTTATGAAATCTTATACTAACACATAAGATTATCCCGTGATTAAAGTAGTTCAAGTCTAATAACCGTAAATTATATTAGTGGATCTCGTTTCCTAGTATAATATCTTAATATTACCTCTGATATTGATTCCTTTACCAAATGGAATCTATGAGCTAAATTTTTAGAAATTGTTATGAGAATGACTAAAATTCTAGCAACCAATTAGTTGAATTTACAGAGTGAGATAAAAATACTGAGCTTACCAATTATTATACATATAAAATTCTCTCATTCATGATTCTAAAACCAGTACACTCTTCAAGGAATTTGGTAATATTTAATTGACTAGGTACAACAAATAAACTTTGCCACCAAACCCTAGAGCTGGAATAGCATAGCATGTGGTATATGTAAGATAAGTCAAACTTAACCCATTTTCATATATATATATATATATTCCCTGAAAGATCTGTTCCGTGCAGAGATAATACAAAATCTGGAGGGAAAACATTTGGAATTGGTTGCTACATTTATCACATTATTTTTTACCTATTTCTGTGTATTCCTCCCAGACTTTCTACTTCTAATTGATACATAACCAAAATTCTTTATTTTAGGGGGTGGGGGCCGGTCATGGGTCCTGAACTCTAGGTTTGGGTGTTGTCCCTCAGCTCTTCAGCTCAAGGCTAGCCCTCTACAACTTGAGCCATAGTGCCACTTCCGGCTTTTTTCTTTTTGCTTATGTGGTGCTGAGGAATCAAACCCAGGGACTCATACATGCAAGGCAAGCACTCTACCACTGAGCCACCTTCAGCGCCCATAACCAAAATTCTTATCTTTTCAGATAGCAAGTGCGTTATTTCCTGCAAAAGCAAGTTGGTTCTTTGTTTTTAAACAGATCTCAATTTGATAACTTAGTTTCAACATAAAATCCTCTTTATAGCCCAAATCTGTTTTCAAATGATTAAAGAGAAACCATTGGTCCTATCTTATGATTAGAAGGTACAACTGACATACTTTAGGCAAGTTTTGGTTAACTTCAGGACTTAGAGATCAGATTACTGTCCGGTGATTACTACTCAAAATACTTTTACAAATGTGAAACTATCTTGACTTAGGAGAAGGTAAATGGGGAGGATGAGGCAGATGGAGGAGAGGCACACAATGGTGAACAGATACATACATAAAGCTATGCATTCAGTACATGATTTTGGTCACATTTTCACAACACGGTTATTTTCTTGTATATCTTACTAAGTAAGCGTGTAATAAAAGACTAAGCCTATATATCAAAGCAAATTCAAAAAAACATTCATTTTCAAGTTTCATAAATATATGCAATTCTAATTATAAAGTCTCTACTACACATCTGCACATTTTCTTAGACTAACATAATACACAGACTCATGGAAGTCTCCTCTTAAGTAGTTAATTTTGCCTAGATTTGAAATTATTTTCATAAAAATTCAATGAAGCCACAAACAAAAGTACTGTAACGTTTGGAATCTACCCAAGTTTTAAAGGGGGAGAGAAGGAGGGTAGGTGAAGGGATGGAGAGAAGGAAAGGGAGAGAGAGAGAAGGAGAGAGAAGCAGCAATTCCATAAATGAGAACGGAACTCAATCCCTTACTTTCTTTTGCTTTTCATTTCAGTTGTTTGGAAAACACTAGAAGCAGACATGAGGTTTTCTATATATTGTCCAAAAACGTGGTCTTCTGATTTTAGCCTCAGGGTTTCTTCCTTAACTGCATCTACTCTTGCTGAGAGATCTTCAAGTGTGTGTTGGAGTTCCAACACTTGATTAATGTTGTGCTTTTTCCTCTCATTTTTGTACTTTTTTTAATGCAGATTTCATTGGATGGGGAAGACTGTGTCAAAGTATGATCAAGCAGAAAGGGTGTGACAGGGTGCAGACAGGGTCAGGCTGGGGGCCTAGCAGCACCTCCACCTGCACCCTGTGGCACTTCTGTTGGCACATTGGGCTGGACCCATCTCGTAACGGGTGTTGGGATGTACCATCTGACACTGATCAGGGTTCTACTGCCATGGCTCTGAGATGGAAACGCTGGGCGCAGTAGTTACCATGGCCCTCTTCTGAAACAAAGCTCTGGTCCTATGGCCTGCATTCCGGAGGGAGTTAATGAGCAAGAAACTGTGCACCCAGACCCACCTGTACAGTCTTGGGTTTCTGTTCACCCATGGTGCTGCCCACAACACGGCTGAGGTTGCCCCTCTGTTGTCATTGTTAGTTTGAGAAAAGATCTTCCTATGTACCTCAGGCTGGTTTTGAAGTCACGATTCTTCCACATCACTCTGCTGAATACTGGGATTACAAGTGTGCATCAGCCTACATGACTTTTGCTTTTGTAGTAATAGTATCCTATTGTTTGTTCTCTCATCATCACCGTAAGTCACGTCTTGAGTTTAAATGCCTGCTCTGCCAACCATCCTCTTAGCTCTGTCAGCTGGCAAGAGGTTCTGCCTTGTGCTGCGCCTCACAGGATTGACGCTGTGAGCCAGCTTCACACCTTGTATGATTGCTTTGAGGGTTCAGTGAGGTCTCAGGTGTGTGTGCCTTGTCTAGGGCCGTGCCCAGAGCATGCTATGCAGCCGCAGCTACTAAGTGGAGTATGTGGTGTAGTAGCCAGTGGTGAGAAGCATATGTGATCTTACGTGAACTCAGAAAGTGCGCTGTTTCTACTGAACTGTGAGATCCAGGTCAGAGGATTGCATGGAGGGTGTGCTGAGCGTCTGCTCCCAGCACTGTGGAGCTCCCTTGAGTCTGGGATTACTGACATTCTCCCTTCTTATTCTCTCCTCAGCTTCACCTCAACAGCATCAAGAAGCTTTCCACCATCACCTTGGCCTTTGGAGTGGAAAAGACCAGAAGTGAACTCCTCCCCTTCCTTACAGGTGGGGACTCTTGGGGCACAGTGCAGTTGGGGTGCCTCGAGATGGCTTCTCCTTAATAAGAGAAGCCCACGGCAGGGGCCTTGGATAATGGGGTAAGAGGATGAGGTGCAGGTAGACAAGCTTTATGTACTGCAGGACTGTGTTGAGGGCAAGGCTGAGGAAGAAGATGGAGGCAGGATGTCCTCTCGGAAGTCTGCTGGAAGACAGCTGCAGACCCGGAGTGAGGTCCCCAGCCTGAGACCTGCCTTGAGCTCTGCAAGGTGGAAACAGTCATGTGACTCATACTAGAGACATGGAGATAATTCAGTCCATTCAACACATAAGTGTCGGCTGTGAGGACAGTCTCATCAGACAATGTTCTGCCCGCCTGGATGGAAAGAACTGGGGCAGTGAATGGGGGCAATGTGGAAGCTTCAGACCAAGAGCTGCCAGGGAATCCAGACACTTGGGGTCAGAGTCCCAAGTGGCTTTCAGTTCCTTCTTCTCTGTACTTGCTGCCTGGGAGCTTCTCCAGTCGCATGTGGCAGGAGCCGTCTATGGGAAAACGTGGTGCTGTCCACACAGAAAAGCAAAAGCCTCGGCCTCACACCTGCAGAACATGCAAGATTGGTTTTGTGAGTGATTACTGCAGCATGATTGTGGACTAGAGCAAAATGCCAGGCTGGCATCTTAAAGGACAGCAGTGGTGCTCTGAGCCTGGGTGCTTCTCTTCCTGTGGTGAGTCCTAGGTCAGAAAGGAAGAATCTCTGAGATTGCCGGTGCCCCAGCCTCCCCTGCCCAGCCCTGAGGCCTGAGACTGTGGCTGGGCTTGGCGCTGTCTTCGGGTGGAAGCCGGGCAAGGGGCCGGTGGTTGGGGGCAGGCTGGGGGAGGGAAGCCTGCAAAGCCTCCAGGAGGCAGTAGCTGAACCGAGTCTGAACCGATAGAAAAGGACTTTTGGCAGAGAACAGTGCTGAGAGTGTAAGCTGTACCTGAGCAGGAAATCTGCATGCCACTGTGTTGCACAGGATGGGACTCAGTCTCCCCTCCCTGAGGGGTGTAGAGTGGCCCTGTCACACAGTGCTCCCCCACCCACCTCCAGCTCATATCTTTTTCTCTGTGCTGGCCATATGGGAAAACTCTGGGTACTGACAGCTAGCTTGTGCATCTTGGGGCCTGGATCCCAGGGTGCAGGGACCCCAGGAAACTGGAAGTGGCACTTATCTCCAAGTAGTAGAGCACTAGCCATGAGTAAAAGAGCTCAGGGACAGCACCCAGGCTCTGAGTTCAAGCTCCACTACTGATTTCCCACTGCCAATCTCCCCCCAAAAAAGTCATTATAACAAGGATCCATCTGCTTTAAAGGTTTCTCCGCCAAAGCACTATCAGCTGTAAGAAGTGAGTAGTTGGGATTTTAATGAAGTAGAAACAATGGGAAGGTAGATACAGTCTGGCAGGGACTTGACTAGGCAAGGTGTGTGCAATGTGCAATAGTGGCTACCATCATGGCTGGACTTGGGTGTGACCCAGGAACAAAGTCAGATGGTGCCTGTCCTAGGCGTCAATCAATGGTTACTCCAAGATCTAACCAGGCATGAGGGCTTCCCCCCAAAATTCCCCAGGACAGGACTTTCTTGGCCCTTCAGGGTTCCGCTGTTTTGATCCCAATGGCCGCGTTTCTCCAGGCTGGTTCTTTTGCGAGGATGGCAACCACAGTGTGGCATGCTCTACCAGCAGGAGGTGCACAAGGGGTGGGGCCTGAAGCCCCCAAGCTAAGCATGCAGGGTGTGGGGGGGAGCTGACCTCCCAGCTGGTTCATGAGTTGAGTCGCACCTTTGTGTCACAACCCATTTTTCCTGGAAGGCTTTGTTAGGAGCTTCAAGTCATCCCCACGAGTGAGAGGTGAGCATGTCTCATCCCTCCTTCATATTGAGCATAGTCACGAGCTGCTGCTGTGAATGAAGCCAAGTCAGGAGCTTGCTGTGAGCTATTGCTGGCAGGTGTGCGGCGGGGGAACAAGAGTCGGGGGGTCCAGCCACAGTGTGGCAAGGACATAGGGGACAGGAAAGGGATTTGTACAAGATGGTGGTGCAGAACTGAGGGTGCTCAGGAGAAAAGGAGGAGACAGAGATGGAGAAATGCCACGCCTACTCCGGTGGAGTCTGCTTAGCATGGGAAACCTGCTTTCAGATCTGAGGATGGGGCTTCAAAGAGGCCTACTTCCTGGAAAAGGCTGGCAAACCCCTGGGAAAGATGTGTTTCTATTCCTGTTTTTCTTTTCTTCACTGTATATGAGTGCCTATTAATCTTTTACTGTTCCTGCTGCTTGTTCTACTTACTCATGCTCAACGTTCCCTTATTCAAGGATCTTTCTTGGAAGTGTTGACGACTCCAACATCTGATGAGTGTCCTGAGAATATGACTAACTCACCAGAGTTAAGTGCTACTCTGAAAGCCCCTCTTATGGAGGCTAGTAGACAAGTCATAAGTAAATATAAAAGTATTGGGGGTTTCATGACATCACTTCAGCAGAAGGAATTGTTTGTAAGAGATTTACTAGAAGCTGTAGGCACAGCTAGAGCAGAAAGAGTGTATGGCTATTGGAGACTTCCGTTTAATCCTAAAGCATATACAATAGACTCATATAGATATCCTGTAGATAAGAAAGCTGTAGAGGGCTATTTAGACCAACAGCTAAATAACATTCCTAAAAAGTTGGTAGATGGAAGGTGGCAATGGCTTATCAGAGGAAAATGGTGGGATCCTCCATTATCTAGAGGACCCTAAAGACTTCCCCCAGATCCATAGCCTTTAACAGGTGTGTATGATAAGGATCGCAACCGTTGGGAAAACTACTTAGGAGAAAGAACTTCCTATTGCTCTCTTTCATTTACTGAGAGACTTGCTAGATCTAGGCCTCCTTGGTGCTTACTATCAAAGAAGGAACAAGAAAGATCTTATGAGACAGTTAAGGCCTCTATGGAGAAGAATGAATGATTATGTGAAAGGATTACAGAAAAGACACTATGAGCTTAAATTTGATATATGGCCAGATTTAACTAAGTATACTGAATATCATGATTTTGGGCCACAAATTGGGGACCCTCTAAAGAATGGCAAAGAAGCACAATTGCTTAGAAAAGATTTGAAACTTATAAAGTATAAAACTAAACAAAAGTAACTATGAAGTACTAGACTTCATGCCATTCTGTTCAGCAGCTTGCCCTCATGCTCTGGTTAGTGGTTAATAGGTGATAAACATCGAAACCAATTGTATTTCTTAAAAATAGAGGTAAAGCCTGGAACAAGTGCCTATCATCATACCTCATCATCCAAAAAACAAGATCAGGCGACCAGCTGGTGACCACCCAAGAACGAAGTCTTGCAGCAACATTGTGTAAAATTTTGCCCTTTCTCATGGAGACTTTTGCTATAAAAGCTTGTTATCCTCTGCATTAAATCGCACTCAGCATTCACTCCTCTTGTGTGTGTGTTGTCTGTTTGCCATCTCACCACCTATTCCAGTTACCTCCACTAGGTGTCCTCTGTCGTCCCGACAAAGCCTCTTGTGTGTGAGTTGTCTGTTTGCCATCTCCCCACCTATTCCAGTTACCTCCACTAGGTGTCCTCCGTCATCCCGACAGAGCCGGTCCGCAGCAGAGAAAAACCTCCTAAATGTGGGAACTCTCCAGAAGTAATGAGTCCAGACAGGGCTGCATGTCAGCATGACGATGGGTATCTGTGCATCCAGTGTACTGCAGGGGTGCATGGGGTGCAGAGCCTAACCTTGAGCTGAATAGCTGAGGGACAGCACCTAGGCCCAGAGTTCAAGCCCCAAGGTCAACCAAAAAATAAAAGAGGAAAAGCACGTGGAGCTTGCTGAGCGCTGTGGGGGAGGGGTAGTGCAGGGCTTGGGTTGTCTTGGATTTGGATCATGCTCAAGACAGAGTGTGAGGTGGGTGGAGGGTGGGGTGCTGCTGGGGATCGGGTGCTGAGAGGGGGTGGGTTGGGGGCAGTGAATGCCTGTGTCCCCTCACAAGGCAGGGAGCAGGTGGAGGACACGCGCTGCCCCTAGGTCAGGAGGCTAAGTCCACATCCACACTCTCCAAGGTGACACAGACGGGGAAGACCCATGGGGACAGGAACACCAGGGGTCAGGAGAGGACCAGGTGTGTGTGAGGTTAATGATGACACCAGACAGCTCCCTATGGAGCCCAGAGCATGCGTGTGCTGGGTGGAATGACTTTGGGCTGGATTAAGGGCATGGGGCATGGAGGGAATCTGGCTAAAGCAAGTGTGGGGGGAGGGAGTGCAGGGACGGGACCTGTGGTTCAAGCCTTTCTGCGGTGGGGTGGCTGTGGGAACTTCAGGATCAGGAGGAGGCACCTGGTTCGGAGCCCACAGTCCACACAGCACCCGGCATAGTCCCTGGATGGCTCCTGGAGGCAGGCCTGCCATCTGCTTGCTTCCCTTTTCTGTGCCGGTCCTAGGACTTGAACTCAGGGCCTGGGTCCTATCCCTGAGCTTTGTGCTCAGGGTTGTTGACTGTCCCCGGGAAATCAGTGCTACTTCTGGCTTGCTGTCACCCTGCAATTCATTCCTGAGAACAGAAGGCTGGAGGTGGAGAGCCCTGGACAGGAGGCCCCTCCTCATATTCAGCACAGCAACCCTGACCTGCACCCCAGAAGCTGTAGTAAAGTGACCTCATAACAAGAGACATGAGGAGCACTGCAGGAAATGTCACAATAGCCAAGCAAGGGACTTTCTCAAGGAGCCTTCGTGTTTTAAAAACAACTTTATATTTAAAAAGTGCTTTTCAAATGTACACTTAATGTCCTTGTTGAATTAGCAGAGAGTCTAGAGATATGTAACATAGACTGCCAAGGAAAAGAAAGAGTTGTGAAAATAAATTATGTGGAAGAAATAAGCATGGACAAGACGAAGGGAGTAACTGTCAGGAAGGAGCCTTAATATTTGTGGTCAGTGGTACACCAGCAGGACTCCCTTTTTTTCTTCCTTCTTTCCTTTCTTCCTTCCTTCCTTCCTTCCTTAATCCTTCCTTCCTTCCTCCCTCCTTCCCTCCTTCCTCCTTCCTTGCTTCCTTCCTCCTTCCTTGCTTCCTTCCTTGCTTCCTTGCTTCCTTCCTTCCTTCCTTCTTTCCCTCCTTCCTTCCTTCTTTGCTGGCTTGCCCTCTCTCTTCTCTGTCTGTCTCTGTCTGTGTGTCTGTGTCCCTCATTCTCACTTTCCTTCTTTGTGCCAGGCCTGGGGCTTAAAATCTGGGCCTCCATTCTGTCCCTGGGAAGATTTTGCTCAAAGTTAATGCTCTACCACTTCAGCAACAGCACCACCTCCATGTTTATTTGTTTGTTTAGTGGTTTATTGGAGATGAGAGTCTCAGAGAGTTTTCTGCCTAGACTGGCTTTGAAATGTGATCCTTAGATCTCGCCTCCTCATGAACTCAGAACACAGGCATAAACCACCACACCCAGCTGCTATTTTCTTTTCTTTATTTTTTTTTTATTGTGAGAATACCCTACAGAGGAGTTACAATTATATGGGCAAGTTAACGAGTAGGTTTCCTATCAAGCATTGTTGCCTCCTCTTTGTTTCCCCTTCCCATCCCTTCCCATACTCCCGCCCTCCCCCAACCCGATTCTCCCCCACACCAAAGTTGTAAAGTTCATTTTTCCACATAACAACTGTACATCTCATTGTTGCAATGGGCCCACCTGTATGCCTAGTTAAAAGATTTGTTTTTTTCCCTCCCCCTCCACAAATTATACCAACATCAAATACAGTGAAAGCATGGGTTATACCATGGAGGAAGGACATACAAAGCAACATAGAAATCATCTTATAAATATGTTAGAAACAATTGCCAGCTGATATTTTCTTTCCAACTATTTTCTTCTCCAGAACAGAAAGGGCTTTAAGAATTATTTGCTTCATTGCATAGGGAACTATTACGAAAGAAAGAAAAAAAATCAAAAGACTCAAAATGTAATTAGGAAAACCTGTTAAGTGAGTTTAACCAGTATATCTTGAATTTGACACGACTACCAATTAATGGGGCAGATCCTCGGGAGGAACTTGACATGACCTAATAAGCATTATTCAAAATCTCATATTTCCACATTCATATAATTCTGTGGGCCAGCAAAACAGAGACAGATGAACACACACAGAGATATATAGCACACAAATGAATAGGTGTGGACATGTGCGCACTCCTCTATCTCTCAGCAGATGACTTTTATCTAGGTGTGGAGATTGTTGAATGGCCAAGCAAAGCTCAGCAGAGATGCCAGCTTGGTGGTCCTCAGGGAAGAACCACTTTCTTCTTTGTGCAGGAGAAGAGGAAGCTGCAGGGAATGGAGTGTCCGCTCATGAGCAGGAAAGGGCTGAGGGCTGGGAAACAGCCCATAGCAAATTCCGCTATATGGTGCAGCACAGGGCTGGGGTTGTAAATTACAGATAAGCAAATCTGACAGATGCAGGACATGGTATATAAGGAGACGAAGGCACTCACCAGGAGGAGGATGCTTATGGTGGCTCTGGACTCCAGAGGGGCTCTGGTGGAGACACTGGTCCTCTGGATGTGTCACATTCTCTGCTTGTGTCTGTACAGGATGAAGAGCATGGAGGTGCTGGCCCAGAGCATGAGCCCCAGACACAGAACATCAGGCACCGAGAGTATGGCCACGTGCAGCACGTCAGCAACTGGATCATTACACATGGAAGAACAGTATCCATAGGCTTTTAAGCTCGTTATATTGTCATGTGCTTTGGGTCCGATCATGTACATGAGACAAACAATTCTCAGGAGGAGGAAGATCCCCCCCAGCTGAGGTACACTGTGGAGACAATGTGCTTGTGGGCTCTCCCCTTCAGCCCTGCCCACCTGGAGTCTCCCTGACTGATGCTGACAGCAAGGAAGATGCTCAGGGAGCAAGTTCTAACAATCGACACCACCCTGCCCACTCAGTGAAGATAGAAGACAATTTTGCACCCCACATCATTTAAGAAAATTCTCCAGCACAAAGCCACCATGGTTTGGGGAACACTCCTACACAGAAGACTGAGGAAGTTGGCCACAATTAAGTGCCTAAGAATCAAGTCTGTGGCTCTCATCCTGTTCCCCATGCAGGAAAGGAATAGATAATGGGAGAGAAGAGATAAATTACCCACAAACCCAACCACAGACTGGCCTAAGAGGATCACCCCCATAGACACATGGGCATCTCCCATCCTCTCTGTTCCTTGAGTCTCATTCAGAGGCTCTGGCTTGGGAAACTGAGGCCTTCATGGTGCCAAGGGAACTCAACATTCTCCATCCCGCATTCACACCACTGGAAATACTGTCCTACTGTCTCTCATGTATTAGGAAAAATCCAATTCTATTCATCCGTGGGGAAGAGGAAGACGGCATGTTCAGGGAAATGGGTGAACCTGGAGAAATGGCATTAAGGGAAGGTGAGTCAGGTTCTGAGATGAAGGCAGCTACATTTCTCCTCTGTAGAATCAGATCTAAGATTCTAAACAAGCAAGGCCCTAGTGGCTCAAGCCTGTAATCCTAGCTACTCAAGGGCTGAGACCTTGGATGCCCAATTCAAAGCCAGACCAGAGAAGTAAAGTCTGTGAGACTCTTCTCTCCAATTAAGCACCAGCAAACCGGAAGTAGACCTGTGCTCAAAGTGGTAGAGGCCTAGCCATGAGCAAAAAGGGCTCAAGGAACATGGGCAAGCCCCGGGTTCAAGCTCTCTGACTGACTAAAGAAAGAAACTAGAAACATGCGTGACACATTCCTGGGGTCACATGCACTTATACCTCAATACACTGGCTGGGGGAGTGGGTCCCAGGTGTCACCGTTTCCTCAACACGGAGCCCACATTTCACAGAAGAAATACCAGGAAGATGAACCAGGTCTGTGGTGGGGATGGTGCGGGTGAAGGCGGAGGGGGGCAATTTTAGGTGCAAATTCCATTCTAGAGTCACTGATGTGAACACACCTTCCCCAGCCCCTGGACAATCAGGATTCCTCCTCACTTGTCATAAACCAGGACAGACTCTGTGAGGAAGAGGAAGTGAGGAACCCACAGGGCTTGGGGGTGGGGGGGCATAGAACCCCAGTTCTTTTCACTGTCCAAGCCCATTCCTATCCTGCCCTGTTTCTTTGTCATGCATCCGGGTTCAATCCAGAATCCCTGCTCCTAAGGTGATTCCTTACCCAGAGTGTGGAACCTGGGGTCTCTCCTGCAGGCTGGCCTCTCCAGTGGCAGTGAACACAAGTGCTCGCCTCTTCTCTCAGGATGTGCGTGGCAGGGCGGTCGTTTCTGAGACACACATGGGAACCTCAGAGCTTCAGAGGGCTCCTTAGATAGGGGTCCAGGAGGGCGGCAGCCGAGATCGTCTCCCAAGGGAGTGTTGATTTTCCCTTCACCTGGGGTGGCAAGCCAAGTTCTTAGTAAACTTTTTCTTTTCCCCCATGTGACAATTATCAAGACACTTTTCACTTTCATGTTGGTGCTTCTCCAGGGGGCAGGGGAGTGGTGCAGTCACTTACCTCTCCTGGATCCCAGTAGGCCGGCAGGAGACACTGAGACCCAACTTGAGATGACTGTCTGTAAACAACCTCAGCGGTGTGTAAGCCATGTGTCCCCAAAGTTTCTTACCCAAAGTGTCCCTTCTCTTTTTTTCCAGTTCTAAGACTTGAACTCTGGGCCTGGGCACTGTACCTCAGCTCTTTAGCTCAAGGCTAGCAGTCTTCCACATGATACACAGCTCCACTTCCAGCTTTTTTTTCCTGCTTATGTGGTGCTGAGGAATTGAACCTAGGGCCTCAAGCATGCAAGGCAAGTGCTCTACCACTGAGTCACCTTCCCAGACCTTATGATTGTATTTCTATCCACTGTTTTGGGTTTGCTTTCATATTGTGCTTCATCATTGATTGCATTTGAGACACCTGTTTTCATGCCAGGCCCAAATAGCTGTAAATTCCCTGAGAAGCTTTTGCTGCATCCCAGAGGTTCTGGAAAGTTGTGCTATGGTTTTGATTCTTGAATTTGTAAACTTGTTCCTTCATTTGATCCTTAAGTCTTATGGCTGACTTTGGGCTCGACCGCCTATCACTTTATGAGAGGGGTCTTAAGCCAACATTCTAACTTGGCCTGGACTTAAGGGTCTACGGCCTCCAGTAGTACTAGCTCATGAAACCAGGGCAGCAGTAGGCATCTGTGAACTGGCTCGCTGTCTGTCAGCAGAGGGTGACAGTCTTTATCTCATCAGCCTAACTTGGGTTTGATGTCTCCCCTGCTCTCATGGGACAAGCAACTGGGGCTCCCTTTCAGGTCAGTTCCCATTTGCTTGGCATGGTTTTCCACCCTGAACTTTCAGTTTTCAGTCTTGGCTGGTGAAATGTCATCTCTATGCAGTGCTGGTTTATAACTGGGCCAGGCCAGCTCTCCCTCCTGGCTGAGAGGCACAGGGTAGAGCTGGGTCACAGCTTTATAGTTCAGGCAGGTGTATACAGATCCTGAAAATACTGTCTGCTTTATGCTGTATATCAATTCCCCACCACCAAATAGCTCCAAATTTTTCATATGCTATCTATTGCCGTCTACTCCTTTCTATCTCATATATTTGTCTGTTCTGCTAAAAAAACAACTTTCCATGAAGAACAAAGCCTGGCACCTGCAGGAAAATGGATGAAACTGTATTTCATCATACATCTTGGGAAGGAAAACAAGCCAGACAAGAAATGTAAATATGTTTTTCTCAAGTAGAATACAGACTTTAAAAGACACAAACCTAGCCAGGTGCCGGTGGCTCACTCCTGACATCCTAGCTACTCAGAAGGCTGAGATATGATGATCACCGTTCAAAGCCAGCCAGGGCAGGAAAGTCCACAAGACTCATATCTCCAATAAACCACCAGAAAACCAGAAGTGAGGCTATGGCTCAGGTGGTAGAGTGCTCGCTCTCAGCTGATGAGCTGAGGTCCAGCAGCCAGGACCAGAGTTTAATACACATGAGTAACCAAAAAAAAAAAACAACAAAGATATAAAGCTGTAAAGGAGACTCACACTGATGTCCTCGACCACAGGGGCCTTGGGAATGCTTGCCGTACCCAGTGGGAAACCCAGGCTTTGAGACAATGCTATGTGCTCATCAAAAAACATGGATGATTTTCCCAGGGCAGGGGTGTGGCTCAGTGAACAGTAAGAGGACTTGAGCAGTAGGAGGATGTAAATAATAGGAGGATGTGAACAGTAGGGCCTCCGCAGGCAGCCCAGGTCCTTGGCCAGCTCTGCCACAGCAGGCAGCATGCCTAGGGGTCAGGACACTCAGTGTGAGCACTTAGGACTAATTGTCCTCACAGAAAAGGGCAGAGACCAAGGCCCCAGGACACTCCCCCCAACCCTCACTAAGACCTGAGGGTCAAGTGTTTCTACACCTTTATTTCTTTGTGAAAAGAGGGGGAAAGGAAATAAAATATAAACAGTACAGTTGACACAAATAAACCACCAGGATAGGGGGTGGGGGGAGGGAAGGGGAGGGAAGTGGGAGGGAGGTGGGGATGGGGTCCCCATCTCAGCAGCAAGAGGCAGTGACCTGGATGCTCGCGTCTCTCCCTACAGGGCAGAGTGGCACCTTCCTCCTGGCTGCTGTCTATCCCATCGCGTGTCCCTAGCCTTTGGGAGGGGGCCAGGTGCCGTCTCCCCAGGGACCTCAGGGAACCTGCATGGGGCCAGGTCTGGGTTCAGGCCATGCACAGGGAGGGCTGTCAGCGACACACTGGCTCCTTGAGGGAGGAGATCAGTGAGGGCTGAGCAGAGGTTAGGCCGGAGGCCAGGCACTGGAGGCCCAAGCACTGGCTCTTCTTCCAGCATCAGGCAAGAGACAGAATTGGAGGAACAGGAATGGGCCGGCTCAGAAGCCCAGCCTGGCCCTCTTGTGCCCCTGCCCAGGCCCTACCACCCTTTCCCCATCCACCTGCCTATCTGGCCCCCAGACCCTGCATGGGCACTGCCACACTCTGGCCCTCCTGGGCTCCTGTGCGGGCACCACCACCCCTCCCACCTGCCACTGCCCGCCCACCCACAGCCCACACCAGTCAAGGCCTCCTGGGCAAAGTTCTGGTCCTGCGTCAGATTCTCCAGGACTGGCTTGACTTCACTCTGCAGGGTGCTAGAAGCAGAGGGGAAAGAGATGGAGCCTGAAGCTGATGGGGCCCACAGCTGGGAACTCAGTTCAGGCCTGGCCACCCCCTTGCATCTCCAGACTGCTAGCCATGCTGAGCCACACCTCACCTCCCTTCCCTCCACAACCCCTCCCCATTAGGCTCGCCACCTCCACTGCTGACTCCTCAGTCTACAGTGAAGCCGACACTGGCAGGAAGCAGCAGGGAGCAGTGGCAGCTGAAGACAGTGGTGCACATCTTTAATCCCAGCCACTGAGGAAGCCCTAGCAATAGCTGGGTGTGGTGGCATCCTTATTCCTAGCAGTGTGAGCAGCATGCGCAGACGAGGCAGCCTGGGCCTACACATGCCCTCTGTGAAATATAACCAAGGTAAAAAGCACTGGGCGCATGGCTCAAGTGGCAGAATGCTTGCCAAGTGAGGTCAACCCTCAGAATCACCACAAAGGAAGAAACAGTGTAGCTGGAGAGGAGCATAAGAACAGCGAGTCCCAGCTCACCTGTTGTGGAGGATGGGCCTGATCTTCTGCAGGGACTTGGCCACATTGAAGCGGACTTTGGTGACGCGGTCCCCTGCCATTCGAACAACGGTGGGCAACATGTGCTTGATGGTGATGTCCTGCCTGCACACCTCTGACAGAACCTGGCCAAGCACGGGCACACAATCAGTACAGTCAGTGCCTGACAGCTGGGCCCGGGTGTCGAGGCGGCAAGAACCCTCACCGGCATCCAAAAGGCACACACAATTGACACCACCTCCCCGCAACTACGATTTACAATGAGCTCAACTCTGAACACGCAGCCAACGGTGAGTCTCACACCAGGTCACCCACACCCAGTCCAAGGGTGCCGGAGGCCTGGAGTCCACCCAGCTCTGGATGTGTAGAGCTGGCCCTGGCCCCCGGCCTCTCCACTCCCAAATTTGGTGTCACGACGGGGCTGTGTGTGCCTCTCCCCTGGCAATCCGGCTCTTGGGTGCAGTTGGGGCGCGAGCCACACTCACGTTTATGCAGAAGAGGGTGGTCATGCGATGCATGTAGTTGGGGTCTCCGGACATGGCCAGCACTTTGGGGATGATGGTGGCATGGGCCCATTCCTTCCTGAACTTGTCCACCAGCTTCTTGAGGTTGCTGGTGGCTGCCTTACAGATGGCATAGACTGCAAGGGGGACAGGAAGGCCATGGGGGAGTGTTAGAGTGGGTCAGGGCTCAGCACCAGCATCCCTCAAGGTTCCAACAGCAGGGGGCTACACAGACAGAACAGTGGCGTGCCCCGCCCACTGGCTGCCAGCTCCTTATGGCAGGACTCACCATGGTCCACCAGCCATGCTATGCACAATGAGTTGAGTTTCTCATCAAAGAATTCCACTCCCTGCCAGAGGAGAGAGGTGGTGAGGGCTCAGAGGGTGAAGGAGGATAGCCAGCCTCCTCTCCCCTCCCTGCCCTACCCGGCATGCCCTGAATCACGCACCAGCTGCCTAGCCACCAGGGACATGTACTCAATGATGGCCAAATGCACCTGCCACTTGGCGTCCTGGGCTAGCTCCACGATGGCTGGCAGAAGCGACTGGGACAGCTGCCGGATGGTGAAAATCTCCTTCACATAGTCCAGGTTGGAGATGATGTTCAGCCGCACCTCAAGGGACTGCAGAGGATGGGGATCCAGTGATGCCTGGCCCAAGGCGGCCCAGAATGGGGGGAGGGGTGTGCCACCCCACAGCAACACCCTACAGACCTGCCATCTCCCCAAGGTCACTGCCCCAGCCCCAAACTGGCCCTGGGGATACCTGCTGGACTCCGCAATGGCAATCGATCACCTGGGTGGGGGACTCGGGGAGGGAATACTCACCTGTCCCTCAGCTGGGCCAGGAAGAGTGTCAGGAGGTGATCAATGGTGTTGTCTTTGCCCAGAAGGGGAGAGAGGCCGATGATGACAGAGGCCAGGGCAGACTTCACGTGCTGGTTGGCATCTGACACCAGTTCCTGGGAGGGAGAGGGGAGGGAGGCCCAGGGGGACCTGCTTCAGCCTCCTCTGCACATGATTGGCAGGGGGTTTGGGGGCGGGCTGCAGGGGTCCTGTCTCCATCTCCTTGGCTGAAGACTATGACACAGGTGGCTGGGGCATTTCCACAGCCTGTTCTGGGCCCTCTTTAATGCCCAGCTGACTCCCTCCTCCAATCCGGTTACCTTGATGCACAGCAAGATCTGGGTCATGATCACTTTCTCCCGACAATCTGCAGAGAGGTTCTCGCAGAACGCTGCAGGCCAGGGCGGGGGATGAGATGGTGCCGGCTACACCTCCACCCTGAGCCCCCCCTCCTCAAGCATGGGTCACGGGCACCCACCTTTCACCTTGTGGGAGTCCACGGTCCTCACCTTGGCCTCGCAGTCCTTTATCAGCTTCTAGAAAGCAGGCACCAGGTCTGTCCTGGTGATCTCAAGCCTCACTGCTTTCTGGAGCTGTCAACCTGGAACCAGGGAGAGGCGGGATGTGTGGAGCGAAAGGGGGTCTGGCAGCCTCTCTCAGTTATTGAGGACAAAATCCAGGCAGAAGTGGTGCAGAGGTGTGGAGACTAGGCAGGCTGCTCTCCCCAGAGCCAGGCCACGTCCCCAGCAGCGTGTGCCAAAACCAAAGACCTTAGTTCGCACTGTCCCAAGTGGGGCTTTCTGTGACCGGATCCACAAACATGCCAGCGATGCAGACTCTCCCGCTTTTACATTTATACTAAAATATAGTGGGCTGAGTCACTAAATGGGCAGGGGAGCTAAGGAGAGACTTCTCAGAAGAGAGAAGAATGGCAAAGAAACACAGGAGGATATGCTCATCATTCCTGGGCTTGAAGGAAGTACAAATCACAACAACCCTGAGATTCCATCTTAATCCAGTTAGATTGGCCAGCATTGTGAATTCGAACAAATGCTGGCAGGGATGTGGAGAAAAGGAGCCCTACTGTGCAGCTGGTGGGAATGTGAACTAGTGCAGCCACTCAGCACAGCAGTCTGCAGGTTCCTCCAAATACTAAACACAGACATTCCCTCCCACCCATTCCTGGGCATCTACGCTGAACGTCATGACAAGGACACCTGCACACCCATGTTCACTGCCACAGTACTCACAATAGCCAAGATATGGAAACAGCCCAGATGCCCCACAGTAGATGAGTGGACCCACAATGTGGCCAATGGAACTTTACACAGCCATTAGAAAGAATAAGATAATGTCACTTGCAGGGAAATGGATGGAACTAGAACAAATCATGTGAAGTGAGGTAAGTCAAGATTGGAGATTAACAGTGCACATTCTCTGATATAAGGAAGTTAGATCTAAAATGCACTGGGATATGACAAATGCCACAGGATTCCAGAGACTCACACACAGTGAGACCAAAGGAGAATAGCCTTAGGAGAGAATCACAAAGGCCCAATGCCTAAGCGTCTCTTCATATTCATATAAAATATTACACATATGGAAACAAATCCCAAGATGTGGAAACAAAATACATATATATATTTTGGTTTTAGCTTTTGATTTTTCTGTGTTCTTTATCTGATAAACAGCCTGTTCTCATGTTATGTTTGGGAGGGTCCAAGGAGGGAAAAAGGATGGAAAAAAATGCATCCATGGAGCTCACTGGACATTGATGAAAGTGAACTGCTCAGCTGGTGGGTAGAGACGGGAGAGAGGGGCTGGGAGGGAATGAGAGAACAGCAGGGACTCACTGCACAAAAAAAATGTCCTGTCAAAACTAAACCAAGATGAGTTAAACCATCTTAACAGGGCCATATCAAGTATTGAAATAGAAACAGCAATAAGAGTCCTCCCATCTAAGAAAAGTCCAGGACCAGATGGTTTTACAGTGGAATTCTACAAGGCCTTCAAAGCAGAACTCACACCAATACTCCTCCAACACTTCAATGAAATTGAAAGAGAAAGTTCACTACCGAACTCATTCTATGAAGCCATCATAACCCTCTTCCCAAAACCAGGCAGGGACTCATCAAAGAAAGAGAACTATAGACCCATTTCTTTGATGAACATTGATGCAAAACTTCTAAACAAAAGTTTGGCCAACTTCAACAATTCATCCAAAAAAACATACACCACGATCAAACAGGATTCATTTCAGGGATGTAAAGCTGGTTCAATATACGCAAATCAATTAATATAATTCATCACATCAACAAGAGCAAGGATAAGAACCACATGGTTTTCTCAATAGGTGCAGAAAAAGCATTTGACAAGATCCAACACCACTTTGTGATAAAGGTTCTGGAAAAATTAGGAATCCATGGGACCTTCCTCAATACAATAAAGGCTGTATATGACAAACCTACAGCCAGCATTGTACTTAATGGTAAAAAACTGAAGCCATTTCCTCTAAACTCAGGAATGAGACAAGGATGTCCACTCTCTCCACTGCTCTTCAATCTAGTATTAGAATGCCTAGCTACAGCAATAGGACAAGATGCAAACATAAAGGGGATCCAAATAGGGAAAGAAGAAATAAAACTCTCCATATTTGCAGATGACATGATCTTGTATTTAAAGAATCCCACAGACTCCATTCCCAAATTACTCAAGCTGATTCAAAACTTTGGCAAAGCAGCAGGGTATAAAATTAACCCTCAAAAATCAATGGCTTTTCTGTATGCTAACATGGAGAAAAGTGAGGCTAAAATTAGGAAAGCAACTCCATTCATAATAGCCCCACAAAAAATAAAATACCTATGAATTAACTTAACCAAAGAAGTGAAGGACCTCTATGATGAAAACTTTAAAAACTTGAAAAAGGAAATCAAAACAGAACGTAGAAAGTGGCAAAAACTCGCATGCTCCTGGATTGGAAAATGGCAAAACTTCCCAAAGCTATGTACAAATTCAATGTGATACCTATCAGTATTCCAACCTCATTCTTCAAGGAAATAGAAGAGGCAATCCAAAATTTCATATGGAACAATAAAAGACCCGAATAGCAAAAATAATCCTTAACAGAAAGAACAGTTTGAAAACCCAGAAATGAACCTACTAATGTATAGCCATCTAATCTTCGATAAGGGAGCAAAAAAAAAAATAGAATTGAAGAACGACAGTCTCTTCAGTAAATGATGTTGGCAAAATTGGTTAACTACTTGTAGAAAACTAAAACTAGATCCTTATATATCACTCTGCACCAGAATCAACTCCAAATGGATCAAAGACCTTGGAGTCAAAGCAGACACTCTGAAAATATTACAGGATGGAATAAGAGAAACCATCGGTCTCCTTGGCACAGGCAGAAATTTTCTTAATAGAGATCCAGAAACACAACAAATCAAAGAAAGGTTGGACAAATGGGATTGCATGAAATTGCAGAGCTTCTGCATGGCAAAGGACATAGCTAGCAAGATCAATAGAAAGCCCACAGATTGGGAGAAGATCTGCACTAGCTATACAACAGACAAGGGTCTCATATCTAAAATATACCTGGAATTCAAAAAATTAAATCCCCCAACAACAAATCTTCAAAGAAACAACTGCCCAATAAATAAGTGGACTAAAGACTTAAAGAGAAACTTCTCTGAAGAGGAAAGAAGGATGGCCAACAGACACATGAAGAAATGCTCAACCTCCCTAGCCATAAAAGAAATGCTAATCAAAACAACATTGAGATAACACCTCACCCCAGTTAGATTGGCAAAAATCAAGAACTCCAATAACAACAGATGCTGGAGGGGACGTGGACTGAAGGGAAGCTTACTTCATTATTGGTGGGAGTGTAAACTTGTTCAGCCCATGAGATTCTTATCTCCAATTCTTATCTCCACTCTCTGGTGGTAGAGTGCCAGCCTGGAACAAAAAAGCTCAGCAACAGCATCCAGGCCCAGTTCAAACCACTGGACTGGCACAAAAGAAAGAAAATAGAATGAGACATTTCTGTGCAGGAATTTCTTTGGCAATAATGGCCATTTTTTTCTAAAAATGTTTTCATCCCCAGAGAACTCATTTGGAGATTAGAGGTAAGCATTTCATGCATATTCCTGAAAGCAGGGTGATCTCTTTTCATGCCTGGTCATTTCTGAGGAGGTAGCTTCATTCTCTAATTCCCTACTCATTTTCATCTTAGCAGTGGTGATTTTGAAGCAGAAATTTGTCACTGTGCTCAGGAGAGGATGAGCAGTGACTCCTCACCCTGGGTTTCTGGTCTACCTCATTGCATGTGACTCCATTCC
The DNA here is from genome assembly GCF_019054845.1 of Dipodomys spectabilis. Lineage (NCBI taxonomy): Eukaryota > Metazoa > Chordata > Mammalia > Rodentia > Heteromyidae > Dipodomys > Dipodomys spectabilis. The sequence goes on from NW_024870943.1 coordinate 1,014,961, forward strand.
TCACCTGGACCCTCCTAGTCTTGCTGACAATTCCTCTGCCCTGTTCTTGTCTGTTTCAAGAACATGCATTTGCCTTTCTGTGTCTGACTTCTTGCATTTCCCACAGCGATCTGTAGTTCTACACATGTGGCAGCAAATGACAGGATTTCCTTCTTGTTCCTGGCCTAGTTGTACTTTGTGATGGAAATAGACTACATCTTCTTTTTTGTGTGTGTGAAACATCTTTTTATTAAACAGCAAAGCAGAAATGCAACACAATTTTAAATATTTGTAAATTTAGGTCACAAAAGGGATGCAAAAGGGATGTTTGCAGTATGACAATTACATCTTCATATAGTTAAAGTCATTTATGAAATCCTATACTAGAACATAAGATTATCCCATGATTAAAGTAGTTCAAATCTAATAACCATAAGCTATATTAGTGGATCTCATTTCCTAGCTTAATAACTTAATATTACCTCTGATATTGATTCCTTTACCAAATGGAATCTATGAACTAAATTTTTAGAAATTGTTATGAGAATGACTAAAATTCTACCAACCAATTAGTTAAATTTACAGAGTGAGATAAAAATACTGAGCTTCCCATGCTGCTGATCACATGTATGGTGTATAGTGTACACCACTATATGTTATAGACTTTGATAGACAATTTGCCCCAGGAAAGTTAGAATGAACTTGTGACTTTAAATGAGCATCATTATTCCACAGTACTGTGAAATTTGGGAAATTATGTATTCACTTAACCACAATTTTTAAAAAAAAGAACATCAGGGAATGTAGGGAGCGAAGGGATGGTAGGGGGAAAACAATGGAGGGGGAAACAATACTCAATAGGAACTGTACTCATTACCTTGCTAACGTAACTGTAACCCTCTGTATAATATCTTTACAATAAAAAAAATTTAAAAAAATACTGAGCTTACCAATTATTATACATATAAAATTCTCTCATTCATGATTCTACTACCAGTATACTCTTCAAGGAATTTGGTAACAGTTCATTGACTAGGTACAACAAATAAACCTTGCAACCAAATCCTAGAGCTGGAATAGCATAGCATGTGGTGTATGTAAGATCAGTCAAACTTAACCCATTTTCATATATATATATATATATATATATATATATATATATCCTGGAAGATATCTTCTGTGCCAGAGACAATACAAATTGGGAGTGAAAACATTTGGAGTTGGTTGCTATGTTTATCACATTATATTTTTACCTATTTCTCTGTATTCCTCCCAGACTTTCTACTTCTAATCAATACATAACCAAAAATTTTTTTTTGGGGGGGGGAGTCCAGTCATGAGGCCTGATCTCTAGGCCTGGGTGCTGTCCCTTCAGCTCAAGGCTAGCCCTCTACAACCTGAGCCATAGCGCCACTTCCGGCTTTTTTCTTTTTGCTTATGTGGTGCTGAGGAATCAAACCCAGGGCCTCATACATGCAAGGCAAGCACTCTACCACTGAGCCACCATCGCAGCCCATAAGCAAAATTCTTATCTTTTCAGATAGCAAGGGGGTTATTTCGTGCAAAAGCAAGTTGGTTCTTTGTTTTTAAACAGATCTCAATTTGATAATTTAGTTTCAACAATCCTCTTTATAGTCCAAATCTGCTTTCAAATGATTAAAGAGAAACCATCAGTCCTATATTATTATTAGAAAGTACAACTGACAAACTTTAGGCAAGGTTTTGGTTAACTTCAGGACTTACAGATCAGATTGCTGTCGGGTGATTACTATCCAAAGAACTTTTACAAATGTGAAATTATCTTGACTTAGGAGAAGGTAAATGGGAAGGATGAGGCAGATGGAGGAGAGGCACACAATGGTGAACAGGTACATACATAAAGCTGAGCATTCAGTACATGACTTTGGTCACATTTTAACAACATGGTTATTTTCTTGTATATCTTATTAAGTAAGCGTGTAATAAAAGACTAAGCCTATATAGCAAAGCAAATTCAATAAAACATTCATTTTCAAGTTTCATAAATATATGCAATTCTAATTATAAAGTCTTTACAACACATCTGCACATTTTCTTAGACTAACATAATACACAGACTCATGGAAGTCTCCTCTTAAGTAGTTAATTTTGCCTAGATTTGAATTTTAATAAACATTCAACGAAGCCACAAACAAAGGTACTGTAATGTTTGGAATCTTCCCTAGTTTTAAAGGGGAGAGAGAAGGAGGGTGGGGGAAGGGATGGAGAGAAAGAAAGAGGGAGAGAGACAGGGAGAGAGAACCAGCAATTCTGTAAATGAGAAGGGAACTAAATCTCTTACTTTCTTTTACTTTTCATGTCAGTTGTTTGGAAAACACTAGAAGCAGACATGAGGTTTTCTATATATTGTCCAAAAACATGGTCTTCTGATTTTAGCTTCAGGTTTTCTTCCTTAACTGCACCTACTCTTGCTGAGAGATCTTCAAGTGTGTGTTGGAGTTCCAACACTTAATTAATGTCGTGCTTTTTCCTCCAGTTCCATCTGATTTTCAGCATTAACATCCATGTCAGCTTTCATCATCCTGGCACTGAACTGTGCCTCAGACTCAAAAATTCTGATGAAAGGTCCTCATAGGCACCCGGAGGGGCGGCATCTCAAGATCATGCCTCTGGCCTGGGACTCAAGCACCGACTGACCAGGCTAAATCTTCTTTATGCATTCATCCACAGTTGGGCCTGTGACTCCACTGCTCTGAACCTGGCTGACTTTGCTACACATGACCATGTTCAGTGTCACTCATTTCTCTGCAGACACCATGGAGCTTCTGGGTTGTTTCTTGGCTGTGGTGAATAGTGCCCCAGTAGACATGGTGTTCAAGGACCTACATATTCTTGAGAATATGCCTACATATTTCATTTTCTGTTGTTTTTTTCGGTCAGTTGTTGGGCCTAAACTCTGGTACAGGGTGATGTTCTTCAGCTCTTCAGCTCAAGGCTAACACTCTACAACTTTAGCCACAGCACTACTTCTGGCTTTTTCTGCTTAGCTGATGCTGTGGAATTGAACCCTAGTCATCATGCATGCAAGGCAATCAGTCTACCACTGAGCTACCTTCTCAGCCCCTCATTTTCTATTCTTTTTTCTTGTGGTCAGTCATGGGGCTTGAACTCGGCCTGGGCACTGTCCCTGAGCTCTTCAACTCAAGGCTAGGGCTCTACCATTTGAGCCCCAGTGCCACTTCCAGCCTTTGCTGCTTATGTGGTGCTGAGGAATCAAACCCAGGGTCTCCTGTATGCAAGGCAAGCAGTCTATCACCGAGCCACCTCCCCAGCCCCTCTTTTGCTTTTGAAGACAGGGTCTCAACTCTGTATTCCAGGCTAGCCTTGTACCTAGTATCCTCTTGCCTCAGCCTCCTCAGGGCTGGAATTTCAGGTGCATGTCACTAAGCCCAGCTGCATTATTTACCTAGCTGTTCATCAGTTCCATTGCGATCCCAAAGAGATGCTTAAATGTCTTGATGAGAGGATCATCTGCAGAGAAGCTCTCAGTCACTCTTTTCTTTCCCGGGGTGTAGGGCCTACTCTTCACCTCAGTGCAGCTTCCTGGTCTGCCATACCCTGGGGGAGGAGGCCTTCTGTGCCCACCAGGGTTAGCTGGTCTCAGTGATGTCGCTGCACTCAGCACACATGACATCATTGTGTTCCATGCACTGGAGCTAGGCAGGAGAAGCACACAAGGTAGGGTTTGCAGTCCACTGCAGTGGTCGCAATTGGAGCTATCGGGTTAGGAACCTGTCTACGCAGGCTGCCCTCGACAGGTGTCCCTTGTTCCCACCCTAGTTTCTTCAGGGGAGGGAGGGTCTCGCTGCTGCTTCTCCTTTCATGTAAACACACTACGAGAATTTGATGCACCTGTTCTCTGGGACTGCTGGGACAAATAGCCTCACCCAGTGGCTTACATTCACAGCTTCTATGGGGATCCCTCTGAGTTCCTCTCCTCACTTCAGGCCCAGTTATGGTTCTTGATTTTCTTGGGCTTATTGATGTATCCTCAGCCTCCCCCTGCCTCTGTTCCCAGGCTGTGCCCTGTGTGTACTGAGTCTTCTCCAGCTGGGGTGCCTAGGACACTGTGGTTTGCTCAAGGACCCACCCTCAATTCAGAGTGAACTTATCATGGGATGTTGAAACACTCACCCACAGACACTACTTTCCTATTCACCAGCACTGGCTCAGGACTTGGAAATAGCTTACAGCCCATGTGTAAAGACAAACAAAATTCCCTGATTTTTCTCCACATTTCCAGCACAGTCAACAGAAAAGCTGTGGCCCAGAAAAGTGGGATCATTTCTCCCCAGTAGAAAGCAAGCATTTCCTTTTTTCTTTCTTTCTTTTTCTTTATCTGAGACTAGAACTTCAACTGGGTATCTGATGCTTTTGTTCATTGGCTGGTGCTCTACCACCAGAGTCATAACTCCCTCCCCGAGTATTTCCTTATGCAACAGCAGACACAGTGCGGCACCTCTAATTCGGTTCACTTCTCACCCTAACTTCCCCTGCTGCGGATGTGAAGTCCCAGGTTGCTTGCCTGTGTTTCTTACTCTGCCCCAACGTGGGGCTGATCAGCTCAAAGGAATCAGGACCGGGGACAAATCCTCACGGGTTTACCATAAGGATGCCACTGAAAAGAAGTGTATGGCAAGGCCCCAGGAGCCGAGTGCTTTGTCTACACCCCCTACGCTCCATGAACCCTCACATCTTCAGCTTTCTGGAAGCTCTCCAAACCCTCTGGTTTTGTCCTATATATATATATATATATATATATATATATATATATATATATATATATATATATATATATATACAGACTTCATTGGATGGGGAAGACTGTGTCAAAGTGTGATCAAGCAGAAAGGGTGTGACAGGGTGCTGACAGGGCCAGGCTCGGGGCCTAGCAGCACCTCCGTCTGCATTCTTTGGCCCTCCTGTTGGCACGTGGGGCTGGACCCGTCCCGTAATTAGTCTTGGGATTTACCGTCAGACACTGGTCAGGATTCTGCTGAAATGGCTCTGAGATGGAAACTCTGGGTCCAGTAGTTATCAGGGCCCTCTTCTGAAACAAAGCTCAGGTTCTATGGCCTGCATTCCAGAGGGAGTTAATGAGTCAGAAACTGTGCACCCAGACCCACCTTTACAGTCTCGGGTTCCCATTCACCCATGGTGTTACGCACAGCACAGCTGTGGATGCCCCTATGTGGTCATTGCTATTTTGAGAAAAGATCTTACAATGTACGCCAAGCTGGATTGAAGTCATGATTCTTCCACATCAGTCTGCTGAGTACTGGGATTACAGGTGTGCATCAGCATACCTGACTTTTGTTTTTGTAGTAATAGTATCCTATTGTTTGTTCTCTTACCATCACCGTTAGCCACAAGTCTTGTGTTTAAATGTCTGTTCCACCAGTCGTCCTCTTTGCTCTGTGAGCTGGCCAGTTTCTGCCTTGTGCTGAGCCTCACAGGATTAACGCTGTGAGCCACTTCACACATTATACGATGGCTTTGAGGGTTCAGTGAGGTCGTAGGTGTATGTGCCTTGTCTAGGGCCTGGCCCAGAGTATGCATGCATGCATGCTATGCAGTGGCTGCTACTAAGTGGAGTATGAGGTGTAGTAGCCAGTGGTGGGCAGCGTGTATGATCGTACATGAACTCGGAAAGTGCGCTGTTTCTATTGAACTTTGCCCTCCAGGTCAGAGGAGGGCATGGTGGGTGTGTTGAACGTCTGCTCCCAGCACTGTGGAGCTCCTTTGAGTCTGGGATTACTGACATTCTCCCTCCTTATTCTCTCCTCAGCTTCACCTCAACAGCATCAAGAAGCTGTCCACCATCGCCTTGGCCCTTGGAGCAGAAAGGACCCAAAGTATACTCCTCTCCTTCCTTACAGGTGGGCACTCTTGGGGCCCTGTGCTGTGGGGGTGCCTGGAGATGGCTTCTGCTTAATAAGAGAGGCCCATGGCAGGGGCCCTGGATGATGGGGTACAGAGGCTGAGGGGCAGATAGACAAGCTTTATGTACTGCAGGACTGTGTTGAGGGGAAGGCTGAGGAAGAGAAAGGTGGAGGCAGAATGTCCTCTCGAAAGTCTGCTGGAAGGCAGCCGCAGACCAGAGTGAGACTCCCAGCCTGAGACCTGCCTTGGGCTCTGCCAGGAGGACACAGTCGTGTTACTCGTATTAGAGATATGGAGAGCGTTCAGTCTGTTTAACACCTAAGTGTCGGCTGGGAGGACAGTCTCATCAATGTTCTGCCTGCCTGGATGGAAAGAACTGGGGCTTGGGATGGGGGGAATGTGGGAGCTTCAAACCAAGAGCTGCCGGGTATCCAGACACAATGGGCTCAGAGCCCCAAGGGACTTTAGGTCCCTTCTTTGGACTTGCTGCCTGGGAGCATCTCCAGTTGCATGTGGCAGGTGCCGTGTCCTTTGGGAAAAGGTGGTGCTGTCCAGACAGAAAAGCAGAAGCCTCAGTCTCACGCCAGCAGAACATACAGGATTGGTTTTGTTAGCGATTACTGCAGCATGATCGTGGGGTAGAGCAAAATGCCAGGCTGGCATCTTAAATTATAGCAGTGTAGTGTCGCGGTTCTGGAGGTGGTGCTCTGAGCACTGGGTGCTGTACTTCCATTGGTAAGTCCTAGGTCTGAATGGAAGAATCCCAGAGATCACCTTTGCCCTGGCCTGCCCTGCCCAGCCCTGAGGCCTGAGACTGTGGCTGGGCTTGGCACTGTCTTCAGGTAGAAGCCAGGCACAGAGGACGGTGGTTGGGGCAGTCTGGGGGAGGGACAGCCTGCAAAGGCTCCAGGAGGCAGTAGCTGAACGAGTCTGAACAGATAGAAAAGGATTTTTGGCGGAGAACAGTGCTGAGAGTGTAAGCTGTACCTGAACAGGAAATCTGCTTGCCACAGTGTTGCACAGGATGGGACTCTGTCTCCCTACCCTATGGGGTGTAGAGTGGCCCTGTCATGCAGTGCTCCCCCACCCAACCCAAGCTCGTATCTTGTTCTCTGTGCTGGCCATATGGGAAAACTCTGGGTTCTGACAGCAAGCTTGCGATCTTGGGGCCAGGATACCATGGTACCGGGGCCCCTGAGTGTGCTGTGATGGGAATGCCCTGCCCCTACAGATACCATCTACACTGAGGATGAGGTCTTTCTGGCCCTGGCTGAGCAGCTGGGACCCTTCACGGGCCTGGTGGGGGGTCCAGAGTATGTTCACTGCCTGCTGGTGAGTGGCATGCGTGGTCCTTGCTCCCATCCCCGGGGCAGAGACAGGAGCCATGGAGCTGGGATGGTAGAGGGGTGGGCTGCTGTCCAGGGGGATGGCTTCAGGGCTGGAGGGCTGAGCAGAGCATCAGTGCCACCCACCCCTCCCCCACCCCTGCAGCCCCCACTAGAGTCTCTGTCCACCTTGGAGGAGACGGTGGTGCGGGAAAAAGTAGTGGAGTCCTTGTGGGCCATCTCCCACAAGCACTAGCCCTCTGACCTCGTAGCCCACTTCGTGCCCCTGGTGAAATGGCTAGAGGGGGGTGACTGGTTCGCCTCCCACACCTCAGCCTGCCGCCTCTTCTCCATCTGCTACCCATGAGTGTCTGGCGCTGTGAAGGCAGAGCTCCACCAGTGAGTCCCGGGATCCCTTGCCACCACCTGCCCAACTGCCCCTGGCTGTATCCTCGGATCAGCTCACCTGCTGGGCCTCAGTGGCAGTACCCTCCCCTCCATGGGTGCCTGAATGTGCAGTAAACCTACCTGCTGCTCCTCCGTTGAGCTGCCCAAGCCGAAGGCCCCCCCTCTCTTCCTCCTATCCTGCGTGAGGCCTCCAATGCCCTGGGCAGCAACCATGGAGCCCAATGGTCCACGCCCTCTGATCGCTCTGGGTTCCTTGAGTTCCTCCTGCCTAGTGCCACTCTGGATCCCCAGGTACTTCCAGAACCTCTGCTCAGATGACACCCCCATGATGCAGCGGGCTGCAGCTTCCAAGCTGGGGGAGTTCGCCAAGGTCCTGGAGCTGGACAATGTCAAGAGTGAGATCATCCCCATGTTCTCCAACCTAGCCTCTGATGAGCAGGTGGGCCTCTGCTCTGGCCTTCCTCCTCCCCCCCTTGGACCTTCCCCCATCCTGCCACTGTGCCCTCTGCCCTTATGCCCCGTGGGCACTCAGCACCCCTTCTGCTCCCCAAGACTCCGTGCGGTTGCTAGCCCAGCTCCTGCCCCAGGAGGCTCTGTAGGCCCTGGTGATGACCACACTGCACCAGGCGGCCAAGAACAAGTCCTGGTGCTACATGGTGGCTGACAAGTTCACTGAGGTAGGTGAGGCCTGTAGTGGACAGGCAGGGCCAAGGGTGAAGGGAAGAGGGACGCAAGTATGTCCTGCATGGGAATGGGCAGCCTGACCTTCATGGGCAGAGAAGCCAGGGCTGGATCTTGGCAGGGTCAGGGGGGCACATTCACACTGGGAAGCTGTCACTTGCCCTGCTTTGTACACGGCAAGGACCTGGAAAGGTGGGAAAGTGAAGCTCTCTGTCCTGGGCTCCAAGCGAGACTTTTGTCCTGCCCAGGAGTGGAAGCTGCAGACAGACAAAGAGCTGAGGTAGAAACAGGGCTGCCCACCCGCACTCCATACCAGTTACACTGGTAAAAGAGCATGAGGTCCTTGGTGGGCTACCCTTGTGTGTGCCCTTAGTGTGGACCCATCGGCTCTGGTGATGGTCAGGAGCAAGTGGTGGTCAGGAGCAAGAGTAAGGCATCTCTGGCAACCAAGTAAAGGCAGAGTCACTAGGCACACATTCATCCAGACGTGTGTTTATACTGGCAACTGGGGCTGTGAAGTGGAGCCTTGTGCTCCGTGGAAAGGTGCCCCCCTTCTTGAGGCCTTTGGATTTATTTTTCAGCTAGGATCTCGACCTTTACCTAGGCTAACCTTGGACTCCAATTCTCCTAACTCTGCCTCCTGTATAGTTAGCTAGATTGTAGGTGTGAGCTGCTGTGCACAGCCCATTTTATACATGTGTACTGTTATTATGCAGGGGATGTACAGAGGGATTACCATGGCATGCATGAGTCAGAGAATGAGGACATTTCCTTTTGTACAGTGTGAGTGTCCGCTGTTCTCTCATTCCCTCCCAGCCCCTCCCTCCCATCTCTACCCATGAGTTGTGCCGTTCACTTTCATCAGTGTCCTGTGAGCTCCATGGATGCACTTTTTTTTCCATCCTTTTTCCCTCCTGGACCCTCCTGGAGATAACCCGAGAACAGACTCTTTATCAGATAAAGAACACAGAAGTATCAAAAGCTAAAACCAAAATATATATACATATATCTTGTTTCCACATTTTGGGTTTTGTTTTAGTATGTGTAATATTTTATATAAATATGAAGAGACGCTTAGGCATTGGGCCTTTGTGATTCTCTCCTAAGACTACTCTCCTTTGGTCTCACTGTGTGTGAGTCTCTGGAATCCTGTGGCATTTGTCATATCTCAGTGCATTTTAGATCTAACTTCCTTATATCAGAGAGAACATGCACCATCTATCTCCTGTCTTGACTTACCTCACTTCACATGATTTGTTCTAGTTCCATCCATTTCCTTGCAAATGACATTATTTTATGCTTCCTAATGACTGTGTAAAGTTCCATTGTCCACATTTTGTGGGTCCACTCATCTACTGTGGGGCATCTGGGCTGTTTGCATATCTTGGCTATTGTGAGTACTGTGGCAGTGAACATGGGTGTGCAGGTGTCCTTGTCATGATGCTCAGTGTAGATGCCCAGGAGTGGGTGGGAGGGAAGGTCTGTGTTCAGTATTTGGAGGAACCTGCAGACTGATGTGCTGGGTAGCTGCATTGGTTCACATTCCCACCAGGTGCACAGTAGGGCTCCTTTTCGCCACATCCCCACCAGCATTTGTTCGAATTCACAATGCTGGCCAATCTAACTGGATTAAGATGGAATCTCAGGGTTGTTGTGATTTGTACTTCCTTCATGCACAGAGATGATGAGCATTTGCTCGTGTGTTTCTTTGCCATTCTTCCCTCTTCGGAGATGTATCTCCTTAGCTCCCCTGCCCATTTAGTGACTCAGCCCACTATATTTTAGTATAAATGTAAAAGCGGCAAACTGTGCATTTCTGGCATAATTTTGGATCCAGTCGCAGAAAGCCCCACTTGGAATAATGTGAACTAAGGTCTGTGGCTTCAGCACATGCTGCTGGGGATGAGGCCCGGCTCTGGGGAGAACAGCCTGCCCAGTCTCCACACTTCTGCACCGCTTCTGCCTGGATTTTGGCCTCAATAGCTGTGGAGAGAGGCTGCCAGACCCTCTTTCACTCCACACACCCCGCCTCTTCCTGGTTCCAGGTTTACAGCTCCAGAAAGCAGTGGGGCCTGAGATCACCAAGACAGACCTGGTGCCCGCCTTCCAGAACCTGATGAAGAACTGCAAGGCCGAGTTGAGGGCTGCGGCCTCCCACAAGGTGAAAGGTGGGTGCCCATGGCCCATGCTTAAGGAGGGGGACTCAGGATGGAGGTGCAGCCGGCTCCATCACATCCCCCACCCTGGCCTGCAGAGTTCTGCGAGAACCTCTCCGCAGATTGTCGGGAGATCATGATCATGAGCCAGATCTAGCCATGCATCAAGGTAACAGGTTTGCTGGAGGGATTCAGCTGGGCAGGAAAGAGGGCACAGAATAGGCTGTGGAAATGCCCCAGGCACCTGGGTCACAGGCTGCAGCCAAGGAGATGGAGGCATATACCCTGCAGCCCACATTCATGCCCCCTGTCAATCATGTGCAGAGAAGGCTGAAGCAGGTCACCTGGGGCCTCCCTCCCTTCTCCCTCCCAGGAACTGGTGTCATATGCCAACCAGCAAGTGAAGTCCCCCTTGGCCTTCATCATCATGGGCCTCTCTCCCATCCTCGTCAAAGACAACACCATCGAGCACCTCCTGCTCCTCTTCCTGGCCCAGCTGAAGGACAAGGTGAATCTCCTCTCCCCCAGTCTCCCAACCAGGTGATCAAAGGCCATCCTGGAGTCCATTGGATATCCCCAGGGCCAGCCTGGGGCTGGGGCAATGGCCCTGGGGAGATGGCAATTCTGTAAGGTGTTACTGTGGGGTGGTGCACCCTCCACCCATTCTGGGCCGCCTTGGGCTAGGCATCAGTGGAGCCCCATCCTCTACAGTGCCCGGAGGAGCAGCTGAACATCATCTCCAACCTGGACTGTGTGAAGGAGGTGATAGGCATCCAGCCTCCAGTCGCTGCTGCCCACCATCGTGGAGCTAGCTGAGGATGCCAAGTGGTGGGTGCAGCTGGCCATCATCAAGTACATGCCCCTGCTGGCTGGGCAGCTGGTGTGTGATCCAGGGCATGCCAGGTACGGTGGGGAGGGGAGAGGAGGGTGGCTGGCCTCCCTCACCCTTGGAGCCCTCACCACCTCTCTCCTCTGGCAGGGAGTGGAATTCTTTGATGAGAAACTCAACTCGTTATGCATGGCATGCTGGTGGACCATGGTGAGTCCTGCCAGAAGAAGCTGGCAGCCAGGGGGTGGGGCCACGCCACTGTTCTGTCTGTGCCCTACCCCCTGATGTTTGAACCCTGGGAAAGGCTGGCTTTGAGCCATGACCCACTCTAAAACTCCCCTATGGCCTTACTTTCCCCCGTGCAGTCTATGCCATTCGTGAGGCAGCCACCAGCAACCTCAAGAAGCTGGTGGAGAGGTTCAGGAAGGAGTCAGCACATGCCACCATCATCCCCAAGGTGCTGGATATGTCTGGAGACCCCAACTACCTGCACCGCATGACCACCATCTTCTGCATAAACATGAGTGCGGCACACGTGCCAACTGTACCCAGGAGCCGGCTTGCCAGGGGAGGGGCATGCACATCCCTGCCATGACACCAAGCTTGGGAGTGGAGAGGCCCGAGGCCAAGGCCAGTGGTACACATCTGGAGCGTGGCGGACTCCTGGCATCTGACACCCTTGGCCTGGGCATGGGTGAGCTGGTGTGAGATACACCATTGGCTGCATGTTCATAGTTGAGCCCATTGTAAATCATAGTCTCGGGGAGGTGGTGTCAGTTGTGTGCAACCTTTGGATGCCAGAGAGGTTTTGCTCAGCCTCACCACCCGGGCCCAGGTGCCAGTCACTGACTGTACTGATTGTGTACACGTGCTTGCCAGGTTCTGCCGGAGGTGTGCGGGCAGGATATCACTACCAAGTACATGCTGCCCACTGTCATGCGCATGGGAGTGGACCCCGTTGCCAAGGTCCCCTTCAATGTGGCCTAGTCCCTGCAGAAGATCAGGCCCATCCTCGACAACAGGTGAGCTGGGACTCGCTGTTCTTATGCTCCTCTCCAGCTACACTGTTTCTTCCTTTGTGGTGATACTGAGGGTTGACCTTGGTAGGCAAGCATTCTGCCACTTGAGCCATGCCCCAGTGCTTTTTGCCTTGGATATATTTCACAGAGTGAATGTGTGGCCGAGGCTGCCTGGTCTGTGCATGCTGCTCACACCGCTAGGATAACAGGTGCCACCACGCCCAGCTATTGCTAGGGCTTCCTCAGTGGCTGGGATTCCAGATGTGCACCACTCTGTTCAGCTGCCACTGCTCCCTGCTGCTTCCTCCCAGTGTCGGCTTCACTGTAGACTGAGGAGTCGGCAGTGGCATTGGCAAGCCTTATGGGGAGGCGGGTGTGAAGGGAAGGGAGGTGAGGGGTGGCTCAGCATCGCTAGCCATCTGGAGATGCAAGTTGTAATTCGGCAGGGGTGGCCAGGCCTGAACTGAGTTCCCAGCTGTGGGTCCCATCTGCCTCATGCTTCAGCCCTTTCCCCTCTGCTTCCAGCACACTGCAGAATGAGGAAAAGCCGGTCTTAGAGAAGCTGACCCACGACCAGGATGTGGACGTCAAGTACGGTGCCCAGGAGGCCTTGGCTGGTGCAGGTTGGGGGTGGGGGGCGGTGGCAGGTGGGAGGGTGGGTGGTGCCCAGGCAGGCGATGGGAGGGACAGAGGGTGGCAGTGCCCAGGCAGGGGCTGGGGGGCCAGACATTCTGGTGGATGGGGAGAGGATGGTGGGGCCTGGGCAGGGGCGCAAGAGGGCCAGGCTGGACTTCTGTGCCATCCCATTCCTGTTCCTTCAGTTTTGTCTCTTGCCTGATGCTGGAAGAAGAGCCAGTGCTTGGGCCTCCAGTGCCCAGCCTACAGCCCACCCTTGGCTCAGCCCTCCCTGAGCTCCTCCTTCATGTAGCCAGTGAGTTGCTGACAGCCCTCCCTGTGCATGGCCTGATCCCAGACCTGGACACACTCAAGTTCCCTGAGCAGCCTGGGGAGACATCGCCCGGCCCCCCCCAAAGGCTGAGGGACACACGGTGGGATGGACAGCAGCCAGGAGGAAGGCGCCACTCCTGCCCTGTAGAGAGAGACGTGAGCATCCGGGTCACTGCCTCTTGCTGCTGAGATGGGAACCCCATCCCCACCTGCCTCCCACCTCCCTCCGCTTACCTCCCCCCACCCCCACCCCGGTGGTTTATTTGTGTCAACTGTACTGTTTATATTTTATTCCTTTTTTCCCTCTTTTCAAAAAGAAATAAAGGTGTAGAAACAGTCGGCCTTCAGGTCTTAGTGGGTGTTGGGGGGAGTGTCCTGCGGCCTTGGTCTCTGCCCTTTTCTGTGAGGACAATTAGTCCTAAACATTCACACTGAGTGTCCTGACCCCTAGGCATGCTGCCTGCCGTGGCAGAGCTGGCCAAGGACCCAGGCTGCCTGTGGAGGCTCTAGTGTTCACATCCTCCTATTATTCACATCCTCCTACTGCTCAAGTCCTCTTACTGTTCACTGAGCCACACCCCTGCCCTGGGAAAATCATCCATGATTTTGATGAGCACATAGCATTGTCTCAAAGCCAATTGATATACAACATAAAACTGACAGTATTTTCCAGATCTGTATACACCTGTCTGAACTGTAAAGCAGTGTCTTGGCTCTAAGCTGTGCCTGTCAGCCAGGAGGGAGAGCTGGCCCGGCCCAGTTATAAACCAACACTGCATAGAGATGACACACTTCACCAGCCAAGACTGAAAACTGCAAGTTCCGAGTGGAAAACTGTCGCAAGCAAATGGGAACAGACCTGAAATGGAGCCCCAGTTGCTTGTCCCATGAGAGCACGGGAGACATCAAACCCAAGTTAGGTTGATGAGATAAAGACCGTTAACTTCTGCTGACAAACAGCGAGCCAGCCCACAGATGCCTACTGCTGCCCCGGTTTCATGAACTAGTACTACTGGATGCCATGAACCTGTAAGTCCAGACCAAGTTAGAATGTTGGCTTAAGACACCCTCTCATCAAGAGATAGGCTGTTGAGCCCAAAGTCAGCCATAAGACTTAAGGATCAAATGAAGGAACAAGTTTACAAATTCAAGAATCAAAACCATACCACAACTTTCCAGAACCTCTTGGATGAGGCAAAAGCTTCTCTAAGGGAATTTACAGCTGTGCGGGCCTGTCAGGAAAAAAGTCAGGTGTCTCAAATGCAATCAGTGATGAAGCACAGTCTAAAAACAAACCCAGAACAGTGGATACAAAGAGAATCATAAAAATCAGGATAGAGCCAGCCAGGAACTGATGACTGCTCACCACTAATCAGAGCTACATAAGAAGCTCAGATCTGAGGACTGTGGTTCAAAGGCATCAGAAAAGTCAATGAGGCTCATTTTCAATAAACTATCCCCAGAATGTACAAAGCAGAGCTGTGGCTCAAGTGGTAGCGCACTAGCCTGGAGCGAAAGAAGATTAGCAACAGTGCCCAGGCCCTGAGTTCAAGCCAAAGGAGAGGCACACACATAAACACACACACACACACACACACACACACACACACACACACACACACACACACACACACACACAAATCAGGGTAAAAATGAAAGAAATGGAGATTAAAAGAACAATGTATAAAAAAATCAGTGAAAGAAGCTGAGCTCTGGTGGCTCACTCCTCTATTCCTAGCTACTCAGAAGGCTGAGATCTGAGGATCATGGTTCAAAGCCAGCTGATTCAGCAAAGTCCATGAGACTCATCTCCAATCAACCACCAGAAAACTGGAAGTGGCGACTGTGGCTCAAGTGATAGAGTGCACACCTTAAGCTGAAGAGCTGAGGGACAGTGCCCAGGACCAAAATTCAAGCCTCAGGACTGACAAAAAAAAAAATCAGTGAAGGTAAGAACTTTCTTTGGGAAGATAGCTAAGACTGACAAGCCTTCAGCCAAGAACAGTGAAGACATCAACTAAAAAAACTAAAATATCATAACAGTTAAAATTCAAGTTGTCACTGAAATATAGTAGAAAATTAATCCAACACATTAGTAAACATACAAGAAATGGATTCACCTCTTTGCACGTTGGACCCATCAGGTTTGATCCAAGATGATTTTAGTCACCTAACTTCATCTTTAATCAAGCAGTAAATAGAGTCACTGATGGGTTACACCAGGTGTTCAGAGTTACCACCAATGCCTCTCAGACAGGTTCAAAAACTAGGAAAGGAAGAATGCTACCAAACTCTGAGAACAGACTAGAGACAGGATTAGACACCTATTTCCTTGAAGAGCACAGATGTAAAATATTTAATATACCTGCAAGAAAGTTCAACAGTGCATTTAAAGATCAGCACCATGCCCACGTTGCATTCCACCCAAAACTGCAAGTGTGGCTCAACCAGTCCTGGATAATTTGAAGAGTAAGTCCCTGGACACCTGTGGCTCCCACCTGTCATCTTAGAGACTGAGGCTGAGATCTGAGGATCACAGTTCAAAGCCAGCCTGGGCAGAAAAGTCCAGCAGATTCTTCAGTTCCATACCAGAAAACTGGAAGTGGCACTAAGCTCCAAGTGGTAGAGCACTAGCCATGAGTAAAAGAGCTCAGGGACATCACCCAGGTCCTGAGTTCAAGCCCCACAACTGATTTCCCACCCACACAAACCAAAAATTCATTATAACAAGGATCCATCTGCTTTAAAGGTTTCTCTGCCAAGGCACTATCAGGCGTAAGAAGTGAGTAGTTAGGGATTTTAATGAAGTATAAACAATGGGAAGGTAGATACAGTCTGGCAGGGACCTGACAAGGCAAGGTGTGTGCAGTGTGCAATAGTGGCCACCATCATGCCAGGACTCAGGTGTGACCCAGGAACAGAAGTCAGATGGCGCCTGTCCTAGGGGTCAGTCAATGGTTACTCCCATATCTGAACTAGCATGAGCGCTTCCCCCCAAAACCTCCCCGGGACTTTCTTGGCCCTTCTGAATTCCGCTGTTTTCATCACAATGGCAGCCATTGGCCAGGGTGGTTGTTTTGTGAGGATGGCAAACAGTGTGGCCTGCTCTACCAGCAGGAAGTGCACAAGGGATCGGGACAGAGCCCCCAAGCTAAGGGTGCAGGGAGTGAGGGAGAGCTGACCTCCCAGCTGGTTCACGGGCTGACCCATTTTTCTTTTTTTTTTTTCTTGTAAAGCTACTATACAGAGGGTTACAGTTACATGAGTGAGGTACTGAGTACACTTCCTCTTGAACATTGTTACCCCCTCCATTGTTTTCCCCCTACCATCCCCTCCCTCCCTCCCTTCCCTGAGGTTCTTTTTTTTTTTTGATTGTGATTAAATGATTACATAATTTCAAAGTCACAAGTGCATTCTAACTTCCCTGGAGCAAATTGTCTACCACAGTCTGTAATATATAACAGTGTTCACATGTTATATACCATATTTGTGATCAGCAGCATGGGGATATTTAGTAGTGGTTCAACCAGATGAGCGGGAGTTCTTTGTTTCTTAAGTCCTGTTAGTTTTGTCGTATCACCTAACCTTTTGGATTTAGCATCCACTTATCAGGGAGACCATGTACCATTTGTCTCTTCGTTCTTGGCTTACCTCGCTCAACATGATTCCTTCTAGCTCCATCCATTTCCCTGCAAATGCCATTATTTTGTCATTTCTAATGGCTGCATAATATTCCATTGTGTATAGATACCACAATTTTTGGATCCATTCATCTGTGGTGGGGCACCTAGGTTGTTTCCATATCCTAGCTATTGTGAACAGTGCTGCAATAAACATGGAGGTGCACGTGTCCTTGTATATTGGTTCCTGTTGTTCAGGGTAGATGCCTAGAAGTGGTATGACTGGGTCGTAAGGGAGGTCAATCTTTAGCTTTCTAAGGACCCTCCAGACTGCTTTCCAAAGTGGTTGTATAAGTGTACATTCCCACCAGCAGTGTAATAGGGTTCCTCTTTCTCCACATCCCCTCCAGCATTTGTCGTTGGCTGATTTGTGGATGTGGGACATTCTGACTGGGGTAAGGTGGTATCTTAGGGTTGTCTTTATTTGCATTTCCTTCACCACCAGGGATGATGAACATTTCCTCATGTGTTTCTTTGCCATTTTTATTTCTTCATTTGAGAAGTCCCTCTTTAGTTCCCTTGCCCATTTAGTAATTGGTTTGTTAGGTTTGGGAGGGATTAGTTTCCTGAGTTCCCTGTATATACAGGATGTTAACCCCTTGTCTGATATATTGCTGGTAAATATTTTTTTCCCAATTAGTTGGTTGTCTTTCTAGCTTAGTTGCGATAGATTTAGCTGTGCAGAAGCTTTTTATTTTAAGGTAGTCCCATTTGTCGAGTCTCTCTCCAACTTGTTGTGACCCTGGGACTCTGTTCAGGAAGTTTCTTGCTGTGCCTATTAGTTCAAGTGTCTCTCCTACTCTGTCCTGCAGTAGTTTCAGAGATTCAGGTTTAATGTTAAGGTCTTTTCCATTTTGAGTTGATGTTGGTGCATGGTGATAGGCTGGGGTCCACTTTAGTTTTCTGCATGTGGCTGCCCAGTTTTCCCAGCACCAGCGGTTGAAGATTCTGTGTTTCTTCCATTGTATGTCTTTGGCTCCTTTGTCGAATATCAGCTGGCTGTAGGCCTGTGGATTTATATCTGGATCTTCTATTCTGTTCCATTGGTCTTCGGGTCTGTTTTTGTGCCAGTACCATGCTGTCTTTGTGATTATAGCTCTGTAGTAGAGTTTGAAGTTCGGCATGGATAGCCCTCCCATATTGTCTTTATCCCCTAGAATTGTTTTGGCTATTCTAGGTCTTTTGTTGTTCCATATAAATTTTTGGACTGTTTTCTGTATTTCAGTGATGTACGTCATTGGGATTTTAATAGGAATTGCATTGAATTTGTATATTAGTTTTGGAAGTATCACCATCTTTACTATATTAAATCGGCCTATCCAGGAGCATGGGAGGTCTTTCCATTTCCTAGTGTCTTCTGCAATTTCTTTCTTTAACTTTTTATAGTTCTCATTAAATAGTTCTTTTACGTCTTTGGTTAGGTTAATTCCTAAATATTTTATTTTTTGGGAGGTTATTGTGAATGGGGTTGCTCCCTTTATTTCCCTCTCTTCCTGTACGTTATCAGTGTATAGGAAGGCAACTGATTTTTGTGGGTTTATTTTGTATCCTGCTATTTTGCCGAAGTGACTTATGATTTCTAAAAGTTTGGGGATGGAGTTTTTGGGATCGTGGAGGTATAGTATCATGTCGTCTGCAAAAAGGGATAGTTTAACTTCTTCTTTCCCTATGCGGATCCCTTTAATGTCTTTTTCTTGCCTTATTGCCCTGGCTAAGGGTTCTAGGACTATGTTGAAGAGGAGTGGAGACAGTGGACATCCTTGCCTTGTTCCTGTTTTTAGGAGGATTGGTTGTAGCTTTTCCCCATTAAGTATAATATTGGCTATTGGTCTGTCATAAATGGCTTTTATTGTTTTTAGAAATGTTCCTTCTATTCCTATTTTCTCCAGAGCTTTTAGCATGAATGAATGTTGAATTTTATCAAAGGCCTTTTCTGCATCTGTGGCGATAATCATGTGATTCTTGACCTTGGCTCTGTTGATATGCTGGATTACATTTATTGACTTACGTATGTTAAACCATCCCTGTGTCTCTGGGATGAAGCCTACCTGATCATAGTGTATTATTTTTTTAATGTGTTTCTGGATTCTGTTAGCTAGAATCTTGTTAAGGATCTTTGCATCTGTGTTCATCAAGGAGATTGGCCTGTAATTCTCCTTTTTGGTTGGGTCTTTGCCTGGTTTGGGGATGAGTGTGATATTGGCTTCGTAGAATGAGTTTGGGATAGCTCCCTCCTTCTCTGTTTCTCTGAAGAGCTTGAGGAGTATGGGTATTAGTTCTTCTTTAAAGGTCTTATAGAATTCTGTTGTGAATCCATCTGGTCCTGGGCTTTTTTTTGTTGGAAGACTTTTGATAGCTTCCTGTATCTCATTATAGGATATTGGCTTATTTAATTGGTTAACTTCTTTTTTGCTCAGTTTGGGTAACTTGTATTTCTCTAAAAATGCATCCATTTCTGCCAGATTTTCTTCCTTTAGAGAGTATAGCTTTTGAAAGTAGTCTGTTAGAATTGTTTGGATATCTTGGGTACGTGTTATGATGTCTCCCGTGGCATCCCTAATCCTATTAATATGGGTTTCCTCTCTTCTTTTTTTAATTAATCTTGCCAACGGGCCATCAATTTTGTTTATTTTTTCAAAGAACCAGCTTTTTGTTTGGTTTATTTTGGTTATGGTTTTCTGATTTTCTAATTGGTTAATCTCTGCTCTCCATTTGGTTATCTGGCTTCGTCTAGTAGCTTTAGGTCCCATTTTTTCTTGTTTTTCTAGCTGTTTTAGTTGCAACATGAGATTATTTACTTGGTCTGTCTCCATTCTCTTGATGTGGGCACTGAGGGCAATAAATTTGCCCCTCAGGACTGCTTTTGCTGTGTCCCACAAGTTTCTTTGTGAGGTGTTTTCATTTTCATTGAGTTGTAGGAAATGCTTTATTTCTTCTCTGATCTCTTCTATTACCCAGGTATTGTTAAGGAGTGTGCTGTTCAATTTCCATGTATTAGAGAAATTTCTGCGGTATGCTTTGTTATTGAGAGCTAGCTTGATTCCACTGTGGTCAGATAGGATACAGGGGATTATGTCGATCCCTTTGTATTTGCTTAAGTTCCTTGCATGAACTATGATATGGTCTATTTTGGAGAAAGTTCCATGAGCTGCTGAGAAGAATGTGTACTGTGTTGTTTTAGGGTGAAATACTCGGTAGATGTCAGTTAATTCCGCTTGAAGTATGGGCTTCTTTGCCAATCCTCTGGTTGGTAGACCTGTCCTTTGGTGAGAGTGGCGTGTTAAAGTCTCCTAGTATTATCGTATTGGGATCTATTTTATTCTGTAAGTTTGAGAGCATTTGTTTAACATATCTGGGTGCACCGATATTTGGGGCATATAAGTTGATGATGGTTATATCCTCCTCTTGGATTGTTCCCTTTATTAATATGTAGTGTCCGTCCTTGTCTTTCTGTACTGATTTTAATGAAAAGTTTATTTTGTCAGATATCAGGATAGCTACACCTGCTTTCTTATTGGGGGAATTTGATTGGTAGATCCTTTTCCACCCCTTCACTCTGAGTTTGTTTGTATGTTTGGCTGAGAGGTGGGTCTCCTGAAGGCAACAGATGGATGGGTCTTGTTTTCTGATCCAGTCCTCAGTTCATTTTCTTTTAATTGGCGAATTCAGCCCATTTATATTAAGAGAAAGTATAGAGAGATGCATTGTTGTCCCTGCCATTCCGTTTTCCTAAGTTTTTCTTCTTTCCTTTCCTCCTGTGCTTGCTCAGTTAGACTTTGAGTAATGCCTGTTTGGGGCAGGTCCCAGTTCCTGGTTGCTTTCTTCAGGTTGTGTCCCCCCTCTTAGAATTCTTTGTAATGCTGGCTTAATGTTTATGTATTCATTTAGTTTTTCTTTGCTATTAAAAGTTTTCAGTTCTCCATCGAATGTGAATGCTAGCTTTGCCGGGTATATCAGTCTGGGTTGGCAGTTATTGGCTCTCAGGGCTCGTATGGTGCTTTCCCAGGCTTTTCTTGCATTCATTGTTTGTGTGGAGAGATCTGCAGTGATTCTAATTTTTTTCCCGTTGTAGTATAGCTCCTTCTTCATTTTTGCTGCATGCAGGATTGTTTCCTTATTATTCAGATCCATCATTTTTACTATAATGTGCCTAGAAGTGTTTCTCCTGGGATCTTGCTTGTTGGGTGTTCGATAAGCTTTTGTGATGTAGTTAAGATGGTGGTTTTTGAGGTGGGGAAAATTTTCATTGACTATCTTGTTAAATAGGTGTTGCATTCCCTTGCTCTGGAATTCCTCACCTTCGTCCACTCCGATTATGCGAAGGTTAAATTTTTTAGCATTATCTGCTTGCTCTTGAATTTCCCTTTGGTTTAATTTGAGTGATTTTTCCATATCTGTCACTTTTTGGTCCAGTTGGTGTATTCTGTCTTCTGTATCTGACACTCTACCTTCCATTTCATTCACTCTGTGACCGTGGCTTCTATTGTGGTTTGCATGGTGGAAATGGATCCCTTTATGGATTCAATGTTGGTTCTCAGAGTACTGATCTCACCTCTCAATGAGGTGAGATCAGTATGCATTACCTCTAATTTGGCGTTTATCTCACTTCTTACTGAGGTTTGTGCCGCTTCTATTTTTGCATCCAACTTTTGTTTGATGTTCTGTATATCTTTTGATAGTTCATCCTTGTGCTCTTTCAATTTCTGATCCATTTCTCGCTTTATTTCTTGAGTCATTGCCTCCAGCAACCCTTGGATGTAGCTTTTGTCTTCCATTCCTGCTTTGCTCCCACTGGGGCTCTCCCCTGCGTGGCTGCTGGCTTTTGAGGTGAGCTTGCTGTCCTGGGTAGTGGTAAACCTTGTGATTTTTCTCTGTGATTTTCGCATGGGGGTTCAGGAGACTGCTCTTCAATCTTGTTTTGGTGTGTCTGTCTTTGCTTGGTTGCTGATTCTGTATTGGTAGAGAGAGTCTGTGCCTGATCTGGATTCTGTTGGGAGCCTATTTCCAGCTGCTATTCTGACTTACTTAGGATTCTCAGCTCTCTGCTGTAGCAATTCCCGCCTTTGGAAGGGTTGAGCAGCCTAGACTGCTTGTGTTTGCTCCTGCGGGTGCTCTTGGGAAGATCAGATGCTCTGGATGCACTCTCCCAAATACTGGAGTCTGCTATGGGCTCCTGATGTGTTTTTGTTTGTTTGTTTTGGGCTGGTTGTGGGCTTGAACTCTAGGTTTGGGTGCTGTCCCTCAGCTCTTCAGCTCAAGGCTGGCACCCTACCATTTGAGCCACAGCCCCACTTCTGACCCTTTTTGCTTTGTTCAGGCGCCGGTCCCCGGGCCTGGTTCCGGCCCCAGCCTGGAGCTCGCTCGTTAGGCCCGTGCTAATGTGTATACCACCTAGGTTATGCAGCCTGGAGGACACAGTTCAAATTTCTTCTACTGTTGGTAATCTTGACCCAGGGGCGCTGTTCCTGGCTTGGGCATTTAAGCTCCCTTCCAGGGGCGCTCTTGCTCTGGCCTGGCCAGCAGAGTGTGCTCCACCGGCTGGTGGAGCTCTCGAACAGTTCCCAGTTTTAGTGGGTCCTGTGGTCCGGGTGTTGGGGTAGGGAGTCTAGGTCAGGGTCTGGGGATTCCCTCCAGCTCTGGTCTCCCTTGATGGATTCACTGTCCCCTGTTGGGTACTCACCCTGTAGGTCGTCAGTTGTTGTTGCAATCCGAGTTCAGTTGGGGTGGTTGCGGGCTGGGTTGGGCGGCCCCCCGCCGGGTAGTTGCGTCGCAATTGGGCGGGTGGTCTGCAGACAGGTCCCTTTGTCGCGCTGCTGGTGCCGGGCGGCTTTGGCGGGATGGAGCCTCTCCGCTCCCGTGGAGAGTGAGGGGTGGGGGTGGGATCCTTGTGGAGACTCCCGGTTGGTAGGTTTCTCTGTTCCTGGCGATCCGCTGTTCTGCAATCCGGTACCTGGTGATCTGCAAGCAGCCCCCTGTGTCTCTGTGGCTCCGGCAGCCCCCGCCAGGCCGGCTGGCCGGCGGCTTGGTGCACTGCCGTGCGGCCAGTAAAGGTTGGGGGAGGGGTCTTCGCTCTTCTCTGTTCTGAATTTCTTCTTTTCCTCTCTTTCTTTTTTTGTGATTTTCCACCTCTGGTTTTTCTCTGAGTGTTCGTCTTTTTGTTGTTGTAAGTCTCTTGGGGAGATTAAGCGTTGGAACTCGAACTCTCTTTTTGGTTGGAGAGAGCTGTGGCGTTTCCTTACTGCCCCGTCGCCATCTTGGTCCCCCCCTTAATTTTTAATTTTTACCTTTTTTGGAAAAAATTGTTTTCTAGTAATTATTTCCCTCTCATAATCTTTATTTTAGGGATACATGCGTGTGTGTGTTTTTCTTTCTTTTTTTTAAAAAAATTTTCTTTTTGTTTTTTGCTTAGCTCGACCGAAATTCTGATATTTTTTTTCTTTCTTCCTTATCCTTCTCACCTTTTCCTCTCTTTTGTTCTTCTTTATGGGACTTAACTGTTGCTCTGCACATCCTCAGATAAACCCGTAGTTGACTATTAGACCCTATCTCCCATTGTGTACACACTTAATCCACAAATTTATTTCTCAATGCAAAACTTCTGAGACTTAAATTCCTTAATAGCAGTACTACCTCTTTATACCTATATAATATTTTAAGTATTTTTATTTTTAAGTTTTTCACATCTCCTTTATATCCCTCCCCTTCTCTCATTATGTTCACGTTCTTTGAAGAGTTTGTTCTCAAATCTGCATATTAATAATTTTTATTTTTCTATTTTTTCTGGTCTCTTTTTTTTCCTTTCCCTTTCTTCTTGTTTTCTCTCTCTTCTTTCATCCTATCCAACCTATTTCCTGCTTTGAGACTAGGACTTGGTTAACTCTCCCTGTACCTTCCCACATCACTCTATTCCTATTTTTACCCACATCTCTCCCTAACCCTAATAATTTCTGGTTTACCAAATTCTTCTTTGCGGTTCATAGCCATTAATATATAGTTGTTTGATGTTGAATAGAGGTATCTGTTGAACTAGATTGTATCTGCAGACTATTGACTGTGCAAATTCAGACGTTGGTTGATGCTTGCCTTAAGTTAGTGTTCTAGCACAAAACTGGTGTTACTTTCATCCCAAATGGGCAGAGTAAACCAGAAAACCACAAGAAAAATGGCAAGTCCAGGTATCTACACTCCCACTCATGATAATCAGGGGAAAGAACAGACAATGAATAATCCAGAGGAGAGTTCCCAAGTAGCTCTACAAACACTGCTGGCAAACATGATAAATGAAAAGATTGAAAACATACAAAGAACTCTGTATGAGAGTGATAGGGAGAGAGAGGAGGCAATCCAAAGGTTTATACAGGAATATCATGAGCGTGAGGAAACTACTCAAAAACTGATACAGGATTTGCATGAGCAGCTTGAGAATACTCAAAGAGAAAGGCAGGAATGGCGTGAACAGGCTGAGAACACTCAAAGAGAACTACAAGAATGGCATGAATGGGAGGAAGCTAAGCAAAGAGTAATACAGGAATTGAGAGAGCAGGATGAGAATACACAAAGATCACTAAAGGCATTCATGGGATCCATTAACAAAGAGCTGAAGGAAGTCAGGGAGACCACAAAGGGAATGCTGAATGGAACCCAACAGAAGGAATGGGAGTCCAAGGAAACCATCACCAATCAACTAAGTGATTTGAGAATAAACACTGAACACCAAATTAAGGAAGTAAAGAAGTCCATACAAGATCTAAAACAAAGCTTCAACAAAGAATGTGAAGCCATCAAAGCTGACCAATTAGAAGGAAAAGAAATAAAAAACAAAGCAGAAAGTCTTGACAGCAGGTTAGACCATGCAGAAGATGGAACCTCTGGGATTGAAGACAACCTAGATATTATAGAGAAAGAACATACAACCATCCAAGACAAGTCCAAGAAATATGGTAGATCTACCCAACACTTGGAAGACACCATCAGAAGGCCTAATCTAAGGATAATGGGTGTAGAGGAGCACCTAGAAACAGAAGTTAATGGTCTAGGAAATTTTTTTAACAGGATCCTAGCAGAGAACTTCCCAAACATGCAAAAAGATAGGCCTATTCAGATACAAGAAGCTTTTAGAACTCCAAATAGACCAGATCAGAATAGGACATCCCACCATCACATTATAATCCACACAGGATCAACTCAGACCAAGGAAAAGATCCTTAAAGCTGTCAAGGAGAAAAGATTAATCACCTATAAAGGGAAACCAATTAGAATCACCTCAGATTTCTCAGCAGAGACAATCAAAGCAAGAAGAGCCTGGAATGATGTATGCCAAGCCCTAAAAACAAACAAATATCAACCAAGAATACTGTACCCAGCTAAACTCTCCTTCATAAC
The DNA here is from genome assembly GCF_019054845.1 of Dipodomys spectabilis. Lineage (NCBI taxonomy): Eukaryota > Metazoa > Chordata > Mammalia > Rodentia > Heteromyidae > Dipodomys > Dipodomys spectabilis. Next base: position 1,040,290 of record NW_024870943.1, read on the forward strand.
TGAAGGCCAAATGAAAACCTTCCATAGCAAAGAAAAATTGAAACAACACATCTCCACCAAACCAGCCCTACAAAAGATTCTTAAAGATGTCCTACACATAGAAAACCAACAAGACCGCAATAAAGCCAAGAAACTGCACTCAAACTGAGAATCCAAGAACCATAGGAAGAACCCAGTGTTCGCAACCCCCAAGAAGGTGGATAACATGGCAGTAACTCCCAAATATCTCTCAATCCTATCTCTTAACATTAACAGACTTAAATCTCCAATTAAGCGACATAGACTGTCTAGTTGGATTAAAAAACAAGATCCTTCTTTCTACTGCCTTCAGGAGTCACATCTTGCCCATGAAAACAAACACATTTTCAATGTTACAGGCTGGAGCAAAATCTACCAAGCAAATGGCCCCCATAAACAGGCGGGAGTTGCAATCCTAATATCAGATAAAGTAGACTTCAAATTAAATTCGTGAGAAGAGATAAAGATGGTCGCTACATACTAATTAAGGGATCTCTCCTTCAGGAGGATATTACAATTCTAAATATCTATTCGCCAAAAAATGGAGCACCCAAATTTATCCAAGAAACACTACTTTCCCTCAAATCCCACATAGATCCAAACACATTAATTGTTGGGGATTTTAACACACCACTCTCCCCACTAGATAGATCAACTCGGCAAAAACTCAACAGAGAAACCGCAGATCTAAACAGCTGCTTAGATCAACTAGATTTAACAGACATCTACCGAATATTTCACCCAGCAGCATCAGAATACACGTTTTTCTCAGCAGCACATGGAACATTTTCTAAAATAGACCACATTTTAGGCCACAAAGCAAACTTGTCCAAATTCAGAAACATTGAACTTATACCTTGCATTCTCTCTGACCACAAGGGAATAAAATTAGAACTCAACACCAAAAGCCCAAAAGCCACCAAAGAAAGTCTGGTAACATATGGAGGCTGAGCAACACACTGCTGAATCTCGAGTGGGTCATGGAAGAGATTAGAAAGGAAATTCAAATGTTCATGCTATTCAACAAAAATGAGCACACAAATTACCAGCTCCTCTGGGACACAGCAAAGGCAGTAATCAGAGGCAAGTTTATAGCTCTGAGCTCCTACATCAACAAATTGGAGAGATCTGAAACCAACAATTTAATGAGACATCTGAACCTCCTTGAAAAAAAGCAGCAAGATAAACCCCAATCCAGTATATGGAAAAAATAATTAAAATTAAATCAGAATTAAATGAATTAGAATCCAAAAAAAATATAGAAAGAATCAACAAAACAAAGAGTTGGTTCTTTGAAAAAATTAAAAAAATTGACAGACCCTTAACAAATCTTATCAGAAAAAGAAGAGAACACACCCAAATTAATAAACTCAGAGATGAGAATGGAAACATCACCACGGAAACAACCAAGATTCAGAACATTATAAGGGAATACTCCTCAAAACTTTATGCTAATAAGTTTGAGAACTTGACAGAAATGGTCCTTTTCCTAGCAAATATTGGCATGCCAAAACTAAACCAAGATGAGTTAAACCAGCTTAACAGGCCTATATCAAGCATTGAAATAGAAACAGCAATAAGAGACCTCCCACCTAAGAAAAGTCCAGGACCAGATGGTTTTACAGCGGAATTCTACAAGGCCTTCAAAACAGAGCTCACACCAATACTCCTCCAACTCTTTGATGAAATTGAAAGAGAAAGTTCATTACTGAACACATTCTATGAAGCCATCATAACCCTCATCCCAAAACCAGGCAGGGACTCATCAAAGAAAGAGAACTATAGACCCATTTCTTTGTTGAACATTGATGCAAAACTTCTAAACAAAATTTTGGCCAATCGACTTCAACAATTCATCCAAAAAGGGCTGGGAAGGTGGCTCAGTGGTAGAGCGCTTGCCTTGCATGCATGAGGCCCTGGGTTCGATTCCTCAACACCACATATGCAGAAAAAGCCGCAAGTGGCGCTGTGGCTCAAGCGGTAGAGGGCTAGCTTTGAGCTGAAGAGCTGAGGGACAGCACCCAGGCCCAGAGTTCAGGCCCCACAATAGGCAAAAAAAAAAAAAATAATAATCAACAATTCATCCAAAGAATCATACACCACGATCAGACAGGATGCATTTCAGGGATGCAAAGCTGGTTCAATATACACAAATCAATTAATATAATTCATCACATCAATAGGAGCAAGGATAAGAACCACATGGGTTATCTCAATAGATGCAGAAAAAGCATTCGACAAGATCCAACACCCCTTTATGATGAAGGTTTTGGAAAAATTAGGAATCCATGGAACATTCTTCACTACAATAAAGGTTGTATATGACAAACCTACAGCCAGCATTATACTTAATGGTGAAAAACTAAAGCCATTTTCTCTTAACTCAGGAACAACACAAGGATGTCCACTCTCTCCACTTCTCTTCAATCTAGTATTAGAATGCCTAGCTACAGCAATAAGACAAGATGCAATATAAACAGGATCCAAATAGGGAAAGAAGAAATAAAACTCTCCCTCTTTGCAGATGACATGATCTTGTATTGAAAGAATCCCATAGACTCCACTCCCAAATTACTCAAGCTGATTCACAACTTTGGCAAAGTAGCAGGCTATAAAATTAACCCCCCAAAATCAATGGCTTTTCTGTATGCCAACAATGAGAAAAGTGTGGCTGAAATTAGGAAAGTAACTCCATTTGTAATAGCCCCTCAAAAAATAAAATACCTAGGAATTAACTTAAGCAAAGAAGTGAAGGATCTCTATGATGAAAACTTTAAAATCTTGAAAAAGGAAATCAACACAGAACTTAGAAAATGGCAAAACCTCCCATGATCCTGGATTGGAAAGATTAACATCGTGAAAATGGCAATACTTCCCAAGGCTATCTACAAATTCAATGAGATACCTATCAAAATTCCAACCTCATTCTTCAAGGAAATAGAAGACGCAATCCAAAAATGAATATGGAACAATAAAAGACCCCGAATAGCAAAAACGCTCCTGAATGGAAAGAACACTGCTGGAGGAATATCAATACCAAACTTCAAACTCTACTATAAAGCCATAGTAATCAAAACAGCTTGGTATTGGCATAAGAACAGACCTCAGGACCAATGGAATAGAATTGAAAACCCAGAAATGAACCTACAGACCTATAGCCAACTAATCTTCCATAAGGGAGCTAAAATAATAGAATGGAAGAAAGACAGCCTCTTCAGTAAATGGTGCTGGCAAAATTGGTTAACTACTTGTAGAAAACTAAAGCTAGATTCTTATAAATCACCCTGCACCAGAATCAACTCCAAATGGATCAAAGACCTCAGAGTCAAAGCAGACACTCTGAAAATATTACAGGATGGAATAGGAGAAACCCTAGGTCTCCTTGGCTCAGGCCGAAATTTTCTTAATAGAGACCTGGAAACACAACAAATCAAAGAAAGGTTGGACAAATGGGATAGTATAAGGTTGCAGAGCTTCTGCATGGCAAAGGACATAGCTAGCAAGATCAATAGAAAGCCCACAGATTGGGAGAAGATCTACACTAGCCATACAACGGACAAGGGTCTCATATCTGAAATATACTTGGAACTCAAAAAATTAAATCCCCCAACAACATATCCTCAAAGAAACAACTGCCCAATAAATAAGTGGGTTAAAGACTTGAAGAGAAACTTCTCTGAAGAAGATAGGAGGATGGCCAATAGACACATGAAGAAATGCTCAACATCCCTAGCCATAAAAGAAATGCAAGTCAAAACAACATTGAGATACCACCTCAACCCAGTTAGAATGGCTATAATCAAGAACTCTAACAACAACAGATGCTGGAGGGGATGTGGACAGAAGGGAACCTTACTTCATTGTTGGTGGGAGTGTAAACTTGTTCAACCACTTTAGAAAGCAATATGGAGTTTCCTGAAAAGACTTCACATAGAGCTCCCCTATGACCCAGCAATCCCACTTTTGGGCATTTACCCTAATGTCTACAAACAAGACCACACTAAAGCTACCATCACAACTATGTTTATTGCAGCATTATTTACCATAGCTAAGATATGGAACCAACCCAGATGCCCCTCAGTAGATGAATGGATCAAGAAAATGTGGTATATATACACAATGGAATTCTATGCCTCCATCAGAAAAAATGACATTTCCCCATTTGTTAGGAATAGAAAGGATTGGAAAAAATTATATTAAGTGAAGTAAGCCAAGCCCAAAGTAACATAGGTCCCATGGTTTCCCTTATTTGCAATATCTAGTATATGTATGAGTCAAGCAGGAAAGGTCAGATAAAGTGATGTTAGGAAAATGAACCCTTAGATATGTATTGAAATGTTTTTTTCTTTCATGCAATTGTTTCTAACTCATTTATAAGGTTATTTCTTTGTAGCTTTGTATGTCCCTCCCCCACAGTGTAACCCCTGCTTTAACTATATTTGATGTCGGTATAATTTGTGGAGGAGATGGGGAAAAACAAGTCGTTTAAGGATACAGGTGGACCCGATGTAACTATGAGAAGTACAAGTTGTCATGTCAAAAACGAACTTTACAACTTTTTTGGGGGAGGGTATGAGGGGGGGGATTGGGTGGAGGGGCGGTGGGAGGTTGGGAAGGGATGTGAAGGGTAAACAAAGGAGGAGGCTGCAATGCTTGATAAGAAATGTACTCATTATCTTGCCCATGTAATTGTAACCCCTCTGTAAAGTATGTTCACAAAAAAAAATTTAAAAAAGATTTCATAAATGACGTTAACTATATGAAGATGTAATAGTCATACTGCAGTCATCCCTCTTGCATCCCTTTTGTGACCTAATTTTACAAATATTTAACATTGTGTTTCATTTCTGCTTTGCTGTTTAATAAAAAGATGTTTCACATACACACAATAAAGAAGATATAGCCTATTTCCATCACAAACTACGACTAGGCCAGGAACAAGAAGGAAATTCTATCATTAGCTTCCACATCTGTAGAACTACAGATCCCTGTGGAAAATGCAAGAAGTCAGACACAGAGAGGCAAATGCATGTTCTTGAAACAGACAAGAACAGGGCAGAGGAACTGTCAGCAAGACCTAAGGGTCCAGGTAAGGAAAGGAGTCACATGCAATGAGGTAGGCTAAAAACTCAGGGTGAAGAGTCATTGCTGATCCTCTCCTGAGCACAGTGAGAAATTTCTGCTTCAAAATCATCAGTGATAACCATGAAAATGAGTAGGGAATTAGAGAATGAAGCTACCTCCTCAGAACTGACCGGGCATGAAAAGAGATCACCCTGCTTTCAGGAATATGCATGAAATGCTTACCTCTAAGCTCCAAATGGGTTCTCTAGGGATAAAAACATTTTTAGAAGAAAATGGCCATTATTGCCAAAGAAATTACTGTACATAAATGTCTCATTCTATTTTCTTTCTTTCTTTCTTTTGTTCCAGTCCAGCAGTTTGAACTCTGGGCCTGGATGCTGTTGCTGAGCTCTTTTATTCCAGACTGGCACTCTACCACCAGAGAGTAGAAATAAGAATCTCATGGGCTTTCTTCACCAGGCTGGCTTTGAACCTTGATTCTCTAATATCAGGCTCCTGAGATTGCATCAGTACAAGGTTTCATTTTTCTTTTCTAACAGCATATATGATGATAAAACAAAAGCAGACTGAGATGGGGAGGGCTGGGAAGGTGGCTCATTGGTAGAGTGCTTGCCTAGCATGCATGAAGCCCTGGGTTCAATTCCTCAGCAGCACATACAGAGAAAAAGCCAGAAGTGGTGCTGTGGCACCAATGGTAGAGTGCTACCTTGAGCAAAAGCAGCTCAGGAACAATGCCCAAGCCATGAGTTCAAGTGTCAGAACTGGAAAAAATATACGGAAGGGACACTTTGGGTAAGACAGTTTGGAGACACATGGCTTACACAAGTCTGAGGTTGTTTATAGACAATCATCTAGCATTGGGCCCCAGTGTCTCCTGCTGGCCTCTTGGGATCAAGTAGAGGTAAGCGACTGCACCACTCCCCTGTCCCCTGGAGAAGCACCCACATGAAAGTGAAAAGTGTCTTGATAATTGTCACATGGGGGAAAAGAAAAAGTTTACTGAGAACTTGGTTTGCCACCCCAGGTGTAGGGAAAATCACTGCTCCTATGGGAGATGACCTCAGCTGCCTCCCTCCTGGACCCCTATGTAAAGAGCTCTCTGCAGCTCTGCGGTGACCATGTGCATCTCAGAAATGACCCGCCGTGCCATGCAAATCCTGAAACAAGAGGCCAGCACTTGTTTTCACTGCCACTGGAGAGACACAGCCTGCAGGAGAGACCCCAGGTTCCACACTGTGGGTAAGGGATCACCTTTGGAGCATGGATTCTGGATTGAACCCAGATGGATGACAAAGCCACAGGGCAGAAATGGGCTAGGACAGTGAAAAGAACTGGGGTTCTAGGCTCCCTACCCCCAAGCCCTGTTGGTTCCTCACTTCTTCTTCCTCATATAGTCTGTCCAGGTTTATGACAAGTGAGGAGGAATCCTGATTGTCCAGGGGTTGAGAGTCACATCAGTGACTCTAGAATGGCATTTGAACCTAAAATTGCCCCTCTCATTCTTTGTCATTGACCTCCTCCATCACCCACACCATCCCCACTACAGACCTGGTTCATCTTCCTGTTATTTCTTCTGTGAAATGTGGGCTCCGTGTTAAGGAAAGTGTGACACCTGGGACCCAGCCTCGCAGCCATTGTTTTGAGGTATAAGAGCATGTGACCCAGGGAATGTGTCACACATATTTCAAGTTTCTTTCTTTAGTCAGTCAGAGAGCTTGAACTTGAGTCTTGCCCATGTTCCTTGAACCCATTTTGCTCAAAGCTAGGCCTCTACCACTTTGAGCCACAGGTCTACTTCTGGTTTGCTGGTGCTTAACTGGAGAGAAGAGTTTCACAGACTTTCCTTCTCTGGGCTGGCTTTGAATTGGGAATCCGAGGTCTCAGCCCCTGAGTAGCTAGGATTACAGGCTTGAACCACTAGAGCCTTGCTTGTTTAGAATCTTAGATCTGATTCTACAGAGGAGAAATGTAGCCACCTTCATCTCAGAACCTGACTTACCTTCCCTTAATGCCATTCCTCCAGGTTCACCCATTTCCCTGAACATGCCATCTTCCTCTTCCCGATGGATGAATAGAATTGGATTTTTCCTAATACATGAGAGATAGTAGGACAGTATTTCCAGTCGTCTGAATGCTGAATGGAGAATGTTGAGTTCCCTTGGCCCCGTGCAGGCCTCAGTTTCCTAAGCCAGAGCCTCTGGATGAGACTCAAGGAACAGAGAGGATGGGAGATACCCATGTGTCTATGGGGGTGATCCTCTTAGGCCAAACTGTGGTTGGGTTTGTGGGTAATTTATTTCTTCTCTCCCATTATCTATGCCTGTCCAGCATGGGGAACAGAATGAGAGCCACAGACTTGATTCTTATGAACTTAATTGTGGCCAACTTCCTATGTCTTCTGTGTAGGGGTTTTCCCCAAACCATGGTGGCTTTGGGCTGGAGAATTTTCTTCAATGATGTGGGGTGCAAAATGGTCTTCTATCATCACCGAGTGGGCAGGGGGGTGTCGATCAGTAGCACTTGCTCCCTGAGCCTCTTCCTTGCTGTCAGCATCAGTCAGGGGGACTCCAGGTGGGCAGGGCTGAAGGGGAGAGCCCACAAGCACATTGTCTCCACCATCTACTTCAGCTGCGGGGTCTCCCTCCTGGTGAGCATTGTTTGTCTTATGTACACGACCGGACCCAAAGCGCACAACAACATGACGAGCTTAAAGGCCTATGGATACTGTTCTGCAGTGCGTCACGATCTAGCTGCTGATGTGCTGCACATGGCCATACTCTCGGGGCCTAATGTTCTGTGTCTGGGGCTCATGCTCTGGGCCAGCAGCTCCATGCTTTTTGTCCTGTACAGACACAAGCAGAGAATGCGACACATCCAGGGGATCAGTGTCTCCACCAGAGTCTCTCTCGAGTCCAGAGCTACCATAAGCATCCTCCTCGTGATGAGCACCTTTGTCTCCTTTTATACCATGTCCTGCATCTTTCAGATTTGCTCGTCTGTGATTTACAACACCAGCCCTGTGGTGCACCATATGTCGGTGTTTGCTATGGGCTGTTTCCCATCCCTCAGCCCTTTCCTGCTCATGAGCAGACACTCCACTCCCTTCAGCCTCCTCTTCACCTGCACAAAGAAGAAGAAAGTGGTCCTCCCCTGAGGACCACCAAGCTTGCAACTCTGCTGAGCTTTGCTTGGCCATTCAACAATTTCCACACCTAGATAAAAGTCATCTGCTGAGAGATAGAGGTGTGCACACATGTCCACACATGCGCTTTTGTGTGCTATATATCTCTGTGTGTGTTCATCTGTCTCTATTGTGTTGGCCTACAAAATTATATGAAAGTGGAAATGTTAGATTTTGAAATAATGCTTATTAGGTCATGTTAACTACTTCCAGAGAATCTGCCCCATTAATTGGTAGTCTTGTCAAATTCAAGATAAACTGGATAAACTCACCTAACATGTGTTCCTAATTCCATTTTGAGTCTTTGATTTTTCTTTCTTTCTTTTTTTTTTAATTTAATTTAATTTTATTTGTGAACATACTGTACAGAGGGGTTACAGTTACATGGGCAGGATAATGCGTACATTTCTTACCAAGCATTTCAGCCTCCTCCTTTGTTTACCCTTCACATCCCTTCCCAGCCTCCTCCCTCCCCCCCAATCCCAATCCATCTCCTTCCCCCCCTTTCCCCCCCTTCCCCCCCCCCCCCCCGCACCAACGTTGTAAAGCTCGTTTTGGACATGACAACTTGTACTTCTCATTGTTGCAACAGGTACACTTGTATCCTTAAACAACTGGTTTTCCCCCATCTCCTCCACAAGTTATACTGACATCAAATATAGTGAAAGCAGGGGTTATACTGTGGGGGAGGGACATACAAAGCAACAAAGAGATAATCTTTTTTTTTTATTAATTAAATTTCATTTGTGAACATACTGTACAGAGGAGGTACAGTTACATGGGCAGGATAATGCGTACATTTCTAACCAAGCATTGCAGCCTCCTCCTTTGTTTACCCTTCACATCCCTTCCCAGATTCCCCCCTCCCCCCCTAATCCCAATCCTTCTCATTCCCCCCCTTCCCCCCCCTTCCCCCGCCCCACCCCCCGCACTAACATTGTAAAGCTCGTTTTGGACATGACAACTTGTACTTCTCATTGTTGCAACAGGTCCACCTGTATCCTTAAACAACTGGTTTTTCCCCATCTCCTCCACAAGTTATACTGACATCAAATATAGTGAAAGCAGTGGTTATACTGTGGGGGAGGGACATACAAAGCAACAAAGAGATAATCTTATAAATGTGTTAGAAACACATGCATGAAAGAAAAAAACATTAAAATACACATCTAAGGGTTCATTTTCCTGACATCACATTATCTGACCTTTTCCGCTTGACTCATACATATACTAGATATTACAAATAAGGGAAACCATGGGACCTACGTTTCTTTGGGCCTGGCTTACTTCACTTAATATAATTTTTTCCAAGTTTTTCCATTTCCTAACAAATGGGGCAATGTCATTCTTTCTGATGGAGGCATAGAATTCCATTGTGTATAAATACCACGTTTTCTTGATCCATTCATCTACTGAGGGGCATCTGGGTTGGTTCCATATCTTAGCTATGGTAAATAATGCTGCAATAAACATAGTTGTGCTGGTAGCTTTAGTGTGGTCTTGTTTGTAAACATTAGGGTAAATGCCCAAAAGTGGGATTGCTGGGTCATAGGGGAGCTCTATGTGAAGTCTTTTGAGGAACCTCCATACTGCTTTCCAAAGTGGTTGAACAAGTTTACATTCCCACCAACAATGAAGTAAGGTTCCCTTCTGTCCACATGCCTTCCAGCATCTGTTGTTGTTAGAGTTCTTGATTTTTGCCGTTCTAACTGGAGTGAGGTGATATCTCAATGTTGTTTTGATTTGCATTTCTTTTATGGCTAGGGATGTTGAACACTTCTTCATGTGTCTATTGGCCATCCTTCTTTCTTCTCCAGAGAAGTTTCTCTTTAAGTCTTTCGGCCACTTATTTATTGGACAGTTGTTTCTTTGAGGATTTGTTGTTGGGGGGTTTAATTTTTTGAGTTCCAAGTATATTTTAGATATGAGACCCTTGTCCGTTGTATGGCTAGTAAAGATCTTCTCCCAGTCCGTGGGCTTTCTATTGATCTTGCTAGCTATGTCATTTGCCCTGCAGAAGCTCTGCAACTTTATGCAATCCCATTTGTCCAACCTTTCATTGATTTGTTGTGTTTCCAGGTCTCTACTCAGAAAATTTCGGCCTGAGCCAAGGAGACCTAGGGTTTCTCCTATTCCATCCTGTAATGTTTTCAGAGTGTCTGCTTTGAGTTCAAGGTCTTTGATCCATTTGGAGTTGATTCTGGTGCAGGGTGATATATAAGGATCTAGCTTAAGTTTTCTACATGTAGTTAACCAATTTTGCCAGCACCATTTACTGAAGAGGTTGTCTTTCTTCCATTCTATTGTTTTAGCTCCCTTATCGAAGATTAGATGGCTATAGGTCTGTAGGTTCATTTCTGGGTTTTCAATTCTATTCCATTGGTCCTGAGGTCTGTTCTTATGCCAATACCAAGCTGTTTTGATTACTATGGCTTTATAGTAGAGTTTGAAGTTTGGTATTGATATTCCTCCAGCAGTGTTCTTTCCATTCAGGAGCGTTTTTGCTATTCGGGGTCTTTTATTGTTCCATCTGAATTTTTGGATTGCCTCTTCTATTTCCTTGAAGAATGAGGTTGGAATTTGCATAGGTATCTCATTGAATTTGTAGATAGCCTTGGGAAGTATTGCCATTTTCACAATGTTAATCTTTCCAATCCAGGAGCATGGGAGGTTTTGCCATTTTCTAAGTTCTGTGTTGATTTCCTTTTTCAAGATTTTAAAGTTTTCATCATAGAGGTCCTTCACTTCTTTAGTTAAGTTAATTCCTAGGTATTTTATTTTTTGTGGGGCTATTACAAATGGAGTTGCTTTCCTAATTTCAGCCACACTTTTCTCATTGTTGGCATACAGAAAAGCCATTGATTTTGGGCCGTTAATTTTATAACCTGCTACTTTGCCAAAGTTGTGAATCAGCTTGAGTAATTTGGGAGTGGAGTCTATGGGATTCTTTAAATACAAGATCATGTCATCTGCAAAGAGGGAGAGTTTTATTTATTCTTTCCCTATTTGGATCCCCTTTATGTCTGCATCTTGTCTTATTGCTGTAGCTAGGCATTCTAATACTAGATTGAAGAGAAGTGGAGAGAGTGGGCATCCTTGTCTTGTTCCTGAGTTAAGAGGAAATGGCTTAAGTTTTTCACCATTAAGTATAATGCTGGCTGTAGGTTTGTCATATACAGCCTTTATTGTATTGAGGAATGTTCCATGGATTCCTAATTTTTCCAAAACCTTCATCATAAAGGGGTGTTGGATCTTGTCGAATGCTTTTTCTGCATCTATTTTTTTTTAATTTAATTTAATTTTATTTGTGAACATACTGTACAGAGGAGTTACAGTTACATGGGCAGGATAATGCGTACATTTCTTACCAAGCATTGCAGCCTCCTCCTTTGTTTATCCTTCACATCCCTTCCCAGCCTCCCCCCTCCTCCGCCAATCCCAATCCTTCTCCTTCCCCCCCCCCCCCGCACCAACGTTGTAAAGCTCGTTTTGGACATGACAACTTGTACTTCTCATTGTTGCAACAGGTCCACCTGTATCCTTAAACAACTGGTTTTTCCCCATCTCCTCCACAAGTTATACTGACATCAAATATAGTGAAAGCAGGGGTTATACTGTGGAGGAGGGACATACAAAGCAACAAAGGGATAATCTTATAAATGTGTTAGAAACACATGCATGAAAGAAAAAAAACATTAAAATACACATCTAAGGGTTCATTTTCCTGACATCACATTATCTGACCTTTTCCGCTTGACTCATACATATACTAGATATTACAAATAAGGGAAACCATGGGACCTACGTTTCTTTGGGCCTGGCTTACTTCACTTAATATAATTTTTTCCAAGTTTTTCCATTTCCTAACAAATGGGGCAATGTCATTCTTTCTGATGGAGGCATAGAATTCCATTGTGTATATATACCACATTTTCTTGATCCATTCACCTACTGAGGGGCATCTGGGTTGGTTCCATATCTTAGCTATGGTAAATAATGCTGCAATAAACATAGTTGTGCTGGTAGCTTTAGTGTGGTCTTGTTTGTAAACATTAGGGTAAATGCCCAAAAGTGGGATTGCTGGGTCATAGGGGAGCTCTATGTGAAGTCTTTTGAGGAACCTCCATACTGCTTTCCAAAGTGGTTGAACAAGTTTACATTCCCACCAACAATGAAGTAAGGTTCCTTTCTGTCCACATCCCCTCCAGCATCTGTTGTTGTTAGAGTTCTTGATTTTTGCCGTTCTAACTGGAGTGAGGTGATATCTCAATGTTGTTTTGATTTGCATTTCTTTTATGGCTAGGGATGTTGAACATTTCTTCATGTGTCTATTGGCCATCCTTCTTTCTTCTTCAGAGAAGCTTCTCTTTAAGTCTTTCACCCACTTACTTATTGGGCAGTTGTTTCTTTGAGGATTTGTTGTTGGGTGGTTTAATTTTTTGAGTTCCAAGTATATTTTAGATATGAGACCCTTGTCCGTTGTATGGCTAGTAAAGATCTTCTCCCAGTCCGTGGGCTTTCTATTGATCTTGCTAGCTATGTCATTTGCCCTGCAGAAGCTCTGCAACCTTATACAATCCCATTTGTCCAACCTTTCTTTGATTTGTTGTGTTTCCGGGTCTCTATTCAGAAAATTTCGGCCTGAGCCAAGGAGACCCAGGGTTTCTCCTATTCCATCCTGTAATGTTTTCAGAGTGTCTGCTTTGAGTTCAAGGTCTTTGATCCATTTGGAGTTGATTCTGGTGCAGGGTGATATATAAGGATCTAGCTTTAGTTTTCTACATGTAGTTAACCAGTTTTGCCAGCACCATTTATTGAAGAGGCTGTCTTTCTTCCATTCTATTGTTTTAGCTCCCTTATCGAAGATTAGATGGCTATAGGTCTGTAGGTTCATTTCTGGGTTTTCAATTCTATTCCATTGTTCCTGAGGTCTGTTCTTATGCCAATACCAAGCTGTTTTGATTACTATGGCTTTATAGTAGAGTTTGAAGTTTGGTATTGATATTCCTCCAGCAGTGTTCTTTCCGTTGAGGAGCGTTTTTGCTATTCGGGGTCTTTTATTGTTTCATCTGAATTTTTGGATTGCCTCTTCTATTTCCTTGAAGAATGAGGGTGGAATTTTGATAGGTATTGCGTTGAATTGGTAGATAGCCTTGGGAAGTATTGAAATTTTCACGATGTTAATCTTTCCAATCCAGGAGCATGGGAGGTTTTGCCATTTTCTAAGTTCTGTGTTGATTTCCTTCTTCAAGATTTTAAAGTTTTCATCATAGAGGTCCTTCACTTCTTTAGTTAAGTTAATTCCTAGGGATTTTATTTTTTGTGGGGCTATTACAAATGGAGTTGCTTTCCTAATTTCAGCCACACTTTTCTCATTGTTGGCATACAGAAAAGCCATTGATTTTTGGGGGTTAATTTTATAACCTGCTACTTTGCCAAAGTTTTGAATCAGCTTGAGTAATTTGGGAGTGGAGTCTATGGGATTCTTTAAATACAAGATCATGTCATCTGCAAAGAGGGAGAGTTTTATTTATTCTTTCCCTATTTGGATCCCCTTTATGTCTGCATCTTGTCTTATTGCTGTAGCTAGGCATTCTAATACTAGATTGAAGAGAAGTGGAGAGAGTGGGCATCCTTGTCTTGTTCCTGAGTTAAGAGGAAATGGCTTAAGTTTTTCACCATTAAGTATAATGCTGGCTGTAGGTTTGTCATATACAGCCTTTATTGTATTGAGGAATGTTCCATGGATTCCTAATTTTTCCAAAACCTTCATCATAAAGGGGTGTTGGATCTTGTCGAATGCTTTTTCTGCATCTATTGAGATAACCATGTGGTTCTTATTCTTGCTCCTGTTGATGTGATGAATAATATTAATTGATTTGCGTGTATTGAACCAGCTCTGCATCCCTGAAATGAATCCTGTTTGATCGTGATGTATGATTTTTTGGATGACTTGTTGAAGTCGATTGGCCAAAATTTTGTTGAGAAATTTTGCATCAATGTTCAACAAAGAAATGGGTCTATAGTTCTCTTTCTTTGATGAGTCCCTGCCTGGTTTTGGGATGAGGGTTATGATGGCTTCATAGAATGTGTTCAGTAATGAACTTTCTCTTTCAATTTCATTGAAGAGTTGGAGGAGTATTGGTGTGAGCTCTGCTTTGAAGGCCTTGTAAAATTCCGCTGTAAAACCATCTGGTCCTGGACTTTTCTTAGCTGGGAGGTCTCTTATTGCTCTTTCTATTTCAATGCTTGATATGGGCCTTTTAAGCTGGTTTAACTCATCTTGGTTTAGTTTTGGCATGTCAATATTTGCTAGGAAAAGGTCCATTTTTGTCAAGTTCTCAAACTTATTAGCATAAAATTTTGAGAAGTATTCCCTTATAATGTTCTGAATCTTGGTTGTTTCCATGGTGATGTTTCCATTCTCATCTCTGAGTTTATTAATTTGGGTGTGTTCTCTTCTTTTTCTGATAAGATTTGCTAAGGGTCTGTCAATTTTGTTAAGTTTTTCGAAGAACCAACTCTTTGTTTTGTTGATTCTTTCTATAGGTTTTTTGGATTCTAATTCATTTAATTCTGATTTAATTTTGATTATTTCTTTCCGTCTACTGGATTGGGGTTTATCTTGTTGCTCTTTTTCAAGGAGGTTTAGATGTGTCATTAAATTGCTAGTTTCAGATCTCTCCAATTTGTTGATGTAGGAGCTCAGAGCTATAAACTTGCCTCTGAGTACTGCCTTTGCTGTGTCCCAGAGGAGCTGGTAATTTGTGTGTTCATTTTTGTTGAATAGCATGAACATTTGAATTTCCTTTCTAATCTCTTCCATGACCCACTCTTGATTCAGCAGTGTGTTGTTCAGCCTCCATATGATACCGGACTTTCTTTGGTGGCTTTTGGTGTTGAGTTCTAATTTTATTCCCTTGTGGTCAGAGAGAATGCAAAGTATAACTTCAATGTTTCTGAATTTGGACAAGTTTGCTTTGTGGCCTAAAATGTGGTCTATTTTAGAAAATGTTCCATGTGCTGCTGAGAAAAACGTGTATTCTGATGCTGCTGGGTGAAATGTTCG
Organism: Dipodomys spectabilis; assembly: GCF_019054845.1. Classification (NCBI taxonomy): domain Eukaryota; kingdom Metazoa; phylum Chordata; class Mammalia; order Rodentia; family Heteromyidae; genus Dipodomys; species Dipodomys spectabilis. The sequence goes on from NW_024870943.1 coordinate 1,055,643, forward strand.
GTAGATGTCTGTTAAGTGTAGTTGATCTAAGCAGCTGTTTAGATCTGCGGTTTCTCTGTTGAGTTTTTGCCGAGTTGATCTATCTAGTGGGGAGAGTGGTGTGTGAAAATCCCCAACAATTAATGTGTTTGGATCTATGTGGGATTTGAGGGAAAGTAGTGTTTCTTGGATAAATTTGGGTGCTCCATTTTTTGGCGAATAGATATTTAGAATTGTAATATCCTCCTGAAGGAGAGATCCCTTAATTAGTATGTAGCGACCTTCTTTATCTCTTCTCACGAATTTTAATTTGAAGTCTATTTTATCTGATATTAAGATTGCAACTCCCGCCTGTTTATTTGGGTCGTTTGCTTGGTAGATTTTGTTTCAGCTTTTAACATTGAAAATGTGTTTGTTTTTACGGGCAAGATGTGACTCCTGCAGGCAGCAGATAGAAGGGTCTTGTTTTTTAATCCAACTAGACAGTCTATGTCGCTTAATTTTAGAGTTCAGTCCGTTAACGTTAAGAGATAGGACTGAGAGGTATTTGGGAGTTCCAGCCATGTTATCCACCTTCTTGGGGGCTGCGAAAACTGGGTTCTTCCTATGTTTCTTGGATTCTCAGTTTGGGTGCAGTTTCTTGGCCTTTGTTGCGGTCTTGTTGGTTTTCTATGTGTAGGACATCTTTAAGAATCTTTTGTAGGGCTGGTTTGGTGGAGATGTATTGTTTCAATTTTTCTTTGCTATGGAAGTTTTTTATTTGGCCTTCAGTTATGAAGGAGAGTTTAGCTAGGTACAGTATTCTTGGTTGATATTTGTTTGTTTTTAGGGCTTGGCATACATCATTCCAGGCTCTTCTTGCTTTGATTGTCTCTGCTGAGAAATCTGAGGTGATTCTAATTGGTTTCCCTTTATAGGTGATTAATCTTTTCTCCTTCACAGCTTTTAGGATCTTTTCCTTGGTCTGAGTTGATCCTGTGTGGATTATAATGTGACGGTGGGATGTCATATTCTGGTCTGGTCTATTTGGGGTTCTAAAAGCTTCTTGTATCTAAATAGGCCTATCTTTTTGTATGTTTGGGAAGTTCTCTGCTAGGATCCTGTTAAACAAATTTCCTAGACAATTAACTTCTGTTTCTAGGTGCTCCTCTACACCCATTATCCTTAGATTAGGCCTTCTGATGGTGTCTTCCAGGTGTTGGATAGATCTATCATACTTCTTGGACTTGTCTTGGATGGGTGTATGTTCTTTCTCTATAATATCTAGGCTGTCTTCAATCCCTGAGATTCAAACTTCTGCATGGTCTAACCTGCTGTCAAGACTCTCTACTTTGTTTTTTATCTCTTTTCCTTCTAATTGGTCAGCTTTGATGGCTTCAAGTTCTTTGTTGAAGCTCTGTTTTAGGTCTTGTATGAATTTCTTTACTTCCTTAATTTGGTGTTCATTGTTTGTTCTCAAATCACTTAGTTGATTGGTTATGGTTTCTTTGGACTCCCATTCTTTCTGTTGGGTTCCATTCAGCATTCCCTTTGTGGTCTCCCTGACTTCCTTCAGCTATTTGTTAATGGATTCCATGAATGCCTTTAGTGATCTTTGTGTGTTCTCTACCTGGTCTCTCAATTCCTGAATTACTCTTTGATTAGCTTCCTCCCGTTTGTGGGATTCTTGCACTTCTCTTTCCTCCCGTTCGTGGGATTTCTGCAGTTCTCTTTGAGTGTTCTCAGCCTGCTCACGCCATTCCTCCCTTTCTCTTTGAGTATTCTCAAGTTGTTCATGCAAATCCTGTATCAGTTTTTACTTTTGGGATGCCTCCTCTCTCTCCCTATCACGCTCATACAGAGTCCTTTGTAAGTTGTCCCACTTCTCATTTATCATGTTTGCCACCAGTGTTTGTAGAGCTATTTGGGAACTCTCCTCTGGATTGTTCATTATCTGATCTGACCCCTGATTATCAAGATTGGGAATTGAGATACCCGGATTTGCCATTTTTCTTGTGTTTTTCCGGCTTACTCTGCCCATTTGAGATGAAAATAGCACCAGTTTTGTGCTAGAACACTATCTTAAGGCAACCATCAACCAACGTTTGCATTTATACAGTCAATAGTCTACAGATACAATCTAGTTCAAGAGATACATCTATTCAACATCAAAAAACTATATGTTAATGGGCTTCGAACCGCAGAGAAGAATTTGGAAAACCAGAAATTTTTAGGGTTAGGGAGAGATGTGGGTAAAAATTAGGAATAGATTGGTGTAGGGAGGCACAGGGAGAGTTAACTATGTCCTAATCTCAATGCAGGAAATAGGTTGGGTAGGATGCAAGTAGAGAGGGAGAGATAAAGAAGAAAGGGAAAGGGAAATGAAAAAAGACCAGAAAAAAAATTAGAAACGTAAAAATTAATATAGTTATGGAGATTGAAAGACAATCTATTTAGAGAGGAATGTGAATATAATGAGAAAACAGGAGGGAGATAGAGGAGATGTGAAAAACTTAAAAAATGTTTAAAATATTATATAGGTATAAAGAGGTAGTACTGCTATTAAGGAATTTAAATCTCAGAGGTTTTGGATTGAGTAATAAATTTGTGGATTAAGTGTATACACAATGGGGGATAGGGTCTACTAGTTAACTATGGGTTTATCTGAGGATGTGCAGGACAAGAGTTAAGTCACATACAGAAGAACAAAAGAAAGGAAAAGGTGAAAAGGATAAGAAAGGTAGAAAAAAAAAGATCAGAAGTTCAGTAGAGCTAGACAAAAAACAAAAACATAATTAAGAAAGAAAGAAAAAGAGAGAGAAGACAAGAAAAGAAAGGAAAACATTCATTCACGTATTCCTAAAATAAAAATTATAAGAGGGAAAAAAAAGTTACTGGAAAACAATTATTTTTTCAAAAAAAGGCAAAAATTAAAGATTAATAAAAGTTTTAGAAAAGGAAAAAAATTTTTTATATATATAACGTACCAAAAAAAAAAAAGAAAAGAAGAAAAAAAAGTTCGTTGATTTTTTTTGGGGGGGGAAGGGTGGGAAGAATCCTGTATCTCCCTTTTGTCTGTAACCAGCCTCTTGTTGGAGTCTCTGGTCAGCTTGAGGTCCTGTGGCTTGATTGGTTTCTTAAGTCAGTTTGTTCGAACAGGCAGAAAAATGCTCTGCTTGACCCAAGATTTTGAGATCCCCCTCCCAGGTTAGTTTAATGGGAGGGTGATCTGCTTTGAGAATCACAAAAGAGGGGTGATGAGGCTAGGTTCTGGTAGAGTTGAGGCCTTTCAACAAACAGTAGCTTTTCCCTGGGGCTATTTTGTGAAAAATTCACAGAGCCCACCCTGGAGCCATTCTCAGGGTTTCTGTTTTTCAATTGATTGTGGAGGCTGCTAGAGGGAGGGGCAGCCTCTGGCTCTGGTTACCCAGTGAGGAAAGCCACTCCAATGGCTGGTGCCTGAGCTGGGTGACTTTTCCCTGGATCGAGCTGAGTCTGGCAGGTCACTTCGCCGTTAAGTTCTTGTGACCTGTTAAATGACTCGTTTTATTCCAAGGCCTGAGTTGGAGCTAGCAGCTCCTCCGAGCTTTGTCGGTATCCAAGATGGAGATCACCGGTGCTGGGGGGGGGAGGGGTGGCCTTCCCTCCTCTGCTCCCTGAGAAGGAGTGAGGACGTCGGGCTTCTACTCACACCGAGACTTGGATCCTGGGTCGTCTCTGGTCTGCAAACTGCAGGATGAAGATGTCCGCTCCTTGTCGCTTCTTGCTGGTGTTGAGTAGAATCCTCTCGCCCGCTGTGTCTGGCTCCTTCATCCCCGACTCTCTGTGTGAGCTGTCAGGTATGGCCGTGGCTGCGGTGGCCGCTGCGACCCTGCCGCCGCCGCGACGGCTGCTGGCAGGCGCTCAGATGTGTCTCCTTGTCTTGGCTTCCCCTCTCTTGTCTAACTCTCTGTCCTGTGATGGCACACTTGGTGTGATTCTCTGGCTTAGGACTGTTCACTGGAACTCTAAAACTGCTTTCTATGCGAGAGCTTGTTCAGATTCCAGCTTCTCCTCTGCCATCTTCCCGGAACTCCCTCTTTCTTTCTTTAATAGTTCCCTATGCAATGAAGTGAATCATTCCTAAAGCCCCTTCTGTTCTGGAGAAGAAAGTAGTTGGAAAGAAAATATCAGCTAGCAATTATTTCTAACATATTTATAAGATGATTTCTATGTTGCTTTGTATGTCCTTCCCACACAGTATAACCCATGCTTTCACTGTATTTGATGTTGGTATAATTTGTGGAGGGGAAGGGAAAAAACAAATCTTTTAACTAGGGATACAGGTGGACCCATTGCAACAATGAGACATACAAGTCGTTATGTCGTAAAATGAACTTTACAACTTTGGTGTGAGGGGAATTGGGTTGGGGAGGGTGAGAGTATGGGAAAGGATTGGAAGGGGAAACAAAGAGGATGCAACAATGGTTGATAAGAAATGTAGTCATTATCTTGCCCATATAATGGTAACTCTTCTGTAGAGTATTCTCACAATAAAAAAAAAAAAAAAAAAAGAAAATAGCAGCTGGGTGTTGGTGGTTGATGCCTGTGTTCTGAGTTCCTGAGAAGACGAGATCTTAGGATCACAGTTCAAAGCCAGTCTAGGCAGATAACCCTCTGAGACTCCCATCTCCAATAAACCACTAAAAAACAAAAAAAGAACAAAGGAGGAGGCTACAATTCTTGATAGGAAATGTACTCATTATCTTGCCCATGTAATTGTAACCCCTCCGTACAGTATGTTCACAATAATAAAAAAAAGAAGAAAAGAAGAAAAAAAGAAAAAAAAGATGGAAGTGGTGCTGTGGGTGAAGTGGAAGAGAGCTAACGTTGAGCAAAATCATCCTAGGGACTTAATGGAGGCCCAGAGTTCAAGCCTCAGTCCTGGCACAAAGAAGGAAAGAGAGAATCACGGACATAGACACACAGACAGACAGAGACAGACAGAGAAGAGAGATGGAAAGCCAGCAAAGAAGAAGGAAGGAAGGAAGGAAGCAAGCAAGGAAGGAAGGAAGGAAGAAAGGAAGAAGGAAGGAAGCAAGGAAGGAAGGGAGTCCTGCTTGTGTAGCTCTGACCACAAACATCAAGGCTCTTTCCTGACAGTTACTCCCTTAATCTTGTCTGTGCTTATTTCTTCCACATAATTTATTTTCACAACTCTTTATTTTCCTTGGCGGTCTATGTTACAAATCTCTAGACTCTCTGCTAATTCAAAAAGGACATTAAGTGTACTTTGAAAGGCACATTTTTTAATGTAAAGTTGTTTTGAAAACACGAAGGCTCTTTGAGAAAGTCCCTTGCTTGCCTATTGTGACATTTCCTGCAGTGCTCCTCATGTCCCTTGTTATGAGATCACTTTACCACAGCCTCTGGGGTGCAGGTCAGGGCTGCTGTGCTGAATGACAGGCAGGGCGCTCCGACCCGGGTTCTCCACCTCCACCCTTTTCTTCTCTGGAATGAATTGCAGGGTGACAGAAAGCCAGAAGTAGCACTGATGTCCCAGGGAGAGTCACCAGCCCTGAGCACAAAAGCTCAGGGACAGGCCCCAGGCCCTGAGTTCAAGTCCTAGGGCCTGCACAGAAAAGGAAAGCAAGCAGATGGCAGGCCTGCCTCCAGGAACCATCCAGGGACTATGCTGGGTGTTGAGTGGACTGTGGGCTCTGAGCCAGGTGCCTCCTCCTGATCCTGAAGTTCCCACAGCCACCCCACCACAGAAAGGCTTGAACCACAGGCCTTGCCATCCCTGCACTCCCTCCCCCCACACTGGCTTTAGCCAGATTCCATACCTGCCCCACTCCCTTAATCCAGCCCAAAGTCATTCCACCCAGAACACGCGTGCTCTGGTCTCCTTGGGGAGCTGTCTGGTGTCATTAACCTCACACACACCTGGTCCTCTCCTGACCCCTGGTGTTCCTGTCCTCAGAGGTCCTCCCCATCTGTGTCACCTTGGAAAGCGTGGATGTGGACTTAGCCTCCTGACCTAGGTGCACCGCGTGTCCTGCGTGTCCTCCACCAGCTCCCTGCCTTCTGAGGGGACTCAGGCTTTCCCTGCCCCCACCCCACCCCCTCTCAACACCTGGTCCCCAGGAGCACCCCACCCTCCAGCCATCTCACACTCTGTCTTGAGCATGATCCAAATGGAAGACAGCCCATGTGCCGAGCTTCCCTTCCCCTACAGCACTCAGCAATGCTCCACATGCTTTTCCTCTTTTTTTTGCCCGGCTATATGGCTTGAACTCTGGACCTAGGTGCTTTTCCTCAGCTCTTCCGCTCAAGGTTAGGCTCTGCACCCCACGCACCACTGCTGTCTGCTGGAAGCACACCCGCCTGTCGTCACGCTGACATGCAGCCCTGCCTGGACTCGTTACTTCTACAGAGTTCGCACTTTCAGGACACCTCTCTCCATCTGTGTCTCCTTTCTTCCTGTGCACCCTCAGTTCTGCACCACCATCTTGTATGAATCCCTTTCCTGTCTCCTGTGTCCTTGCCATGCCGTGGCATGACTCCTGCTCCATTGCCGCACACCTGCTGGCCAGAGCTCACAGCCAGCTCCTGACTTGGCTTCATTCACAGCAGCACCTGGTGACTATGATCAATATGAATGAGGGATGAGACACGCTCACCTCTCACTCGTGGGGATGACTTGAAGCTCCTGACAAAGCCTTTCAGGAAAAATGGGTTGTGACACAAAGGTACGACTCAGCCTGTGAACCGGCTGGGCGGTCAGCTTCTCCCCCCAACACCCTGCATCCTTAGCTTGGGGGTTCTGGGCCCACCCCTTGAACACCTCCTGCTGGTAGAGCAGGCCACAATGTGGTGGCCATCCTCACAAAACCACCAGCCTGGCGAATCATCTTCCATCGCAATCAAAACAGCAGAATCCAGAAGGGCCAAGAAAGTCCTGGGGAGGTTTTGGGGGGAAGCACTCATGCCAGGTCTGATCTGGGAGTAACCATTGACTGATGCCTAGGACAGGTGCCATCTGACTTCTGTTCCTGGGTCACACCCGAGTCCTGGCATGATGGTGGCCACTATTGCACACTGCACACACCTTGCCTTGTCAGGTCCCAGCTGGACTGTATCTACCTTCCCATTGCTTGTACTTCATTAAAATACCTAACTACTCACTTCTTACAGCTGATAATGGGTTAGCGGAAAAACCTTTAAAGCAGACGGATCCTTGGTATAATGACTTTTTGGGGGGAGGGAATCAGTATTGGGGCTTGAACTCAGGGCCTGGGTGCTGTCCCTAAGCTCTTTTCCTCATGGCTAGCGCTCTACCACTTGGAGCTTAGTGCCACCTCCAGTGTTCTGGTAGGGAATTGAAGAGTCTCCTGGACTTTTCTGCCCAGGCTGGCTTTAAACTGTGATCCTCAGATCTCAGCCTCAGTCGCTAGGATGACAGGTGCAAGCCACAGGTGTCCAATGTCTTACTCTTCAAATTGTCCAGGACTGGTTGAGCCACACTTGCAATTATGGGTGGAATGCAATGTGGGCACGGTGCATGATCTTTCAATGCATTGTTGAAATTACTTGTAGGTATGTTATGAAATATTTTACATCTGTGCTCTTCAAGGAAATAGGTGTCTAATCTTGTCTCTAGTCTGTTCTCATTTTTGTATGAGAGGGAGTTTGGTAGCCTTCTTCCTTTCCTAGTTTTTGAACCTGTCTGAGGGACATTGGTGGTAACTCTGAACACCTGGTGTATCCCATCACTGAATCATCATACTGCTTGATTACAAATGAAGTTAGGTGATTAAAGTCACCTTGGATCAAACCTGATTGGTCAACGTGCAAAGACTGAATCCATTCCTTGTATGTTTTCTAATGTGTTGGACTAATTTTCTAATATATCCTCCAGTGACAATTTGAATTTAAACTGTTATGATATTCTAGTTTTCTTTTTTTTTTTTTTTTGTCGGTCGTGGGGCTTGAACTCTGGCCCTGTGCGCTGTCCCTCAGCTCTTCAGCTCAAGGCAAGCGCTCTACCATTTGAGCTACAGCGCCACTTCCGGTTTTCTGGTGGTTTATTGGAGATAGGAGTCTCATGGTCTTTCCTGCCCGGGCTGGCTTTGAACCGCGATCCTCAGATCTCAGCCTCCTGAGTAGCTAGGATTACAGGCGTGACTTCCTAGTTTTCTTAGTTGATGCCTTCACTGTTCTTGGATGAAGGCTTGTCAGTCTTAGCTATCAAGAAAACTTCTTACATTCACTGATTTTTTTTTTGTCTGTCCTGAAGCTTGAACTATGGGCCCGGGCACTGTCCCTCAGCTCTTCAGCTCAAGGCAGGCACTCTATCACTTGAGCCATAGTTGCCACTTCCAGTTTTCTGGTGAGATGAGTCTCATGAACTTTCCTGCCTCGGCTGGCTTTGAACCATGCTCCTCAGATCTCAGCCTGCAGAGTAGCTAGGATTACAGGCGTCAGCCCCCAGGCCTCCGCTTCTTTCACTGATTTTTTTTTACATTGTTCATTTAACCTCCTTTTTTTTCATTTTTACCCTTATTTGTGTGTGTGTGTGTGTGTGTGTGTGTGTGTGTGTGTGTGTGTGTGTGTGTTTATGTGTGTGCCTGTCCTAGGGCTTGAACTCAGTGCCTGGCACTGTTGCTAAGCTTCTTTAGCTCCAGGCTAGTGTGCTACCACTTGAGCCACAGCTCTGCTTTGTACATTCTGGGGATAGTTTATTGAAAATGAGCCTTGTGGGGCTGGGAAGGTGGCTCAGTGGTAGAGCTCTTGCCTTGCATGCGTGAGGCCCTGGGTTTGATTCCACAGCACCACATAAGCAAAAAGAAAAAAGCCAGAAGTGGCGCCATGGCTCAAGTGGTAGAGCACTAGCTTTGAGCTGAAGAGCTGAGGGACAGAGCCCAGGCCTAGAGTTCAGGCTCCACGACAGGAACCAAAAAATAAAAAAAAAAATAGAAATTGAGCCTGGTGGACTTTTCTGCTGACTTTGAATCATAATCCTCAGATCTGAGCTTCTGGAGTAGCTCTGATTAGTGGTGAGCAGCCATCAGTGGCAGGCTGGCTCTATCCTGATTTTTATGATTATCTCTCTATCCACTGTTCTGGGTTTGCTTTTAGACTGTGCTTTGTTGTTGATGACATTTGAAACACCTGACTTTTTTCATGCCAGGCCCAGATAGCTGTAAATTCCCTCAGAGAAGCTTTTGCTGCATCCCAGAGGTTCTGGAAAGTTGTAGTACGGCTTTGATTTTTGATTTTGTAAACTTGTTCCTTCATTTGATCCTTTAGTCTTATGACTGACTTTGGGCTCGACAGCCTATCACTTGGTGAGAGGGGGGTCGTAAGCCAACATTCTAACTTGGTCTGGACTTACTGGTCCATGGCATCCAGTAGTACTAGTTCATGAAACTGGGGCAGCAGTAGGCATCTATGTGCTGGCTCGCTGTCAGCAGAGGGTGACAGTCTTTATCTCATCAACCTAGCTTGGGTTTGATGTCTCTCCTGCTCTCGTGGGACAAGCAACTGGGGCTCCCTTTCAGGTCAGTTCCCATTTGCTTGGGACAGTTTTCCACCCTGAACTTTCAGTTTTCAGGCTTGGCTGGTGAAGTGTCATCTCTATGCAGTGTTGGTTTATAACTGGGCCAGGCCAGCTCTCCCTCCTAGCTGACAGGCACAAGGTAGAGCTGGGTCACTGCTTTACAGTTCAGGCAGGTATATACAGATCCAGAAAATACTGTCAGCTTTATGTTGTATATCAATTTCCCACCACCAAATAGCTCCAAATTTTTAACATACTTTCTATTGCCGTCTACTCCTTTCTATCTTGTATATTTGTCTGTTCTCCTAAAAAACAGCTTTCCATGAAGAACAAAGCATGGCAACTGCAGGAAAATGGATGGAACTGGAATTCATCATACATCTTGGGAAGGAAAACAGGCCAGACAAGAAATGTAAATCTGTTTTTCTCTGGTAGAATCCAGACTTTAAAAGACAAAAATCTAGCCTCATGCCAATGGCTCACTAGTTTCATCCTAGCTACTCAGAAGGCTGATATATGAGGATCATGGTTCAAAGCCAGCCAGGGCAGGAAAGTCCATGACACTCTTATCTCCAATAAACCACCAGAAAACCAGAAGTGAGACTGTGGCTCAGGTGGTAGAGCACTCGCCCTCAGCTGAAGAGCTGAGGCACAGCAACCAGGACCAGAGTTCAATCCACATGAGTAACCAAAAAAAAAAAAAAAAAAGATATAAAGCTCACAGTGATGTCTTCAACCACAGGGGCCTTGGGCATGCTTCAGGTACCCAGTGTGAAACTCAGGCTTTGAGACAGTGCTATGTGCTCATCGAAAAAAGGCTGATTTTCCCAGGGCAGGGGTGTGGCTCAGTGAACAGTAAGAGGACTTGAGCAGTAGGAGGATGTGAATAATAGGAGGATGTGAACAGTTGGGCCTCCAAAGGCAGCCCGGGTCCTTAGCCAGCTCTGCCACAGCAGGCAGCATGCCTAGGGGTCAGGACACTCAGCGTGACTGCTTAGGACTAAGTGTCCTCAGAGAAAAGGGCAGAGACCAAGGCCCCAGGACACTCCCCAAACTCCCACTAAGACCTGAGGTCCGACTGTTTCTACACCTTTATTTTTTTGTGAAAAGAGGGAAAAAAGGAATAAAATATAAACAATACAGTTGACACAAATAAACCACCTGGGGGGGTTGGGCGGTGGGAAGGGGAGAGAGGTGGGAGGCAGGTGGGGATGGGGTCCCCATGTCAGCAACTAGAGGCAGTGTCCCGGATGCTCGATTCTCTCCCTACAGGGCAGGAGTGCCGCCTTCCTCCTGGCTGCTGTCCATCCCACTGCGTGTTCCTCAGCCTTTGGGAGGGGGCCGGGCGCCATCTCCCCAGGCAGCTCAGGGAACGTGCGTGGGGCCAGGTCTGGGATCAAGCCAAGCACAGAGAGGGCTGTCAGGGACACACTGGCTCCGTGAGGGAGGATTTCAGAGAGGGCTAAGCCGAGGGTGGGCCAGAGGCTGGCACTGAAGGCCCAAGCACTGGCTCTTCTTCCAGTATCAGGCAAGAGACAGAACTAGAGGAACAGGAATGCGCAGGCTCAGAAGCCCAGCCTGGCCCTCTTGCGCCCCTGCCCAGGCCCCACCACCCTCTCCACATCCAACTGCCTGTCTGGCCCCCTATCCCCTGCCTGGCACTGCCACCCTCTGGCCCTACCGGGCCCCTGTCCGGGCACCACCACCCCTCCTACCTGCCACCGCCCGCCAACCCCCAACTCACCCTGGTCAAGGCCTCCTGGGCAAAGTATTTGACGGCCACATCCTGGTCCTGGGTCAGCTTCTCCAGGACTGGCTTGACCTCGCTCTTCAGGGTGCTGGAAGCAGAGGGGAAAGGGGGGGGCATGAAGCTGATGGGTCCCACAGCTGGGAACTCAGTTCAGGCCTGGCCACCCCCTGGGGAATTACAACTTGCATCTCCAGATGACTAGCGATGCTGAGCCATCCTTCCCCTCCCTTCCCTTCACATCCCACTCCCCAGAAGGCTCACCACAGCCACTGATGACTCCTCAGTCTACAGTGAAGCCGACACTGGGAGGAAGCAGCAGGCAGCAGTGGCAGCTGAACACAGTGGTGCACATCTGGAATCCCAGCCACTGAGGAAGCCCTAGCAATAGCTGGGCGTGGTGGCACCCGTTATCCTAGCGGTGTGAGCAGCATGCACAGACCAGGCAGCCTGGGCCACACATGCACTCTGTGAAATATAACAAAGGCAAAAAGTGCTGGGGGCATGGCTGAAGTGGCAGAATGCTTGCCTGGCGAGGTCAACCCTCAGAATCACCACAAAGGAAGAAACAGTGTAGCTGGAGAGGAGCATAAGGAGAGCGAGTCCCAGCTCACCTGTTGTGGAGGATAGGCCTGATCTTCTGCAGGGACTTGGCCACATTGAAGCGGACGTTGGCGATGGGGTCCCCAGCCAAGTGCACGACGGTGGGCAGCATGTGCTTGGTCGTGATGTCCTGCCTGCACACCTCCGACAGAACCTGGCCAAGCATGGGCACACGATCAGTACAGGCAGCGCCTGGCACCTGGGTCCGGGTGGCAAGGCTACGCCAATCCTAACCGGCATGGAAATGGTGTGCACAACTGACAACACCTCCCCGCGACTATGATTTACAACGAGTTCAACTCTGAATACCCAGCCAACAATGTGTCTCACACCAGCTCACCCACACCCAGGCCAAGGATGCCGGAGGCCTGGAGCCCGCCCAGCTCCAGAAGTGTACTCCTGGCCCTGGCCTCCATCCTCTCCACTCCCAAGCTTGGTTTCACGGTGGGGCCGGCCGTGCCCCTCCCCTGGCAAGCTGGCACCTGGGTGCAGGTGTGGTGCGGGCCACACTTATGTTTATGCAGAAAAGGGTGGTCATGCAGTGCAGGTAGTTGGGGTGTCCGGAGATAGCCAGCATCTTGGGGATCATGGTGGCATGTGCCCACTCCTTCCCAAACTTCTCCATCAGCTTCTTGAGGTTGCTGGTGGCTGCCTCACGGATGGCATAGACTGCAAGGGGGACAGGAAGTCCATGGGGGAGTTTTAGAGTGGGTCATGGCTCAGTGCCAGCCTTCCCCAGGGTTCCAACAGCGGGGGGCAGGACATAGACAGAACAGCTGCATGGCCCCACCCACTGGCTGCCAGCTCCTTCTGGCAGGACTCACCATGGTCCACCAGCCATGCCATGCACAAAGATTTGAGTTTCCCGTCAAAGAATTCCACTCCCTGCCATAGGAGAGGGGGTGAGGGAGTCTGGCCTGCCTCCTCTCCCCTCCCCACCACACCGGGCATGCCCTGGATCATGCACCATCTGCCCAGCAAGCAGGGGCATGTACTCGATGATGGCCAGCCACACCCGCCACTTGGCATCCTTGGCTAGCTCCACGATGGCGAGGAGCAGTGACTAGGACAGCTGCCAGATGTCGATCACCTTGTTCACGAAGTCCAGGTTGGAGATGATGTTCAGCCGCAACTCCGGGCACTGCAGAGGATGGCGCTCCAGTGATGCCTGGCCCAAGGCGGCCCAGAATGGGGGGAGGGGAGTGCCACCCCACAACAACACCCTACAGACCTTCCATCTCCCCAGGGCCACTGCCCAGCCCCAACCTGTCCCCAGGGACACAGTGACAAGACCACATACAGAGCCACACTTAAGTGATGGAGGCTTGGGCATCATATGACACCTGCAGTCATTCTGAGAGAACTTGCAGGAATCATGAGGAAAAATAACACAATGGGAGAAGAAAGGTGAGCCCCAGCTCTGCCCAGGACAGCTGTGTCAGGACCCAATTGAGGCTGGAGTCAGGAGGGCGGAGTCATGGCACTTGGCCCACCAGACTGAGACTTGCCCCTTTCATTCCTGTCACCTCAACTCCCTCCACTGACATGAGATCCCGGCAGAGCACAGCCCTGCCTCCAGGGCAAGCCTCATCCATGCCATGCTCCCACTATCCAGCAGGGCCGGGGCAAACACAGCAGGTGCTCCATGACAGAAAGAGTTTGAACTGCTTCTGCCTCGCAGATTGTGAGCTCTGATCAACCCCACACATACATGCTTACCCATCACACATCGACTCATCACTCAGCTCAGAAGCCCCCCCGCTGGACTCCATGATAGCCATCAATCACCTTGGCAGGGGGCTAGGGGAGGGGAGATTCACCTAGTCCCTCAGCTGGGCCAGGAAGAGGAGCAGGAGGTGCTCGAGGGTGTTGTCTTTGCCCAGGATGGGAGAGAGGCCCATGATGACGGAGGCAGGGCTGACTTCACCTATTGGTTGGCATCTGACACCAGTTCCTGGGAGGGAAAAGGGAGGGAGGCCCCAGGTGACCTGCTTCAGCCTTCTCTGCACATGATTGACAGGGGGCATGAATGTGGGCTGCAGGGTCCATGCCTCCATCTCCTTGGCTGCAGCCTGTGACCCAGGTGCCTGGGGCATTTCCACAGCCTGTTCTGTGCCCTCTTTCCTGTCCAGCTGACTCCCTCCGCCAAACCAGTTACCTTGATGCACGGTAAGATCTGGGTCATGATCACAATCTCCAGACAATCTGCGGAGAGGTTCTTGCAGAACTCTGCGGACCAGGCTGAGTGATGAGATGGAGCCCACTGCACCTCCACCCTAGCCCCCCTCCTTATGCATGGGCCATGGGCACCCACCTTTCACTTTGTGGGAGGCCACGGCCCTCACCTCGGCCTCACAGTCCTTCATCAGGTTCTGGAGGGCGGGCACCAGGTCTGTCTTGGTGATCTCAGGCCCCACTGCTTTCTGGAGCTGGAAACCCAGAACCAGGAAGAGGTGGGGTGTGTGGAGTGAATGGGGGTCTGGCAGCCTCTCTCAGCTATTGAGGCCAAAATCTAGGTGGAAGCGGTGCAGGTGTGGAGATGGGGCAGGCTGCTCTTCCCAGAGCCAGCCCTCATCTCCAGCAGCATGCGCCAAAACCACAGACCTTAGTTCACATTATCCCAAGTGGGGCTTTCTGTGACCTGATCCACAAACATGCCAGCGATGCAGAGTCTCCTGCTTTTACATTTATACTAAAATATAGTGTGCTGAGTCACTAAATGGGCAGGGGAGCTAAGGAGAGACTCTTCAGAAGAGGGAAGAATGGCAAAGAAACACATGAGGAAATGCTCATCATCTCTGGGCAGCACAACAACCCTGAGATTCCATCTTAATCCAGTTAGATTGGCCAGCATTGTGAATTCGAACAAATGCTGGTGGGGATGTGGAGAAAAGGAGCCCTACTGTGCAGCTGGTAGGAATGTGAACTAGTGCAGCCACTCAGCACAGCAGTCTGCAGGTTCCTCCAAATACTACACACAGACTTTCCCTCCCACCCACTCCTGGGCATCTACACTGAGCATCATGACAAGGACACCTGCACACCCATGTTCACTGCCACAATATTCACAATAGCCAAGATATGGAAACAGCCCAGATGCCCCACAGTAGATGAGTGGACCCACAAAATGTGAACAATGGTACTTTACACAGTCATTAGGAAGAATAAAATAATGGCATTTGCAAGGAAATGGATGGAACTAGAACAAATCCTGAGAAGTGAGGTAAGTCAAGATTGGAGATTAATGGTGCACGTTCTCTCTGATATAAGGAAGTTAGATCTAAAATGCACTGGGATATGACAAATGCCACAGGATTCCAGAGACTCACACACAGTGAGACCAAAGGAGAGTAGTCTTAGGAGAGAATCACAAAGGCCCAATGCCTAAGCGTCTCTTCATATTTATATAAAATATATAAAACAAAACCCAAGATGTGGAAACAAAATACACATATATTTTTTGGTTTTAGCTTTTGATACTTCTGTGTTCTTTATCTGATAAAGAGTCTGTTCTCATGTTATCACTGAGAGGGTACAGGGAGGGAAAAAGGATAGAAAGAAAAGTGCATCCATGGAGCTCACAGGACACCGATGAATGTGAACTGCACAACTCATGGGTAGAGATGGGAGGGAGGGGCTGGGAGGGAATGAGAGAACAGCGGACACTCACTGTACAAAAGGAAATGTCCTCATTCTCTGACTCATGCATGCCATTGTAATCCTTCTGTATATCCCTTCTATAATAACAGTACACATGTACAAAATGGGCTGTGCACAGCAGCTCACACCTACCATCTAGCTAGCTATACAGGAGGCAGAGTTAGAGAAATGGAGTCCAAGGTTAGCTTAGGCAAAGGTGGAGATCCTAGCTGAAAAATAAATCCAAAGTGTAGGGTGTGCCTCAAGAAGGGGGGCACTTGCCCAGCGAGCACAAGACCCCAGTTCACAGCCCCAGTTGCCAGTATGAACACAGGTCTGGATGAATGTGTGCCTAGTGACTCTGCCTTTTCTTGGTTGCCAGAGATGCCTTACACTTGCTCCTGACCATCGCTTGCTCCGGACCACCACCAGAGCCGATGGGTTCACACTAAGGGCACACACAAGGGTAGCCCCCCAAGGGCCTCATGCTCTTTTACCAGTGTAAGTGGTATGGAGTGCGAGTGGGCAGTCCTGTTTCTACCTCAGCTCCTTGTCTGTCTGCAGCTTCTACTCCTGGGCAGGACAAGAGTCTCCCTTGGAGCTCAGGACAGAGAGCTTCACTTTCCCACCTTTCCAGGTCCTTCCCGTGTACAAAGCAGGGCGAGTGACAGCTTCCCAGTGTGAATGTGCCCCCCTGACCCTGCCAAGATCCAGCCCTGGCTTCTCTGCCCAGGGACGTCAGGCTGCCCGCTCCCATGCAGGACAGACACGCGTCCCTCTTCCCTTCAGCCTTGGCCCTGCATGTGCACTGCAGGCCTCACGCACCTCAGTGAACTTGTCGGCCACCATGGAGCGGACATGCCAGGACCTGTCCTCAGCCACATGGTGCAGTGTGGGCATCACCAGGGCCCCCAGGTCCTCCTGGGGCAGGAGCTGGGCAATGTTCACACTCACCTCCACCGCCAGCAGCCGCACAGAGACCTGGGGAGCAGAAGGAGTGCTGAGTGTCCATGGGGCATAAGGGCAGAGGGCCCAGTGGCGGAATGGGGGAGGGGGAAAAGGGGGGAGGAGGGAGGGTGGAGCAGGGACCCACCTGTTCATCAGAGGCTAGGTTGGAGAATATGGGGATGATCTCACTCTTGACGTTGTCCAGCTCTAGGACCTTGGTGAACTCCCCCAGCTTGGAAGATGTGGCCCGTCCCACCATGGGGGTGTCATCTGAACAGAGGTTTTGTAAGTACCTGGGGATCTAGACTGGCGCTGGGCAGGAAGAATTCAAGAAGCCAGGAGAGATCAGAGGGCGTGGACCCTTGGGTGCCATGGTTGTTTCCCAGGGCATAGGAGGCTTCATTCAGGATAGGAGGAAGAGTAGGAGGGGGGCCTTTGGCCAGGGCAGACAAGGGAGCAGCAGGTACGGTTACTGCGCATTCATACTCACATGGGAGGGGGAGGGGACTGCCACTGAGGCCCAGCAGGTGAGCTGACCTGAGGGGACAGGACAGGGGCAATTGGGCAGGTGGTGGCAATGGAGCCCCGTATTCACTGGTAGAGCTCTCCTTTCACAGCGCTGGACACTCACAGGTAGCAGAGGGAGAAGAGGCCGCAGGCCAAGGTCTGGGAAGTGAACCAGTCGCCCCCCCGCCAGCCATTTCACCAGGGGCATGAAATGGGCTTCGAGGTCAGAGGGCAAGTGCTCATGGGAGATGGCCCGCAAGGACTCCACTGCGTTGTCCCGCACCACTGTCTCCTCGACCGTGGCGAGCGACTCCAGTGGGGGCTGCAGGGGCGGGGGAGGGGCGGGTGGCACTGATGCTCTGCTCAGTCCTCCAGCCTTGAGGCCATCCCCCTAGACAGCACCCAGCCCCCCTACCAACCCTGCTCCATGGCTCCTGTCTCTGCTCCAGGGATGAGAACAAGGACCCCGCATGCCACTCACCAACAGGCAGTGCACGTACTCTGGGCTCCCCACCAGGCCGGTAAAGGTTCCCAGCTGCTCAGCCAGGGCCAGAAGGATCTCATCCTCATCATAGATGGTGTCTATAGGGGCAGGGCATTCCCATCACAGCCCACCCTGGGACCCCGGCACCCTGGGATCCCGGTCCCAAGATCACAGGCTTGCTGTCAGTACCCACAGTTTTCCCATATGGCCAGCACAGAGAACAAGATAGGAGCTGGGGATGGGTGGGGGAGCACTGAGTGACAGGACCACTCTACACCCCTCAGGGAGGGGAGACTGAGTCCCATCCTGTGCAACACTGTGGCAAGCAGATTTCCTGTTCAGGTCAGCTCACACTCTCAGCACAGTTCTCTGCCAAAAATCCTTTTCTATCTGTTCAGACTCGGTTCAGCTACTGCCTCCTGGAGACTTTGCAGGCTGTCCCCTTCGCCCAGCCTGCCCCCAACCACCGGCCCCTGTCCCCGGCTCCCACCCAAAGACAGGGTCAAGCCCAACCACAGTCTCAGGCCTCAGGCCTGGGCAGGGCAGGCCAGGACACTGGCGATCTCTGGGATTCTTCCTTTCTGACCTAGGACTCACCACAAGAAGCGCAGCACCCAGGGCTCAGAGCACCACCTCGAGAACCCTGAAACTACACTGCTGTCCTTTAAGATGCGAGCCTGGCATTTTGCTCTACCCCACGATCATGCTGCAGTAATCGCTTACAAAACCAATCCTGCATGTTCTGCTGGCGTGAGGCTGAGGCTTCTGCTTTTCTGTCTGGACAGCACCACCTTTTCCCAACAGACATGGCACCTGCCACATGCAACTGGAGATGCTCCCAGGCAGCAAGTCCAAAGAAGGGACCTTACATCCCTTGGAGCTCTGAGCCCCATGTGTCTAGATACCTGGCAGCTCTTGGTCTGAAGCTTCCACATTCCCCCCATCCCAAGCCCCAATTCTTTCCACCCATGCAGGCAGAACATTGTCTGATGAGACTGTCCTCCCAGCTGACACTTAGGTGTTAAACGGACTGAACACTCTCCATGTCTCTAGTACGAGTCACACGACTGTGTCCACCTGGCAGAGCCCGAAGCAGGTCTCAGGCTGGGAGTCTCACTCCGGGTCTGCGGCTGCTTTCCAGCAGACTTTCAAGAGGACATCCTGCCTCCACCTTTCTCTTCCTCAGCCTTCCCTCAATGCAGTCCTGCAGTACATAAAGCTTGTCTACCTGCCCCTCAGCCTCTGTACCCCATCATCTAGGGCCTCTGCCAAGGGCTTCTCTTATTAAGCAGAAGCCATCTCCAGGCATCCCCACTGCACTGGGCCCCACGATTACCCACCTGTAAGGAAGGGGAGGAGTTCACTTCAAGTCCTTTCCACTCCAAGGGCGAAGGCGATGGTGGACAGCTTCTTGATGCTGTTGAGGTGAAGCTGAGGAGAGAACAAGGAGGGAGAATGTCAGTAATCCCAGACTCAAGGGAGCTCCACAGTGCTGGGAGCAGACGCTCAGCACACCCACCATGCCCTCCTCTGACCTGGAGCTCACAGTTCAATAGAAACAGTGCACTTTCCGAGTTCACTTAAGATCAGACACGCTGCCCACCACTGGCTACTACACCACATACTCCACTTAGTAGCAGCCACAGCCTAGCATGCACGCATGCATGCTCTGGGCCAGGCCCTAGACAAGGCACACACACCTGCGACCTCACTGAACCCTCAAAGCAATTGTACAAGGTGCTAAGCTGGCTCACAGTGTCAATCCTGTGAGGCACAGCATAAGGCAGAACCTCTGGCCAGCTCACAGAAGTAAGAGGATGGCTGGCAGAGCAGGCATTTAAACACAAGACTTTTGGCTAATGGTGATGATGAGAGAACAAACAATAGCATAGTATTACTACAAAAACAAAAGTCAGGTATGCTGATGCACACCTGTAATCCCAGTACTCAGTGAACTGATGTGGAAGATTTGTGACTTCAAAACCATAGTAAAATCTTTTCTCGAAATAACAATGACAATAGAGGGGCAACCTCAGCCATGTTGTGGGCAACACCATGGGTGAATGGGAACCTGAGACTGTACAAGTGGTTCTGGGTGCACAGTTTCTGGCTCATTAACTCCCTCTGGAATGCAGGCCATAGAACCTGAGCTTTGTTTCAGAAGAGGGCCATGGTAATTACTGTGCCCAACGTTTCCATCTCAGAGCCATCGCAGCAGAATCCTGACCAGTGTCTGATGGTACATCCCAAGACACATTACGGAATGGGTTCAGCCCCACGTGACAACAGGAGGGCCACAGGGTACAGGTGGAGCCACTGCTAGGCCCCCAGCCTGGCCTTGTCAGCACCCTGTCACACCCTTTCTGCTTGATCACACTTTGACACAGTCTTCCCCATCCAATGAAGTCTGCATAAAAAAAGAGAACAAAACGAGAGGTTTTGGAGAGCTTCCAGAGAGCTGAAGATGTGAGAGTTTGTGGAGTGTAGGGAGTGTAGGCAAGACACTCGGCTCCCGGGGCATTGCCATACACATCTTTTCAGTAGCATCCTTTATGGTGAACCCATGAGGATTTGTCCCTGGTCCTGATTCCTTTGAGCTGATCAGCTGCATGTGGGGGCAGAGTCAGAAACACAGCAAGCAACCTGGACCTTCACATCTGCAGCAGGGGAATTAGGGTGAGAACTGAACCAAATTAGAAGGGCCGGGCTGTGTCTGCTGTTCCATAAGGAAATGCTCTGGTGGTAGAGCACCAGCCAGTGAGCAAAAGCGTCAGATACCCAGTTGAAGTTCTAATCTCAGATAAAAAAAAGAAAGAAAAAAAGGAAATGCTTGCTTTCTATTGGGGAGAAACGATCACACTTTTCAGGGCCAAAGCTTTTCTGTGGACTGTGCTGGAAATGTGGAGAAAAATCAGGGAATTTTGTTTGTCTTTACACACGGGCTGTGAGCTAGTTCCCAGTCCCGAGACAGTGTTAGTGAACAGGAAAGTAGTATATATTGGTGAGTGTTTCCACATCCCATGTTAAGTTTACTCTGAATTGAGGGTCGGTCCTAGAGCCAACCACAGTGTCATCCTAAGCACCCCTAAGTCTTCTCCTAAGCTGTAGAAGGCTCAGTACACAGAGGGCACAGTCTGGGAACAGAGGCAGGGGGAGGCTGAAGATACACCCATAAGTCCAAGAAAATCAAGAACCATAACTGGGCCTGAAGTGAGGAGAGGAGCTCAGAGCGGATCCCCATAGTATCTGTGAATGTAAGCCACTGGGTGAGGCTATTTCCCAGCAGCCCCAGAGAACAGGGGCATCAAATTCTCGTCGTGTGTTCACATGAGGAGAGAAGCATCAGGGAGACCCTCCCTCCTCTGAGGAAACCAGGCTGGGAGCAAGGGACACCCGCCTAGGCCAGCCTGTGTAGACAAGTCCTAACCCCAAAGCTCCAATTGTGACCACTGCAGTGGACTGCAAACACTCCCTGTCTGCTTCTCCTGCCTAGCTCCAGTGCATGGAAAACAATGACATCCCATGCGCTGAGTGCAGTGACATCGCTGAGACCAGCTAACCCTGGTAGGCCCAGAAGGCCTCCTCCCCCAGGCCATGGCAGACCAGGAAGCTGCACTGAGGTGAAGAGTAGGCCCCACATCCCGGGAAGGCGAAGAGTGACTGAGAGCTTCCCTGCAGATGAGCCTCTCATCAAGGCATTATGCATCTCTTTAGGATCACAATGGAACTGATGAAGAGTTAGGTAAATAATGCAGCTGGGCTTAGTGATGTGCACCTGAAATGCCAGCACTGAGGAGGCTGAGGCAAGAGGATACTAGGTTCAAGGCTAGCCTGGACTACAGAGTTGAGACCCTGTCTTTAAAAGCAAAAAAGGGACTGGGAAAGTGGCTCAGTGATAGACTGTTTGCCTTGCATGCAGGAGGCCCTGGGTTTGATTCCTCAGCACCACATAAGCAGCAAATGCCTGAAGTGGCACTGTGGCTCAAATGTTAGAGCCATAGCCTTGAGTTGAAGAGTTGAAGGACAGTGTCCAGGCCAAGTTCAAGCCTCATTACCGACCAAAAAAAAAAAAAGAATAGAAAATGAGGGGCTGGGAAGTAGGTCAGTGGTAGACTGATTGTATTGCATGCATGATGACCAGAGTTCAAATCCTCAGCATCACCTAAGCAGAAAAAGCCAGAAGTAGTGGTGTGGCTCTAGTTGTATAATGTTAGCCTTGAGCTGAAGAGCTGAAGAACATCACTCTGGCCCAGAGTTTAGGCCCCACAATGGACAGAAAAAAAAACAATAGAAAATGAAATATTTAGGCATATTCTCAAGAATATGTAGGTCCTTGAACACCATATCTACTGTGGCACTATTCACCACAGCCAAGAAACAACCCAGAAGCTCCATGGTGTCTGCAGAGAAATGAGTGAAACTGAACATGGTCATGTGGAGCAAAGTCAGCCAGGTTTAGAGCACTGGAGTCAGAGGCCTAACTGTGGATGAATGCATGAAGAAGATGTAGCCTAGTCAGTCAGTGCTGGAGTCCCCGGCCAGAGGCGTGATCTTCATATACCACCCCTCCGGGTGCCTCTGAGGACCTTTCATCAGGATTTTTCAGTCTGAGGCACAGTTCAGTGTCCAGGATGATGAACGTTGACATGGATGTTGATGCTGAAAATCAGATGGAACTGGAGGAAAAAGCACGACATTAATCAAGTGTTGGAACTCCAACACACACTTGAAGATCTCTCAGCAAGAGTAGATGCAGTTAAGGAAGAAATCCTGAAGCTAAAATCAGGAGACCACGTTTTTGGACAATATATAGAAAACCTCATGTCTGCTTCTAGTGTTTTCCAAACAACTGACATGAAAGGCAAAAGAAAGTAAGGGATTGAGTTCCCCTCTCATTTACGGAATTGCTGCTTCTCTCTCCCTCTCTCTCTCTTTTCCTTCTCTCCATCCCTTCCCCCACCCTCCTTCTCTCCCCCCTTTAAAACCTGGAAAGATTCCAAACTTTACAGTATCTTTGTTTGTGGCTTCATTGAATGTTTATAAAAATAATTTCAAATCTAGGCAAAATTAACTACTTAACAGGGGACTTTCATGAGTCTGAGTATTATGTTAGTCTAAGAAAATGTGCAGATGTGTTGTAGAGACTTTATAATTAGAATTGCATATATTTATGAAACTTGAAAATGAATGTTTTTTTGAATTTGCTTTTATTACATGCTTACTTAGTAAGATATAGAAGAAAATAACCATGTTGTGAAAATGTGACCAAAATCATGTACTGAATAAACAGCTGTATGTATGTACCTGTTCACCATTTTGTGCCTCTCCTCCATCTGCCTCATCCTCCCCATTTGCCTTCTCCTAAGTCAAGATAGTTTCACATTTGTAAAAGTGCTTTGAGTAGTAATCACCCGACAGTAATCTGATCTGTAAGTCCTGAAGTTAACCAAAACCTTGCCTAAAATTTGTCAGTTGTACTTTCTAATAATAAGATAGGAGTGATGGTTTCTCTTTAACCATTTGAAAACAGATTTGGGCTATAAAGAGGATTTTAAGTTGCAACTAAATTATCAAATTGAGATCTGTTTAAAAACAAAAAACCAACTTATTTTGCACCAAATAACTCACTTGCTATCTGAAAAGATAAGAATTTTGGTTATGGGCTGTGAAGGTGGTTCAGTGGTAGAGTGCTTGCCTTGCATGTATGAGGCCTTGGGTTCCATTCCTCAGCACCACATAAGCAAAAAGAAAAAAGCCAGAAGTGGTGTTATGGCTCAAGTTGTAAAGCATTAGCCTTGAGCTGAAGAGCTGAGGGACAGCCACCAGGCCTAGAGTTCAGGCCCAACAACTGGATCCCCTCCTCTAAAAAAAAAGAATTTTGGTTATGTATCGATTAGAAGTAGAAAGTCTGGGAGGAATACATAGAAATAGGTAATGAATAATGTGATAAATGTAGCAACCAATTCCAAATGTTTTCACTCCAATTTTGTATTGTCTCTGGCACAAAACAGATTTCCAGTGAATATATATATATAAATATAAATATAAATATATGAAAATGGGTTAAGTTTGACTGATCTTACATACACCACATGCTATGCTATTCCAACTCTAGAGTTTGGTTGCAAGGTTTATTTGTTGTACCTAGTCAATTAACTGTTACCAAATTCCTTGAAGAGTATACTGGTGTTAGAATCATGAATGAGATAATTTTATTTGTATAATAATTGGTAAGCTCAGTATTTTTATCTCACTCTGTAAAGGCAACTAATTGGTTGGTAGAATTTTAGGCATTCTCATAACAATTTCTAAAAATTTAGTTCATAGATTCCATTTGGTAAACGAATCAATATCAGCAGTAATATTAAGAGATTATACTAGGAAACGAGATCCACTAATATAGCTTATGGTTATTAGATTTGAACTACTTTAATCATGGGATAATCTTATGTGTTAGTGTAAGATTTCATAAATGACTTTAACTATAAGAAGATGTAATAGTCATACTGCAAACATCCCTTTTGCATCCCTTTTGTGACCTAATTTTACAAATATTTAATATGGTGTTGCATTTCTGCTTTGCTGTTTAAGAAAAAGATGTTTCACACACACACAAAAGATGTAGCCTATTTTCATCACAAAGTACGAATAGGCCAGGAACAAGAAGGAAATCCTGTCATTTGCTGCCACATGTGTAGAACTACAGATCGCTGTGGGAAATGCAAGAAGTCAGACACAGAAAGGTAAATGCATGTTCTTGAAACAGACAAAAACAAGGCAGAGGAATTGTCAGCAAGACCAGTAGGGTCCAGGTGAGGAATGGAGTCCATGCAATGAGGTAGACCAGAAACCCAGGGTGAGGAGTCACTGCTGATCCTCTCCTGAGCACAGTGACAAATTTCTGCTTCAAAATCACCACTGCTAATGATGAAAATGAGTAGGGAATTAGAGAATGAAGCTACCTCCTCAGAAATTACCAGGCATGAAAATAGATCAACCTGCTTTCAGGAATATGCATGAAATACTTACTTCTAATCTCCAAATGAGGTCTCTAGGGATGAAAACATTTTAAGAAAAAAATGGCCATTATTGCCAAAGAAACTCCTGTACAGAAATGTCTCATTCTTTTTTCTTTCTTTCTTTTGGGCCAGTCCAGGGGTTTGAACTCTGGGCCTGGATGCTGTTGCTGAGCTCTTTTATTCCAGACAGGCACTCTACCACCAGAGAGTGGAGATAAGAATTGGAGATAAGAATCTCATGGGCTTTCTTCACCAGGCTGGCTTTGCACCTTATTCTCTGATATCAGGCTCCTGAGATTGCATCAGTACAGGGTTCCATTTTTCTTTTCTAACACCATATATGATGATAAAACAAAAGGAGACTGAGATGAGGAAGGCTGGGAAGGTGGCTCAGGGGTAGAGTGCTTGCCTAGCATGCATGAAGCCCTGGGTTCAATTCCTCAGCAGCACACACATGAAAAAAGACAAATGGTGCTGTGGCGCCAATGGTAGAGTGCTAGCCTTGAGCAAAAGCAGCTCAGGAACAGTGCCCAAACCCTGAGTTCAAGTCTCAAAACTGGAAAAAAAAAAAGGGAAGAGACACTTTGGGTAAGAATCTTTGGGGACACATGGCTTATACACCGCTGAGGTTGTTTACAGTCATCTCGCTTCAGGCCTTAGTGTCTCTTGCCAGCCTACTGGGATCCAGGAGAATTAAGCGACTGCACCACTCCCCTGTCCCCTGGAGAAGCACCCACATGAAAGTGAAAAGTGTCTTGATAATTGTCACATGGGGGAAAAGAAAAAGTTTACTGAGAACTTGGCTTGCCACCCCAGGTGAAGGGAAAATCACCACTCCCGCGGGAGACGACCACAGCTGCCGCCCTCCTGGACCCCTATCTAAGTAGCCCTCTGAAGCTCTGAAGTGCCCATGTGCATCTCAGAAATGACCCGCCCTGCCACGCACATCCTGAGAAAAGAGGCGAGCACTTGTGTTCACTGCCACTGGAAAGGCGCAGCCTGCAGGAGAGACCCCTGGTTCCCAGCTCTGGGTAAGGTATCACCTTAGGATCAGGGATTCTGCATTGATCCTGGATGCATAACAAAGCCACAGGAAAGGATAGGAATGGGCTAGGACAGTGAAAAGAACTGGGGTTCTAGGCCCCCCACCCCCAAGCTCTGTTGATTCCTCACTTCTTCTTCCTAACAGAGTCTGTCCTGGTTTATGACAAGTGAGGAGGAATCCTGAATGTCCATGGGCTGGGGAAGATGTGTTCACATCAGCGACTCTAGAATGGCATTTGAACCTAAAATTGCCCCTCTTGTTATCTGTCATTCACCTCTTCCTTCACCCGCACCATCCCCACCACAGACCTGGTTCATCTTCCTGGTATTTCTTCTGTGCAATATGGGCTCGGTGTTGAGGAAAGAGTGACACTTAGGACCCACGCCCACAGCCAGTGTATTGAGGTATAAGTGCATGTGACCATGTGTATGTGTCACCCATGTTTCAAGTTTCTTCCTTTAGTTAGTCAGAGAGCTTGAACTTGAGTCTTGCCCATGTTCCTTGAACCCATTTTGCTCAAAGCTAGGCCTCTACCACTTTGAGCCACAGGTCTACTTCTGGTTTGCTGGTGCTTAACTGGAGAAAAGAGTCTCACAGACTTTCCTTCTCTGAGCTGGCTTTGAATTGGGAATCCAAGGTCTCAGCCCCTGAGTAGCTAGGATTACAGGCTTGAACCACAAGAGCCTTGCTTGTTTAGAATCTTAGATCTGATTCTACAGAGGAGAAATGGAGCCGTCTTCATCTCAGAACCTGACTCACCTTCCTTTCATGCCATTTCTCCAGGCTCACCCATTTCCATGAACATGCCATCTTCCTCTTCACCATGGATGAATAGAATTGGATTTTTCCTAATACATGAGATACATTAGGAAAATATTTCTGGTGGTCTGAATACTGGATGGAGAATGTTGAGTTCCCTTGGAACCATGCAGGCCTCAGTTTCCCAGGCCAGAGCCTCTGGATGAGACTCAAGGAACAGAGAGGATGGGAGATACCCATGTGCTTATGGGGGTGATCCTCTTAGGCCAGACTGTGGTTGGGTTTGTGGGTAATTTGTCTCTTCTCTCCCATTATCAATTCCTTTCCTGCATGGGGAACAGGATGAGAGCCACAGACTTGATTCTTAGGCACTTAATTGTGGCCAACCTCCTAACTCTTCTATTTAGGGGTGTTCCCCAAACCATGGAGGTTTGGGGCTGGAGAATTTTCTTCAATGATGTGGGGTGCAAAATATTCTTCTATCTTTGCCGAGTGAGCAGGGGAGTGTCGATGGGTAGCACTTGCTCCCTCAGCATCTTCCTTGCTGTCAGCATCAGCCAGGGAGACTCCAGGTGGGCAGGGCTGAAGAGGAGAGCCCACAAGCACATTGTCTCCACCATCTACCTCAGCTGGGGGGTCTCCCTCCTGGTGAGCATTATTTTTCTTATGTACATGACTGGACCCAAAGCGCATGACAACATGACGAGCTTAAAGTCCTATGGATACTGTTCTTCCGTGCGTCACGATCCAGCTGCTGATGTGCTGTACATGGCCATACTGTCGGTGCCTGATGTTCTGTGTCTGGGGCTCATGCTCTGAGCCAGCACCTCCATGCTTTTTGTCCTGTACAGACACAAGCAGAAAATGCGACACATCCAGAGGACGAGTGTCTCCACCAGAGCCTCTCTCGAGTCCAGAGCCATCATAAGCGTCCTCCTCCTGGTGAGCGCCTTTGTCTCCTTTTATACCGTGTCCTTCATCTGTCACATTTGCTTGTCTGTGATTTACAACCCCAGCCCTGTGCTGTACCTTATAGCGGCATTTGCTATGGGCTGTTTCCCAACCCTCAGCCCTTTCCTGCTCTTGAGCGGACACTCCACTCCCTGCAGCCTCCTCTACATCTGCACAAAGAACAAAAAGGTCCTCCCCTGAGGACCACCAATCTTGCATCTCTGCTGAACTTTGCTTGGCCATTCAACAATCTCCACACCTAGAAAAAAGTCATCTGCTGAGAGATAGAGGTGTGCACACATGGCCACACATGCACATTTGTATGCTATATATCTGTGTGTATGTTCATCTGTCTCTATTGTGCTGGCCCACAAAATTATATGAAAGTGGAAATGTTAGATTTTGAAATAATGCTTATTAGATCATGTCAACTTCTTCCAGAGAATCTGCCCCATTACCTGTTGGTGGTGTCAAGTTTAAGATAAACTGGTTAAACTCACCTAACATGTTTTCCTAATTCTATTGTGAGTCTTTTGATTTTTTCTTTCTCTCTTTAATAGTTCCCTATGCAATGAAGCAAATCATTCTTAAAGCCTTTTCTGTTCTGGAGAATAAAGTAGTTGGAAAGAAAATAGCAGCTGGATGGTGGTGGTTGATGGCTGTATTCTGATTTCCTGAGGAGGCGGGATATAAGAATCACAGTTCAAAACGAGTCTAGGCAGAAAACTCTCTGAGACTCTTGTTTCCAATAAACCACTAAAAGAAAAAAAAGATGGAGGTGGTGCTCTGGCTGAAGTGATAGAGCACTACCTTTGAGCAAAATCGTCCCAGGGATAGAAGAGATGCCAGAGTTCAAGCCCCACGATTGGCACAAAGAAGGAAAGAGAGAATGAGGGACACAGATGGACAGATAGACAGAGACAGACCAAGGAGAGCGAGGGAAAGCCAGCAAAAAAGGAAGGAAGGAAGGAAGGAAGAAAGAAACAAAGGAAGGTAGGTAGGAAAGAAGGAAAGAAGGAAGAAGGAGAAGGAAGCAAAGAGGAAGGAAGGAAGGAAAGAAGAAAGAAAGAAAGAAAAGAAAGAAAGAAAGAAAGAAAGAAAGAAAGAAAGAAAGAAAGAAAGAAAGAAAGAAAGAAAGAAAGAAAGAAAGAAAGAAAGAAAGAAAGGAAGGAAGGAAGGAAGGAAGGAAGGAAGGAAGGAAGGAAGGAAGTCCTGCTGGTGTAGCACTGACCACAAACATCAAGGCTCCTTCCTGACAGTTACTCCCTTAGTCTTGTCCGTGTTTATTTCTTATACATAATTTATTTTCACAACTGTTTCTTTTCCTGTGTGGTCTATGTTACATATCTCTAGACTTTCTGCTAATTCAACAAGGACACTAAGTGTACTTTTGAAAAAGCACAGTTTTTAATGTAAAGTTATTGTTGCAACACGAAGGCTCCTTGAGAAAGTCCCTTGCTTGGCTATTGTGACATTTCCTGCAGTGATCCTCAGGTCCCTTTTTGTGAGGCCACCTTACCACAGCATCTGCGGTGCAGGTCAGGGCTGCTGTGCTGAATGACAGGAGGGCCTCTGGTCCAGGGCTCTCCACCTTTACCCTTTTCTTCTCAGGAACGAATTTCAGGGTGACAGCAAGCCAGAAGTAGCACTGATGCCCTGGAGACAGTCACCAGCCCTGAACACAAAAGCTCAGGGACATGCCCCAGGCCCTGAGTTCAATTCTTGGGATGGGCACAGAAAAGGAAAGGAAGCAGATGGCAGGCCTGCCTCCAGGAGCCATCCAGGGACTATGCCAGGTGATGAGTGGACTGTGGGCTCTGAGCTAGGCGCCTCCTCCTGATCCTGAAGTTCCCACAGTCACCCCACCACAGAAAGGCTTGAACCACAGGCCCTGCTGTCCCTGCACTCCCTCCCCTCACACTGGCTTTAGCCAGATTCCCTCCACGCCCATGCCCTTATGCAGCCAAAAGTCATTCCACCCAGCACACACATGCTGGGGTCTCCTTGGAGAGTTGTCTGGTGTCATTATTAACATCACACACACCTGGTCCTCTCCTGACCGCTGGTATTCCCGTCCCCAGAGGTCTTCCCTGTCTGTGTTACCTTGGAGAGAGTGGATGTGGACTTAGCCTCGTAGCCTAGGGGCAGCGCGCACCCTCCACCAGCTCCCTGCCTGCTGAGGGGACGCAGGCTTTCCCTGTCCCCACCCCACCCCCTCTTCACACCAGCTCCCCAGGAGCACCCCACCCTTCACCCACCTCACACTCTGTCTTGAGCATGATCCAAATCCAAGACAACCCACGCCCCGTGCTTCCCCTCCCCCACAGCGCTCAGCAACGCTCCACGCGCTTTTCCTCTTTTCTTTTTTTTTTTTTTTTTTTGGTTGGCTGTGGGGCTGGAGCTCTGGGCCTAGGCACTGTCCCTCAGCTCTTCAGCTCAAGGTTAGGCTCTGCACCCCATGCACTCCTGCAGTCCACTGGAAGCACAGCCTTCCGTTTTCACTCTGACATGCAGCCCTCCCTGGACTCGTTACTTCTGGAGAGTTCGCACATTCAGGACGTCTCTCTCCATATTTGTCTCCTCCTTTCTTCCTGAGCACCCTCAGTTCTGCGCTACCATATTGTTTCCTGTCCACTGTGTCCTTGCCATGTGGTGTCCGGACCCCCGACTCCTGTTAACCTGACGCACACCTGCCGGTCTGAGCTCACAGCAAGCTCCTGACTTGGCTTCATTCACAGCGGCACCTGGTGACTATGGTCAATATGAAGGAGGGATGAGACATGCTGGGCAGGACGAACTCGGAGCCAGGAGAGATCAGAGGGGGTGGACCCCTGGGCACCATGCTTGTTGCTGCCTAGAGTATAGGAGGCTTCACGCAGGATAATAGGAAGAGGAAGAGGGGGGACTTCAGCCATGGCAGGTCAAGGGAGCAGCAGGTAGGGTTACTGTGCATTCACAAACCTGTGGGGGGGGAGGGGACTGCCACTGAGGCCCAGCAGGTGAGCTGTCCCGAGGGGGCAGGACAGGGGTGGTGGGGCAGGTGGTGGCAGGGGAGCCCGGGACTCACTGGGGGAGCTTTGCCTTCACAGCGCTGGACACTCCTGGGTAGCAGACGGAGAAGACGCCACAAGCAGAGGTGCGGGAGGTGAACTAGTTGCCCCCACCAGCCATTTCACCAGCAGCATGAAGTGGACTTCGAGGTCAGAGGCCTAGAGCTCGTGGGAGATGGCCCAGAAGGTGTTGGGAGCCGACAGTAATGTTTAAAGGTCATCTTGACCCTGGTGCTCACTTGAAGGCACATACAAGGAGCTGGCTTTCTTGAAGAACACCAGGTACCTGGAATTGCTTTGCTATGTCTGCAGAGTTTGTTTTACTTTCTACCAGTTGACCTTGTCCTGTTTTTACTGCACTCTGTTTTTACTGAAATTTTCCTTGTTTTTCTGGACTATTGTAACCTTATGTTACCTCTTGACTTCTAATTGTATATATTAGGGAAAGTTAAAAATAAACGGTTTTGCAGTCTTGAGCTGCAGACCTCCCGACCGCATCCTTTGTCTTATGTCTTTATTTTTCCGCATCCTTGCCCCCTAATTCAGGATTCCCTTTTGTTGCCTGCAGGCTCCGGTAAGTGACGCCCGAACAGGGACCTGAAAACCTGGCATCAAGGCAGAGGCCCATGCTAAGGTAAGAGGACGTGTCTGGAGAAAAAGGGCAGGTGATAGTATAGTCGGGAGTAAGAAATTATGGGGCAAGGTAACAGCTGTACATTATATGTGCAGGCTCTTTAGGGCATGCTTCAAGCTCGAGGAGTGAAAGTTGGACAGAGTCAGTTAGAGAGTTTCTTTTGCTTTGTCAAGGAAGTATGCCCCTGGTTCTCAGAGTAAGGAGTCATTAGTTTAGAAACTTAGCAAAAAAAAAAATGGACAAAAGGATTCAGGGACACTATGATGCAAATGGCTTGTAAGTTAAAACATTGCTGCTTTGTAATTGTCTGGTATCTGTGTAGCCTGCAGGTTCTGTATTGGGGTTGGCAAGGGTCTTAGCGGACGCACTATAAGACAGCCAACTGGGCCAGTGGGAGACATCCCCTGGATCCCCATCAGGGTAAACTATCCACTAGTGGGGACATTTGGGCCCTCCTTAGTCTAGCACTTTCTGTCTGACAGTCTACAACGTGCATGCTGTAAATGTGTTTTGTCTCAATGTTTGTGTGTATGTATTTTGGAATTCTTGGAATGTTTCTTCTCTCAGATTCATCCTCATAGGAGAGCCCGGTGTAGGCTGGCTAACACCCCTTCAATATCTATTTCTCTCTAGCTCCTTCTTTGTTACTTACACTTTAAACTGAACCCTTTCTCTCCCTTTCACTGCCACCTTTTCCACCCTCTCTGGATCCAGAAGTAAAGGAGTGGTGAGGGGTGAAAAACCTGGAGGATCTAAAAATAACTTAAAAGGGCTGGCAGGGAGAATTCGCAGCCTGATGAAACTGCCACTGACCACCTGCAAGTGACACCAGTAAGATCTTAGCCTCGGGCCTTGGCCCAGGGGGTCTGAGTATGGGGGAGAACCTGTCAGTCTGAGGGGAGGGCTGCTAGGGACTTTTTTCACTTGCCCCAAGATGACTGGGAATTCTCCTCCACCTTGGAAGGCCCCTGGGTCAATGTTTGCAGGAATCTAAAAGAAAAATCCTCCGGAGGCGAGTAAAGGGGATTCGAGTCCCCTGGTAAGTGGATTTGAGTCCCACTTGTGAATTGTGGTGAGATGTCGCGCCATTCACTGAGACCTGATTTTGTCTTTGTAGCCACTTGTCTGTCTTGTTTACTTCAGTGTATTTTCTGCTATGTTTTCTGAGGTAGGGATAAACTGGGGGCCCATTAGCCCCCAATTCAGCCTTTGGTTGTTGTCTTCTCTAGTTCTGTTTTAGAATTGATACCAGTTTTAAATGTATGTACAACTGATTTTGATTTTTTCGCGCTTTAAGATCTGTGTGCATTTTGTATGTGTTTGTGAACATGTTCAATGGAAAAATTATCACCATGCTGTAACAATTGGGTAAGTTTAAGTTTAAAATTCAAAAGGTTATGAGCTTTGGACATTACAAAAATTTTTAAGAATT
Source organism: Dipodomys spectabilis (assembly GCF_019054845.1). Taxonomy (NCBI): domain Eukaryota; kingdom Metazoa; phylum Chordata; class Mammalia; order Rodentia; family Heteromyidae; genus Dipodomys; species Dipodomys spectabilis. The sequence continues at coordinate 1,087,960 of NW_024870943.1, forward strand.
TTCCCATTGTTTTAAATGACTTTTTAAGGATTTTTTAACTTAGAAAATTAAAAATTCTGGTATTTTAAAATGCATAAGTCTGTTTACACTGTAATCAAGTTATTTGGCTCAACAAAAATGCCTTGGCTGTTTGGAATTTAGTTCTCTTGGCTAAAATTTGGGGATAAATATTAAACGTTTAAAAATAAAAATTTGTTTAACACTGTCAAAGACATTCCCTGTTCTGTCTGTCAAAAACTGTATTTTCATTCAAAAACCAAGAGATAAGAAAAGGAAAAAACTTAAAAGCCAACAAAAGACCTATCTTTAGGGACAAGGGGTAAACAGGCAAAAGTACAGTTCAGCTGGTCATACATGGTGGGACGGGCCATAGGAGGAGTCCACACATGGTAAAAGAGGACAAACTGGCACAAACCCAGTTCATCTTACCCTAAAGAGTGAGACTAGGTGCTTGCCTATTCCATAGGAGGCGCCAAGTGGCCCAGCTTTGTTCTGTCCTTTTTCTTTACAGAGAAATACTAGAAACATGATGGTAAAAATTAGTGATGTGATCATCTGCTTAGTATTGCTAAAACTGCCCCTTGGACTTAAAAAGAAGGTTAAAAAATGTATTTGTATAATATGACTTGCTTTCAATGATGTTCTACAATTAGGATATGTTTTTAAAAGTCATAAAGGTGTTAAGTCTAGCTTTTGGTACAGGGATGGTGATTGTAATTCTTGAATTAAGGAAAAATTGTAATTCGATTTAAAAGTTTTAATGTGTATCAGTTTTAAAACAAGCAGCCAAGAGACAATAAGTGACACTTGGCCTCAAGATTTTAACGGTTTTTTTTAAATTGTAACTAAAAACTAAATTATAAAATAATAAAAGAGATTAATAGGAGGCTTAAAAAATAGGAATGGATTTCTGGGTATAAAGTTTAAAAGTAAAATTGTTCTTAACATTTGTCTCAAAGTGGAAAAGTTAAGATTAGGAAAATAATTGCTTAGTTGCTATTCCAGTTTACTCTTATAGGTTTTTTAAGTTTCCAGCAAGCCAAGAACAAAGCACAGAGGAGTCTTACAAGTTTGTCAGATGGAACTTTAGCTCTTAATAAGTTCCAGGTAAGAGCATGCTTAAAAGCTACTTCTATGTTGACCACCTTGTTGCTTTTAATTGGAGTAAAGTGGCTTTTTATAAGACTCATTGATCTGCGAACTGGTTCAAAGCCAGCCTGGGCAGATAAAGGTCCTTGTGTGACTGTCACCTCTACTCAGCCAGCAGAATGCTGAAAGAGCAAGCAGAGTTGCTTTGGGACTCATAGTGGCAGAGTGCTAGCCTTGAGTTGTAGAGCTGAGGGACAGAGCTCAGGCCCCCAGTTCAAGTCCAGAGACCAGCTAAGGGAAATACAAATGAGGCATTTATCCCAGTGTAGAGAAGACATTCCTGGTACAAGAGGAATGGAGGAGCCTCCAGAGGGAGTCAGCCACTGCTTAGATGACAGAAATGTCAGATCCCAGAGTCATTTGTGCATGAACTTTCAAAAATTGGTCAGAGCCAGGAGGTCATGGGAAGATAGTTTGTAAGCATGCCTAAAGTCCATGACTATCTACCTTATAGGGACAGAAACTTGTCAGTAATCTGTGATAGTACTAAAAAGCTAAAGTTATAAAATGTGGGGGATGGTTTAAATCCCAACCCCTGTATGTGCCCAAATCCCTAATAGGCAGTACTTTTGAACTAAGTCTCGCTACATAAAATTTATCTGCTCAAGAAAAAAGTTTGTAAACCTGAGAGTGTGTTCCTATTAACATCTGTCTAAAGGCCTGCACAGGTAACTTAGGCATTGTTAGGGTCACTAGAGGTCCTCCTAAAGATGCTTTTACAAACCAAAGTGCTAAACAAGCTACATTGCTGTAGCCAAAAAAAAAAAAGTCCGGCATTTATCAAAACTTAAAATATTTTTCTTAATGACATCTAACCCTGGTAAACCTCTTTGTAAAATAGACTAAGGTTATAGGTTCCTGGGTAGGTAGGATCAACCCTCCTGAGTCAGCTTGAAGAAGTTACAGAAGATGAATCTTTGCCCATCATCCCCTTTTTAAAACAAGGGACCGGGGCTGGGAAGGTGGCTCAGTGGTAGAGCGCTTGCCTTGCATGCTTAAGGCCCTGGGTTTGATTCCTCAGCATCACTTAAGCAAAAAGAAAAATCCGGAAGTGGCACTGTGGCTCAAGTGGTAGAATGCTAACCTTGAGCTGAAGAGCTGAGGGACAGCCTCCAGGCCCAGAGTTCAGGCCCATGACTGGACCAAACAAAAAAATAAAATAAAACAAGGGACCAGAGTCATTAAAAAAATGTGACAAAATAGACAAAAAAAAAAAAAAAGACACGGGAAATACTAGTACAGGCCTGAGCCCTCTATATCTGCCTAAAAAATCAGCCTTATTAAAAAAAAAAAAAACTATCTAGTTAAAAAGGTTGTCATCTTGGTAATTTGTCCTGGGCTTTCGTCTGAACAGTCTTAAAAACTATTGGGACCTCACCCTGCCAAGCCTATGTATTACTTGTATCCTTAACCAGTCTGTGTAGAAATTTACAGCCCAGCACGTGGTGTGACAGTCCCTTGGAGCCACTGAGAGACCCTGCTGCAGCTGCTGCTACAGCCTGACAGTCACCTGGAGGAAATCTACATCGTTACCCTGACCACCTCCTCATGGAAAATGTAGACTAACTCCTACCTGATTCCATCTTTCGGATGGCTTCCCTAATTCAGGAATCTCTTTCATTCCCGCAAGGCTCTGGCAACAATTACTCCACCGCCTCGTCCTGCACCACCATCTCCTCCACCGTGGCCAGCGACTCCAGTGGGGACTGCAGGGGCGGGTCAGTGGGGTGGCACTGATGTTCTGCTCAGCCCTCCAGCCCTGAGGCCATACCCCAGGACCCCAGGACAGCACCCCGTCCAACTCCCAACATGGATCCATGGCTCCTGTCTTTGCCCTGGGGATGGGAACAGGAACCCTACATGCCACTCACCAGCAGGCAGTGCACATTCTGTGGGCACCCCACCAGGCCAGTGATGGTTCCCAGCTACTCAGCTAGGGCCAGAAGGACCTCATCCTCATTGTAGATGGTGTCTGTAGGCGTAGGGCATTCCCATCACAGCCTACCCTGGGCCCCGGCACTCTGGGATCTCGGCCACAAGAAACCCAAGCTTGCTGTCAGTATCCAGAGTTTTCCCATATGGCCAGCACAGAGAACAAGATAGGAGCTGGGGGTGGGTGGGAGAGCGCTGCATGACAGGGTCACTCTGTACCCCTCAGGAAGGGGAGACTGAGTCCCATCCTGTGCAACACTGTGGCAAGCAGATTTCCTGTTCAGGTACAGCTTGCACTCTCAGCACTGTTCTCTGCCAAAAATCCTTTCTCTCTGTTCAGATTCGGTTCAGCTACTGCCTCCCGGAGGCTTTGCAGACTGTCCCTCCAAAAGCCTGCCCCCAAGCACCGGCCCCTGTGACTGGCTCCCACCCGAAGACAGCACCAAGCCCACCCATAGTCTCAGACCTCAGGGCTGAGCAAGGCAGGCCGAGGCACCACCGATCTCTGGGATTCTTCCTTTCTGACATAGGACTTGCCACAGGAAGCACAGCACCCAGTGCTCAGAGCACCACCTCCAGAAGTACGACACTACACTGCTGTCCTTTAAGATGCCAGCCCAGCATTTTGCTCTAGCCCACAATCCTGCTTCAGTAACTGCTCACAAAACCAATCCTGCATGTTCTGCAGGAGTGAGGCCGAGGCTTTTGCTTTGCTGTCTGGACAGCACTACCTTTCCCAAAAGACACGGCGCCTGCCACATGTGACTGGAAAGGCTCCCGGTCAATGCAGTCAATTTGGCCTAGAAACCCCTCCAAGGAGAGAGCAAGACTAGCATTGGCTCGATTGAGCCACTCAACGTCTGCCACCCGAAAAAGAAAAACAATTTAGTGAGGATCCAAGCCATAATGCCTTTGGGCTTGCGTCCTTCACTTGACAATAGCAAGTTGGTGTGCCTGAGAGTACACCCGAGGTGTGCCCCGCCAGGGGAGTGTGAACCCACTCTAATGGCTCCCCGCTTTGAATTAAAACTGCAGAAATCAGTGTAACACCTAGAAACAACCAAAGATAAATGGGCTCAAAAATAGAATACCTCCTCAGGGAAACTGCATCCAGGGCTTCTTGGAACTGCAAAAATATTGCCCGATGGCTGTCTGTAATTGTAATAACTTCGTGGGGCATCCTGTCTTTTAGTAGGGCAAATAAAGGCACAAAACTATCTTTAGGGACAGGAACCCATGGCAACAGCCAAATGATTTCCCTAAAAGGCTCTGAAGTTGGGTTAAGGTCAGAGAGGCTGGAATATCCAGCAAAGGCTTAAGGGCCTGGCCTGAGTCAAGGTAAGGTGGGTTCCAAGCACCTTAAAAGGAGGTACCTTTTGAATTTTATTGAGAGCTATGGTAAAACTCCCCTTTTTTAATATGGCGAGAACCTGGGCCAGAAGGCCCTCCAGGCGGCCCAGGTCTTGGTGCCCCAGGATTATATCATCCATGTAGGCATAGGCAAGGGAGGTATCTGAATCAAGCATAGGCCCTAAAAGTGTGGCCACATATTGTTGGCAAAAGGCCAGGCTAGAAGGGATGGAGAAAGCAAACTTCTCGCAATCATTTGGATGCAGGTGGATATTTAAAAAAAAAATCTTGACTATCAATCACAACCAAGGTATATTCTGAAGGTATAGCAGGAGTCCAGGGCCTGCCTCTTAGGGGAGGTCTTACTAGCTCCATCCTTTCATTTACCTTACTTAGATCTTGGAACATATGCCAAGCCCCAGCGGCTTTTTGAATAACCAATAGGGGCGTGTTCCAAGGACTCACAGAAGGTGCCCAAGGTTTTTCTGTTCCTCCACCAGAAGTTGAAGGGCTACAAGTTTAGGTTTGGTCAATGGCCACTGCTCCACCCAGATAGGGCTTCCTGGCTTCCACCTAATGGGAGGTACTGGGGGTGGGGGAGTGGCCTTTAGGATTGGGGGTGCACCCGAGCGGGTCCCCTATGTTCTTCTCTGTAATTATGAAAGTTAAAAAAATCCTTTTCCTTAATTCCCTCTAGATCCTGTTCAAGCCTTTGTGCTTCTTCCCCATCCAGGCTATCACCATAGGATGCTCCATGGTCTGTAGTGACCACAGCATTCATTTGTCTTAGCATGTTTTGCCCTAGTAAATTGGCAGTGAGGTTCTTTGCCACTAAAGGGAGTATCTTTCCCTGCTCTCTATCTGCATTAGTCCATTTCATAAGGGTGACCATCTCTTTGGACTGGGAGTTGCCCCCTACCCCCAATATAGTGGGCCCAGGTGCAAGCATCCATTCCAAGGGCACTTCCTCCTCCCTGAGTATGGTTCGTTCTGCCCCACTGTCAATTAAGCAGTGAAACTGCTTCCCACCTATGTTATGAGAATACTCATTATAGGGCGGAGTCCCTCCACCAGGGAGGTGGTCAAATGGTCCTGGGTCATCCTGCCATGAGGCTGCCTGGGCCTGCAGCAGAGGGGGTTCCTCCTTGAGTTAATGAAGCTGGAGAATGCCCCTACCCTAGTTTAAAGGCTTTCCGTCTAAATTAAACTTGGATCGACAATCCTTTTCCCAATGGTATCACTTCCTGTACCTGGGGCAGGGTGTAGGGAGCAGTTTGTCTCCCCCCTCCCCTCCCCCGATCCGGTTGGTCGGGGATTATTGTAAAGAGTCCCTCCTACCTGCATTTAAAACAAGTCCCTCTCCCAAATGGTATTGGGGTTCCTTGGCCCTGGGCTGCAGGTGATGGGTAATAGCCTCAGTCATTGCTGATGTCTGAGCCTGTAAGGCTAAAGCTAGTGATTGGGACTGGTGCTGTTGCGTTCCCACGTCCTGCGAGGCCACCACCCATCTGCTCAGGGAACTCTCTCTCAATCCCCGCAGGCCATGCGGTGGTCTGCATTCATCCCTTCCCAGACCAGCAGCTTTACAAACTGATCTCAGAGGTTCCCTGCTGGCAGCTTGCAGTTAATACTCTGTTGGACTCGGTCTACAAACTCAGCTAGAGACTCACCAGGTTTTTGTCTCACTCCTGCTCTGGGGAACTCAGTAGGCCCATCATCCAGTTTGTACCATGCAGCAGGTCCTGCCTGCCTCACCTGGTCACAGTATGGACCAGGAATTGTGGCCTGTTGGATGCCAGTGGAGTGCCCTTCCCATGTCTCTGTTAACATGGCATAAGTAATAGGTATCTCGGGTTGACCCTGCCAGTTATTCTCCTCCCGCACTCTGCATTCCTCCTTAAAGAAAGCACACCATTTAATAAACTGAGAACTGGTGAGGATGGCTTTGGCCACATCCAGCCATTCTTTAGGGACACACAGGTGATAAGCAATGTCCTGTAATAGGGTCTGGGCCAAGGAGAGTTCGGGCCATGCTCCACCACTGCCTTGTGGACCTCTTTAAGGTCCTTAGCTTCCCATGGATACCATTCCAAGTGCCTGTTAGCTCCTGGTGTCAGATTGATCGGATCTGCTTCAGAAAGCAAATCCTGTGTCCTAGAGTCCAGGCTCCCGGGTGGCCCTTCCTTTGCAGGGTAGGCCTCTGAGTAGGTTACTTCCCCAGCCCTCGGCCCCTCTGTGGAAAGTTGGTAGGGATCCAGGTCTTGCAGGTCCCTCTCGCAGGTTGCTTAGGGTGATGTACCTCCCCTAAAATTGGGGGAATAGATAGGAGGCCTACGACAGTAAGGGACAGTCAGGGACACCTGAGTCAGAGGGGGTAACTTTCACCCTTGTTTTAACTTCCACTGTGCATGATTCAGTGCATTATCAGTCAAATTTGACCCATTCCTTTTCCTTCCCACTTCTCAAGTCCTCTTTTACTCCCTAAGGCCTAATGTTGCCTCCTCCTCCTTCTTCTGTGAGATAGCATTACCCATACTAAGGGTTTCACATACCCTGAGAGACTGCTTAGCCTTGGCAGGCATCTTTTCCTTTCATGCCCCAAGTTGGGTGCCAGATGTCGGGTTTTTGTCTGTTCCTCATAGACGGACGGGGTCCAAGGAAAGGTAAGTGTGGCAGCTCGCCCGTTCCCCAGCTTCCCTTTGCCTGGGAGACAATCAGACACAGTGGAGAGTCAAGTCAAGCAGGAAAACTCATTTATTAACACACAGCAAGCCCTTTTTAAAGCAAAAAAGAGCGGGTGGCATGGCAGGGAAGGAAAAGGAACCAATCACTGTCAAGTTCACACCCTATCATGCACCTAAGCTTCCACGGTCTGATTATGCAATAAACATAAAGCAAATCAGGCTCTGCCCACTCAACTACCTCTCTCAGCGCCATTTTTGTTGCCCATGTGCTCTACACACAGCCGTGCTGTGGGCAACACCATGGGTGAATGGGAACCTAAGAATGTACAGGTGGGACTGGACTGTACAGGTGGATCTGGGTGCTCAGTTTCTGGCTCATTAACTCCCTCTGGAATGCAGGCCATAGAACCTGAGCTTTGTTTCAGAGGACGGCCATGGTAACTATTGCACCCTGCTTTTCCATCCCAGAGCCATCACAGCAGAATCCTGACCAGTGTCTGACAGTACATCTCTTTACCAGTTTCAGGAAGGGTCCAGCCCTATGTGCCAACCGGAGGGCCACAGAGTGCAGGCAGAGGCTCTGCTAGGCCAGGCACAGTCAGCACCCTGTCACACCCTTTCTGCTTGATCAAACTTTGACACAGTCTTCCCCATCCAATGAAATCTGCATTTAAAAAAGTACAATATAAGTGGTTTTGAGAGCTTCCAGAGAGCTGAAGATGTGAGGGTTCGTGGAGCTTAGTGGGTGTAGACAAGGCACTCAGCTCCCATGGGCCTTGCCATAAAAATCTTTTCAGTAGCATCCTTTATGTTGAACCTGTGAGGATTTGTCCCTGGTCCTGATTCCTTTGAGCTGATCAGGTCCACATGGGGGCAGAAGTTAGGGTGAGGAGTGAACTGAATTAGAGGGGCCGGACTGTGTCTGCTGTTCCATGAGGAAGTGCTTGGTGTGGGAGGTATGACTCAGGTGGTAGAGCAACTGCAGCCGAGCCAATGAGCAAAAGCATCAGATACCTACTTCAATCCCTAGTCTCACATTATAAAAAAAGGAAATGCTTGCTTGCTACTGGGGAAAAATGCTCAAATTTTCAGAGCCACAGCTTTTCTGTTGACTGTGCTCCAACGTTGTAAAGCTGGTTTTTGACATGACAACTTGTACTTCTCATTGTTGCAACAGGTCCACCTGTATCCTTGAACGACTTGTTTTTCCCCCATCTCCTCTACAAGTTATACTGACATCAAATATAGTGAAAGCAGTGGTTATACTGTGGGGGAGGGACATACAAAGCAACAAAGAGATAACCTTATAAATGCGTTAGAAACAAATGCATGAATGAAAAAAACATTAAAATACATATCTAAGGGTTCATTTTCCTAACATCACATTATCTGACCTTTTCTGCTTGACTCATACATATACTAGATATTGCAAATAAGGGAAACCATGGGACCTATATTTCTTTGGGTCTGGCTTACTTCACTTAATATCATTTTTTCCAAGTTTTTCCATTTCCTAACAAATGGGGCAATGTCAGCCAGAACTTTTATACCAAGTTTTAGAAATATTTACAGAAAGCATAACAAAAGATGGTTGTCTAACAATAAGTATGGATTTAGTTATGCCGCTATACAAGCAATTAGTAAAAGAAGAATTAGAACAGGCTACATTAAAATAATAAGCTCCTACAGAGATATTAAACAGTCAATACATGATGACATTGGGCGGTGATACACAACTCGTAATATTTTTTAAAAGTGATTAATTGGGCCAGGTTATGTTGTCGAGTGCAGCCACCAGCATCCAAACATGATGTTGAGGATGCCCATTCATCCACCACAGTCCAAGATTGTACCTGTTAGTAAGATTAGCTCCAGACTAGTCCATTAATTGAGAGTTAGTTCCAGAAATATTGGTAACAAATGGTTGTACATGCCTGCACCTTATTGGATGAGGCTCTCCTGTAGATACTACTATTTGTGAAGAGTTAATGCAATGGGGTATCATATCGGATGGAGAAGAATTTGCATGAAGTGGGTGTTCACTTGAGAAAGATGTCATCTGTATATTGTACATTTGATTTTTGTCTGGGATCCAAATTTTATGAGTCATGGATAGCATTATAATGCAGCCTGGAATGGAGCCTTTAGAGCTGGTGGTAAAGCAAAAAGGAATTCCAATGTCTGAAGCTGAGATATTTCCCATCTTTCTGTGCTGGATGAAGGGATCCGGGGCTGTATTGTATGCTGGTCTATTGACGTGAATGAGTACTTCAACTCCCTTCCAAGTTGTAGGGTGCACAATCGGGGGATCCGGCATGTAAGCCCAATGTGTCAGCGTTTGTGTCATCTGATTGAGCCTCCACAATCCTAACGCAATGCTCAGGGAACCAGCGGGATTTACTTTCTTCCTGCAAAATAACACAAACATGTCCTTTACCCCATGTTAAAACCAGATCAGGCCTGTGCCAATCTCCTGTTAAAGGATCCTTCCACTTAACTTGGGCAAAAGTTCTTTGCTCTTTGATCTCTCTCTCTTTTTTTTTCCCAAAAATCGCTGTGCTGTGAAAAGGCCATTACAGTCTAAGCTTAAAAAATCTAGTACAAATAAAGTGTGAGAAGAATATTAACAGGAGAGAAGAGATATAATTCTCCCCTTTTAATTTAAAATTTTGGTGTTTTAATAGCCAGTTGGCTTGTTTAACAATTTCTTGTCCTTGAAGAATATAGGGAATACCTGTAGAGTGAAAAATCTGGTAAGATTTATAAGAAGTTTGAAAAGCTTGTCCAACATATCCCGGACCATTATCAGTTTTAATATGTTTAGGAAGTCCCATATTGGCAAAGCAGTGTAGGGAATGAGCAATACAATGTTTGCTAGTCTTCCCAGTAAAAGGAGTATCCATAACAAAATTAGAGTAGGTATATGGTAACATGGACAAAGTGAAGCCATCCAAAAAATGGAATCAGGCAGGAGTTTAGTCTACTTTTTCCACGGTGGAGGTGGTCAGGGGAACGATGTAGATTTCCTCCAGGTGACTTTCAGGCTGTATCAGCAGCAGCAGCAGGGTCTCTCAGTGGCTCCAAGGGACTGTCACACCTCTTGCAGGGCTGTAAATTTCTACACAGACTGGTTATGGATACAAGTAATACATAGGCTTGGCTGGCTGTGGCCCACTAGTTTTTTAGACTATTTAGACGATGGCCCAGGACAAATGACCAAGATGACAACCTTTTTAATTAGATAGTTTTTTAAAATAAGGCTGACTTTTTTAGGCAGATATAGAGGGCTCAGGCCTGTACTACTATTTTCCATGTCTTTTTTTTTGTCTATCTTGTCACTTTTTTTTTTTTTATGTCTTTGGTCCCTTGTTCGAAAAAGGGGATGATGGGTGAAGATTCATCTGTAACTTCTTCAAACTGACTCAGGGGGTGTTGATCCTACCTACCCAGGAACCTATAACCTTAGTCCATTTTACAAAGAGGTTACCAGGGTTAGATGTCATTAAGAATGATATTTTAACTTTTGACAAATGCACAGACTTTTTCTTTTTTTGATTACAGCAGTGTAGCTTGTTTAGCACTATGGTTTGTAAAAGCACTTTTAGGAATGCCACCTCTAGTGACCCTAACAATGTCTAAGTCACCTGTTCAGGCCTTTATACAGATGTTAATAGAAACACACTCTTAGGTTTACAAACTTTTTCTTGAGCAGATAAACTTTATGTAGCTGATGTTAGCTTAAAAACTATTGCCAATTAGGGCTTTTGGCACATACAGCGGTTGGGATTTAAACTATCCCCCACATTTTATAACTTTAGATTTTTAGTACTATCACAAGTTTCTGTCCCTACAATGTAGATAGTCATGGATATTAGGCATGCTTACAACCTATCTTCCCATGACCTCCTTGCTCTGACCAACATTTGAAGGGTCATGCACAAATGACTCTAGGATTTGACATTTTTGTCATCCAAGCAGTGGCTTACTGCCTCTGGATGCTCCTCCATTGCTCTTGTCCCAGGAATGTCTTCTCTACACTGGGATAACTGTCTTATCTGTATTTTCCTTAGCTGGTTGCTGGACAGGAACTTGGACCTGAGTGCTGTCCCTCAGCTCTACAACTCAAGGCTAGCACTCTGCCTCTATGAGTCCCAAAGCAACTCTGTTTGCTCTTTCAGCACTCTGCTGGATGAGTAGAGGTGACAGTCTCACAGGGACCTTTTTCTGCCCAGGCTGGCTTTGAACCAGTTTGCAGACCAATGAGTCTTATAAAAAGCCACTTTACTCCAATTAAAAGCAACACGGTGGTCAACATAGAAGTAGCTTTTAAGCTTGCTCTTACCTGAATCTTATTAAGAGCCAAAGTTACATCTGACAAACTTATAAGAATCCTCTGTGTTTTGTTCTTGGCTTGCTGGAAACTTAAAAAACCTATAAGAAAAAACTGGAATAGCAATTAAACAATTATTTTGGTAATCCTAATTTTTTTACTTTGAAGAAAATGTTAAGAACAAGTTTACTTTTAAACTTTATATCCAGAAATCCATTAGTAATTTTTAAGCCTCCTATTAATCTCTTTTATTCTTTTATATTTTAGTTTTTAGTTACATTAAAAAAAATCCCTTAAAATGTCGAGGCCAAGTGTCACTCATTGTCTCGTGGCTGTTTGTTTTAAACCAGATACACATTAAAACTTTTGAACTCAAATGACAATTTTTCCTTGTACGTGCCTTCAAGTGAGCACAGGGGTCAAGATGACCTTAGAGCTTTACTGTCAGCTCCGAAAAAATATCAGAGGTAATATTAACATATTATAATAGGACATGAGATCCACTAATATAGCTTACGGTTACTAGATTTGAACTACTTTAATTATTGGATAATCTTATGTGTTAGTATATGATTTCATAAATGACTTTAAATATATGAAGATGTAATAGTCATACTGCAAACATTTTGAATCCCTTTTGTAACTTAAATGTACAAATATTTAAAATTGTGCTGCATTTCTGCTTTGCTGTTTAATAAAAAGATGTTTCACAAAAAAAAGAAGATGTAGCCTATTTCCATCACAAAGTACGACTAGGCCAGGAACAAGAAAGAAATCGTGTCATGTGCTGCCACATCTGTAGAACTACAGATCGCTGTGGAAAATGCAAGAAGTCAGACACAGAAAGGCAAATGCACGTTCTTGAAACAGACAAGAACAGAGCAGAGGAATTGTCAGCAAGACCAGAAGGGTCCAGGTGAGGAATGGAGTCCATGCAATGAGGTAGACCAGAAACCCAGGGTGAGGAGTCACTGCTGATCCTCTCCTGAGCACAGTGACAAATTTCTGCTTCAAAATCACCACTGGTAAGGATGAAAATGAGTAGGGAATTAGAGAGTGAAGCTACCTCCTCAGAAACAACCAGGCATGAAAAGAGATCACTCATCACTCTGCTTTCAGAAATATTCAGGAAATGCTTACCTCTAACTTCCAAATGGAGTCTCAAGGGATTAAAACATTTTTAGAAAAAAATGGCCATTATTGCCAAAGAAATTCCTTCACAGGAATGTCTCATTCTACTTTCTTTCTATTTTGGTGCCAGTCTAGAGGTTTGAACTCTGGGCATGGATGCTGTTGCTGAGCTCTTTTATTCCAGACTGGCACTCTACCACCAGAGAGTGGAGATAAGAATTGGAGATAAGAATCTCATGGGCTTCCTTCACCAGGCTGGCTTTGAACCTTGATTCTCTAATATCAGGCTCCTGAGTTTGCATCAGTACAAGGTTCCATTTTTCTTTTCTAACAGCGTATATGATGATAAAACAAAAGGAGACTGAGATGAGGACGGCTGGGAAGGTGGCTCAGTGGTAGAGTGCTTGCCTAGCATGCATGAAGCCCTGGATTCAATTCCTCAGCAGCACATACATAGAAAAAGCCAGAAGTAGTGCTGTGGCACCAATGGTAGAGTGCTAGTCTTGAGCAAAAGCAGCTCAAGAACAGTACCCAATCCCTGAGTTCAAGTCTCAGAACCAGAAAAAAAAAGAGAAGGGACTCTTTGGGTAAGAAACTTTGGGGACACATGGCTTACACACCACTGAGGTTGTTTACAGACAGTCATCTCAAGTTGAGCATCAGTGTCTCCTGCTGGCCTACTGGGATCCAGGAGAGGTAAGCGACTGCACCACTCTCCTGACCTCTGGAGAAGCACCCACCTAAAAGTGAAAAGTGTCTTGATAATTGTCACATGGGGGAAAAGAAAAAGTTTACTGGCAATTTGGCTTGCCACCCCAAGTGAAGGGAAAATCACCGCTCCTGCAGTGAACCCTATCTAAGGAGCCATCTGTAGCTCTGAAGTGCCCATGTGCATCTCAGAAATGACCCATCCTGCCACGCACATCCTGAGAGAAGAGGCGAGCACTTGTGTTCACTGCCACTGGAGAGGTGCAGCCTGCAGGAGAGACCACAGGTTCCACACTCTGGGTAAGGTATCACCTTAGGAGTAGGGATTCTTGATTGAACCCGGTTGCATAACAAAGAAACAGGGAGGATAGGAATGGGCTAGGACAGTGAAAAGAACAGGGGTTCCAGGCCCCTCACCCCCAATTCCTGTTGGTTTCTCACTTCGACTCCCCTCACAGAGTCTGTCCTGGTTTATGACAAGTGAGGAGGAATCCTGATTGTCCATGGACTGGGGAAGATATGTTCACATAAGTGACTCTAGAATAGGATTTGACCCTAACATTACCCCCTCTCTGTCTCTGTGATCCACCTCCTTCTTAACCCGCAACATCCCAATACAGACTTGGTTCATCTTCCTGGTATTTCTTCTGTGAAATATGGGCTCCATGTTGAGGAAAGGGTGATACCTGGGACCCACTCCTGCAGCCAGGGTATTGAAGTATAAGTGCATGTGACCCCGGGAACATGTCAGGTATGTTTCAAGCTTCGTTCTTTAGTCAGTCAGAGAGCTTGAACTTGAGTCTTGCCCATGTTCCTTGAGCCCTTTTTGCTCAAGGCTAGGCCTCTACCACTTTGAGGCACATATCTACTTTTGGTTTGCTGGTGCTTAACTTGAGAGAAGAGTCTCAGAGACTTTACTTCTCTGGGCTGGCTTTGAATTGGGAAGTCAAGGTCTCAGCCCCTGAGTAGCTAGGATAACAGTCTTGAGCTACTAGGGCCTTGCTTGTTTAGAATCTTAGATATGATTCTACAGAGGAGAAATGCAGCTGCCTTCACTTCAGAACCAGACTCACCTTCCCTTAATGCCATTTCTCCAAGTTCACCCATTTCCCTGAACATGCCATCTTCCACTTCCCGATGGATGAATAGAATTGGATTTTTCCTAATACATGAGAGACAGTAGGAGAGTATTTCCAGTGGTGTGAATGTGGGATGGAGAATGTTGTGTTCCCTTGGCACCATGAAGGCCTCAGTTTCCCAAGCCAGGGCCTCTGAATGAGACTCAAGGAACAGAGAGGATGGGAGATGCCCATGTGTCTATGGGGGTGATCCTCTTGGGCCAGACTGTGGTTGGGTTTGTAGGTAATTTGTCTCTTCTCTCCCATTATCCATTCCTTTCCTGCATGGGGAACAGGATGAGAGCCACAGACTTGATTCTTAGGTACTTGATTGTGGCCAACTTCCTAAGTCTTCTGTGTAGGGGTGTTCCCCAAACCATAGTGGCTTGGGGCTGGAGAAATTTCTTCAATGATATGGAGTGCAAAATGGTCGTCTATCTTTTCCAAGTGTGCGGGGGGGTGTCGATCGGTAGCACTTGCTCCCTGAGCATCTTCCTTGCTGTCAGCATCATCCAGGGGGACTCCATGTGGGCAGGGCTGAAGGGGAGAACCCACAAGCCCTCTACCTCAGCTGGCGGGTCTTCCTCCTGGTGAGCATTGTTTTTCTTATGTTCATGACCAGAACCAAAGCACAGGATAACATGACGAGCTTAAAGGCCTATGGCTACTGTTCTTCCATGTGTCAGGACCCAGCTGCTAATGTCCTATGTGTGGCCATGCTCTCAGTGCCTGATCTTCTGTGTCTGAGACTCATGCTCTGGGCTAGCACCTCCATGCTCTTTGTCCTGTACAGACACAAACGAGAATGAGACACATACAGAGTATCAGTGTCTCCACCAGAGCCTCTCTCGAGTCCAGAGCTACCATAATCATCTTCCTCTTGTTGAGCGCCTTTGTCTCCTTTTACACTGTGTCCTGCATCTGTCAGACTTGCTTGACTATGATTTACAGCCCCAGCCCTGTGCTGCACCATATGGCGGCATTTGCTATGGGCTGTTTCCCAGCCCTCAGTCCTTTTCTGCTCATGAGTGGACAGTCCACTCACTGCAGCCTCCTCTTCACCTGCACCAAGAAGATGAAAATGATCCTCCCTTGAGGACCACCAAGCTTGCATCTCTGCTGAACTTTGCTTGTCCATTCAACAATCTCCACACCTAGATAAAAGTATCTGCTGAGAGAAAGTGGTGTGCACACACGTCCACACCTGCGCATTTGTGTACTATATATCTCTGGGTGTGTTCATCTGTCTCTATTTTGCTGGCCCACAAAACTATATGAAAGTGGAAATGTGAGATTTTGACATAATGATTTTAGGTCATGTTAACTTCCTCCAGATGATCTGCCCCATTAATTGGTAATCATGTCAAATTCAAGATAAACTGGTTAAACTCACTTAACATGTTTTCCTAATTCCATTTAGAGTCTTTTGTTTCTTTTCTTTCTTTCTTTAATAGTTCCTTATGCAACGAAGCAAATCATTCTTAAAGCCCTTTCTGTTCTGGAGAAGAAAGTAGTTAGAAAGAAAATAGCAGCTGGGTGTTGGTGGTTGATGCCTGTGTTCCGAGTTCCTGAGGAGGTAGGATCTAAGGATCACAGTTCAAACCAGTCTAGGCAGAAAACTCTGAGACTCTCATCTCCAATAAACCATTAAAATAAAAGATGTTGGTGGTGTTGTGGCTGAAGTGGTAGGGCGTTAGCCTTGAGCAAAATCGTCCCAGGTATAGAACGGAGGCCCAGAGTTCAAGCCTCAGGACTGCACAAAGAAGGAAAGAGAGAATGAGGGACACAGATATACAGACAAATAGAGACAGACAGGGAAGAGATATGGAAAGCCAGCAAAGAAGAAGGAAAGAAGGAAGGAAGGATGGAAAGAAGGAAGGAAGGAAAGAAGAAAGGAATAAAGGCAGTCCTGTTGGTGTAGCTCTGACCACAAACATCAAGGCTCCTTCCCGACAGTTACTCCCTTAGTCTTGTCTGTGCTCATTTCTTCCACATAATTTATTTTCACAACTCTTTATTTTCCTAGGTGGTCTATATTACATATCTCTAGACTCTCTGCTAATTCAACAAGTACAATAAGTATACTTTTGAGAAGCACATTTTTTTTTTAATGTAAAGCTGTTTTTAAAACACAAAGGCTCCTTTAGAAGGTCCCTTGCTTGGCTATTGTGAAATTTCCTGCAGTGTTCCTCTTGTCCCTTTTTATGAGGTCCCTTTACCACAGTCTCTGGGGGGCAGGTCAGGGCTGCTGTGCTGAATGACAGGCAGGGCCCTCCGGTCCAGGGATCTCCACCTCCACCCTTTACTTCTCAGGAATGAATTTCCGGGTGATACCAAGACAGAAGTAGCACTGATGCCCCGGGGACTGTCACCAGCCCTGATCACAAAAGCTCAGGAACAGGCCCCAGGCCTTGAGTTCAAGTCCTAGGACTGGCACAGAAAAAGAAAGCAAGTAGATGGCAGGCCTGCCTCCAGGAGCCATTCAGGGAGTATGCTAGGTGTTGAGTGCACGGTGGGGTCTGAGCCAGGTGCCTCTTCCTGATCCTGAAGGTCCTACAGCCACCCCCACAACAAAAAGGCTTGAACCACAGGCTCTGCCGTCCCTACACTCCCTCCCCTCACACTGGCTTTAGCCAGATTCCCTCCACGCCCATGCCCTTATGCAGCCAAAAGTCATTCCAGCCAGCACACACATGCTGGGGTCTCCTTGGGGAGCTGTCTGGTGTCATCATTAACCTCACGCACACCTGGTCCTCTCCTGACCCCTGGTGTTCCTGTCCCCAGAGGTCCTCCCCATCTGAGTCACATTGGAAAGCAGGGATGTGGGCTTAGCCTCCTGACCTAAGGGCAGTGTTCGCCCTCCACCAGCTCCCTGCCTTCTGAGGGGATGCAGGCTTTCCCTGCTCCCACCCCACCCCTCTAAGCACCTGCTCCCCAGGAGCACCCCACCCTCCACTCACCTCACACTGTCTTAAGCATGATCCAAATCCAAGACAACCCATGCCCCGCGCTTCCCCTCACTCACAGCGCTCAGCAATGCTCCATGTGCTTTTCCTCCTTTCTTTTTTTTTTTTTGGTCTGCTGTGGGGCTTGAACTCTGGACCTCGGTGCTCTCCCTCAGCTCTTCAGCTCAAGGTTGGGCTCTGCACCCCACGCACCCCTGCAGTCCGCTGAAAGCACAGCCACCCATCATCATGCTGACGTGCAGCCCTGCCTGGACTCATTACTTCTGGAGAGTTCACGTATTCAGGAAGTCTCTCTTCATCTCTGTCTTCTTTCTTCCTGAGCACCATCAATTCTACACCACCATCTTGTACGAATCCCTTTCCTGTTCCCTGTGTCCTTGCCATGCGGTGGCCTGACCCCCGACTCCTGCTCCCTCACCGCATACCTGCCCACCAGAGCTCACAGCCAGCTCCTGACTTCATTCACAGCAGCACCTGGTGACTATGCTCAATATGAAGGAGGGATGAGACACATTCACCTCTCACTCGTGGGGATGACTTGAAGCTTTTGACAAAGCCTTCCAGGAAAAATGGGTTGTGACACAAAGGTGGGACTCAGCCCATGAACCGGAACCGGCTGGGAGGTCAGCTGCCCCGCATACCCTGCATCCTTAGCTGGGGGGCTCTGGTTCCATCCCTTGTGCACCTCCTGCTGGTAGAGCAGGCCACACTGTGGTCGCCATCCTCACAAAACCACCAGCCTGGCGAATCCCTGCCATTGCGATCAAAACAGCGGAATCTGGAAGGGCCAAGAAAGTCCTGGGGAGGTTTTGGGGGGAAGCGCTCATGCCAGGTCAGATCTGGGAGTAACCATTGACTGACCCCTAGGACAGGCACCATCTTACTTGTGTTCGTGGGTCACACCCAAGTCCTGGCATGATGGTGGCCACTATTACACACTGCACACACCTTGCCTTGTCAGGTCCCTGCCAGACTCTATCTACCTTCCATTGTTTCTACTTCATTAAAATACCTAATTACTCACTTCTTACTGCTGATAGTGCCTTGGCAGAGAAACCTTTAAAGCAGATGGATCCTTGGTATAATGATTTTTGGGGGAAGGAATGGGAATCAGTAGTGGGGCTTGAACTCAGGGCCTGGGAGCTGTCCCTGGGCTCTTTTCCTCATGGCTAGCACTGTATCACTTGGAGCTTAGTGCCACTTCCAGTGTTCTGGTAGGGAACTGAAGAGTCTCCTGGACTTTTCTGTCCAGGCTGGTTTTGAACTGTGATCCTCAGATCTCAGCCTCAGTAGCTAGGATGACAGGTCAAGCCACAGATGTCCAGGGTCTTACTCTTCAAATTGTCCAGGACTGGTTGAGCCACACTTGCAATTATTGGTGGAATGCCACGTGGCCATGGTGCATGATCTTTCATTTCATTGTTGAAATTACTTGCAGGTATGCTATGAAATATTTTACATCTGTGCTCTTCAAGGAAATAGGTGTCTAATCTTGTCTCTAGTCCGTTCTCATTTTGGTATGAGAGGGATTTTGGTAGCATCCTTCCTTTCCTAGTTTTTGAACCTGTCTGAGGGACATTGGTGGTAATTCTGAACACCTGGTGTAACCCATCAGTGAATTGATATAGTGCCTGATTACAGATGAAGTTAGGTGATTAAAGTCATCTTGGATCAAACCTGATGGGTCCAATGTGCAAAGACTGAATCCATTTCTTGTATGTTTTCTGATGTCTTGGACTAATTTTGTAATATATTCCCCAGTGACAATTTGAATTTAAACTGTTATAATATTCTAGTTCTCTTAGTTGATGTCTTCACACTTCTTGGATGAAGGCTTTTCTGTCTTAGCTATCAAGGAAACTTCTTACCTTTACTGATTATTTTGTCAGTCCTGAGGCTTGAACTCTGGGCCTGGGCACTGTTCCTCAGCTTTGCAGCTCAAGGTGGACACTCTATCACTTGAACCAAAGTTCCCACTTCCACTTTTCTGGTGAGATGAGTCTCAAGGACTTTCCTGCCTCGGCTGGCTTTGAACCATGGTCCTCAGATCTCAGACTCCAGAGTAGCTAGGATTACTTACTGGCGTGAGCCACCAGGCCTCAGCTTCTTTCACTGATTTATTTTTACATTGTTCTTTTAATCTCCTTTTTTTCATTTTTACCCCTATTTGTGTGTGCGTGTGTGTGTGTGTGTGTGTGTGTGTGTGTGTGAGTGTTTATGTGTGTGCCTGTCCTTGGGCTTGAACTCAGGGCCTGGGCACTGTTGCTAATCTTCTTTAGCTCCAGACTAGTGCGCTACCACTTGAGCCACAGCTCTGCTTTGTACATTCTGGGGATAGTTTATTGAAAATGAGCCTTGTGGGGCTGGGAAGGTGGCTCAGTTGTAAAGCTCTTGCTTGCATGCCTGAGGCCCTGGGTTCGATTCCACAGCACCACATAAGTAAATAGAAAAAAGCCGGAAGTGGCACTGTGGCTCAAGTGGTAGAGCACTAGCCTTGAGCTGCAGAGCTGAGGGATAGCACCCAGGCCTAGACTTCAGGCTCTAAGACAGGGCCCAAAAAATAAAAAAATAAAAAAAAATAGAAAATGAGCCTCGTGGACTTTTCTGCTGACTTTGAATCATAATCCTCAGATCTGAGCTTCTGGAGTAGCTCTGATTAGTGGTGAGCAGCCATCAGTGTTAGGCTGGCTCTATCATGATTTTTATGATTATCTCTCTATCCACTGTTCTGGGTTTGCTTTTAGACTGTGCTTCGTTGTCGATGACATTTGAAACACCTGACTTTTTTCATGCCAGGCCCATACAGATGTAAATTCCCTCAGAGAAGCTTTTGCTGCATCCCAGAGGTTCTGGAAAGTTGTGGTATGGCTTTGATTTTTGATTTTGTAAACTTGTTCCTTCATTTGATCCTTAAGTCTTATGGCTGACTTTGGGCTCGACAGCCTATCACTTGATGAGAGGGGGGTCGTAAGCCAACATTCTAACTTGGCCTGGACTTACGGGTCCATGGCATCCAGTAGTACTAGTTCATGAAACTGGGGCAGCAGTAGGCATCTATGTGCTGGCTCGCTGTCAGCAGAGGGTGACAGTCTTTATCTCATCAACCTAGCTTGGGTTTGATGTCTCTCCTGCTCTCCTGGGACAAGCAACTGGGACTCCCTTGCAGGCCATGCCCATTTGCTTGGGACAGTTTTCCACCCGGAACTTTCAGTTTTCAGTCTTGGCTGGTGAAGTGTCATCTCTATGCAGTGTTGGTTTATAACTGGGCCAGGCCAGCTCTCCCTCCTAGCTGACAGGCACAGGGTAGAGCCAGGTCACTGCTTTACAGTTCGGGCAGGTATATACAGATCCAGAAAATACTGTCAGCTTTATGTTGTATATCAATTCCCCACCACCAAATAGCAACAAATTTTTAATATACTTTCTATTGCCATCTACTCCTTTCTATCTCGTATATTTGTCTGTTCTACTAAAAAACAACAACTTTCCATGAAGAACAAAGCCTGGATGGAACTTGAATTCATCATACATCTTGGGAAGGAAAACAAGCCAGACAAGAAATGTAAATATGTTTTTCCCAGGTATAATTTAGACTTTAAAAGACACAAACCTAGCCGTGTGCCGTTGGCCTACTCCTGTCATCCTAGCTACTCAGAAGGCTGAGTTCTGAGGATCATGGTTCAAAGCCACCCAGGGCAGGAAACTATATGAAACTCTTATCTCCAATGAACCACCAGAAAACCAGAAGTGAGGCTGTGGCTCAGGTGGTAGAGTGCTCACCCTCAGCTGAAGAGCTGAGGCACAGCAGCCAGGACCAGAGTTCAATCCACATGAGTAACCGCCCCAACCCCCCCAAAAAAGATATAAAGCTGTAAAGGAGACTCACAGTGATGTCCTCTACCACAGGGGCCCTGGGTTCGATACCTCAGTACCACGTAAGCAAAAAGAAAAAAACCCAGAAGTGGCCCTGTGGCTCAAGTGTTAAAGCACTAGCCTGCGCTGAAGAGCTGAGGGAAAGTGCCCAGGCCCAGAGTTTAGGCCCCAGGACAAGATCCAAACAAACAAACAAACAAACAAACTTTACTGTCAGCGCCCAATCTCTCCCCCATCTTTGTTTAAAGAAGCGAACCTTCCTGTCTCAGGTTGTGTGGATCACCCTGTCTGCCTTACATGTCATTGGGAACTTCTAAGTGAAGCTGAAGGCCCTGTCTTAGGTTGGTCAGACTGGCACCCCCTCTTACCCATCTCTGGCAGCAGTTCCTCTCAGTGTGGGGGGGAATTCATTTATATGGAGCTTGATCTTATGTAGCTGGCTGGCTAAACTCATAGGAGAGTTTGGAGTGCACATATAATACAAGGAAGACATAGAAAAACCATCAGCAAAAGCATTCCCAGGCCAAGCAATGACATTAGCAATCCTTTAACATAAATTAGGGAAGGAATATAGTGTTGAAATTGTTTAGTTTGTTTTTTTTTTTTTTTTTTTTGGCAGTTTTTGCCACTTTAGAGTCCAGAGGTCAGGCTTGTGTAGTATTATGAGCAAGCTGATTAAGATAATGGGCAGCTTGTACATTTTGTGTTAGCGTCACAGACAGTAGCTGTTGCTGCGGAGGCAGCTAACAAAATAAAGGCCAAAACATCAGCTAAAGTAGCCCAACAAATCAATGAGGGCGCATTAGTTCTTTCAATTGTCTTAACACCTGAATGCCAGAATCTTCATACCAAGTTTCAAAAATATTTACAGGAAGCATAACAAAAGATGGTTGTCTAACAATAAGTATGGATTCAGTTATGCCGCTATACAAGCAATTAGTAAAAGAACAATTATCGCAGGTAACATTAAAATAATTAGTTCCCACAGAAATATTAAACAGTCCATACATAATGACATGGGTGGTTATGCAGAACTCATAATTGGTTTTTTTTTTTTGGTCCAGTCGTGGGGCCTGAACTCTGGGCCTGGGCGCTGTCCCTCAGCTCTTCAGCTCAAGGCTAGCGCTCTACCACTTGAGCCACAGTGCCACTTCCGGCTTTTTTCTTTTTGCTTATGTGGTGCTCAGGAATCGAACCCAGGGCCTCATGCATGCAAGGCAAGCGCTCTACCACTGAGCCACTTTCCCAGCCCCTCATAATTATTTTTTTAAAGGATGAATTGGGCCAGGTTATGTTGTTGAGTGCAGCCACCAGCATCCAAACATGATGTTGAGGATGCCCATTCATCCACCACAGTCCAAGATTGTACTTATTAGTAAGATTAGCTCACGACCAGTCCATTAATTGAGAGTTAGTTCCAGAAATATTGGTAACAAATGACTGTACATGCCTGCACCTTATTGGATGAGGCTCTCCTGTAGATACTACTATTTGTGAAGAATTAATGCAACAGGGTATCATATAGGATGGAGTAGAATTTGCATGAACTGGGTGTTCAGTTGGCAAAGATGTCATCTGCATATTGTAGATCTGATTTTTTTGTCCGTGATCCAAATTTTATGAGTCATGGATAGCATTATAATACAGCCTGGAATGGAGCCTTAGAGCTGGTGGTAAAGCATAAAGGAGTTCCAATGCCTGAAGCTGAGATATTTCCCATCTTGGTGTGCTGGATGAAGGGATAGGGGGTTGTACTGTATGCTGATCTATTGATGTGAATGAGTACTTCAACTCCCTCCCAAGTTGTAGGGTGCACAATCGGGGGATCCGGCACGTACGCCCAATGTGTCAGCATTTGTGTCATCTGAATGAGCCTCCACAATGCTAATGTTATGCTCAGGCAACAAGTGAGATTTATTTTCTTCCTGTGAAAAAACACAAACATGTTCTCGACCCCAAGTTAAAAGCAGATCGGGGCCCGTGCCAATCACCTGTTAAAGGATCCTTTCACTTAACTTGGGCAAAAGCTCTTTGCTCTCTTTTTTTCCCCAAAACCACTGTGCTGCAGAAAGGCCATTACAATCTAAGGTTAAAAAATGTAGTACAAATAAAGTGTGAGAAGAATATTAACAGGAGAGAAGGGGTGTAATTCCCCCATTTTAATTTAAAAATTGGGTGTTTTAACAGCCCATTGGTTTGTTTAACAATTTCTTGTTCTTGAGGAATATAGGGAATATCTGTAGAGTGAAAAATCTGGTAAGATTTACAACAAGTTTGAAAAGTTGTCCGACATATGTTTAGGAAGTCCCATAGTGGCAAAGCAGTGTAGGGAAGGAGCAATACAATGTTAGCTAGTCTTCCTGGCAAGAGGAGTAGCCATAATAAAATTAGAGTAGGTATATGGTAACATGGACAAAGCAAAGCCATCCAAAAAATGGAATCAGGCAGGAGTTTAGTCTATTTTTTCCACGGTGGAGGTGGTCAGGGTAACAATGTAGATTTCCTCCAGGTGACTGTCAGGCTGTAACAGCAGCAGCAGCAGGGTCTCTCAGTGGCTCCAAGGGACTGTCACACCTCGTGCTGGGCTGTAAATTTCTACAGACTGGTTAAGGATACAAGTAATACATAGGCTTGGCAGGCTGTGGCCCCACTAGTTTTTTTTTTTTTTAATTTTTTATTGTAAAGATACTATCCAGAGGGTTACAGTTACTTGAGCAAGGTAATGCTACACTTCCTATTGGACATTGTTACCTCCTCCATTGTTTTTCCCCTACCATCCCTTCCCTCCCTACCTTCCCCGCGGTTCTTTTTTTTTTAATCGTGGTTAAGGAATTACATAATTTCCCGAATTTCACAGTATTGTAGAATAATGAGGCTCATTTAAAGTCAAAAGTTCATTCTAACTTTCCTGGAGCAAATTGTCTATCATGGTCTATGACATATAACAGTGCAGAGGTGGGGGGCGGGAGGGGGAACCAAGATGGCAACTGGGCAGTAGGGAAACGCCATAGCTCTCCCCAACCAAAAAGAGAGTTCGAGTTCCAATGCTTAATCTCCCCAAGAGACCACCAACAACAAAAAGACGAACACTCAGAGAAAAACAGGAGGTGGAAAATAACAAAAAAGAAAGAGAGGAAAAGAAGAATTTCAGAACAGAGAAGAGCAAAGACCCCCTCCCCCAACCTTCACTGTCCGTGCAGCAGTGCACCAAGCTGCAGACAGCCGGCCTGGTGGGGGCTGCCTTAGTCGTACAGACACAGGGGGCTGCGTGCAGATCACCTGCGCAGAAGCCGCCTATGGTACTGGTTTGCAGACCTGCTGATCGCCACAAACAGAGAAACCTACCAGCTGGGAGTCTCCACGAAGATCCCAACCCCACCCCTCACTCTCCAGAGCAGAGAGGCTCCATCCCGCCAAAGCTGCTAGGCACCTGCAGCGCATCAGGCCACCTCCAGCCCGCCCAGCGGGGGCTACTGGAGTCCCAGAGACTCAGGTAGCTGCCTGCAGATAGCTCAGAAGCCGCCTGAGGTACCCCTGTCAGACCCGCCAATTGCAACGACCCGGCAGGGGCCGCCGGGGTCCCAGAGACACAGGGGGCTGCCTGCAGATAACCCGTGCAGAAGCCTCCTGAGGTATTGATGTCAGACCTGCCGACTGCGATAAACGGAGAAACCCCCGAGCCCAGAACTCAGCCCCACGACAAGAGCTCCCAGAGCTACATGGGACGCCCATGGAACAGCAAAGCAAAGGACCTACAAGGAAGTGCTGCTGATATGGAGAGTGTAAACTTCAGCACTCAGAACCTGTAAGGAGGCCCAGCCCCCACCCCTTGCTCCACTAGTTTTTAAGACTATTTTGACAATAGCCCAGGACAATTTACCAAGATGACAACCTTTTTACTAGATAGTTCTTTTAATAAGGCTGATTTTCTAGGCAGATTTAGAGGGCTCAGGCCTGTACTACTATTTTCCATGCCTTTTGCTTCTGCCTATTTTGCCAAAAAAAATTTTTTATGACTCTGGTCCATTGTTCTAAAAAGGGGATGATGGGTGAAGATTCATCTTCTGTAACTTCTTCAAGCTGACTCAGGGTGTTGCTCCTACCCAGCCAGGAACCTATAACCTTAGTCTATTTTACAAAGAGGTTACCAGGGTTAGATGTCATTAAGAACAATATTTTAACTTTTGACAAATACACCACAGCAGTGTAGTTTGTTTAGCACTCTGGTTTGTAATAGCATCTTTAGGAATGTGACCTCTAGTGACCCTAACAATGCCTAAGTCACCTGTGCAGGCCTTTAGACAGATGTCAATAGAAACACACTCTTAGGTTTACAAACTTTTTTCTTGAACAGATAAATTTCATGTAGCTGGTGTTAGCTCAAAAGTTACTGTCAATTAGGGCTTTTGGCACATACAGGGGTTGGGATTTAAACCATCCCCCACATTTTATAACTTTAGCTTTTTAGTACTATCACAGATTACTAACAAGTTTCTGTCCCTACAATGTAGATAGTCATGGACATGAGGCATGCTTACAACCTATCTTCCCATGACCTCCTGGCTCTGACCAATTTTTGAAGGGCCATGCACAAAAGACTCTAGGATCTGACATTTCTACCATCCAAGCAGTGGCTTACTCCTCTGGATGCTCCTCCATTGCTCTTGTCCCAGGAGTGTCTTCTCTAAACTGGGATAAATGCCTGATTTGCATTCTCTTAGCTGGTCGCTGGACTTGAACTCGGGGTCTGAGTGCTGTCCCTCAGCTTTACAGCTCAAGGCTAGCACTCTGCCACTTTGACTCCCAAAGCAACTCTTCTGAGTAATGGTGACATTCTCACAGGGACCTTTTACTGCAGGGGCTGGCTTTGAACCAGTTTGCAGATCAATGAGTCTTATAAAAGGCCACTTTACTCCAATTAAAAGCAACAAGGTGGTCAACATAGAAGTAGCTTTTAAGCATGCTCTTACCTGAAACTTATTAAGAGCCAAAGTTACATCTGACAAACTTGTAAGAATCCTCTGTGCTTTGCTCTGGGCTTGTTGGAAACTTAAAAAATCTATAAGACCAAACTGGAATGGCAATTAAGCAATTATTTTGGTAATCTTAATATTTCCACTTTGAGGCAAATGTTAAGAACAATTTTACTTTTAAACTTTATATCCAGAAATCCATTAGTAATTTTTTAAGCCTCCTATTAATCTCTTTTATTCCTTTATATTTTAGTTACATTAAAAAAAAAGCCCTTAAAATCCTGAGGGCAAGTGTCACTCATTGTTTCTTGGCTGCTTGTTTTAAAACAGGTACACATTAAAACTTTTAAACTCAAATCACAATTTTTCCTTAATGCAAGAATTACAATCACCATCCCTGTACCTAGAAGCTAGACTTAACACCTTTATGACTTTTAAAAACATATCCTAATTGTAGAACATCATTGAAAGCAAGTCACATTTTACAAATACATTTTTAACCCTCTTTTTAAGTCGAAGGGGCAGTTTTAGCAATACTAATCGTACCATCACATCACTAATTTTTACTATCATGCTTCTAGTATTTATCTGTAGAGAAAAAGGACAGAACAAAGCTGGGCCACTTGGCCCCTCCTATGGAATGGGCATGCACCTAGTCTCACTCTTTAGGGTAAGATGAACTGCCAGCTTGTCCTCTTTTACCATGTGTGGACTCCTCCCATGGCCCGTCCCACCGTGTATGACCAGCTGAACTGCACTTTCCCCTGTGTACCCTTTACCCCTAAAGATAGGTCTTTTGTTGGCTTTTAAGTATTTTCCTTTTCTTATCTCTTGGTTTTTGAATGAAAATACACAGTTTTAGACAGACAGAACAGGTAATGTATTTGACAGTGTTAAACAAAATTTTATATTTCAACTTCTAATATTTATCCCCAAATTTTAGCCAAGGGAAAGAAATTCCAAACAGCCAAGGCATTTTTGTTAAGCCAGATAACTTGATTACAGTGTAAACAGCCTTATACATTTTAAAATATCAGATTTTTTAATTTTTAAGTTAAAGAATCCTTAAAAAGTCCTTTAAAACAATGTGAAAATTGTTTAAAATTTTTGTGATGTCCAAACCTCATAACCTTTTAAATTTTAAACTTAAACTCACCCAATTGTTACAGCATGCTGATAATCCTTATCTTGAACATGTTCACAAACACATACAAAACACACACAGACCTTAAAGCGCGCAAAAAATCAAAATCAGTTGTACATACATTTAAAACTGGTACCAATTCTAAAACAGAACTAGACAAGACAACAACCAAAGGCTGAGTTGGGGGCTAATGGGCCCCCAGTTTATCCCTACCTCAGAAAACATAGAACAGAAAACACACCGAAGTAAACAAGACAAACAAGTGGCCACAAAGACAAAATCAGGTCTCAGTGAATGGGGCAACATCTCACCACCATTCACAAGTGGGACTCAAATCCACGGACCAAGGGACTCGTACCCCCTCTACTCACCTCTGGAGAATTTTTCTTTTAGATTCCTGCAAACGTTGACCCAGGGGCCTTCCAAGGTGGAGGAGAATTCCCAGTCATCTTGGGGCAAGGGAAAGAAGTCCCTAGTGGCCGTCCCCTCAGACTGACAGGTTCTCCCCCATAGTCAGACCCCCTGGGCCAAGACCTGAGGCTAAGATCTTGCTGGTGTCACTTGCAAGTGCTCAGTGGCATTTTCATCAGGCTGCAAGTTCTTCTTGCCAGCCCTTTTAAGTTATTGTTAAATCCTCCAGGTTTTTCACCCTCCACCACTTCCCTATTTCTGGATCCAGAGAGGGTGGAGGAGGTGGCAGTGAAGGGTAGAAAGGGGGGTCAGTTTAAAGTGTAAGTAACAAAGAAGGAGCTAGAGAGAAACAGATATGAAAAGGGGTTGTTAGCCAGCCTCCTCAGGGCTCTCGCATCAGGATGAATCTGAGAGAAGAAACATTCCAAGAATTCCAAAATACATGCACACAAACATTGAGACAAAACACATTTACAACATGCGCATTGTAGAATGTTGGACAGAAAGTGCAGGACTAAAGACAGGCCCAAATGTCCACACTACTGTATAGTTTACCCTGATGAGGATCCGGGGACGTCTCCTCCAGGCTCAGTTGGCTGTCTTATACTGTGTCTGCCAAGACTCTTGCCAACTCCAATACAGAACCTTTATGCTACACAGAAACCAGACAATCACAAAGCAGCAATGTTTTAACTTACAGGCCATTTGCATCATAGTGTCACTGAATCCTTTTATCCATTTTTTTTTGTTAAGTTTCTAAACTAATGGTTCCTTCCTCTGGGAACCAGGGGCATACTTCCTTGACAAAGCGAATGAAACTCTCTAACTGCCACTGTCCAACTTTCACTCCTTGAGGTTGAAGCCTGGGCTTAAAAGCCTGTACATATAACGTGCGGCCTTTACCGTACCCCATAATTTCTTACTCCCAACTATACTTTCACCCACTCTCTTTTTCCGGGCGCGTCCTCTTAACTTAGCGGAGTCCTCTGCCTTGATCCCAGATTTTCAGGTCCCGAATCGGGCACCACTTGCCGGAGCCGGCCGGCAACCAAAGGGCATCCTGAATTAGGGGGTAAGGAGGAGAAAAATAAAGACATAAGACAAAGCATGGGTCGGGAGGTCTGCAGCTCAAGACTGCAGCACCGTTTGTTTTTAACTTTCCCTAATATATACTATTAGAAGTCAAGAGGTAACATAAGGTTACAATAGTCCAGAAAAACAAGGAAAATTTCAGTAAAAACAGTGCAGTAAAGCAAGACAAGGTCAACTGGTAGAAAGTAAAACATACTCTGCAGACATAGCAAAGCAATCCCGGGCACCTGGTGTTTTTTAAGTAAGCCAGCTCCTTGTACGTGCCTTCAAGTGAGCACAGGGGTCAAGATGACCTTAGAGCTTTACTGTCGGCTCCAAACAAATATCAGAGGTAATATTAAGATATGATACTAGGACACAAGATCCACTAATATAGCTTATGGTTACTAGATTTGAACTACTTTAATCATTGGATAATCTTATGTGTTAGCATATGATTTCATAAATGACTTTAACTATATGAAGATGTAATAGTCATACTGCAAACATTTTGAATCCCCTTTGTGACTTAATTTTACAAATATTTAAAATTGTGTTGCATTTCTGTTTTGCTATTTAATAAAAAGATGTTTCACAAAAAAAGAGAAGATGTAGTCTATTTCCATCACAAAGTATGACTAGGCCAGGAACAAGAAGGAAATCTTGTCATTTGCTGTCATATCTGTAGAACTACAGATTGCTGTGGAAAATGCAAGAAGTGAGACACAGAAAGGCAAATGTATGTTCTTGAAACAGACAAGAACAGGACAGAGGAATTGTCAGCAAGACCAGAAGGGTCCAGGTGAGGAATGGAGTCACATGCAATGAGGTAGACCAGATACCCAGGGTGAGGAGTCACTGCTGATCCTCTCCTGAACACAGTGACAAATTTCTGCTTCAAAATCACCACTGATAATGATGAAAAGGAGTAGGGAATTAGAGAATGAAGTTACCTCCTCAGAAATGACTAGGCATGAAAAGAGATCACTCATCACCCTTTTAGGAATATGCAGGAAATGCTTGCCTCTAATCTCCAAATGGGATCTCTGGGGATGAAAACATTTTTAGAAAAAAATGGCCATTATTGCCAAAGAAAATCCTGTACAGGAATGTCTCATTCTATTTTCTTTCTTTTTTTTGTGCCATCCAGGGCCTGGATGCTGATGATGAGTTCTTTTATTCCAGACTGGCAGTCTACAACTAGAGAGTGGAGATAAGAATGGGAGATAAGAATGTCATGGGCTTTCTAGACCAGGTTGGCTTTGAACCTTGATTCTCTGATATCAGGCTCCAGAGATTGCATCCGTACAGGTTCCATTTTTCTTTTCTAAGAGCATATATGATATAAAAGAAAAGGAGACTGAAATGAGAAGGGCTAGGAAGGTGGCTCAGTGGTAGAGTGCTTGCCTAGCCTGCATGAAGCCCTGGGTTCAATTCCTCAGCAGCACCTACATAGAAAAAGCCAGAAGTGGTGCTGTGGCGCCAATGGTAGAGTGCTAGCCTTGAGCAAAAGCAGCTCAGGAACAGTGCCCAAGCTCTGAGTTCAAGTCTCAGAACTGAAAAATTAAAAGGGAAGGGACACTTTGGGTAAGAAACTTTGGGGACACATGGCTTCCACACCGCTGAGGTTGTTTACAGACAGTCATCTCAAGTTGGGCCTCAGTGTCTCCTGCTGGCCTACTGGGATCCAGGAGAGGTTAGCGACTGCACCCCTCCCCTGCCCTCTGGAGAAGCACCCACAAGAAAGTGAAAAGTGTCTTGATAATTGTCACATGGGGGAAAAGAAAAAGTTTACTGGGAACTTGGCTTGCTACAACAGGTGAAGGGAAAATCACTGCTCTCGAGGGAAACAACCTCACCTGCGGCCCTCCTGGACCCCTATCTAAGGAGCCCTCTGCAGCTCTGAAGTGCCCATGTGCATCTCAGAAATGACCCACCCTGCCATGCACATTGTGAGAGAAGAGGCGAGCACTTGTGTTCACTGCCACTGGAGAGGCGCAGCCTACAGGAGAGACCCCAGGTTCCACACTCTGGGTAAGGTATCACTTTAGGAGCAGGGATTCTTGATTGAACCCGGTTGCATAACAAAGAAACAGGGAAGGATAGGAATGGGCTAGGACAGTGAAAAGAACAGGGGTTCCAGGCCCCTCACCCCCAAGTCCTGTTGGTTCCTAACTTCGTCTCCCCTCACAGAGTCTGTCCTGGTTTATGACAAGTGAGGAGGAATCCTGATTGTCTAGGGGCTTGGGACAATGTGTTCACATCAGCTACTCTAGCATGGCATTTGAACCTAAAATTGCCCCCTCTCTGTGTCTGTGATCCACCTCCTTCTTAACCCGCAACATCCCAAGGTAGACCTGGTTCATCTTCCTGGTATTTCTTCTGTGAAATGTGGGCTCCGTGTTGAGGAAACCGTGACACCTGGGACCCACTCCTGCAGCCAGCCTATTGAGGTTTAAGTGCATGTGACCCTGGGCACCTGTCACGCATATTGCAAGTTCCATTCTTTATTCAGTCAGAGAGCTTGAACTCAGGGCTTGCTCATGTTCTTTGAGCCCTTTTTGCTCAAGGCTAGGCCTCTACCACTTTGAGCCACATATCTACTTTCAGTTTGCTGGTGCTTAACTGGAGAGAAGAGTCTCAGAGACTTTGCTTCTCTGGGTGGCTTTGAATTGGGAATCCAAGGTCTCAGCCCCTGAGTAGCTAGGATTACAGTCTTGATCCACTAGGGCCTTGCTTGTTTAGAATTTTAGATCTGATTCTACAGAGGAGAAATGCAGCCGCCTTCACTTCAGAACCTGACTCACCTTCCCTTAATGCTATTTCTCCAGGTTCACCCATTTCCCTGAACATGCCATCTTCCTCTTCCCGATGGATGAATAGAATTGGATTTTTCCTAATACATGAGAGACAGTAGGAGAGTATTTCCAGTGATGTGAATGCTGGATGGAGAATGTTGTGTTCCCTTGGCACCATGCAGGCCTCAGTTTCCCAAGCCAGGGCCTCTGAATGAGACTCAAGGAACAGAGAGGATGGGAGATGCCCATGTGTGTATGGAGGTGATCCTCTTAGGCCAGACTGTGGTTGGGTTTGTGGGTAATTTGTCTCTTCTCTCCCATTATCTATTCCTTTCCTGCATGGGGAACAGGATGAGAGCCACAGACTTGATTCTTAGGCACTTAATTGTGGCCAACTTCCTAAGTCTTCTGTGTAGGGGTGTTCCCCAAACCATGGTGGCTTGGGGCTGGAGAAATTTCTTCAATGATGTGGGGTGCAAAATGGTCTTCTATCTTCACCGAGTGGGCAGGGGGGTGTCGATTGTTAGCACTTGCTCCCTGAGCATCTTCCTTGCTGTCAGCATCAGCCAGGGAGACTCCAGATGGGCAGGGCTGAAGGGGAGAGCCCACAAGCACATTGTCTCCATCGTCTACCTCAGCTGGGGGGTTTTCCTCCTGGTGAGCATTGT
Organism: Dipodomys spectabilis; assembly: GCF_019054845.1. Classification (NCBI taxonomy): domain Eukaryota; kingdom Metazoa; phylum Chordata; class Mammalia; order Rodentia; family Heteromyidae; genus Dipodomys; species Dipodomys spectabilis. The sequence goes on from NW_024870943.1 coordinate 1,120,266, forward strand.
TAATCTCAAGTTCATGACCGGACCCAAAGCATACGAAAATATGACGAGTTTTAAAGCCTATGGATACTGTTCTTCCGTGCGTCACAACCCAGCTGCTGCTGTGCTGTATGTGGCCCTGCTCTCGTTGCCTTATGTTCTATGTCTGGGGCTCATGCTTTGGGCCAGCACCTCCATGCTTTTTATCCTGTACAGACACAAGCAGAGAATGCGACACATACAGAGGATCAGCGATTCCACCAGAGCCTCTCTCGAGTCCAGAGCTACCATAAGCATCCTCCTCCTGTTGAGCGCATTTGTCTCCTTTTATACCATGTCCTGCATCTGTCAGATATGCTTGTCTGTGATTTACAACCCCAGCCCTGTGCTGCACCATATTACGGTGTTTGCTATGGGATGTTTCCCATCCCTCAGCCCTTTCCTGCTCATGAGCGGACACTCCACTCCCTGCAGCCTCCCCTTCACCTGCACAAAGAAGAAGAAAATGGTCCTCCCCTGAGGACTACCAAGCTTGCATCTCTGCTGAGCTTTGCTTGTCCATTCAACAATCTCCATACCTAGATAAAAGTCATCTGCTGAGAGATAGAAATGTGCACACAGGTCCACATCTGCACATTTGTGTGCTATATATCTGTGTGTGTGTTCATCTGTCTCTATTGTGCTGGCCCAGAAAATTATATGAAAGTGGAAATGTTAGATTTTGAAATAATACTTCTTAGGTCATGTCACCTTCTTCCAGAGAATCTGCCCCATTAAATGGTAGTCCTGTCAAATTCAAGATAAACTGGTTAAACTCACTCTACATGTTTTCTTAATTCTATTTTGAGTCTTTTGATTTTTTTCTTTCTTTCTTAATAGTTCCCTATGCAATGAAACAAATAATTCTTAAAACCCTTTCTGTTCTGGAGACAAAAGTAGTTGGAAAGAAAATAGCACGTGGCAATTGTTTCTATCATATTTATAAGATGATTTCTATGTTGCTTTGTATGTCCCTCCCCCACAGTATAACCCATGCTTTCACTGTATTTGATGTTGGTATATTTTGTGGAGTGGAAGGGAAAAAACAACTCGTTTAACTAGGGATACAGGTGGACCCATTGCAACAATGCGATGTACAGTCGTTATGTCGAAAAATGAACTTTACAACTTTGGTGTGTGTGTGGGGAATCAGGTTGGGGGAGGGCTGGAGTATGGGAATGGATAGGAAAGAGAAACAAAGAGGAAGCAACAAAACTTGATAAGAAACGTACTCGTTATCTTTCCCATATAATTGTAACTCCTCTGTAGGGTATTCTCACAATAACAAAATAAAGAAAAGAAAATAGCAGCTGGGTGTGGTGATTAATGCCTGTGTTCTGAGTTCATGAGGAGGCGAGATCTAAGGATCACATTTCAAAGCCAGTCTAGGCAGAAAACTCTCTGAGACTCTCATCTCTAATAAACCACCAAAAAAAACCCCAAACAAACATGGAGGTGGTGCTGTGGCTGAAGTGGTAGAGCACTAGCCTTGAGTCAAATTTCCCAGGGACAGAATGGAGGCCCACATTTCAAGCCCCAGGCCTGGCACAAAGAAGGAAAGAGAGAATGAGGGACACAGACACACAGACAGAGACAGACAGAGAAGAGAGAGGGCAAGCCAGCAAAGAAGGAAGGAAGGAAAGAAGGAAGGAAGAAACAAGGAAGGAAGGAAGGAAGGAAGGAAGGAAGGAAGGAAGGAAGGAAGGAAGGAAGGAAGGAAGGAAGGAAGGAAGGAAGGAAGGAAGAAAGGAAGGAAGGAAGTGCTGCTGGTGTAGTACTATCCACAAACATCAAGACTCCTTCCTGACAGTTACTCCGTTAGTCTTGTCCTTGCTTATTTCTTACACATAATTTATTTTCACAACTCTTTCTTTTTCTTGGAAGTCTATGTTACATATCTCTAGACTCTGCTAATTCAACAGGCACATTAAGTGTACTTCTGAAAAGCACCTTTGTTAATATAAAGCTGTTTTTAAAACACGAATGCTCCTTGAGAAAGTCCCTTGCTTGGCTATTGTGACATTTCCTGCAGTGCTCCTCATGTCCCTTGTTATGAGGTACCTTTACCACAGCCTCTGGGGTGCAGGTCAGGGCTGCTGTGCTGAATGTGAGGAGGGGTCTCCTGTCCAGGGCTCTCCACCTCCACCCTTTTCTTCAGGAATGAATTGAAAGGTGACAGCAAGCCAGAAGTAGCACTGATGTCCTGGGGACAGTCATCAGCCCTGAGAACAAAAGCTCAGGGATAGGACACAGGCCCTGAGTTCAAGTCCTGGGACGTGCACAGAAAAGGAAAGCAAGCAGATGGCAGGCCTGCCTCCAGGAGCCATCAAGGGACTATATGCCGAGTGTTGAGTGGACTGTGGCTTCTGAGCCAGGCACCTCCTCCTGATCCTGAAGTTCCCACAGCCACCCAACTACAGAAAGGCTTGAACCACAGGCCCTGCCATCCCTGCACTCCCTCCCCCCACACTCGCTTTAGCCAGATTCCGTACCTGCTCCATGCCCTTAATCCAGCCCAAAGTCATTCCACCCAGCACAGGCATGATCTGGTCTCCTTTGGGAGCTGTGAGGTGTCATCATTAACCTCACACACACCTGTTTCTCTCCTCACCTGGTGTTCCCTTCCCCAGAGGTCTTCCCCGTCTGTGTCACCTTGGAGAGTGTGGATGTGGACTTAGCCTCCTGACCTAGGGGCAGCGTGTGTCCTCCACCAGCTCCCTGCCTTGTGAGGGGACGCAGGCTTTCCCTGTCCCCACTCCACCCCCTGTCAGCACTCGCTCCCCAGGAGCACCCCACCCTCTACTGACCTCACCTTCTGTCTTGAGCAGGATCCAAATCCAAGACAACCCACGCCCCGTGCTTCCCCTACCCCACAGCTCTCAGCAATGCTCCTCCCACTTTTCTTTTTTTTTTTTTTGTTTTTGGTCGGCCCTGGGGCTTGAGCTCTGGGCCTAGGCACTGTCTCTGAGCTCTTCAGCTCAAGCTTAGGCTCTGCATCCCATGCATCCCTGCAGTCCACTGGAAGCACACCTGCCCATCGTCATGCTGACATGCAGCCCTGCCTGGACCTGTTACTTCTGGAGAGTTCGCACATTCAGGTTGTCTTCCTCCATCTCTGTCTCCTTTCTTCCTGAGCACCCTCGGTTCTACACCACTATCTTGTATGAATCCCTTTCCTGTTCCCTGTGTCCTTGCCACGCAGTTGGAGTGCACACAGTCGGCCACCAAACTCCTGCTCCCCTGCTGCACACCTGCCAGCCAGAGCTCACAGCCAGCTCCTGACTTGGCTTCATTCACAGCAGCACCTGATGACTATGCTCAATATAAAGGAGGGATGAGACATGCTCACCTCTCACTCCTGGTGATGAGTTGAGGCTCCTGACAAAGCCTTCCAGAAAAAATGGGTCAGCCCCTGAACCAGCTGGGAGGTCAGCTTTCCCTCACTCCCTGCACCCTTAGCTTGGGGGCTCTGGCCCCATCCCTTGTGCATCTCCTGCTGGTAGAGCAGGCCACACTGTTTGCTATCCTCACAAAACAACCACCCTGGCCAATCGCTGCCATTGTGATGAAAACAGTGGAATTCAGAAGGGCCAAGAAAGTTCTGGGGAGGTTTTGGGGGAAAGCGCTCTCGCTAGTTCAGATATGGGAGTAACCATTGACTGACCCCCTAGGACAGGCGCCATCTGACTTCTGTTCCTGGGTCACACCTGAGTCCTGGCATGATGGTGGCCACTATTGCACACTGCACACACCTTGCCTTGTCAGGTCCCTACCAGACTGTATCTACCTTCCCATTGTTTCTACTTCATTAAAATCCCTAACTACTCACTTCTTACGCCTGATAGTGCCTTAGCAGAGAAACCTTTAAAGCAGATGGATCCTTGTTATAATGAATTTTTGGTGGGTGTGGGTGGGAAATCAGTTGTGGGGCTTGAACTCAGGACTTGGGTGCTGTCCCTGAGCTCTTTTACTCATGGCTAGTGCTCTACCACTTGGAGCTTAGTGCCACTTCCAGTTTTCTGGTAGGGAACTGAAGAATCTGCTGGACTTTTCTGCCCAGGCTGGCTTTGAACTGTGATCCTCAGATCTCAGCCTCAGTCTCTAAGATGACAGGTGCGAGCCACAGGTGTCCAGGGACTTACTCTTCAAATTATCCAGGACTGGTTGAGCCACACTTGCAGTTTTGGTGAAATGCAACATGGGCATGGTGCATGATCTTTCAATGCATTTTTGAAATTTCTTGCAGACATGTTATATTAAATATTTTACATCTGTGCTCTTCAAGGAAATAGGTGTCTAATCCTGTCTCTAGTCTGTTCTCATTTTGATATGAGAGGGAGTTTGGTAGCATTCTTCCTTTCCTAGTTTTTGGACCTGTCTGGGAGGCATTGGTGGTAACTCAGAACACCTGGTGTAACCCATCAGTGACTCTATTTACTGCTTGATTAAAGATGAAGTTAGGTGACTAAAATCATCTTGGATCAAACCTGATGGGTCCAACGTGCAAAGAGGTGAATCCATTTCTTGTATGTTTACTAATGTGTTGGATTAATTTTCTAATATATTTCAGTGACAACTTGAATTTTAACTGTTATGATATTCTAGTTTTCTTAGTTGATGTCTTCACTGTTCCTGGCTGAAGGCTTGTCAGTCTTAGCTATCTTCCCAAGGAAAGTTCTTACCTTCACTGATTTTTTTTTTGTCAGTCCTGAGGCTTGAATTTTGGTCCTGGGCACTGTCCCTCAGCTCTTCAGCTTAAGGTGTGCACTCTATCACTTGAGCCACAGTCGCCACTTCCAGTTTTCTGCTGGTTTATTGGAGATGAGTCTCATGGACTTTGCTGAATCAGCTGGCTTTGAACCATGATCCTCAGATCTCAGCCTTCTGAGTAGCTAGGAATACAGGCGTTAGCCACCAGAGCTCAGCTTCTTTCACTGATTTTTTTTTACATTGTTCTTTTAATCTCCATTTCTTTCATTTTTACCCTGATTTGTGTGTGTGTGTGTGTGTGTGTGTGTGTGTGTGTGTGTGTGTGTGTGTGTGTGTGTGGTGTGTTTATGTATGTGCCTGTCCTTTGGCTTGAAATCAGGGCTTGGGCACTGTTGCTAATCTTCTTTCCCTCCAGGCTAGTGCGCTACCACTTGAGCCACAGCTCTGCTTTGTACATTCTGGGGATAGTTTATTGAAAATGAGCCTCATGGATTTTTCTGATGCCTTTGAACCACAATCCTCAGATCTGAGCTTCTTATATAGCTCTGATTAGTGGTGAGCAGCCATCAGTTCCTGGCTGGCTCTATCCTGATTTTTATGATTCTCTTTGTATCCACTGTTCTGGGTTTGTTTTTAGACTGTGCTTCATTGTTGATTGCATTTGAGACACCTGACTTTTTCCTGGCAGGCCCACACAGCTGTAAATTCCCTAAGAGAAGCTTTTGCTTCATCCAAGAGGTTCTGGAAAGTTGTGGTATGGTTTTGATTCTTGAATTTGTAAACTTGTTCCTTCATTTGATCCTTAAGTCTTATGGCTGACTTTGGGCTTGACAGCCTATCTCTTGATGAGAGGGTGTCTTAAGCCAACATTCTAACTTGGTCTGGACTTACGGGTCCATGGCATCCAGTAGTAGTAGTTCATGAAACTGGGGCAGCAGTAGGCATCTGTTTGCTGGCTTGCTGTTTGTCAGCAGAAGTTAACGGTCTTTATCTCATCAACCTAACTTGGGTTTGATGTCTCCCCTGCTCTCGTGGGACAAGCAATTGGGGCTCCATTTCAGGTCTGTTCCCATTTGCTTGGGACAGTTTTCCACCCTGAACTTTCAGTTTTCAGTCATGGGTGGTGAAATGTCATCTCTATGCAGTGTTGGTTTATAACTGGGCCGGGCCAGCTCTCCCTCCTGGCTAATAGGCACAGGGTAGAGCCAGGACACTGCCTTACAGTTCAGACAGGTGTATACAGATCTGGAAAATACTGTCAGTTTTATGTTGTATATCAATTGGCTTTGAGACAATGCTATGTGCTCATCAAAAACATGGATGATTTTCCCAGGGCAGGGGTGTGGCTCAGTGAACAGTAAGAGGACTTGAGCAGTAGGAGGATGTGAATAATAGGAGGATGTGAACAGTAGAGCCTCCACAGGCAGCCTGGGTCCTTGGCCAGCTCTGCCACAGCAGGCAGCATGCCTAGGGGTCAGGACACCCAGGGTGAGTGTTTAGGACTAAGTCTCCTCACAGAAAAGGGCAGAGACCAAGCCCCCAGGACACTCCCCCCAACACCCACTAAGACCTGAAGGCCGACTGTTTCTACACCTTTATTTCTTTTTGAAAAGAGAGAAAACGGGAATAAAATATAAACAGTACAGTTGACACAAATAAATTACTGGGGTGGAGGTGGGGGGAGGTAAGGGGAGGGGGTGGGAGGCAGGTGGGGATGGGGTCCCCATCTCAGCAGCAAGAGGCAGTGACCCGGATGCTCACGTCTCTCTCTACAGGGCAGGAGTGGCGCCTTCCTCCTGGCTGCTGTCCATCCCACCGTGTGTCCCTCAGCCTTTGGGAGGGGCCGGGCGACGTTTCCCCAGGCTGCTCAGGGAACATGAGTGGGTCCAGGTCTGGGATCAGCCATGCACAGGGAGGGCTGTCAGCAACTCACTGACTACATGAAGGAGGAGCTCAGGGAGGGCTGAGCCGAGGGTCGGCCGAAGGCTGGGCACTGGAGGCCCAAGCACTGGCTCTTCTTCCAGCATCAGGCAAGAGACAAAACTGAAGGAACAGGAACGGGATGGCACAGAAACCCAGCCTGGCCCTCTTGCGCCCCTGCCCAGGCCCCACCACCCTCTCCCCATCCACCAGCATGTGTGGCCCTCTAGCCTTGCCTGGGCACTGCCACCCTCAGTCCCTCCCATCCCCTGCCTGGGCACCACCAACCCTCCCACCTGCCACCACCCTCCACCCCCAGCCCGCACCAGTCAAGGCCTCCTGGGCACAGTACTTGACGCCCACATCCTGGTCGTGGGTCAGCTTCTCCAGGACCGGCTTGTCCTCGCTCTGCAGTGTGCTGGAAGCAGAGGGGAAAGGGCTGAAGCATGAAGCAGATGGGGGCCCACAGCTGGGAACTCAGTTCAGGTCTGGCCACCCCTGCCGAATTACAACTTGCATCTCCAGATGGCTAGCAATGCTGAGCCACCCCTCACCTCCCTTCCCTTCACACCCACCTCCCCATAAGGCTCGCCACTGCCACTGCCGACTCCTCAGTCTACAGTGAAGCCGACACTGGGAGGAAGCAGCAGGGAGCAGTGGCAGCTGAACACAGTGGTGCACATCTGGAATCCCAGCCACTGAGGAAGCCCTAGCAATAGCTTTGCGTGGTGGCACCCGTTATCCTAGCGGTGTGAGCAGCATGCACAGACCAGGCAGCCTGGGCCACACATGCACTCTGTGAAATATAACCAAGGCAAAAAGCGCTGGGGCATGGCTCAAGTGGCAGAATGCTTGCCTAGCGAGGTCAACCCTCAGTATCACCACAAAGGAAGAAACAGTGTAGCTGGAGAGGAGCATAAGAACAGCGAGACTCAGCTCACCTGTTGTGGAGGATGGGCCTGATCTTCTGCAGGGACTAGGCCACATTGAAGGGGACCTTGGCAACGGGGTCCACTCCCATGCGCATGACAGTGGGCAGCATGTACTTGGTAGTGATATCCTGCCTGCACACCTCCGACAGAACCTGACAAGCACGTGCACACAATCAGTACAGTCAGTGACTGGCACCTGGGCCCGGGTGGTGAGGCTGAGCAAAACCTCTCTGGCATCCAAAGGTTGCACACAACTGACACCACCTCCCCGCGACTATGATTTACAATGAGCTCAACTCTGAACATGCAGCCAATGGTGTACTTCACACCAGCTCACCCACGCCCAGACCAAGGGTGTCAGATGCCTGGAGACCGCCCAGCTCCAGATGTGTACCACTGGCCTTGGCCTCGGGCCTCTCCACTCCCAAGCTTGGTGTCACGGCAGGGATGTGCATGCCCCTCCCCTGGCAAGCCGGCTCCTGGGTACAGGTGGCACGTGGGCCACACTCATGTTTATGCAGAAGATGGTGGTCATGCGGTGCAGGTAGTTGGGGTCTCCAGACATATCCAGCACCTTGGGGATGATGGTGGCATGTGCTGACTCCTTCCTGAACCTCTCCACCAGCTTCTTGAGGTTGCTGGTGGCTGCCTTACAAATGGCATAGACTGCACGGGGGAAAGTAAGGCCATAGGGGAGTTTTAGAGTGGGTCATGGCTCAAAGCCAGCCTTTCCCAGGGTTCAAACATCAGGGGGCAGGGCGACAGAACAGTGGCGTGGCCTCACCCACTGGCTGCCAGCTCCTTCTGGCAGGACTCACCATGGTCCACCAGCATGCCATGCATATCGAGTTGAGTTTTTCATCAAAGAATTCCACTCCCTGCCAGAGGAGAGAGGTGGTGAGGGTTCCAAGGAAGAGGTAGGCCAGCCACCCTACTCTCCCCTCCCCACCATACCTGGCATGCCCTGGATCACGCACCATCTGACCAGCCAGCAGGGGCATGTACTTGATGATGGCCAGCCTCACCCGCCACTTTGCATCCTCGGCTAGCTCCATGATGGTGGGCAGCAGCGACTAGGACAGCTGCTGGATGTCGATCACCTTGTTCACGCAGTCCAGGTTGGAGATGATGTTCAGCCGCACTCCGGGCACTGCAGAGGATGGGGCTTCAGTGATGCCTGGCCCAAGGCCGCCCAGAATGGAGGGAGGGGAGTGCCACCCCACAGAAACACCCTACAGACCTGCCATCTCCCCAGGGCCACTGCCCAGCCCCAACCTGGCCCCAGGGACACAGTGACAAGGCCACATACAGAGCCACACTTGTCATTAAGTAACGGAGGCTGGGGCATCATATGACACCTGCAGTCATTCTGAGAGAACTTGCAGGAATCATGAGGAAAAATAACACAGTGGGAGAAGAAAGGTGAGCCCCACCTCCACCCAGGACAGATGTGTCAGGACCCAATTGAGGCTTGAGCCAGAAGGGAGGAGTCAGGGCACTTGACCCACCAGTACTGAGACTTGCCCCTTTCATTCCTGTCACCTCAACTCCCTCCACTGACATGAGACCCCACCAGAACACAGCTCTGCCTCCAGGACAAGCCTCATCCATGCCATGCCCCCACTATCCAGCAGGGCCCGGGCAACACAGCAGGTGCTCCATGACAGAGAGTTTGAACTGCTCCTGCCTCCCAGATCGTGAGCTCTGATCAACCTCACACGTGCATGCTTACCCATCACACATCGGCTCATCACTCAGCTCAGAAGCCCCGCTGGACTCCATGATAGCCATCAATCACCTTGGCAGGGGGATACGGGAGGGGACATTCACCTGGTCCTTCAGCTTGGCCAGGAAGAGGAGCAGGAGGTGCTCAAGGGTGTTGTCTTTGCCCAGGATGGGATAGAGGCCCATGATGACAGAGGCCAGGGCTGACTTCACATATCGGTTGGCATCTGACACCAGTTCCTGGGAGGGAGGCCCAGGGGGACCTGCCTCAGCCTCCTCTGCAGATGACTGGCAGGGGGCATGGGGATGGGCTGCAGGGTCCATGCCTCCATCTACTTGGCTGCAGCCTGTGACCCATGTGCCTGGGGCATTTCCACAGCCTGTTCTGTGCCCTCTTTCCTGCCCAGCTGACTCCCTCCGCCAAACCAGTAACCTTGGTGCACGGCAAGATCTGGGTGATGATCATGATCTCCTGACAATCTGTGGAGAGGTTCTTGCAGAACTCTGCAGGCCAGGGTGGGGGATGAGATGGAGCCGGCTGCACCTCCACCCTGAGCCTACCTCCTCAAGCATGGGTCACGGGCACCCACCTTTCACCTTGTGGGAGGTTGCGGCCCTCACCTCGGCCTCACAGTCCTTCATCAGGTTCTGGAGGGCGGGCACCAGGACTGTCTTGGTGATCTCAGGCCCCACTGCTTTCTGGAGCTGTAAACCCAGAACCAGAAGAGCCAGGGTGTGTGGAACGAAAGGTGGTCTGGCAGCCTCTCTCAGCTATTGAGGCCAAAATCCAGGCAGAAGTGGTGCAGGTGTGGAGACTGGGCAGGCTGCTTTCCCCAGAGCCAGCCTTCGTCTCCAGCAGCGTGCGCCAAAACCACAGACCTTAGTTCACATTATCCCAAGTGGGGCTTTCTGTGACCTGATCCACAAACATGCCAGCGATGCAGTCTCCTGCTTTTACATTTATACTAAAATATAGTGTGCTGAGTCACTAAATGGGCAGGGGAGCTAAGGAGAGACTCTTCAGAAGAGGGAAGAATGGCAAAGAAACACATGAGGAAATGCTCATCATCTCTGAGCATGAAGGAATTACAAATCACAACAACTCTGAGGTTCCATCTTAATCCAGTTAGATTGGCCAGCACTGTGAATTCGAACAAATGCTGGCAGGGATATGGAGAAAAGGAGCCCTACTGTGCAGCTGGTAGGAATGTGAACTAGTAGAGCCACTCAGCACAGCAGTCTGCAGGTTCCTCTAAATACTAAACACAGACCTTCCCTACCACCCACTCCTGGGCATCTACACTGAGCATCATGACAAGGACACCTGTACACCCATGTTCACTGCCACACTATTCACAATAGCCAAGATATGGAAACAGCCCAGATGCCCCACAGTAGATGAGTGGACCCACAAAATGTGGACAATGGTACTTTACACATTCATTAGAAAGAATAAAATAATGTCATTTGCAAGGAAATGGATGGAACTAGAACAAATCCTGAGAAGTGAGGTAAGTCAAGACTGGAGATAAATGGTGCACGTTCTCTCTGATATAAGGAAGTTAGATCTAAAATGCACTGGGATATGACAAATGCCACAGGATTCCAGAGAATCACACACAGTGAGACCAAAGGAGAATAGTCTTAGGAGAGAATCACAAAGGCCCAATGCCTAAGCATCTCTTCATATTCATATAAAATATTACACATACTAAAACAAAACCCAAAATGTGGAAACAAAATACATCTATATTTTTTGGTTTTAGCTTTTGATACTTCTGTGTTTTTTATCTGATAAAGAGTCTGTTCTCATGTTATCTCTGGGAGGGTACGGGGGGGGGGGGGGGAAGGATAGAAAAAAATAGTGCATCCATGGAGCTCACAGGACACCGATGAAAGTGAACGGTACAACTCGTGGGTAGAGATGGGAGGGAGGGGTTGGGAGGGAATGAGAGAACAGCGGACACTCACTGTACAAAAGGAAATGTCCTCATTCTCTGACTCATGCATGCCATTGTAATCCCTCTGTACATCCCCTCTATAATAACAGTACACATGTATAAAATGGGCTGTGCACAGCAGCTCACACCTACAATCTATCTAGCTATACAGGAGGCAGAGTTAGGAGAATTGGACTCCATGGTTAGCCTAGGCAAAGGTGGAGATCCTAGCTGAAAAATAAATCCAAAATGTAGGGTGTGCCTCAAGAAGGGGGGCATCTGCCCAGTGAGCACAAGGCCCCAGTTCACATCCCAAGTTGCCAGTATGAACACACGTTTGGACGAATGTGTGCCTAGTGACTCTGCCTTTTCTTGGTTGCCAGAGATGCCTTACGCTTGCTCCTGACCATCACCAGAGCCGATGGGACCACACTAAGGGCACACACAGGCATAGCTCTCCAAGGGCCTCATGCTCTTTTACTAGTGTAAGTGGTATGGAGTGCTGATGGACAGCCCTGTTTCTACCTCAGCTCCTTGTCTGTCTGCAGCTTCTACTCCTGGCCAGGACAAGAGTCTCCCTTGGAGCCCAGGACAGAGAGCTTCACTTTCCCACCTTTCCAGGTCCTTGCCGTGTACAAAGCAGGGCGAGTGACAGCTTCTCAGTGTGAATGTGCGCCCCTGACACTGCCAAGATCCAGCCCTGGCTTCTCTGCCCACGGATGTCAGGCTGCCCGCTCCCATGCAGGACAGACATGAGTCCCTTTTCCCTTCAGCCTTGGCCCTGCCTGTGCACTGCAGGCCTCACGCACCTCAGTGAATTTGTCGGCCACCATGTAGCGGGTGTGCCAGGACCTGTCCTCGGCCGCTGGGCGCAGTGTGGGCATCACCAGGGCCCCCAGGTCCCCTTGGGGCAGGAACTGGGCAATGTTCACACACATCTCCACCGCCAGCAGCCTCACGGAGTCCTGGGGAGCAGAAGGGGTGCTGAGTGTCCCTGGGGCATAAGGGCAGAGGGATCAGTGGCAGAATGGGGGAGGGGGAAAAGGGGAGAGGAGGAAGGGTGGAGCAGGGACCCACCTGCTCATCAGAGGCTAGGTTGGAGAACATGGGGATGATCTCACTCTTGACGTTGTCCAGCTCTAGGACCTTGGCGAACTCCCCCAGATTAGAAGCTGTGGCCTGCCGCACCATGGGGGTGTCATCTGAACAGAGATTTTGGAAATACCTGGGGATCTAGAGTGGCGCTGGGCAGGAAGAACTCATGGAGCCAGGAGAGATCAGAGGGCGTGGACCCTTGGGTGCCATGGTTGTTGCCCAGGACATAGGAGGCTTCACTCAGGATAGGAGGAAGAGTAGGAGGGGAGCCTTTGGCCAGGGCAGCTCAAGAGAGCAGCAAGTAGGGTTACTGCGCATTGATACTCACATGGGTGGGGGAGGGGACTGCCACTGAGGCCCAGCAGGTGAGCTGACCCCAGGGGACAAGACAGGGGCAGTTGGGCAGGCGGTGACAAGGGAGACCCGGACTCACTGGTAGAGCTCTCCTTTCACATCGGTGGACACTCACAGGTAGCAGACGGAGAAGAGGCTGCAGGCCAAGGTGCGGGAGATGAACCAGTCGCCCTCCACCAGCCGTTCCACAAGGGACACAAAATGGGCTTTGAGCTCAGCGGTCAAGTGCTCATGGGAGACGACCGCAAGGACTCCACCTCCTTGTCCCGCACCACGGTTTCCTCCACCGTGGCCAGCGACTCCAGTGGGGGCTGCAGGGGCGGGGGAGGGATGGGTTTCACTGATGCTCTGCTCAGCCCTCCAGCCCTGAGGCCATTCCCCTCGACAGCACCCCGCCCCCCTACCAACCCTGCTCCATGGCTCCTGTCTCTGCTCCAGGGATGAGAACAAGGACCCTGCATGTCACTCACCAGCAGGCAGTGCACGTACTCTGGCTCCCCACCTGGCTGGTAAAGGTTCCCAGCTGCTCAGCCAGGGCTAGAAGGACCTCATTCTCAGCATAGATGGTGTCTGTAGGGGCAGGGCATTCCCATCACAGCCCACCCTGTGACCCGAGCATCCTGGGATCCTGGTCCCAAGATGCACAAGCTTGCTGTCAGTACCCACAGTTTTCCATATGGCCAGCACAGAGAACAAGATAGGAACTGGGGATGGGTGGGGGAGCACTGAGTGACAGGGCAACTCTACACCCCTCCGTGAGGGGAGACTGAGTCCTATCCTGTACAACACGGTGGCAAGCAGATTTCCTGTTCAGGTACAGCTTACACTCTCAGCACTGTTCTCTGCCAAAAATCCTTTCTATCTGTTCAGACTCGGTTCAGCTACTGCCTCCTGGAGACTTTGCAGGCTGTCCCCTCCCCCCAGCCTGCCCCCAACCACCGGCCCCTGTGCCCGGCTCCCACCCAAAGACAGTCCCAAGCCCAGCTACAGTCTCAGGCCTCAGGGCTGGGCAGGGCAGGCCAGGACACGGGTGATCTCTGGGATTCTTCCTTTCTGACCTAGGACTCACCACAAGAAGCGCAGCACAAAGGGCTCAGAGCACCACCTCCAGAACCCTGACACTACATTGCTGTATTTAAGATGCCAGCCTGGCATTTTGCTCTACCCCACGATCATGCTACAGTAATCGCTTACAAAACCAATCCTGCATGTTCTGCTGGCGTGAGGCTGAGGCTTCTGCTTTTCTGTCTGGACAGCACCACCTTTTCCCAACGGACACGGCACCTGCCACATGCAACTGGAGAGGCTCCCAGGCAGCAAATCCAAAGAAGGGACCTAAAGTCCCTTGGGGCCCTGAGCCCATTGTGTCTGGATACCCGGCAGCTCTTGGTCTGAAGCTCCCACATTACCCCCATCCCAGGCCCATTTCTTTCCATCCATGCAAGCAGAACATTGTCTGATTAGTCTGTCCTCCCAGCAGACACTTAGGTGTTAAACGGACTGAATGCTCTCCATGTCTCTAGTATGAGTCACAGGACTGTGTAAACCTGGCAGAGCCCGAAGCAGGTCTCAGGCTGGGAGTCTCACTCCGGTTCTGCAGCTGCCTTCCAGCTGTCTTCCGAGAGGACATCCTGCCTCCACCCTTCTCTTCCTCAGCCTTCCCCTCAACACAGTCCTGTAGTACATAAAGCTTGTCTACCTGCCCCTCAGCCTCTGTACCCCATCATCCAGGGCCCCTGCCATGGGCTTCTCTTATTAAGCAGAAGCCATCTCCAGGCATCCCCACTGCACTGGGCCCCACGAGTACCCACCTGTAAGGAAGGGGAGGAGTTCACTTCACGTCCTTTCCACTCCAAGGGCGAAGGCGATGGTGGACAGCTTCTTGATGCTGTTGAGGTGAAGCTGAGGAGAGAATAAGGAGGGAGAATGTCAGTAATCCCAGACTCAAGGGAGCTCCACAGTGCTGGGAGCAGATGCTCAGCACACCCACCATGCCCTATTCTGACCTGGAGCGCACAGTGCAATAGAAACAGTGCACTTTCCGAGTTCACGTAAGATCAGACACGCTGCCCACCACTGGCTACTACACCACATACTCCACTTAGTAGCAGCCGCTGCCTAGCATGCATGCATGCATGCTCTGAGCCAGGCCCTAGACAAGGCACACACACCTGCAACCTCACTGAACCCTCAAAGCAATTGTAGAAGGTGTAAGGCTGGCTCACAGTGTCAATCCTGTAAGGCGCAGCACAAGGCAGAACCTCTGGTCAGCTCACAGAGGTAAGAGGATGGCTGGCAGAGCAGGCATTTAAACACAAGACTTGTGGCTAATGGTGATGATGAGAGAACAAACAATAGCATAGTATTACTACAAAAACAAAAGTCAGGTATGCTAATGCACACCTGTAATCCCAGTACTCAGTGGACTGATGTGGAAGATTCATGACTTCAAAACCAGCCTGTGGTACATAGTAAAAAATCCTTTCTCAAAATAACAATGACAACAGAGGGGCAACCTCAGCCATGTGGGCAACACCATGGGTGAACGGGAACCTGAGACTGTACAGGTGGGTCTGGGTGCACAGTTTCTGGCTCATTAACTCCCCCCGGCATGCAGGCCATAGAACCTGAGCTTTGTTTCAGAAGAGGGCTATGGTAATTACTGTGTCCAGCGTTTCCATCTCAGAACCATCGCAGCAGAATCCTGACCAGTGTCTGATGGTACATCCCAAGACCCGTTACGGAATGGGTTCAGCCCCACGTGACAACAGGAGGGCCACAGGGTGCAGGTGGAGCCGCTGCTAGGCCCCCAGCCTGGCCTTGTCAGCACCCTGTCACACCCTTTCTGCGTGATCACACTTTGACACAGTCTTCCCCATTCAATGAAGTCTGCAGAAAAATGAACAAAACAAGAGGGTTGGGAGAGCTTCTAGAGAGCTGTAGATGTGAGGGTTCCTGGAGCGTAGGGGGTGTAGACAAGACACTTGGCTACCGGGGCCTTGCCATACATATCTTTTCAGTAGCATCCTTTATGGTGAACCCGTGAGGATTTGTCCCTGGTCCTGATTCCTTTGAGCTGATCAGCCCCACGTGGGGGCAGAGTTAGAAACACAGGCAAGCAACCTGGGCCTTCACATCCGCAGCAGGGGAAGTTAAGGTGAGAAGTGAACTGAATTAGAGGGGCTGGGCTGTATCTGCTGTTGCATAAGGAAATGCACTGGTGGTAGAGCACCAGCCAATGAGGAAAAGCATCAGATACCCAGTTGAAGTTCTAGTCTCAGGTAAAAAAAAAAAAAGAAAGAAAAAAAAAGGAAATACTTGCTTGCTACTGGGGAAAAATAATCATACTTTTCAGGGCCAAAGCTTTTCTGTTGACTGTGCTGGAAGTGTGGAGAAAAATCAGGGAAATTTGATTGTCTTTACACATGGGCTGTAAGCTATTTCCCAGTTCTGAGCCAGTGCTGGTGAACAGGAAAGTAGTGTCTGTGGGTGAGTGTTTCAATATCCCATGATAAGTTCACTCTGATTTGAGGGTGGGTCCTAGAGCCAACCACAGTGTCCTCCTAAGCACCCTAAGTCTTCTCCTAAGCTGGAGAAGACAGTACACAGAGGGCACAGCCTGGGGACAGAGACAGGGGGAGGCAGAGGATACATCAATAAGCCCAAGAAAATCAAGAACCATAACTGGGCCTGAAGTGAGGAGAGGAGCTCAGAGTGGATCCCCATAGGAGCTGTGAATGTAAACCACTGGGTGAGGCTATTGTCCCAGCAGCCCCAGAGAACAGGTGCATCAAATTTTCGTCATGTGTTCACATAAAGGGAGAAGCAGCAGGGACCCTCCCTCCCCTGAGGAAACCAGGCTGGGAGCAAGGGACACCCGCCTAGGCCAGCCTGTGTAGACAAGTCCTAACCCCAAAGTTCTGATTGCGACCACTACAGTGGACTGCAAACCCTCCCCTGTGTGCTTCTCCTGCCTAGCTCCAGTGCATGGAGCACAATGACATCACGTGTGCTGAGTGCAATGACATCACTGAGACCAACTAATCCTGGTGGGCACAGAAGGCCTCCTCCCCCAGGGCATGGCAAACCAGCAAGCTGCACTGAGGTGAAGAGTAGGCCTCACACCCCGGGAAGGCAAAGACTGACTGAGAGCTTTCCTACAGATGAGCCTCTCATCAAGGCATTATGCATCTCTTTAGGATCACAATGGAACTGATGAAGAGTTAGGTAAATAATGCAGCTGGGCTTAGTGATGTGCACCTGAAATGCCAGCACTGAGGAGGCTGAGGCAAGAGGATACTAGGTTCAAGGCTAGCCTGGACTACAGTGTTGAGACCCTGTCTTCAAAAGCAAAAAAGGGACTGGGAAGGTGGCTCAGTGATAGACTGCTTGTCTTGCATGCAGGAGGCCCTGGGTTTGATTCCTCAGCACCACATAAGCAGAAAAAGCTGGAAGTGTCACTGTGGCTCAAATTGTAGAGCCATAGCTTTGAGTTGAAGAGCTAAAGGACAGTGTCCAGGCCAAGTTCAAGCCCCATTACCGACCAAAAAAAAAAAGAATAGAAAATGAGGGGCTGGGAAGGTAGCTCAGTGGTAGACTGATTGCCTTCCATGCATGATAACCAGGGTTAAATTCCTCAGCATCACCTAAGCAGAAAAAGCCAGAAGTAGTGGTGTGGCTCTAGTTGTAGAGTGTTAGCCTTGAGCTGAAGGGCTTAAGAACATCACCCTATACCAGAGTTTAGGCCAAACAACCGACAGAAAAAAAAAAACAATAGAAAATGAAATATGTAGGCATATTCTCAAGAATATGTAGGTCCTTGAACAGCATATCTACTGTGGCACTATTCACCACAGCCAAGAAACAACCCAGAAGCTCCATGGTGTCTGCAGAGAAATGAGTGAAACTGAACATGGTCATGTGGAGCAAAGTCAGCCAGGTTTAGAGCAGTGGAGTCACAGGCCTAACCGAGGATGAATGCATAAAGAAGATGTAGCCTAGTCAGTCAGTGCTGGAGTCCCCCGCCAGAGGTGTGATCTTGAGATAACACCCCTTCATCACGATTTTTCTGTCTGAGACACAGTTCAGTGCCCAGGATGATGAAAGCTGACATGGATGTTGATGCTGAAATCAGATGGAACTGGAGGAAAAAGCACGACATTAATCAAGTGTTGGAACTCCAACAGACACTTGAAGATCTCTCAGCAAGAGTAGATGCAGTTAAGGAAGAAAACCTGAAGCTAAAATCAGAAGACCACCTTTTTGGACAATATATAGAAAACCTCATGTCTGCTTCTAGTGTTTTCCAAACAACTGACATGAAAGGCAAAAGAATGTAAGGGATTGAGTTCCCTTCTCATTTACGGAATTGCTGCTTCTCTCTCCCTCTTTCTCTCTCCCTTTCCTTCTCACCATCCATTCTCCCACCCTCCTTCTCTCTCCCCTTTAAAACTTGGGAAGATTCCAAACGTTACAGTATCTTTGTTTGTGGCTTCATTGAATGTTTATGAAAATAATTTCAAATCTAGGCAAAATTAATTACTTAACAGGAGACTTTCATGAGTTTGTATATTATGTTAGTCTAAGAAAATGTGCAGATGTATTGTAGAGACTTTATAATTAGAATTGCATATATTTATGAAACTTGAAAATGAATGTTTTATTGAATTTGCTTTGATATATAGGCTTATTCTTTTACTAAATGCGTACTTAGTAAGATATAGAAGAAAATAACCATGTTGTGAAAATGTGAACAAAATTATGTACTGAATGCACAGCTTTATGTATGTACCTGTTCAGCATTGTGTGCCTCTCCTCCATCTGCCTCATCCTCCCCAGTTACCTTCTCCTTAGTCAAGACAGTTTCACATTTGTAAAAGTATTTTGAGTAGTAATCACCCAACAGTAATCTGATCTGTAAGTCCTGAAGTTAATCAAAACCTTGCCTAAAGTTTGTCAGTTGTACTTTCTAATAATAAGATAGGACTGATGGTTTCTCTTACTCATTTGAAAACAGATTTGGGCTATAAAGAGGATTTTAAGTTGAAACAAAGTTATCAAATTGAGATCTGTTTAAAAACACAAAAACAACTTGCTTTTGCCCCAAATAACTCACTTGCTATCTGAAAAGATAAGAATTTTGGTTATGGGCTGTGAAGGTGGCTCAGTGGTAGAGCGCTTGCCTTGCATGTATGAGGCCCTGGGTTCGATGCCTCAGCACCTCATAAGCAAAAAGAAAAAAGCCGTAAGTGGAGCTGTGGCTCAAGTTGTAGAGGGCTAGCCTTGAGCTGAAGAGCTGAGGGACAGTGCCCAGGCCTAGAGTTCAGGCCCCACCACTGGACGCCCCCCTCCTAAAAAAATTTTGGTTATGTATTGATTAGAAGTAGAAAGTTTGGGAGGAATACATAGAAATAGGTAATAAATAATTTGATAAAAGTAGCAACCAACTCCAAATGTTTTCACTCCAGATTTGTATGGTCTCTGTCCCAGAACAGATCTTCCAGGGAATATATATCTAAATATATGAAAATGGGTTAAGTTTGACTGATCTTACATACACCACATGCTATGCTATTCCAGCTCTATGGTTTGGTTGCAAGGTTTATTTGTTGTACCTAGTCAATGAACTGTTACCAAATTCCTTGAAGAGTATACTGGTACTAGAATCATGAATGAGAGAATTTTATATGTATAATAACTGGTAAGCTCATTATTTTTATCTCACTCTGTAAATGCAGCTAATTGTTTGGTAGAATTTCAGTCATTCTCATAACAATTTCTAAAAATTTAGTTCATAGATTCCATTTGGTAAAGGAATCAATATCAGAGGTAATATTAAGATATTATACTAGGAAACGAGATCCACTAATATAGCTTATGGTTATTAGATTTGAACTACTTTTATCATGGGATAATCTTATGTGTTAGTATAAGATTTCATAAATGACTTTAACTATATGAAGATGTAACAGTCATACTGCAAACATCCCTTTTGCATCCCTTTTGTGACCTATTTAAAAATATTTAAAATTGTGTTGCATTCCTGCTTTGCTGTTTAAGAAAAAGATGCTTTACACACACAGAAAAAGAAGATGTAGCCTATTTCTATCACAAAGTACAACTAGGCCAGGAACAAGAAGGAAATCCTGTCATTTGCTGCCACATCTGTAGAACTACAGATCGCTGTGGAAAATGCAAGAAGTCAGACACAGAAAGGCAAATGCATGTTCTTGAAGCAGACAAGAACAGGGCAGAGGAATTGTCAGCAAGACCAGAAGGGACCAGGTGAGGAATGGTGTCCATGCAATGAGGTTGACCAGAAACCCAGGGTGAGGAGTCACTGCTGACCCTCTCCTGAGCACAGTGACAAATTTCTGCTTCAAAATCACCACTGCTAATGATGAAAATGAGTAGGGAATTAGAGAATGAAGCTACCACCTCAGAAATAACCAGGCATGAAAAGAAATCACCCTGCTTTCAGGAATATGCATAAAATGTTTACCTCTAATCTCCAAATGGGTTCTCTAGGGATGAAAACATTTTAAAAAAATGGCCATATTGCCAAACAAATTCCTGTACAGAAATGTCTCATTCTATTTTCTTTCTTCCTTTTGTGCCAGTCCAGCGGTTTGAAGTTTGTGCCTGGATGCTGTTGCTGAGCTCTTTTATTACAGACTGGCACTCTACCACCAGAGAGTGGAGATAAGAATTGGAGATAAGAATCTCATGGGCTTTCTTCACCAGGCTGGCTTTGCACCTTGATTCTCTGATATCAGGCTCCTGAGATTGCATCAGTACAGGGTTCCATTTTTCTTTTCTAACACCGTATATGATGATATAATAAAAGCAGACTGAGATGAGGAGGGCTGGGGAGGTGGCTCAGTGGTAGAGTGCTTGCCTAGCATGCATGAAGCCCTGGGTTCAATTCCTCAGCAGCACACACATAGAAAAAGCCAGAAGTGGTGCTGTGGTGCCAATGGTAGAGTGCTAGCCTTGAGCAAAAGCAGCTCAGGAACAGTGCCCAAGCCCTGAGTTCAAGTCCCAGAACTGGAAAAAAATAAAAGGAAAGGGACACTTTGGGGAAGAAACTTTGGTGACACATGGCTTACACACTGCCGGGGTTGTTTACAGTCACCTCGCTTCAGACCTCAGTGTCTCCTGCCAGCCTACTTGGATCCAGGAGATGTAAGCGACTGCACCACTCCCCTGTCCCCTGGAGAAGCTCCCACATGAGAGTGGAAAGTGTCTTGATAATTGTTATATGGGGGAAAAGAGAAAGTTTACTGAGAACATGGCTTGCCACCCCAGGTGAAGGGAAAATCACCACTCCCGTGGGAGATGACCTCAACAGCCGTCCTCCTGGACCCCTTATCTAAGGAGGCCTTTGAAGCTCTGAAGTTCCCATGTGTGTCTCAGAAATGATTCGCCCTGCCACGCACATTCTGAGAGAAGAGGCAAGCACTTGTGTTCACTGCCACTGGAGAGGTGCAGCCTGCAGGAGAGACCCCAGGTTCCACACTCTGGGTAAGTGATCACCTTAGGGGTAGGGATTCCAGATTGAAACCGGTTGCATGACAAAGAAACAGAGAAGGATAGGAATGGGCTACAACAGTGAAAAGAACTGGGGTTCTAGGCCCCCCCATCCCCAAGCCCTGTGGGTTCCTAACTTTCCTCTCCCTCACAGAGTCTGTTCTGGTTTGTGACAAGTGAGGAGGAATCCTGAATGTCCAGGGGCTGGGGAAGATGTGTTCACATCAGCGACTGTAGAATGGGATTTGAACCTAAAATTGCCCCCTCTATGTCTCTGTCATCCAGCTCCTCCTTCACCCCCACCATCCCCACCGCAGACCTGGTTCATCTTCCTGGTATTTCTTCTGTGAAATGTGGGCTCCATGTTGAGGAAAGGGTGACACCTGGGACCCACTCCCACAGCCAGCCTATTTAGGTTTAAGTGCATGTGACCCCGGGAACCTGTCACACATATTTCAAGTTCCAATCTTTAGTCAGTCAGAGAGCTTGAACTCGGGGCTTGCCCATGTTCCTTGAGCCCTTTTTGCGCAAGGCTAGGCCTCTACCACTTTGAGCCACAGGTCCACTTCCAGTTTGCTGGTGCTTACCTGGAGAGAAGAGTCTCACAGACTTTTCTTCTCTGTTCTGGCTCTGAATTGGGAATCCAAGGTCTCAGCCCCTGAGTTGCTAGGATTACAGTCTTGAGCCACTAGGGCCTTGCTTGTTTAGAATCTTAGATCTGATTCTACAGAGGAGAAATGGAGCCGCCTTCACCTCAGAACCTGACTCACCTTCGCTTAATGCCATTTCTCTAGGTTCACCCATTTCCCTGAACATGCCATCTTCCTCTTCCGGATGGATGAATAGAATTGTATTTTTCCTAATACATGAGAGATAGTAGGACAGTATTTCCAGTGGTCTGAATGCTGAGTGGAGAATGTTGAGTTCCCTTGGCCCTGTGCAGGCCTCAGTTTCATAAGCGAGAGCTTCTGGATGAGGCTCAAGTAACAGAGAGGATGGCAGATGCCCATGTGTCCATGGGGGTGATCCTCTTAGCCCAGACTGTGGTTGGGTTAGTGGGTAATTTGTCTCTTCTCTCCCATTATCTATTCCTTTCCTGCATGGGAAACAGGATGAGAGCCACAGACTTGATTCTTAGGCACTTAATTGTGGCCAACTTTCTATGTGTTCTGTGTAGGGGTATTCTCCAAACCATGGTGGCTTGGGGCTGGAGAAATTTCTTCAATGATATGGGGTGCAAAATGGTCTTCTATCTTTACCGAGTGGGCAGGGGCGTGGCGATAGGTAGCACTTGCTCCCTCAGCATCTTCCAGGCTGTGAGCATCAGCCAGGGGGACTCCAGGTGGGCAGGGCTGAAGGGGAGAGCCCACAAGCACATTGTCTCCACCGTCTACCTCAGCTGGGGGGTTTTCCTCCTGGTGAGCACTGTTTTTCCCATGTACATCACTGGACGCAAAGCACATGACAACATTACGATCTTAAAGGCCTTTGGATACTGTTCTTCTGTGCGTCATGATCCAGCTGAGGATGTGCTTTATGTGACCATGCTCTCTGTGCCTGATGTTCTGTGTTTGGGGCTCATGGTCTGGGCCAGCACCTCCATGCTCTTCGTTCTGTACAGACACAAGCAGAGAATGGGGCACATCCAGAGGACCAGTGTCTCCACCAGAGCCTCTCCCGAGTCCAGAGCTATCATAAGCATTCTCCTCCTGGTGAGCGCCTTTGTCTCCTTTTACACTATGTCCTGCATCTGTCAGATTTGCGTGTCTGTGATTTACAACCCCAGCCCTGTGCTGTACCTTATAGCGGCATTTGCTATAGGCTGTTTCCCAGCCCTCAGCCCTTTCCTGCTCATGAGCAGACACTCCACTCCCTGCAGCCTCCTCTTCATCTGCACAAAGAAGAAGAAAGTGGTCCTCCCCTGAGGACCACCAAGCTTGCATCTCAGCTGAACTTTGCTTGGCCCTTCCACAATCTCCATGCCTAGGTAAATGTCATCTGCTGAGAGATAGAGGTGTGCACACATGTCCACACCTGCACATTTGTGTACTATATATCTGTGTGTGTGTTCATCTGTCTGTATTGTGCTGGCCCACAAAATTATATGAAAGTAGAAATGTTAGATTTTGAAATAGTGCTTATTAGATCATGTCAACTTCTCCCAGAGAATCTGTCCCATTACCTGGTGGTGGTTTCAAGTTCAAGATAAACTGGTGAATCTACCTAACATGTTTTCCTAATGCCATTTTGAGTCTTTTGATTTCTTTCTTTCTTTCTTTAATAGATACCTATGCAACGAAGCAAATCATTCTTAAAGCCCTTTCTGTTCTGGAGAAGAAAGTAGTTGGAAAGAAAATAGCAGCTGGGTGTTGGCGGTTGATGGCTGTGTTCTGAGTTCCTGAGAAGGTGGGATCTAAGGATCATAGTTCAAAGCCAGTCTAGGGAAAAATTTCTCTGAGACTGTCATCTCCAATAAACCACTAAAAAAATGGAGGTGGTGTTGTGGCTGAAGTGGTAAAGCGCTAGCCTTGAGCAAAATTGTCCAAGGGATAGAACAGATAGAACAGGCCCAGAGTTCAAGCTCCAGGACTGGTACAAAGATGGAAAGAGAAAATGAGGGACCCAGACAAACAGACAGACAGAAACAGACAGAGAAGAGAGATGGTAAGACAGCAAAGAAGGAAGGAAGGAAGGAAGGAAGGAAGGGAGTCCTGCTGGTGTAGCACTGACCACAAACATCAAGGCTCCTTCCTGACAGTTACTCCTTGAGTCTTGTCCATGCTTATTTCTTCCACCTAATTTATTTTTACAACTCTTTATTTTCCTTGGCAGTTTATGTTACCTATCTCTAGACTCTCTGCTAATTCAACAAGGACATTAAGTGTACTTTTGAAAAGCACATTTTTTTTTAAATGTAAAGTTGTTTTTACAACACTAAGTCTCCTTAAGAAAGTCCCTTGCTTGGCTATTGTGACATTTCCTGCAATGCTCGTCATGTCCCTTGTTATGAGGTCGCTTCACCACAGCCTCTGGGGTACCAGTGAGGGCTGTTGTGCTGAATGACAGGCAGGGCCCTCCAGTCTAGGGATCTCCACCTCCACCCTTTTCTTCTCAGGAATGAGTATCAGGGTGACAGCAAGCCAGAAGTAGCACTGATGCCATGGGGACAGTCACCAGCCCTGAGCACAAAAGCTCAGGGATAGGACCCAGGCCCTGAGTTCAAGTCCTGGGACTTATCCTCCTGACCTAGGGGCAGCGCACCTCCTCCACCAGCTTCCTGCCTTCTAAGGGGACGCATGCATTCCCTGCCCCTACTCCACCCCCTCTCAGCACCTGCTCCCCAGGAGCACCCCACTCTCCACCCGCCTGACTCTCTGTCTTGAGGATGATCCAAATCCAAGACAACCCACGCCCCGCGCTTCCCCTCCCCCACAGTGCTCAGCAATGCTCCATGCGCTTTTCCTCTTTTTTATTTTTGGTCGGCCTTGGGGCTTGAATTCTGGGCCTAGGCGCTGTCCCTCAGCTCTTCAGCTCAAGGTTAGGCTCTGCACCCCATGCATCCCTGCAGTCTGCTGGAAGCACAGCCGCCTGTCCTCATGCTGCCGTGCAGCCCTGCATGGACTCATTACTTCTGGAAAGTTCCAACATTCAGGATGTCTCTCTCCATCTCTGTCTCCTCCTTTCTTCCTGAGCACCCTCAGTTCTGCACCACCATCTTGTAGGAATCCCTTTCCTGTCCCCTGTGTCCTTGCCATGGGGTGGCGGGACCCCCGATTCCTTCTCCCCTGCAGCACACCTGCCAGCCAGAGCTCTCAGCCAGCTCCTGACTTGGCTTCATTCACAGCAGCCTCTCGTGACTATGCTCAATATGAAGGAGGGATGAGACACGCCCACCTCTCACTCCTGGTGATGACTTGAAGCTCCTGACAAAGCCATTCAGAAAAAATGGGTTGTGACACAAAGGTGCGACTCAGCCAATGAACCAGCTGAAAGGTCAGCTCCCCCCCACAGCCTGCATGCTTAGCTTGGGGGCTCCGGGCCCCACCCCTTGTGCACCTCCTGCTGGTAGAGCAGGCCACACTGTGGTCGCCATCCTCGAAAACAACCAGCCTGGAGAAGCGCTGCCATTGGGATCAAAACAGCGGAATCCAGAAGGGCCACGAAAGTCCTGTTCTGAGGAGGTTTTTGGGGGAAGCACTCACGCCAGGTCAGATCTGGGAGTAACCATTGACTGACGCCTAGCACAGGCACCATCTGACTTCTTTTCCTGGGTCACACCTGAGTCCAGGCATGATGGTAGCCACTATTGCACACTGTACACACCTTGCCTATTCCTGTCCCTACCAGACTGTATCTACCTTCCCATTATTTCTACTTCATTAAATACCCTAACTACTCACTTTTTACAGCTGATAGTGCCTTGGCGGAGAAACCTTTAAAGCAGATGGATCCTTGCTATATTGACTTTTTTGGGGGGAGGGAAGCAGCGGGAAATCAGTAGTGGGGCTTGAACTCAGAGCTTGGGTGCTGTCCCTGAGCTCTTTTACTCATGGTTAGTGCTCTACCACTTGGAGCTTAGTGCCGCTTCTAGTTTTCTGGTAGGGAATTGAAGAGTCTGCTGGACTTTTCTGCCCAGGCTGACTTTGAACTATGATCCTCAGATCTCAGCCTCAGTAGCTAGGATGACAGGTGCAAGCCACAGATTTCCAGGATTTTACTCTTCAAATTATCCAGGACTGGTTGAGCCACACTTGCAAATTTGGGTGGAATGTAACGTGGGCATGGTGCATGATCTTTCAATGCATTTTTGAAATTACTTGCAGGTATGTTATGAAATATTTTACATCTGTGCTCTTCAAGGAAATAGGTGTCTAATCTTGTCTCTAGTCTGTTCTCATTTTGGTATGAGAGGGAGTTTGGTAACCTTCTTCCTTTCCTAGTTTTTGAACCTGTCTGAGAGGTATTGGTGGTAAATCTGAACACCTGGTAGAACCTGTCAGTGAATCTATTTACTCCTTGATTACAGATATAGTTAGGTGACTAAAATCATCTTGGATCAAACCTGATGGTGCCAACATGCAAAGAAGTGAATCCATTTCTTGTATATTTTCTAATGTGTTGGATTAAGTTTCTAATATACTTCCCAGTGACAACTTGAATTTAAACTGTTATGACATTCTAGTTTTCTTAGTTGATGTCTTCACTGTTCTTGGATGAAGGCTTGTCAGTCTTAGCTATCTTACCAAGGAAAGTTCTTACCTTTCTTGATTTTTTTGTCAGTCCTGAGGCTTGAACTCTGGGCCTGAGCACTGTCCCTCAGCTCTTTAGCCCAAGGAGAATACTCTATCAGTTGAGCCACAGTCGCCATTTCAAAATTTCTGGTGGTTTATTGGAGATGAGTCTCATGGACTCATGATCCTCAGATTTTAGCCTCCAGAGTAGCTAGGATTACAGGGATGAAACACCAGCGCTCAGCTCCTTTCACAGATTTTTTTTACATTGTTCTTTTAATCTCAATTTTTTTTCATTTTTACCCTGATTTTTTTTGGTGTGTGTGTGTGTCTGTGTGTGTTTATGTGTGTGCCTGTCCTAGGGCTTGAACTCAGGGCCTGGGCACTGTTGCTAAGCTTCTTTACCTCCAGGCTAGTGCACTACCACTTGAGCCACAGCTCTGCTTTGTACATTCTGGGGATGTTTATTGATAATAAGCCTCATGGACATTTCTGCTGTCTTTGAACCACAATCCTACGATCTGAACTTCTGTAGTAGCTCTGATTAGTGGTGAGCAGCATCAGTGCCTGGCTGGCTCTATGCTGATTTTTATGATTATCTTTCTTTTTTGCGGGGGGTCGGGGGGAGGGGTCCAGTCGTGGGGCATGAACTCTGTGCCTGGGCACTGTCCCTCATCTCTTCAGCTCAGGCTAGCATTCTACCACTTGAGCCACAGTGCTACTTCCGGCTTTTTTTTTCCTGCTTATGAGGTGTTGAGGAATTGAACCCAGGGTCTCAAGCATACAAGGCATGTGCTCTACCAGTGAGCCAACTTCCCAGCCCTTATGATTATCATTCTATCCACTGTTCTGGGTTCGCTTTTAGACTGTGCTTCATCGTTGATTGCATTAGAGACACCTGACTGTTTTCATACCAGGCCTGCACAGCTGTAAATTCCCTGAGAAGCTTTTGCTGCATCCCAGAGGTTCTGGAAAGGTGTGCTATGGTTTTGATTCTTGAATTTGTAAACTTGTTCCTTCATTTGATCCTTAAGTCTTATGGCTGACTTTGGGCTCGACAGCCTATCTCTTGTTGAGAGGGGGTCTTAAGCCAACATTCTAACTTGGTCTGGATTTACGGGTCCATGGCATCCAGTAGTACTAGTTCATGACACGCGGGCAGCAGTCGTCATGTGTGTGCTGGCTCGCTGTGTGTCAGCATAGGGTGATGGTCTTTATCCCATCAACCTAACTTGGGTTTGAGTATCATCTCTATGCAGTGTTGGTTTATAACTGGCCGGGCCAGCCCTCCCTCCTGGCTGACAGGCACAGGGTAGAGCTGGGTCACTGCTTTACAGTTTGGAAAGGTGTATACAGATCCTGAAAATACTGTCAGCTTTATGCTGTATATCAATTCCCCACCACCAAATAGCTCCAAATTTTTAATATAATATCTATTGCCATCTACTCCTTTCTATCTTGTATATTTGTCTGTTCTGCTAAAAAACAACTTTCCATGAAGAACAAAGCCTGGCACCTTCAGGAAAATGGATGGAACTGGAATTCATCATACATCTTTGGAAGGAAAACAAGCCAGACAAGAAACGTAAATATGTTTTTCTCAGGTAGAATCCAGACTTTAAAAGACACAAACCTAGACAGGTGCCGGTGGCTCATTCCTGTCATCCTAGCTACTCAGAAGGCTGAGATATGAGGATCACGGTTCAAATCCAGCCAGGGCAGTAAAATCCATGAGACATTTTATCTCCAATAAACCCTCAGAAAACCACAAGTGAGGGTGTGGCTCAGGTGGTAGAGTGCTCGCCCTTAGCTGATGAGCTGAGGCACAGCAGCCAGGACCAGAGTTCAATCCACAGGAGTAACCAAAAAAAAAAAAAGATATAAAACCGTAAAGGAGACTCACACTGATGTCCTCGACCACAGGGGCGTTGGGCATGCTTGCCGTACCTTGTGGGAAACCCAGGCTTTGAGACAATGCTATGTGCTCATCAAAAAACATGGATGATTTTCCCAGGGCAGGGGTGTGGCTCAGTGAATAGTCAGAGGACTTGAGCAGTAGGAGGATGTGAATAATAGGAGGATGTGAACAGTAGCGCCTCCACAGGCAGCCCGGGTCCTTGGCCAGCTCTACCACAGCAGGCAGCATGCCTAGGGGTCAGGACACTCAGTGTGAGTGTTTAGGACTAAGTCTCCTCACAGAAAAGTTCAGAGACTAAGTCCCCAGGACACTCTCCCCAGCCCCCACTAATACCTGAGGGCCAACTGTTTCTACACCTTTATTTCTTTTGAAAAGAGAGAAAAAAGTAATAAAATATAAACAGAACAGTTGACACAAATAAACCACGGTGGTGGAGGTGGGGGGAGAGAAAGGGAGAAAGGTGGGAGGGAGATGGGAATGGGGTCCCCATCTCAGCAGCAAGAGGCAGTGACCTGGATGCTCGCATCTATCCCTACAGGGCAGGAGTGGCGCCTTCCTCCTGGCTGCTGTCCATCCCACTGTGTGTCCCTCAGCCTTTGGGAGGGGGCCGGGCGCCATCTCCCCAGGTGGCTCATGAAATGTGCATGGGGCCAGGTCTGGGATCAGGCCAAGCACGGGGAGGGCTGTCAGCGACACACTGGCTCCTTGAGGGAGGAGCTCAAGGAGTGCTGAGCTGAGGGTGGACCAGAGGCTGGGCACTGAAGGCCCAAGCACTGGCTCTTCTTCCAGCATCAGGCAAGAGACAGAACTGGAGGAACAGGAATGGGTTGGCTCAGAAGCCCAACCTGGCCCTCTTGCGCCCCTGCCCCGGCCCCACCACCCTCTCCCCATCCACCCGCCTGTCTGGCCACCCAGTCCCTGCCTGGGCTCTGCCACCCTCTGGCCCTCCTGGGCCCCTGACCGGGCACCACCACCCCTCCCACCTGCCACTGCCCACCCACCCCCAGCCCGCACCAGTCAAGGCCTCCTGGGCAAAGTACTTGATGCCCACATCCTGGTCTTGGGTCAGCTTATCCAGGACCGGCTTGACCTCACTCTGCAGGTTGCTGGAAGCAGAGGGGTAAGGGCTGGAGCATGAAGCAGATGGGTGCCCACAGCTGGGAACTCAGTTCAGGCCTGGCCACCCCCTTGCATCTCCAGACGACTAGCAATACTGAGCCACTTCTCACCTTAGCTTCCCTTCACACCCCCTCCCCATAAGGCTCGCCACCATCACTGCCGACTCCTCAGTCTACAGTGAAGCTGACACTGGGAGGAAGCAGCAGGGAGCGGTGGCAGCTGAACACAGTGGTGCACATCTGGAATCCCAGCTACTGAGGAAGCCCTAGCAATAGCTGGGCGTGGTGGCACCCGTTATCCTAGTGGTGTGAGCAGCATGCACAGACCAGGCAGCCTGGGCCACACATGTGCTCTGTGAAATATAACAAAGGCAAAAAGCGCTGGGGGCATGACTCAAGTGGCAGATTGCTTGCCTAGCGAGGTCAACCCTCAGTATTACCACAAAGGAAGAAACAGTGTAGCTGGAGAGGAGCATAAGAACAGCAAGTCCCAGTGCACCTGTTGTGGAGGATGGGCCCGATCTTCTGCATGGACTTGGCGACATTGAAGTGGACGTTGCCAACAGGGTCCCCTGCCATGCGCATGACAGTGGGCAACATGTGCTTGGTGGTGATGTCCTGCCCGCACACCTCTGACAGAACCTGGCCAAGCATGGGCACACAATCAGTACAGTCAGCGCCTGGCACCTGGGCCCAGGTGTCAAGCCTACGCCAACCCTCACTGGCATCTAAACGGAGCGCATAACTGACATCATCTCCCCTCAGTTATGATTTACAACGAGCTCAACTCTGAACACGCAGCCAACGGTGTGTCTCACACCAGCTCACCCACGCCCAGGCCAAGGGTGCCAGAGGCCTGGAGCCCGCCCAGCTCTAGATCTGTACTGCTGGCCCTGGCCCTCGGCCTCTCCACTCCCAAGCTTGTTGTCACGGCAGGGCCGTGCGTGCCCCTTCTATGGCAAGCCGGCTCTTGGGTGCAGGTGTGGTGTGGGCCGCACTCACGTTTATGCAGGAGAGGGTGGTCATGGGATGCACGTAGTTGGGGTCTCCAGACATGGCCAGCACCTTGGGGATGATGGTGGCATGTGCCCACTCCTTCCCGAACTTCTCCACCAGCATATTGAGGTTGCTGGTGGCTGCCTCACAGATGGCATAGACTGCAAGGGGGACAAGAAGGCCATGGGGGAGTTTTAGAGTGGGTCATGGCTCAGCACCAGCCTTAGCCAGGGTTCCAACACTGGGAGGCAGGGCACAGACAGAACAGTGGCGTGGCCCCGCCCACTGGCTGACAGCTCCCTGTGGCAGGACTCACCATGGTCCACCAGCCATGCCATGCACAATGAGTTGAGTTTCTCATCAAAGAATTCCACTCCCTGCCAGAGGAGAGAGGTGGTGAGGGCTCCGAGGGTGAGGGAGGCTGGCCTGCCTCCTCTCTCCTCCCCGCCCTACCTGGCATGCCCTGGATCATGCACCAGCTGCCCAGCCAGCAGGGGCATGTACTCGATTATGGCCAGCCGCATCTGCCACTTGGTGTCCTTGGCTAGCTCCACAATGGCTTGCAGCAGCGACTGGGACAGCTGCCATATTCCGATCACCTAGATCACACAGTCCAAGTTGGAGATGATGTTCAGCCGCACCTCCAGGCACTGCAGAGGATGGGGCTCCAGTGATGCCTGGCCCAAGGCGGCCTGGAATGGGGGGAGGGGAGTGCCACCCCACAGCAACACCCTACAGACCTTCCATCTCCCCAGGGCCACTGCCCTAACTCCAACCTGGCCCCAGGGACACAGTGACAAGGCCACATACAGAGCCACACTTGACATTAAGTGATGGAGGCTTGGGCATCATATGACACCTGCAGTCATTCTGAGAGAATGACTCATGAGGAAAAATAACACAGTGGGAGAAGAAAGGTGAGCCCCAACTCCACCCAGGACAGCTGTGTCAGGACCCAGTTGAGGCTTGAGCCAGAAGGGAGGAGTCATGACACTTGGCCCACCAGTACTGAGACTTGCGCCTTTCATTCCTGTCACCTCAACTCCCTCCACTGACATGAACCCCCACCAGAGCACAGCCCCGCCTCCAGGGCAAGCCTCATCCATGCCATGCCCCCACTATCCAGCAGGGCCGGGGCAAACACAGCAGGTGCTCCATGACAGAAAGAGTTTGAACTGCTTCTGGCTCCCAGATTGTGAGCTCTGTTCAACCCCACACGTGCATGCTTACCCATCACACATAGACTCATCACTCAGCTCAGCAGCCCCGCTGGACTCCAGGATAGCCATCAATCACCTGGGCAGGGGGCTGGGGGAGGGGAGACTCACCTAGTCCTTCAGCTGGGCCAGGAAGAGGAGCAGGAGTTGCTCGATGGAGTTGTCTTTGCCCAGGGTGGGAGAAAGGCACATGATGATGGAGGCCAGGGTGGACTTCACATATTGGTTGGCATCTGACACCAGTTCCTGGGAGGGACAAGAGAGGGAGGCCCCAGGAGACCTTCCTCAGCCCTCCTCTGTACATGATTGGCAGGGGGCTAGGGGCAAGCTGTAGGGGTCCCTGCCTCCATCTCCTTGGCTGCAGCCTGTGACCCAGGTGCCTGGGGTGTTTCCACAGCCTGTTCTGTGCCCTCTTTCATGCCCGGCTGACTCCCTCCGACAAACCAGTTACCTTGGTGCACAGCATGATCTGGATCATGATCATGTTCTTTTGACAGTCTGTGGAGAGGTTCTCGCAGAGCTCTGTGGGCTGGGGTGGGGGATGAGATGGTGCCAGCTGCACCTCCACCGTTCTGCGCTCCCCTCCTCCTCGCATGGAAAACAGGCACCCACCTTTCACCTTTTGGGAAGCCATGGCCCTCACCTTGGCCTCGCAGTACTTCATCAGGTTCTGGAAGGCAGGCACCAGGTCTGTCTTGGTAATCTCAGACCCCACTGCTTTCTGGAGCTGGAAACCCAGAACCAGCGAGAAGGGGTGAGTGTGGATCCCAAGGGGTTCTGGTAGCCTCTCTCAGCTATTGAGGCCAAAATCTAGGCAGAAGTGGTGCAGAGGTATGGAGACGGGGCAGGCTACTCTCCCCAGAGCCAGGCCGCGTCCCCAGCAGCGTGCGCCAAAACCACAGACCTTAGTTCACATTATCCCAAGTGGGGCTTTCTGTGACCGGATCCAAAAACATGCCAGCGATGCACAGTCTCCCCCTTTTACATTTCTACTAAAATATAGTGGGCTGAGTCACTAAATGGGCAGGGGAGCTAAGGAGAGACTTCTCAGGAAAGGGAGGAATGGCAAAGAAACACAAAGAAATGCTTATCATCCCTGGGCATGAAGGAAGTACAAATCAAAACAACCCTGAGAGTTCATCTTATCCTAGTTAGATTGGCCAGCAGTGTGAATTGGAACAAATGCTGGCAGGGATGTGGAGAAAAGGAGCCCTACTGTGCAGCTGGTGGGAATGTGAACTAGTGCAGCCACTCAGCACAGCAGTCTGCAGGTTCCTCCAAATACTAAACACAAACCTTTCCTGAACATCTACGCTGAGCGCCATGACAAGGACACCTGCACACCCATGTTCACTGCCACACTATTCACAATAGCCAAGATATAGAAACAGCCCAGATACCCCACAGTAAATGAGTGGACCCACAAATGTGGACAATGGAACTTTACCCAGCCATTAGAAAGAATAAAATAATGTCATTAGCAGGGAAATGGAGGGAACTAGAACAAATCATGTGAAATGAGGTAAGTCAAGATTGGAGATTAACAGTGCACGTTCTCTCTGATATAAGGAAGTTAGATCTAAAATGCACTGGGATATGACAAATGCCACAGGATTCCAGAGACTCACACACAGTGAGACCAAAGAATAGTCTTAGGAGAGAATCACAAAGGCCCAATGCCTAAACGTCTCTTCATATTCAAATAAAATATTACACATACTGAAACAAATCCCAAGATGTGGGAACAAAATACATACATATATATATATTGGTTTTAGCTTTTGATACTTCTGTTTTCTTTATCTGATAAACAGTGTGATCTCATGTTATCTTTAGGAGGGTCCAAGAGGGAAAAAGTTTGGAAATAAAAACTGCAGCTATGGAGCTGACTAGACTCTGATGAAAGTAAACTACACAACTTGAGGGTGGAGATGGGAGGGAGGGGCTAGGAGGGAATGAGAGAACAGCAGACACTCACTGTACAAAAAGGAAATGTCCTCATTACCTGACTCATGCATGCCATTGTAATCCCTCTATACATCCCCTCTATAATAACAGTATACATGTATAAAATGGACTGTGCACACCAGCTCACACTTACAATCTAGCTAGCTATACAGGAAGCAGAGTTAGGAGAATTGGAATCCAAGGTCAGCCCAGGCAAAAGCTTGAGATCCTAGCTGAAAAATAAATCCAAAGTGTGGGGTGTGCCTCAAGAAGGGGGCACCTGCCCAGCGAGCACAAGGCTCCAGTTCAGAGCCCCATTCTGCCAGTATGAACACGTGTCTGGATGAAGGTGTGCCTAGTGACTCTGCATTTTCTTGAGACTGGTTGCCAGAGATGTCTTACGCTTGCTCCTGACCACCACTTGCTCCTGATCACCACCAGAGCCAATGGGTCCACAGTAAGGACACACACAAAGGCAGCCCTCGTAGTTCCTCATGCTCTTTTACCAGTGTAACTGGTATGGAGTGCTGGTGGGAAGCCCTGTTTCTACCTCAGCTCCTTGTCTGTCTGCAACTTGCACTTCTGGACAGGACAAGAGCTGTCTTCCTCGCTTGGAGCCCAGGTCAGAGAGCTTGCCTTCCTGTCTTTCCTAGGCCCTGCCATGTGCAAAGTGGGGCGAGCTTCCCAGCATGAACATGCACCCCGCAAGGGGTGGGGCCAGCGGGGCTGCACGCAAGTCGGTCTAACCTGACCATGCCAAGATCCAGCCCTGGCTTCTCTACCCACGGATGTCAGGGTGCCCGCTCCATGCAGGACAGACACCTGTCCCTCTTCCCTTCAGCCTTGGCCCTGCCTGTGCACTGCAGGCCTCATGCATCTCAGTGAACTTGTTGGTCACCATGTAGCAGACGCGCCAGGACTTGTCCTAAGCCTCCTGGCTCAGTATGGGCATCACCAGGGCCTCCAGGTCCTCCTGGGCCAGGAGCTGGGAGATGTTCACACATGCCTCAACTGCCAGAAGCTGCACGGAGTCCTGGGGAGCAGAAGGGGTGCTGAGTGCCCACGGGGCACACGGGCCGAGGGCCCAAGGGGGGGTGAGGGGTGGGGAATGGGGCAGGGACCCACCTGCTCATCAGAGGCTAGATTGGAGAACATGGGGATGATCTCACTCTTGACATTGTCCAGCTCCAGGACCTTGGCCAATTCCTCAAGCCTGAAGATCTCTCAGCAAGTGTAGTGCAGTTAAGGAAGAAAACCTGAAGCTAAAATCAGAAGACCACCTTTTTGGACAATATATAGAAAACCTCATGTCTGCTTCTAGTGTTTTCCAAACAACTGACATGAAAAGCAGAAGAAAGTAAGGGACTGAGTTCCCTTCTCATTTATGGAATTGCTGCTTCTCTCTCCCTCTGTCTCTCCCCCCTTCTTTCTCTCCATTCTTCCCCCACCCTCCTACTCTCCCCCCTTTAAACTAGGGAAGATTCCAAATGTTACAGTTCCTTTATTTGTGGCTTCATTGAATGTTTATGAAAATAATTTCAAATCTAGGCAAAATTAACTACTTAACAGAAGACTTCCATGAGTCTGTGTATTATGTTAGTCTAAGAAAATGTGCAGATGTGTTGTAGAGACTTTATAATTAGAATTGCATATATTTATGAAACTTGAAAATGAATGTTTTATTGAATTTGCTTTGATATATAGGCTTAGTCTTTTATTACATGCTTACTTAGTAAGATATATAAGAAAATAATCATGTTGTGAAAATGTGACCAAAATCATGTACTGAATGCACAGCTTTATGTATGTACCTGTTCACGATTGTGTGCCTCCCCTCCATCTGCCTCATCCTCCGCATTTACCTTCTCCTAAGTCAAGATAGTTTCACATTTGTAAAAGTACTTTGAGTAGTAATCAACTGACAGTCATCTGATCTGTAAGTCCTGAAGTTAACCAAAACCTTGCCTAAAGTTTGTCAGTTGTACTTTCTAATAATAAGGTAGGACTGATGGTTTCTCTTTAATCATTTGAAAACAGATTTGGGCTATAAAGAGGATTTTAAGTTGAAACTAAATTATCATATTGAGATCTGTTTAAAAACAAAGAACCAACTTGCTTTTGCCCCAAATAACCCACTTGCTATCTGAAAAGATAAGAATTTTGGTAATGGGCTGTGAAGGTGGTTCAGTGGTAGAGTGCTTGCCTTGCATGTATGAAGCCCTGGGTTTGATTCCTGAGCACCACATAAGCAAAAAGAAAAAAACCGGAAGTGGCGCTATGGCTCAAGTTGTAGAGTGCTAGCCTTGAGCTGAAGAGCTGAGGGACAGTGCCCAGGCCTAGAGTTCAGGCCCCACAACTGGACTCCCTCCCCCTAAAATTTTTTTTTGGTTATGTATTGATTAGAAGTAGAAAGTCTGGGAGGAATACATAGAAATAGGTAAAAAAAAAATGTGATAAAAGTAGCAACCAACTCCAAATGTTTTCACTCCCAATTTGTATTGTCTCTGACACAGAACAGATCTTCCAGGATATATATATATATATATATATATATATATATATATATATAAATAAATATGTGAATATGGGTTAAGTGTGACTGATCTTACAGTACACCACATGCTATGCTCTTCCAGCTCTAGGGTTTGGTAGCAAGATTTATTTGTTGTACCCAGTAAATTAGCTGTTATGAAATTCCTTGAAGAGTGTTCTAGTATAGAATCATGAATGAGAGAATTTTATATGTATAATAATTGGTAAGCTCAGTATTTTTTAATTTTTTTATTGTAAAGATACTATACAGAGGGTTACAGTTACATGAGCAACGTAATGAGTCCACTTCCTATTGAGTATTGTTTCCCCCTCCATTGTTTTCCCCCTACCATCCCTTCCCTCCCCACCTTCCCTGATGTTCTTTTTTTTAAAATTGTGGTTAAGTGATTACATAATTTCCCAAATTTCACAGTATTGTGGAATAATGATGCTTGTTTAAAGTCATAAGTTCATTCTAACTTTTCTGGGGCAAATTGTCTATCACAGCCTATAACATATAATGGTGTACACTATACACCATACATGTGATCAGCATCATGGGAAGCTCAGTATTTTTATCTCACTCTGTAAATTTAACTAATTGATTGGTAGAATTTTAGTCATTCTCATAACAATTTCTAAAAATTTAGTTCATAGATTCCATTTGATAAAGGAATCACTATCAGAGGTAATATTAAGATATTATACTAGGAAAGGAGATCCACTAATATAGCTTATGGTTATTAGATTTGAACTACTTTAATCATGGGATAATCTTATGTGCTAGTATAAGATTTCATAAATGACTTTAACTATATGAAGATGTAATTGTCATACTGCAAACATCCCTTTTGCATCCCTTTTGTCACCTAATTTTACAAATATTTAAAATTGTGTTGCATTTCTGTTTTGCTGTTTAAGAAAAAGGTGTTTCACACACACACAAAAAGAAGATGTAGCCTATTTCCATCACAAAGTACGACTAGGCCAGGAACAAGAAGGAAATCCTGTCATTTCCTGCCACATGTGTAGAACTACAGATCGCTGTGGAAAATGCAAGAAGTCAGACACAGAAAGGCAAATGCATGTTCTTGAAACAGACAAGAACAGGGCAGAGGAATTGTCAGGAAGACCAGAAGGGTCCAGGTGAGGAATGGAGTCACATGCAATGAGGTAGACCAGACACCCAGGGTGAGGAGTCACTGCTGATCCTCTCCTGAGCACAATGACAAATTTCTGCTTCAAAATCACCACTGCTAACGATGAAAATGAGTAGGGAATTAGAGAATGAAGCTACCTCCTCAGAAACAACCAGGCATGAAAAGAGATCACCCTGCTTTCAGGAATATGCATGAAATGCTTACTCTAATCTCCAAATGGGTTCTCTAGGGATGAAAACATGTTTAGAAATAAATGGCCATTATTGCCATAGAAATTCCTGCACAGAAATGTCTCATTCTATTTTCTTTCTTTCTTTCTTTTGTGCCAGTCCAGCGGTTTGAATTCTGGGCCTGGATGCTGTTCCTGAGCTTTCTTTTTCCAGGCTGGCACTCTACCACCAGAGAGTGGAGATAAGAATTGGAGATAAGAATCTCATGCGATAAACAAGTTTACACTCCCATCAACAATGAAGTAAGGTTCCCTTCTGTCCACATCCCCTCCAGCATCTGTTGTTATTAGAGTTCTTGATTTTTGCCATTCTAACTGGGGTGAGGTGGTATCTCAATGTTGTTTTGATTTGCATTTCTTTTATGACTAGGGAGGTTGAGCATTTCTTCATGTGTTTATTGGCCATTCTTCTTTCCTCTTCAGAGAAGTTTCTCTTTAAGTCTTTAGCTCACTTACTTATTGGGCATTTGTTTCTTTGAAGATTTGTTGTTGGGGATTTAATTTTTTGAATTCCAGGTATATTTTAGATTTGAGACCCTTGTCTGTTGTATAGCTAGTGAAGATCTTCTCCCAATCTGTGGGCTTTCTATTGATCTTGCTAGCTATGTCCTTTGCCATGCAGAAGCTCTGCAACTTTATGCAATCCCATTTGTCCAACCTTTCTTTGATTTGTTGTGTTTCTGGATCTCTATTAAGAAAATTTCTGCCTGTGCTAAGGAGATCGAGGGTTTCTTCTATTCCATACTGTAATATTTTCAGAGTATCTGCTTTGTCTCCGAGGTCTTTGATTCATTTGGAGTTGATTCTGGTGCAGAGTGATATATAAGGATCTAGCTTTAGTTTTCTACAAGTAGTTAACCAATTTTGCTAACACCATTTACTGAAGAGGCTGTCGTTCTTTCATTCTATGTTTTTTGCTCCCTTATCGAAGATTAGATGGCTGTAGGTCTGTAGGTTCATTTCTGGGTTTACAATTCTATTCCATTGGTCCTGAGGTCTGTTCTTGTGCCAATACCAAGCTGTTTTGATTACTATGGCTTTGTAGTAGGGTTTGTAATTTGGCATTGTTATTCCTTCAGCACTGTTCTTTCTGTTGAGGATTGCTTTTGCTATTTGGGGTCTTTTATTGTTCCATATGAATTTTTGGATTGCCTCTTCTATTTCCTTGAAGAATGAGGTTGGAATATTGATAAGTATCACATTGAATTTGTAGATAGGCTTGGGAAGTATTGCCATTTTCCAATTCAGGACCATGGGAATTTTTGCCACTTTCTAAGTTCTGTTTTGATTTCCTTTTTCAAGTTTTTAAAGTTTTCATCATAGAGGTCCTTCACTTCTTTGGTTAAGTTAATTCCTAGGTAATTTTTTTTTTGTGGGGCTATTACGAATGGAGTTGCTTTCCTTATTTTAGCCACACTTTTCTCATTGTTAGCATACAGGAAAACTGTTGATTTTTGAGGGTTAATTTTATACCCTGTTGCTTTGCCAAAGTTTTGAATAAGCTTGAGTAATTTGGGAGTGGAGTCTGTGGGATTCTTTAAATACAAGATCATGTCAT
Source organism: Dipodomys spectabilis (assembly GCF_019054845.1). Taxonomy (NCBI): domain Eukaryota; kingdom Metazoa; phylum Chordata; class Mammalia; order Rodentia; family Heteromyidae; genus Dipodomys; species Dipodomys spectabilis. The sequence goes on from NW_024870943.1 coordinate 1,159,392, forward strand.
CTGCAAAGAGGGAGAGTTTTATTTCTCTTTTCCCTATTTGGATCCCCTTTATGCATCTTGTCTTATTGCTGTATCTAGGCATTCTAATACTAGATTGAAGAGCAGTGGAGAGAGTGGACATCCTTGTCTCGTTCCTGAGTTTAGAGGAAATGGCTTTAGTTTTTCACCATTAAGTACAATGCTGGCTGTTGGTTTGTCATATACAGCCTTTATTGTATTGAGGAAGGTTCCATGGATTCCTAATTTTTCCAGAACCCTTATCATAAAGTGGTGTTGGATCTTGTCAAATGCTTTTTCTGCATCTATTGAGAAAACCATGTGGTTCTTATCCTTGCTCTTGTTGATATGATGAATTATATTAATTGATTTGCGTATATTGAACCAGCTTTGCATCCCTGAAATGAATCCTGTTTGATCGTGGTGTATGATTTTTTGGATGAATTGTTAAAGTTGATTGGCCAAACTTTTGTCTAGAAATTTTGCATCAATGTTCATCAAAGAAATGGGTCTATAGTTCTCTTTCTTTGATGAGTCCCTGCCTGGTTTTGGGATGAAGGTTATGATGGCTTCATAGAATGAGTTCAGTAGTGAACTTTCTCTTTCAATTTCATTGAAGAGTTGGAGGAGTATTGGTGTGAGCTCTGCTTTGAAGGTCTTGTAGAATTCCACTGTAAAACCATCTGGTCCTGGACTTTTCTTAGATGGGAGGACTCTTACTGCTGTTTCTATTTCAATACTTGATATGGCCCTGTTAAGAAGGTTTAACTCATCTTGGTTTAGTTTCGGCAGGACATTTTCTTTTGTACAGTGAGTGCCTGCTGTTCTCTCATTCCCTCCCAGCCCCTCCCTCCCTTCTCCACCCATGAGTTGTGCAGTTCACTTTCATCAATGTCCAGTGAGCTCCATGGATGCACTTTTTTCCATCCCTTTTCCCTCCTTGGACCCTCCCAAAGATAACATGAGAACAGACTGTTTATCAGATAAAGAACACAGAAGTATCAAAAGCTAAAACCAAAACATATATATGTATTTTGTTTCCACATCTTGGGATTTGTTTCTGTACGTGTAATATTTTATATGAATATGAAGAGATGCTTAGGCATTGGGCCTTTGTGATTCTCTCCTAAGACTATTCTCCTTTGGTCTCACTGTGTGTGAGTCTCTGGAATCTTGTGGCATTTGTCATATCCCAGTACATTTTAGATCTAACTTCCTTATATCAGAGAACGTGCACCGTTAATCTCCAATCTTGACTTACCTCACTTCGCATGATTTGTTCTAGTTCCATCCATTTCCCTGCTAATGACATTATTTTATTCTTTCTAATGGCTGGGTAAAGTTCCATTGTCCACATTTGTGGGTCCACTCATCTACTGTGGGGCAACTGGGCTGTTTCTGTATCTTGGCTATTGTGAGTAGTGTGGCAGTGAACATGGGTGTGCAGGTGTCCTTGTCATGATGCTCAGTGTAGATGCCCAGGAATGGGTGGGAGGGAAGGTCTGTGTTTAGTATTTGGAGGAACCTGCAGACTGCTGTGCTGAGTGGCTGCACTAGTTCACATTCCCACCAGCAGCTCAGTAGGGCTTCTTTTCTCCACATCCCTTCCAGCATTTGTTCCAATTCACAATGCTGGCCAATCTAACTGGATTAAGATGGAATCTCAGGGTTGTTGTGATTTGTACTTCCTTCATGCCCAGGAATGATGAGCATAACCTCCTGTGCTTCTTTGCCATTCTTCCCTCTTCTGAGAAGTCTCTCCTTAGCTCCCCTGCCCATTTAGTGACTCAGCCCACTATATGTTAGTAGAAATGTAAAAGCGGGAGACTGTGCATCGCTGGCATGTTTTTGGATCTGGTCACAGAAAGCCCCACTTGGGACAATGTGAACTAAGGTCTGTGGTTTTGGCACATGCTGTTGGGGATGTCTCCTGGCTCTGGGGAGAGCAGCCTGCCTAGTCTCCACACCTCTGCACCGCTTCTGCCTGGATTTTGGCCTCAATAGCTGAGAGAGTCTTCCAGACCCCTTTCGCTCCATACACCCTGCCTCTCCCTGGTTCCAAGTTTACAGCTCCAGAAAGCAATGGGGCCTGAGATCACCAAGACAGACCTGGTGCCTGCCTTCTAGAACCTGATGAAGGACTGTGAGGCCAAGGTGAGGGCCGCGGCCTCCCACAAGGTGAAAGGTGTGTGCCCGTGGCCCATGCCTGAGGAGGGGGGCTCAGGTTGGAGGTGCAGCCGGCACCATCTCATCCCCCACCCTGTCCCGCAGAGTTCTGCGAGAACCTCTCTGTAGATTGTTGGGAGAACTTGATCATGACCCAGATCTTGCTGTGCGTCAAGGTAACTGGATTGAGGGAGGGAGTCAGCTGGGCATTAAAGAGGGCACAGAACAGGCTGTGGAAACGGACCAGGCACTTGGGTCACAGGCTTCAGCCAAAGAGATGGAGACAGGACCCCTGCAGCCCGCCCCCATGCCCCCTGCCAATCATGTGCAGAGGAGGCTGAGGCTGGTCCCCCAGGGCCTCCCTCTCCTCTCCCTCCCAGGAACTGGTGTCAGATGCCAACCAGCACGTGAAGTCTGCCCTGGCCTCTGTCATCATCGGCCTCTCTCCCCTTCTGGGCAAAGACAACACCATTGATCACCTCCTGCCACTCTTCCTGGCCCAGCTGAGGGACAGGTGAGTATTCCCTCCCCGAGTCCCCCACCCAGGTGATCGATTGCCATCGCAGAGTCCAGCAGGTATCGCCAGGGCCAGTTTGGGGCTGGGGCAGTGACCTTGGGGAGATGGCAGGTCTGTAGGGTGTTGCTGTGGGGTGGCACACCCCTCCCCCCATTCTGGGCCTCCTTGGGCCAGGCATCACTGGAGCCCCATCCTCTGCAGTGCCCAGAGGTGCAGCTGAACATCATCTCCAACCTGGACTATGTGAAGATTTTCGCCATCTGGCAGCTGTCCCAGTCGCTTCTGCCAGCCATCGTGGATTTAGCCGAGGACGCCAAGTGGTGCCTGTGGTTGGCCATCATTGAGTACATGCCCCTGCTGGCTAGGTAGCTGGTGCATGATCCAGGGCATGCCAGGTAGGGCGGGGAGGGGAGAGGAGGCTGGCCAGCCTCCCTCACCCTCAGAGCCCTCACCACCTCTCTCCTCTGGCAGGGAATAGAATTCTTTGATGAGAAACTCAACTCATTGTGCATGGCATGGCTGGTGGACCATGGTGAGTCCTGCCACAAGGAGCTGGCAGCCAGTGGGCGGGGCCTCGCCACTGTTCTGTCTGTGTAGTGCCGACTGCTGTTGGAACCTTGTGGGAGGCTGGCGCTGAGCCCTGACCCACTCTAAAACTCCCCCATGGCCTTCCTGTCCCCCTTGCAGTCTATGCCATCTATGAGGCAGCCACCAGAAACCTCAAGAAGCTGGTGGAGAAGTTCGGGAAGAAGTGGGCACATACCACCATCATCCTCAAGGTGCTGGCCATGTCCGGATACCCCAAATATCTGCATCTTATGACCACCCACTTCTGCATAAACGTGAGTGTGGCCCGCGCCCCAACTGCGCCGAGGAGCCGGATTGGCAGGGGAGAGGCACCCACAGCCAAGCTGTGACACCAAGTTTGGGAGTGGAGAGGCCGGAGGCCAGGGCCAGTGGTACACATCTGGAGCTGGGCGGACTCCAGGCCTCTGGCACCCTTGGCCTGGGTGTGGGTGACCTTGTGTGAGGCACACTGTTGGCTGTGTGTTCAGAGTTGATCTCATTGTAAATCGTAGTCGCGGGGAGGTGGTGTCAGTTGTGTGTGCCTTTTGGATGCTGGTGAGGGTTCTCGCCGCCTTGACACCCAGGCCCATGTGCCAGGCACTGACTGTACTGATCGTGTGCCTGTGCTTGGCCAGGTTCTGTCAGAGGTGTGCAGGCAGGACATCATCACCAAGCACATGCTGGCCACCGTTGTGGGAATAGCAAGGGACCCTGACACCAAAGTCTGCTTCAATGTGGCCAAGTCCCTGCAGAAGATGGGGCCCATCGCTGTTCTTATACTCCTCTCCAGCTACACTGTTTCTTCCTTTGTGGTGATACTGAGGGTTGACCTCGCTAGGCAAGCATTCTGCCACATGAGCCATGCCCCCAGTGCTTTTTTGCCTTTGTTATATTTCACAGAATGCATGTGTAGGCCCAGGCTGCCTGGTCTGTGCATGCTGCTCATACCGCTAGGATAACAGGTGCCACCACGCCCAGCTATTGCTAGGGCTTCCTCAGTGGCTGGGATTCCAGATGTGCACCAGTGTGTTCAGCTGCCACTGCTCCCTGCTGTTTCCTCCCAGTGTCAGCTTCACTGTAGACTGAGGAGTCAGCAGTGGCAGTGGCGAGCCTTCTGGGGAGGGGGGTGTGAAGGGAAGGTAGGTGATGGGTGGCTCAGCATCGCTAGCCATCTGGAGATGCAAGTTGTAATTCAGCAGGGATTGGCTAGGCCTGAGCTGAGTTCAAAGCTGTGGGCCCCATCAGCTTCATGCTCCAGCCCTTTCCCCTCTGCTTCCAGCACCCTGCAGAGCGAGGTCAAGCCGGTCCTGGAGAAGCTGACCCAGGACCAGGACTTTGCCCAGGAGGCCCTGACTGGTGCGGGCTGGGGGTGGGCGGGGAGTGACAGGTGGGAGAGGTGGTGGTGCCCGGGCAGGGGCCCAGGAGTGCCAGAGGGTGGCAGTGCCCAGGCAGGGGCTGGGGACCAGAGAGGCAGGTGGATGGGGAGAGGGTGGTGGGGCCTTGGCAGGGACACAAGAGGACGAGGCTGGGCTTCTGAGCCGGCCCATTCCTGTTCCTCCAGTTCTGTCTCTTGCCTGATGCTGGAAGAAGAGCCAGTGCTTGGGCCTTCAGTGCCTGGCCTCCGGCCAACCCTCTGCTCAACCCTCCCTGAGCTCCCCCCTCAAGGAGACAGTGAGTCCCTGACAGCCCTCCCTGTGCATGGCCTGATCCCAGACCTGGCCCCACTCACGTTCCTTGAGCCCACTGGGGAGACGGCGCCCGGCTCCCTCCCAAAGGCTGAGGGACACACAGTGGGATGGACAGCAGCCAGGAGGAAGGTGCCACTCCTGCCCTGTAGGGAGAGATGAGAGCATCTGGGTCACTGCCTCTTGTTGCTGAGATGGGGACCCCATCCATACTTCCCTCCCACCGCCCTCCCCTTCCCTCCCCCAACCCCCCACCACGGTGGTTTATTTGTGTCTACTGTACTGTTTATATTTTATTCCCCTTTTCCTTCTTTTTACAAAGAAATAAAGGTATAGAAACAGTTGGCCCTCAGGTCTTAGTGGGGGTTGGGGAGAGTGTCCTGGGGACTTGGTCTCTGCCCTTTTCTGTGAGGAGACTTAGTCTTAAACACTCACACTGAGTGTCCTGACCCCTAGGCATGCTGCCTGCTGTGGCAGAGCTGGCCAAAGACCCAGGCTGCCTGCAAAGTGCCTACTGTTCACATCCTCCTACTATTCACATCCTCCTACTGCTCAAGTCCTCTGACTATTCACTGAGCCACACCCGGGCCCTGGGAAAATCATCTATGTTTTTTGATGAGCTCATAGCATTGTCTCAAAACCTGGGTTTCCCACTGGGTACTGCAAGCATGCCCAAGGCCCCTGTGGTAGAGGACATCAGTGTGAGTCTCCTTTACAGCTTTATATCTTTTTTGTTTTTGGTTACCCATGTGGATTGTGGATTGAACTATGTTCCTGGCTGCTGTGCCTCAGCTCGTCAGCTGAGGGCGAGCACTCTACCACCTGAGCCACAGCCTCACTTCTGGTTTTCTGGTGGTTTATTGGAGATAAGAGTCTCATGGACTTTCCTGCCCTGGCTGGTTTTGATCCATGATCCTCATATCTCAGCCTTCTGAGTAGCGAGGATGACAGGAGTGAGCCACCGGCACCTGTCTAGGTTTGTGTCTTTTAAAGTCTGGATTCTACCTGAGAAAAACATATTTACATTTCTTGTCTGGGTTGTTTTCCTTCCCAAGATGTATGATGAATTCCAGTTCCATCCATTTTCCTGCAAGTGCCAGGCTTTGGAAAGTTGTTTTTTAGCAGAACAGACAAATATACGAGATAGAAAGGAGTAGATGGCAATAGATAGCATATGAAAAATTTGGAGCTATTTGTTAGTGGGGAATTGATATACAACATAAAGCTGGCAGTATTGTCTGGAACTGTATACACCTGCCCGAACTATAAAGCAGTGACCCGGCTCTACCCTGTGCCTCTCAGCCAGGAGGGAGAGCTTGCCCGGCCCAGTTATAAACCAACACTGCAGTGAGATGACACTTCACCAGCCAAACTGAAAACTGAAAGTTCTGGGTGGAAAACTGTCCCAAGCAAATGGGAAGTGACCTGAAAGGGAGCCCCAGTTGCTTGTTCCACGAGAGCAGGGGAGACATCAAACCCAAGTTAGGCTGATGAGATAAAGACCGTCACCCTCTGCTGACTGACAGCGAGCCAGCACACAGATGCCTACTGCTGCCCTGGTTTCATGAACTAGTACTACTGGATGCCATGGACCCGTAAGTCCAGGCCAAGTTAGAATGTTGGCTTAAGACCCTTCTCATCAAGTGATATACTATCGAGCCCAACGTCAGGCATAAGACTTAAGGATCAAACGAAGGAACAAGTTTACAAATTCAAGAATCAAAACCATACCACAACTTTCCAGAAACTCTGGGATGCAGCAAAAGCTCAGGGAATTTACAACTGTGCAGGCCTGGCATGAAAACAGGTGTCTCAAATGCAATCAACGATGAAGCACAATATAAAAGCAAACCCAGAACAGTGGATAGAAATATAATCATAAGGTCTGGGATGGTGGCTCAGTGGTAGAGCACCTGCCTTGCATGCTTCAGGCCCTAGGTTTTATTCCTCAGCACCACAGAAGCAGGAAAGAATAGCCAGAAGTGGTGCTGTAGCTCATGTGGTAGACTGCTAGCCTTGAGCTGAAGAGCTGAGGGACAGTGCCCAGGCCCAGAGTTCAAGTCTCAAAACTGGAAAAAAAGAGAAGGCACACTTTGGGTAAGAAACTTGGAGACACATGGCTTACACACCGCTGAGGTTGTTTACAGACAGTCATCTAGCTTTGAGACTCAGTGTCTCCTGCCGGCCTACATGGATCCAGGAGAGGTAAGTGACTGCACCACTCCCCTGCCCTCTGGAGAAGCACCCACATGAAAGTGAAAAGTGTCTTGATAATTGTCACACGGGGGAAAAGAAAAAGTTTACTGAGAACTTGGTCTGCCACCCCAGGTGAAGGGAAAATCATCGCTCCCGCGGGAGATGACCTCAGGGGCCGCCCTCCTGGACCCCTATCTAAAGAGGCCTCTGCAGCTCTGAAGTGCCCATGTGCATCTCAGAAATGACCCACCCTGCCATGCACATCCTGAGAGAAGAGGCGAGCACTTATGTTCACTGCCACTGGAGAGGCGCAGCCTGCAGGAGAGACCCCAGTTTCCACACTCTGTGTAAGGGATCACCTTAGGAGCAGGGATTCTGGATTGAACCCGGATGCACGACAAAGCTACAGGGAAGGATAGGAATGGGCTATGAGAGTGAAAAGAATTAGGGTTCAGGGCATCCTCCACTCCCAAGCCCTGTGGGTTCCTCATTTCCTCTTCCTCACAGAGTCTGTCCTGGTTTATGACAACTGAGGAGGAATCCTGATTGTCCAGGGGCTGGGGAAGATATGTTCACATCAGCGACTCTAGAATCCCATTTGAACCTAAAATTGCCCCTCTCTGTCTCTGTCATCCACCTCCTCCTTCACCTGCACCATCCCCACCGCAGATCTAGTTCATCTTCCTGGTATTTCTTCTGTGAAATTTCAGCTCCATGTTGAGGAGAGGGTGACACCTGGGACCCACTTGCGCAGCCAGGGTATTGAAGTATAAGTGCATGTGACCCCGGGAATGCGTTACGCATGTTTCAAGTTTCTTTCTTTAGTCAGTCAGAGAACTTGAACTTGGGGCTTGCCCATGTTGTTGGGCCCTTTTTGCTCAAGGCTAGGCCTCTACCACTTTGAGCCACAGGTCTACTTCCGGTTTGCTGTTGCTTAACTGGAGAGAAGAGTCTCACAGACTTTCCTTCTCTGGTCTGGCTTTGAATTGGGAATCCAAGGTCTCAGCCCCTGAGTAGCTAGGATTACAGGCTTGAACCACTAGAGCCTTGCTTGTTTAGAATCTTAGATCTGATCCTACAGTGGTGAAATGCAGCTGCCTTCACCTCAGAACCAGACTCACCTTCCCTTAATGCCATTTCTCCAGGTTCACCCATTTCCCTGAACATGCCATCTTCTTCTTCCTGATGGATGAATAGAATTGGATTTTTCCTAATACATGAGAGACAGTAGGACAGTATTTCCAGTGGTCTGAATGCTGCATGGAGAATGCTGAGTTCCCTTGGCACCATGAAGGCCTCAGTTTCCCAACTCAGAGCCTCTGAATGAGACTCAAGGAACAGAGAGGATGGCAGATGCCCATGTGTCTATGGGGGTGATCCTCTTAGCCCAGACTGTGGTTGATTTTGTGGGTAATTTGTCTCTTCTCTCCCATTATCTATTCCTTTCCTGCATGGGCAACAGGATGAGAGCCACAGACTTGATTCTTAGGCACTTAATTGTAGCCAACTTCCTAAGTCTTCTGTGTAGGGGTGTTCCCCAAACCATGGTGGCTTTGGGCTGGAGAATTTTCTTCAATGATGTGGGGTGCAAAATGGTCTTCTATCTTTACCGAGTAGGCAGAGGGGTGTCCATCATTAGCACTTGCTCCCTGAGCATCTTCCTTGCTGTCAGCATCAGTCAAGGGGACTCCAGGTGGGCAAGGCTGAAGGGGAGAGCCTACAAGCACACTGTCACCACAGTCTACCTCAGCTGGGGGATCTTCCTCCTCCTGAGTATTGTTTTTCTTATGCACATGACCGGAACCAAAGTGCATGACAACATGACGAGCTTAAAGACCTATGGATACTGTTCTTCCATGCTTAACAATCCAGTTGCTGATGTGCTGCACGTGAACATACTCTCGGTGCCTGATGTTCTGTGTCTGGGGCTCATGCTGTGGGCCAGCACCTCCATGCTTTTTGTCCTGTACAGACACAAGCAGAAAATGCAACACATCCCGAGGACTATTTTCTCCACCAGAGCCTCTCTCGAGTCCAGAGCCACCATAAGCATCCTCCTCCTGGTGAGCGCCTTTGTCTCCTTTTATACCATGTCCTGCATCTGTCAGATTTGCTTGTCTGTGATTTACAACCCCAGCCCTGTGCTGTACCTTATAGCGGCATTTGCTATGGGCTGTTTCCCATCCCTCAGCCCTTTCCGGCTCATGAGAGGACACTCCACTCCCTGTAGCCTCCTCTTCACCTGCATAAAGAAGAAGAAAATGGTCCTCCCCTGAGGACCACTAAGCTTGCATCTCTGCTAAAGTTTGCTTGGCCCTTCAACAATCTCCACACCTAGATAAAAGTCATCTGCTGAGTGATAAAGGTGTGCACACCTGTCCACACATGCACATTTGTGTGCTATATATCTGTGTGTGTGTTCATCTGTCTCTATTGTGCTGGCCCACAAAATTATATGAAAGTGGAAATGTGAGATTTTGAAATAATGCTTATTAGGTCATGACAACTCCCTCAGAGAATCTGCCCCATTAATTGGTAGTGGTGTCAAATTCAAGAAAAACTGATTAAACTCACCTAACATGTTTTCCTAATTCTATTTTGAGTCTTTTGATTTTTTTCTTATTTTAATAGTTCCCTATGCAATGAAGCAAATCATTCTTAAAGCCCTTTCTGTTCTGCAGAAGAAAGCAGTTGAAAAGAAAATAGCAGCTGGCAATTGTTTCTAACATATTTATAAGATGATTTCTATGTTGCTTTGTCCCTCCCCCACGGTATAACCATGCTTTCACTGTTTTTGATGTTGGTATAATTTGTGGAGAGGAAGGGAAAAAACAAATCATTTAGGGCTACAGGTGGACCCATTGCAACAATGAGACATACAAATCGTTATGTCCAAAAATGAACTTCACAACTTTGGTGTGGGGTCGAATTGGGTTGGGGGAGGGCAGGTGTATGGGAAGGGATGGGAAGGGGAAACAAAAGGGATGCAACAATGCTTGATAAGAAATGTACTCGTTATCTTGCCCATATAATGGTAACTCTTCTGTAGGGTATTCTCACAATAAAAAAAAAACAAGAAAAGAAAATAGCAGTTGAGTGTTGGTGGTTGATGCCTGTGTTCTGAGTTCCTCAGCACGTGAAATCTAAGGATCACAGTTCAAATCCAGTCTAGGCAGAAAACTCTCTGAGACTCTCATGTCCAATAAATCACTAAAAAACAAAAAAAGATGGAGGTGGTGCTGGTGGTGCTGTGGCTGAAGTGGAAGAGTGCTAGTCTTGAGCAAAACCATCCCAGGGACAGAACAGAGGCCCAGAGTTCAAGCTTCAGGCCTGGCACAAAGAAGGAAAGAGAGAATGAGGGACACAGACACACAGACACACAGAGACAGAGAAGAGAGATGGCAAGCCAGCAAAGAAGAAGGAAGGAAGAAGGGAAGGAAGCAAGGAAGGAAGCAAGGAAAGAAGGAAGGAAGGGAGTCCTGCTGGTGTAACACTGACCACAAACATCAAGGGTCCTGCCTGACAGTTACTCCCTTAGTCTTGTCTGTTCTTATTTCTTCCACATAATTTATTTTCACAACTCTTTATTTTCCTTGGTGGTCTATGTTACATATGTCTAGACTCTCTGCTAATTCAACATTAAGTGTACTTTTGAAAAGCACATTTTTTAATGTAAAGTTGTTTTTACAACATGAAGCCTCCTTGAGAAAGTCCCTTGCTTGTCTATTGTGACATTTCCTGCAGTGATCCTCATGTCCCTTGTTATGAGATCACTTTACCACAGCCTCTGGGGTGCAGGTCAGGGCTGCTGTGCTGAGTGACAGTCAGGGCCCTCCGGTCCTGGGCTCTCCACCACCACCCTTTTCTTCTCAGGAATGAATTGCAGGATGACAGCAAGCCAGAAGTAGCACTAATGCCACGGGGACAGTCACCAGCCCTGAGCACAAAAGCTCAGGGACAGGCCCCAGGCCCTGAGGTCAATTCCTGGGACCAGCACAGAAAAGGAAAGCAAGCAGATGGCAGGCCTGCCTCCATGAGCCATCCAGGGACTATGCCAGGTGCTGAGTGGACTGTGGGCTCTGAGCCAGGTGCCTCCTCCTGATCCTGAAGTTCCCATAGCCACCCCACCACAGAAAGGCTTGAACCACAGGCCCTGTCATCCCTGCACTCCCTCCCCCCACACTGGCTTTAGCCAGATTCCCTCCATGCCCCATGCCCTTAATCCAGCCCAAAGTCATTCTACACAGCACAGGTGTGCTCTTGTCTCTTTGGGGAGCTGTCTGGTGTCATCATTAACCTCATCCACACCTGGTCCTCTCCTGACCCCTGGTGTTCCCATCCTCAGAGATTCTCCCCATCTGAGTCACCTTGGAGAGCGTGGATGTGGACTTAGCATCCTGAACTAGGGACAGCGCGCATCTTCCACCAGCTCCCTGCCTTGTAAGGGAATGCAGGCTTTCCCTGCCCCCACCCACCTTTTCTCAGCACCTGGTCCCCAGGAGCACCCCACCCTCCACCCACCTCACACTCTGTCTTGAGCAAGATCCAAATCCAAGACAAACCACACCCCGCACTTCCCCTCCCCCACAGCGCTCAGCAATGCCCCACATGCTTTTCCTCTTTCTTTCTTTTTTTTTTTTTTTGGTCAGCCCTGGGGCTTGAACTCTGGTCCTAGGCGCTGTCCTTCAGCTCTTCAGCTCAAGGTTAGGCTCTCCACCCACGCACCCCTGCAGTCCGCTGTAAGCACAGCCACTCATCGTCATGCTGACATGCAGCCCTGTCTAGACTCGTTACTTCTGGAGAGTTCACACATTCAGGATGTATATCTCCATTTCTGTCTCCTTTCTTCCTGAGCACCCTCAGTTTTGCGCCACCATCTTGTACAAATCCCTTTCCTGTTCCCTGTGTGCTTGCCACACGGTGGCCGGACCCCTGACTCTTGTTCCCCTGCCGCACACCTGCTGGCCAGAGCTCACAGCCAGCTCCTGCCTTGGCTTCATTCACAGCAGCACGTGGTGACTATGCTCAATATGTAGGAGGGATGAGACATGCTCACCTCTCACGGGTGGGGATGACTTGAAGCTCCTGACAAAGCCTTTCAGGAAAAATGGGTTGTGACACAAAGGTGCTACTCAGCCTGTGAACCGGCTGGTTCACACACCCCCACACCCTGCATCCTTAGCTTGCTTTCTCCGGCCCCACCCCTTGTGCACTTCCTGCTGGTAGAGCAAGTCACACTGTGGTCGCCATCCTCACAAAACCACCAGCCTGATGAATCATCTTCCATTGCAATCAAAACAGCAGACTCCGGAAGGGCCAAGAAAGTCCTTGGGAGGTTTTTGGGGGAAGGGCTCACACCAGGTCAGATCAGGAAGTAACCATTGACTGACGCCTAGCACAGGCACCATCTGACTTCTGTATCTGGGTCACACCCAAGTCCTGGCATGATGGTGGCCACTATTGCACACTGCACACACCTTGCCTTGTTAGGTCCCTGCCAGACTGTATCTACCTTCCCATTGCTTCTACTTCATTAAAATCCCTAACTACTCACTTCTTATAGCTGATAGTGCCTTGGTGGAGAAACCTTTAAAGAAGATGGATCCTTGGTATAATGACTTTTGGAGGGAGGAATGGGAATCAGTAGTGGGGCTTGAACTCAGAGCCCGGGTGCTGTCCCTAAGCTCTTTTCCTCATGACTAGCACTCTGCCACTTGGAGCTTAGTGCCACTGCCAGTGTTTTGGTACGGAATTGAAGAGTCTCCTGGACTTTTCTGTCCAGGCTGGCTTTGAACTGTGATCCTCAGATCTCAGCCTCAGTAGCTAGGATGACTGGTGTGAGACACAGGTGTCTAGGGTCTTACTCTTCAAATTGTCCAGGACTTGTTGAGCCACACTTACAATTATGGGTGGAATGCAACATGGACATGGTGCACGATCTTTCAATGCATTGTTGATCTTACTTGCAGGTATGTTATGAAATATTTTACATCTGTGCTCTTCAAGGAAATAGGTGTCTAATCTTGTCTCTAGTCTGTTCTCATTTTAGTATGAGAGGGAGTTTGGTAGCCTTCTTCCTTTCTTAGTTTTTGAACCTGTCTGAGGGGCATTGGTGGTAATTCTGAACACCTGGTTTAACCCATCAGTGAATCGATATACTGCTTGATTACAGATGAAGTTAGGTGATTAAAGTTATCTTGGATCAAACCTAATGGGTCCAACATGCAAAGACTGAATCCATTCCTTGTATTTTTTCTAATGTGTTGGACTAATTTTCTTTTCTTTTCTTTTCTTTTTTGGGTCTGGTCATTGGGCCTGATCTCTGGGAATGGTCACTGTCCCTCAGCTCTTCAGCTCAAGGATAGTGATCTACCACTTGAGCCACAGTGCCATTTCTGGCTTTTTTCTTTTTGCTTATGTGGTGCTGAGGATTTGAACCTAGGGCCTCAGGCATACAAGGAAAGCACTTTACCACTGAGGTACCTTCCCAGCCCCTGGACTAATTTTGTAATATATTCTAATATATTCCCCAGTGACAATTTGAATTTAAACTTTTATGATATTCTAGTTTTCTTAGTTGATGCCTTCACTGTTCTTGGATGAAGGCTTGTCAGTCTTAGGGAATACCTGTAGAGTGAAAAATCTGGTAAGATTTACAAAAAGTTTGAAAAGCTTGTCCGACATATCCCAGACCATTATCAGTTTTAATATGTTTAGGAAGTCCCATTGTGGCAAAGCAGTGTAGGGAATGAGCAATGTTTGCTGGTCTCCCCGGCAAGAGGAGTAGCCATAATAAAATTAGAGTAGGTATATGGTAACATGGACAAAGTTAAGGCATCCATTAGATGGAATAAGGCAGGAGTTTAGTCTACTTTTTCCACGGTGGAGGTGGTCAGGGTAACAATGTAGATTTCCTCCAGGTGACTGTCAGGCTGTAGCAGCCGCAGCAGGGTCTCTCAGTGGCTCCAATGGACTGTCACACCACTTGCAGGGCTGTAAATTTCTACACAGACTGATTAAGGATACAAGTAATACATAGGTTTGGCAGGTTGTGGCCCCACTAGTTTTTAAGACTATTTTGACAATAGCCCAGGACAATTTACCAAAATGACAACCTTTTTAACTAGATAGTTCTTTTAATAGTGCTAATTTTCTAGGCAGATATAGAGGGCTCAGGCCTGTACTACTATTTTCCATGCATTTTTCTTCTGTCTATTTTGCCACTTTTTTTTATGACTCTGGTCCCTTGTTCTAATAAGGGGATGATGGGTGGAGATTCATCTTCTGTAACTTCTTCAAGCTGACTCAGTGGTGTTGATCCTACCTAGCCAGGAACCTATAACCTTAGTCTATTTTACAAAGAGGTTACCAGGGTTAGATGTCATTAAGAACAATATTTTAACTTTTGACAAATGCACAGACTTTTTTTTTTTTTTTTTTTGGCTACAGCAGTGTAGCTTCTTTAACACTCTGGTTTGTAATAGCATCTTTAGGAATGTGACCTCTAGTGACCCTAACAATGCCTAAGTCATCTGTTCAGGCCTTTAGACAGATGTTAATAGAAACATACTCTCAGGTTTACAAACTTTTTTCTTGAACAGATAAATTTCATGTAGCTGGTGTTAGCTCAAAATTTACTTTCAATTAGGGCTTTTGGTACATGCAGGGGTTGGGATTTAAACCATCCCCCACATTTTATAACTTTAGCTTTTTAGTACTATCACAGATTACTAACAAGTTTCTGTCCCTACAAGGGAGATAGTCAGGGACATCAGGCATGCTTACAACCTATCTTCTCATGACCTCCTGGCTCTGACCAATTTTTGAAGGGCCACGCACAAATGACTCTAGGATCTGACATTTCTGCCATCCAAGCAGTGGCTTGCTCCTCTGGATGCTCCTCCATTGCTCTTGTCCCAGGAGTGTCTTCTCTAAACTGGGATAAATGCCTCATTTGCATTTCTCTTAGCTGGTCGCTGGACTTGAGCTCGGGGCCTGAGTGCTGTCCCTCAGCTCTACAGCTCAAGGCTAGCACTCTGCCACTTTGAGTCCCAAAGCAACTCTTCTGAGTAATGGTGACATTCTCAGAAGGGCCTTTTTCTGCAGGGGCTGGCTTCGAACCAGTTTGCAGATTAATGATTCTTATAAAAGGCCACTTTACTCCAATTAAAAGCAACAAGGTGGTCCACATAGAAGTAGATTTTAAGCATGCTCTTACCTGAAACTTATTAAGAGCCAAAGTTACATCTGACAAACTTGTAAGAATCCTCTGTGCTTTGCTCTGGGCTTGTTGGAAACTTAAAAAAACCTCTAAGAGCAAACTGGAATAGCAATTAAGCAATTATTTTCGTAATCCTAATTATTCCACTTTGAGGCAAATGTTAAGAGCAATATTACTTTTAAACTTTACATCCCAAAATCCGTTCCTAATTTTTAAGCCTCCTATTAATCTCTTTTATTCTTTTATATTTTAGTTTTTAGTTACATTAAAAAAATCCCTTAAAATCTTGAGGGCAAGTGTCACTCATTGTCTCTTGGCTGCTTGTTTTAAAACAGGTCCACATTAAAACTTTTAAACTCAAATGACAATTTTTCCTTAATGCAAAAATCACAATCCCCATCCCTGTATCAAGGAGCTAGATTTAACACCTTTATGACTTTTAAAAACGTTTCCTAATTGTAGAACATCATTGAAAGCAAGTCACATTATACAAATACATTTTTTAACCCTCTTTTGAAGTCCAAGGGGGCAGTTTATGCAATACTAATAAGACCATCACATCACTAATTTTTATGATCATGTTCCAAGTATTTATCTGTAGAGAAAAAGGACAGAACAAAGCTGGGCCACTTGGACCTGCCTATGGAATGGGCAGGCACCTAATCTCACTCTTTAGAGTTAGATGAAATGAGTTTGTGCCAGCTTGTCCTCTTTCACCATGCATAGACTCCTCCCATGGCCCATCCTAACATGTATGACCAGCTGAACTTCACTTTTGCCTGTGTACCCCTTACCCCTAAAGATAGGTCTTTTGTTGGCTTTTAAGTTTTTTCCTTTTCTTATCTCTTGGTTTTTGAATCAAAATACACAGTTTTAGACAGACAGAACAGGTAATGATTTTTACAGTGTTAAACAAACTTTTATATTTAAACTTCTAATATTTATCCCCAAATTTTAGCCAAGGGAACTAAATTCCAACAGCCAATACATTTTTGTTAAGCCAGATAACTTGATTACAGTGTAAACAGCCTTATGCATTTTAGAATACCAGATTTTTTAAAATTTTTTAAGTTAAAGAATCCTTAAAAGGTCATTTAAAACAATGTGAAAATTCTTTAAATTTATTGGTGATGTTCAAACCTCTTAATCTTTTAAATTTTAAACTTAACATCACCCGATTGTTACAGCATGCCCATAATCCTTATCTAAAACATGTTTACAAACATTCCAAACACACATAGACCTTACAGTATGCAAAAAGCCAAAATCAGTTGTACGTACATTTAAAACTGTTACCAATTCTAAAACAGAACTAGACAAGGCAACAACCAAAGGCTGAGTTGTGGGATAATGGGCCCCCAGTTTATCCCTACCTCAGAAAACATAGAACAGAAAACACACCGAAGTAAACAAGACAAACAAGTAAACAACTAGCCACAAAGACAAAATAAAGTCTCAGTGAATGGGGCAACATCTCACCACCATTCACAAGTGGGATTCAAATCCACTTACCAAGGAACTCGAACCCCTCTACTCACCTCTGGAGGATTTTTTCTTTTAGATTCCTGCAAACATTGACCCAGGGGTCTTCCAAAGTGGAGGAGAATTCCCAGTCATCTTGGGGCAAGGGAAAGAAGTCCCTAGTGGCCGTCCTCTCAGCCTGACAGGTTTCCCCCCATACTCAGACCCCCTGGGCCAAGGCCCGAGGCTAAGATCTTGCTGGTGTCACTTGCAGGTGGTCAGTTTCATTCTCATCTGGCTGGGAGTTCTCCCTGCCAGCTCTTTTAAGTTATTGTTAGATCCTCCAGGTTTTTCACCCTGCACCCCCCCCCTACTTCTGCATCCAGAGAGGGTGGAGGAGGTGGCAGTGAAAGGTAGAAAGGGGGGTCAGTTCAAAGTGTAAATAACAAAGAAGGAGCTAGAGAGAAACAGATATTGAGGGAGTGTTAGCCAACCTCCTCCAGGCTCTCACATCAAGATGAATCTGAGAGAAGAAATATTACAAGAATTCCAGAATCCATACACACAAACATTGAGACAAAACACATTTACAAAATGCGCGTTGTAGACTGTCAGACAGAAAGTGCCAGACTACAGATGGGCCCAATTGTCCACACTAGTGGATAGTTTACCCTGATGAAGACCCGGGGGACATCTCCCACCAGCCCAATCGCCTGTCTTATAGCGTTTCTGCCAAGACCTCTTGCCAACCCCAATAAAGAACCTGCAGGCTACACAGATACCAGACAATTACAAAGCAGCAATGTTTTTACTTACAGGCCATTAACATCATAGTGTCCTTGAATCCTTTTTTCCATTTTTTTTTTTTTTTTGCTAAGTTTCTAAACTAACGATTCCTTCCCCCAGGAACCACGGGCATATTTCCTCAACAAAGTGAAAGAAACATTCAACTGACTATGTCTAACTTTCAGTCCTCGAGCTTGAAGCATACCCTTGAGAGCCTACACATATAGCGTGTGACTGTTACCTTGCCCCATAATTTCTTACTTCCAACTGTACTCTCTCCCACTCTCTATTTTAAGTTTCTGGACGTCCTCTTACCTTAGCGGGGTCCTCTGCCTTGATCCCAGGTTTTCAGGTCCCTGTTCGGACGCCACTTGCCAGAGCCTGCCGGCAACGAAAGGGAATCCTGAATTAGGGGACAAGGATGCAGAAAAATAAAGACATAAAACAAAGGATGGGGTCTGGAGGTCTGTAGTTCAAGACTGCAGCAACGTTTATTTTTAGCTTTCCCTAACATATACTATTAGAAGTCAAGAGGTAACATAAGGTTACAATAGACCAGAAAAACAAGGAAAATTTCAGTAAAAACAGAGTGCAGTAAAAACAAGACAAGGTCAACTGGTAGAAAGTAAAACAAACTCTGCAGACATAGCAAAGCAATACCAGGCACCTGGTTTTTTGTACGTGCCTTCAAGTGAACACCAGGGTCAAGATGATATTTAACCATTGCTGTCGGCAACCAACAAGTGACATTGGACATGGTCATGTGGAGCAAAGTTGTCCAGGTTCAGAGCAGTGGAGTCACAGGCCCAACTGTGGATGAATGCATTAAGAAGATGTAGCCTATTTCCATCACAAATTATGACTAAGCCAGGAACAAGAAGGAAATCCTGTCATCTGCTGCCACATTTGTGCAAGTACAGATCACTGTGGAAAGTGCAAGAAGTCAGACAGAGAAAGGCAAATGCATGTTCTTGAAACAGAGAAGAAGAGGCCAAGGAATTGTTAGCAAGGCCAGAACAGTCGAGGTGAGGAATGGAGTCACATGCAATGAGGTAGACCAGAAACCCAGGGTAAGGTGTCACTACTGATCCTCTCCTGAGCATAGTGACAAATTTCTGCTTCAAAATCACCACTAATAACTATGAAAATGAGTATGGACTTAGAGATTGAAGTTAGCTCCTCATTAATGACCAGGCATGAAAAGAGATCGCTCCTCACCGTGCTTTCAGGAATATGCATGAAATGCTTACCTCTAATCTCCAAATGGGGTCTCTAGGAATGAAAATATTTTTAGAAAAAAAAATGGCCATTATTGCCAAAGATATTCATGCGCAGAAATGTCTCATTCTATTTCCTTTTTTTGTGCCAGTCCAGGGGTTTGAACTCTGGGCCTGGATGCTGATGCTGAGCTCTTTTATTCCAGACTGGCACTCTACCACCAGAGAGTGGAGATAAGAACTGGAGATGAGAATCTCATGGACTTTCTTCACCAGGCTGGCTTTGAACCTTGATTCTCTGATATCAGGCTCCTGAGATTGCATCAGTACAGGGATCCATTTTTCTTTTCTAACAGCATATATGATGATAAAACAGCATATATGAGACTGAGATGAGGAGGGCTGGGAAGGTGGCTCAGTGGTAGAGTGCTTGCCTAGCATGCTCGAAGCCCTGGGTTCAATTCCTCAGCAGCACATACATAGAAAAAGCCAGAAGTGGTGCTGTGGTGCCAATGGTAGAGTGCTAGCCTTGAGCAAAAGCAGCTCAGGAACAGTGCCCAAGCCCTGAGTTCAAGTCTCAGAACTGGAAAAAAAGAGAAGAGACACTTTGGGTAAGAAACTTTGGGGACACATGGCTTACACACCGCTGAGGTTGTTTACAGACAGTCATTTCCTGTTGGGCCTCAGTGACTCCAGCTCCCCTACTGGGATCCAGGAGAGATAAGTGATTGCAGCACTCCCCTGCCCCTGGAGGAGCACCCATGAGAAAATGAAAAGTGTCTTGATAATTGTCACATGGGGGAAAAGAAAAAGTTTACTGAGAACTTGGCTTGCCACCCCAGGTGAAGGGAAAATCACCACTCCCGCGGGAGACGACCACAGCTGCCGCCCTCCTGGACCCCTATCTAAGTAGCCCTCTGAAGCTCTGAAGTGCCCATGTGCATCTCAGAAATGACCCGCCCTGCCACGCACATCCTGAGAGAAGAGGTGAGCACTTGTGTTCACTGCCACTGGAGAGGTGGAGCCTGCAGGAGAGACCCCAGGTTCCATACTCTGGGTATGGGATCACCTTAAGAGCAGGGATTCCAGATTGAACTGGGTTACATGACAAAGAAACAGGGAATGATAGGAATGGGCTAGGACAGTGAAAAGAACTGGGGTTTTAGGTCCCCCACACCCAAGCCCTGTTGGTTCCTAACTTTCTCTCCCTCACAGAGTCTGTCCTGGTTTATGACGAGTGAGGAGGAATCCTGATTGTCCAGGGGCTGGGGACCATGTGTTCACATCAGCGACTCTAGAATGGCATTTGAACCTAAAATTGCCCCCTCTCTATCTCTGGCATCCACCTCCTCCTTCACCCGCACCATCCCCACCACGGACCTGGTTCATCTTCCTGGTATTTCTTCTGTGAAATGTGGGCTCCCTCCCATTGAAGAAAGGGTGACACTTTGGACCAACACCCGCAGCCAGTGTATTGAGGTATAAGTGCATGTGACCCCGGGAACCTGTCACGCATGTTTCAAATTTTTTTCTTTAGTCAGTCAGATAGCTTGAACTTGGGGCTTGCCCATGTTCCTTGAGCCCTTTTTGCTCAAGGCTAGGCCTCTACCACTTTGAGCCACAGGTCTACTTCTGATTTGCTGGTGCTTAACTTGAGAAAAGAGTCTCAGAGACTTTCCTTCTTTGGGCTGGCTTTTTATTGGGAATGCAAGGTCTCAGCCCCTGAGTAGTTAGGATTACAGGCTTGAGCCACTAGGGCCTTGCTTGTTTAGAATCTTACATCTGATTCTACAGAGGAGAAATGCAGCTGCCTTCACCTCAGAACCAGACTCATCTTCCCTTAATGCCATTTCTCCAGGTTCACCAATTTCCCTGAACATGCCATCTTCCTCTTCCCGATGGGTGAATAGAATTGGATTTTTCCTAATACATGAGAGACAGTAGCACAGTATTTCCAGTGGTCTGAATGCTGGATGGAGAATGCTGAATTCCCCTGGAACCATGCAGGCGTTAGTTTCCCAAGCCAGAGCCTCTGGATGAAACTCAAGTAACAGAGAGGATGGGCGATGCCCATGTGTCTATGGAGGTGATCCTCTTAGCCCAGATTGTGATTGGGTTTGTGGGTAATTTGTATCTTCTCTCCCATTGTCTATTCCTTTCCTCATGGGGAACAGGATGAGAGCCACAGACTTGATTCTTAGGCACTTAATTGTGGCCAACTTCCTAAGTCTTCTGTGTAGGGGTGTTCCCCAAACCATGGTGTCTTGGGGCTAGAGAAATTTCTTCAATGATGTGGGGTGCAAAATGATCTTCTATTTTTACCAAGTGGGCAGGGGGGTGTCGATCAGTAGCACTTCCTCCCTGAGTATCTTCCTTGCTGTCATCATCAGCCAGGGGGACTCCAGGTGGGCAGGGCTGATGGGGAGAGCCCACAAGCACATTGTCTCCACCGTCTACTTCAGTTGGGGGTGTCTTCCTCCTGGTGAGCATTGTTTTTCTCATGTTCACGACCGGACCCAAAGCATACAAGAACATGATGAGCTTAATCACCTATGGATATTGTTCCTTTGTGCATCACGACCCAGCTGCTGATGTGCTATATTTGGCCAAGCTCTCAGTGCCTGATGTTCTGTGTCTGGGGCTCATCCTCTGGGCCAGCAGTTCCACACTCTTTGTCCTGTACAGACACATGCAGAGAATGAAACACATCCCGAGGACCTGTGTTTCCACCAGAGCCTCTCTTCAGTCCAGAGCTACCATAAGCATCCTCCTTCTGGTGATCACCTTTGTCTCCTTTTACACCGCATCCTGCATCTATCAAATTTGCTTGTTTGTGATTTCCAACCCCAGCCCTGTGCTGCCCTATATGGCAGCATTTGCTATGGGCTGTTTCCCAGCCCTCAGCCCTTTCCTGCTCATGAGCAGACACTCCTCTCCATGCAGCTTCCTTTTCACCTGCACAAAGAAGAAGAAAGTGGTTCTCCCCTGAGTACCACAAAGCTTGCATCACGTTGAACTTTGCTTGGCCATTCAACAATCTCTACACCTAGATAAAGGTCATCTGCTGAGAGATAGATGTGTGCACACACGTCCACACCTGTGCATTGGTGTGCTATATATCTGTGTGTGTTCAACTATCTCTATTGTGCTGCCCCACAAAAGTATGTGAAAGTGAAAATGTTAGATTTTGAAATAATGCTTATTAGATCATGTCAACTTCCTCCAGAGAATCTGCTCCATTAAGTGATGTTCATGTCAAGTTTAAGATAAACTGTTTAAACTCACCTAACATGTATTCCTAATTCCATTTTGAGTCTTTGATTTGTTGTTCCTTCTGTCTTTAACAGTTCACTATGCAATGAAGCAAATCATTCTTAAAGCCCTTTCTGTTCTGGAGAAGAAAGTAGTTGGAAAGAAAATAGCAGCTGGGTGTTGGTGGTTGATGCCTGTGTTCTGAGTTCCTGAAGAGGCGGGATCTAAGGATCACAGTTCAAACCAGTATAGGCAGAAAACTCTCCGAAACTCTCATCTCCAAGAAACCACTAAAAAAAAAAAGATGGAGGTGGGGCTGTGGCTGAAGTGGTAGAGTGCTAGTGTTGAGCAAAATCGTCCCAGGGATACAACAGAGGCCCAGATTTCAAGCCCCAGGAATGGCACAAAGAGGGAAAGAGAGAATGAGGGACACACACACACAGACAGACAGAGACAGACAGAGAAGAGAGATGGCAAGCCAGCACAGCAGGAAGGAAGGAAGGAAGGAAGGAAGGAAGGAAGGAAGGAAGGAAGGAAGGAAGGAAGGAAGGAAGGAAGGAAGGAAGGGAGGGAGGGAGGGAATCCTGATGGTGTAGCACTGACCACAAACATCAAGGCTCTTTCCTGACAGTTACTCCCTTAGTCTTGTCTGTGCTTATTTCTTCCACATAATTTATTTTCACAACTCTTGATTTTCCTTGGCGGTCTATGTTACATATCTCTAGACTCTCTGCTAATTCAACAAGGACATTAAGTGTACTTTTGAAAAGCACATTTTTTAATGTAAAGTTGTTTTTGCAACACGAAGGCTCCTTGAGAAAGTCCCTTGCTTGGCTATTGTGACATTTCCTGCAGTGCTCCTCATGTCCGTTTTTATGAGGTCACTTTATCACAGCCTCTGGGGTGCAGGTCAGGGCTGCTGTGGTGAATGAGAGGAGGAGCCTCCTGTCCAGGGCTCTCCACTGCCACCCTTTTCTTCTCAGGAATGAATATCAGGGTGACAGCAAGCCAGAAATAGCACTGATTTGCTGGGGACAGTCACCAGCCCTGAGCACAAAAGCTCAGGGACAGGCCCCAGGCCCTGAGCTCAAGTCCTGGGACTGACACAGAAAAGGAAAGCAAGAAGATTGCAGGCTTGTCTCCAGGAGACATCCAGCGATTATGACGGGTGTTGAGTGAACTGTGGGCCCTGAGCCAGGCGTCTCCTCCTGATCCTGAAGTTCCCACAGCCACCCATCCTCAGAAAGGCTTGAACCAGAGGCCCCGCTGTCCCTGCACTCCCTCCCTCCACACTCCCTTCAGGCATATTCCCTCCATGCCCACACCCTTAATCCAGTGCAAAGTCATTCCACCCAGCACACGCATGCTCTGGGTTCCATGGGGAGCTGTCTGGTGTCATCATTAACCTCACGCACACGTGGTCCTCTCCTGACCTCTGGTGTTCCTGTCCCCAGAGGTCCTCCCCATCTGTGTCACCTTGGAGAGCATGGATGTGGACTTAGCCTCCTGACCTAGGGGCAACATGAGTCCTCCACCAGCTCCCTGCCTTCTGACGGGACCCAGGCTTTCCCTGCCCCCACCCCATGTCAGCACCCGTTCCCCAGGAGCAACCCACCCTCCACCCACCGCCCCCTCTGTCTTGAGCACAATCCAAATCCAAGACAACCCATGCCGTGAGCTTCCCCTCCCCAACATCACTCAGCAATGCTCCACGTGCTTTTCCTCTTGTTCTCTTTGCTCGGTCATGTGGCTTGAACTCTGGGCCTAGGCTCTGTCTGTCCCTCACATCTTCAGCTCAAGGTGAGGCTCTGCACCTCACACACCCCTGCAGTGGCTGGAAGGACAGCCTCCCGTTGTCACGCTGACATGCAGCCCTGCCTGGACTCATTACTTCTGGAGAGTTCACACATTCAGGACATCTCTTTCCATCTCTGTCTCCTCCTTTCTTCCTGAACACCCTCGGTTCTGCATCACCATCTTGTACGAATCCCTTTCCTGTCCCCTGTGTCCTTGCCACACTGTGGCTGGACCTCCCAACTCCTGTTCTCCCGAAGCACATCTGCCGGCAAGAGCTCACAGCCAGCTCCTCACTTGGCTTCATTCACAGCAGCATCTCATGACTATGCTCAATATGAAGGAGGGATGAGACACACTCACCTCTCACTCGGGGGGATGACTTGAAGCTCCAGACAAAGCCTTTCAGGAAAAATGGATTGTGACACAAAGATGCGACTCAGCTCATGAACCGGCTGGGAGGTCAGCTCCCCCCGACACCCTGCATGCTTAGCTTGGGGGCTCCGGGCCCCACCCCTTGTGCACCTCCTGCTGGTAGAACATGCCACACTGTGGTTGCCATCCTCGCAAAAGATCCAGCCTGGAGAAGCCTGGCCATTGGGATCAAAACAGCAGCATCCTGAAGGGCCAAGAAAGTCCTGTCCTGGGGAAGTTTTGGGGGGAAGCCCTCATGCCTGGTCAGATCTGGGAGTAACCACTGACTAACGCCTAGGACAGTCGCCATCTGACTTCTGTTCCTGGGTCACACCGGAGTCCAGGCCTGATGGCAGCCATTATTGCACACTGCATACACCTTGCCTAGTCAAGTCCCTGCCAGACTGTATCTACCTTCCCATTGTTTCTACTTCATTAAAATTCCAACAACTCACTTCTTACAGCTGATAGTGCTTGGTGGAGAAACCTTTAAAGCAGATGGATCCTTATTATAAGGACTTTTTTCGGGGGAGTGGGGCAGCAGAAAATCAGTAGTAGGGCTTGAACTCAGGGCCTGGGTGCTGTCCCTGAGCTCTTTTACTCATGGTTAGTGCTCTACCACTTGGAGCTTAGTGCCACTTCCAGTTTCTTGGGGCTCCTGCACCCTGGGATCCCAGCCCCAAGATGCACAAGCTAGCTGTCAGTACCCAGAGTTTTCCCATATGGCCAGCAAAGAGAAAAAGATAGGAGCTGTGGGTGGGTGGGGGAGCACTGCATGACAGGGCCACTCTACACCCCTCAGGGAGGGGAGACTGAGTCCCATCCTATGCAACACAGTGGCATGCAGATTTCCTGCTCAGGTACAGCCTACACTCTCAGCACTGTTCTCTGCCAAAAATCCTTTTCTATCTGTTCAGATTCGGTTCAGCTACTGCCTCCTAGAGACTTTGCAGGCTGTCCCTCCCCCAACCTGCCCACAACCACCGGCCCCTTTGCCTGGCTCCCACCCGAAAACAGTGCCAAGCCCAGCCACAGTATCAGGCCTCAGGGCTAGGCAGGACAAGCTGGGGCTCCGGCAATCTCGGGGATTGTTCCTTTCTGACCTAGGACTCACCACAGGAAGAGAAGCACCTAGGGCTCAGAGCACCACATAAAGAACCAAGACACTACGCTGCTGTCCTTTAAGATGCCAGCCTGGCATTTTGCTCTAGCCCACAATCATGCTGCAGTAATCACTCACAAAGCCAATCCTGCATGTTCTGCAGGCATGAGGCCGAGGTTTCTGCTTTCTCTGTGGACAGCACCTCGTTTTCCCAAAGACACGGCACTTGCCACATGTGACTGGAGAGGCTCCCAGGCAACAAGTCCAGAGAAGAAGGAACCTAACGCCCATTGGGACTCTGACCCCAAGTGTCTGGATCCCCAGTGGCTCTTGGCCTGAAGTTCCTACATTCCCCCCATCCCTCGACCTAGTTCTTTCCATCCAGGCAGGCAGAACATTGTCTGATGAGACTGTCCTCACAGCCGACACTTAGGTGTTAAATGGACTGAGTGCTCTCCATGTCTCTAGTATGAGTCACATGACTGTTTCCACCTTGCAGAGCCCAAGGTAGGTCTCAGGCTGGGATTCTCACTCCAGTGCTGCGGCTGCCTTCCAGCAGACTTCCAAGAGGACATCCTGCCTCCACCCTTCTCTTCCTCACCCTTCCCCTCAACACAGTCCTGCAGTATATAAAGCTTGTCTACCTGCACCTCAGCCTCTGTACCCCATCATCCAGGGCCCCTGCGGTGGGCTTCTCTTATTAAGCAGAAGCCATCTGCAGGCCCCTCCCCCACTGCACTGGGGCAAAGGATTCCCCACCTGTAAGGAAGGAGAGGAGTTCACTTCGGGTCCTTTCCACTCCAAGGGCCAAGGTGATGATGGACAGCTTCTTGATGCTGTTCAGGCGAAGCTGAGGAGAGCATAAGGAGGGAGAATGTCAGTAATCCCAGACTCAAGGGAGCTCCACAATGCTGGGAACAGATGTTCAGCACACTCACCATGCCCTCCTCTGACCTGGAGCACACAGTTCAATAGAAACAGCGCACTTTGCGAGTTCTCATAAGATCACACACTCTGCCCATCACTGGCTACTACACCACATACTCCACTTAGTAGCAGCGGCAGCATAGCATGCATGCATGCATGCTCTGGGCCAGGACCTAGACAAGACACACACACCTGTGACCTCACTGAACCCTCAAAGCAATCGTATAAGGTATGAAGCTGGCTCACAGCATCAATGCTGTGAGGCACAGCACAAGACAGAAGCTCTGGCCAGCTCATGGAGCTAAGAGGATGGCTGGCAAAGCAGGCACTTAAACACAAGACTTGTGGCTAACAGTGATGATGAGAGAACAAACAATAGGATACTATTACTATAAAAACAAAATTCAGGTATGCTGATGCATACCTGTAATCCCAGTACCCAGCAGACTGATGTGGAAGAATTGTGACTCCAAACCAGCCTGGCGTACATAGTAAGATCTTTTCTCAAAATAGCAATGACCACATAGGGTCATCCACAGCCGTGCTGTGGGTACCACCATGGGTGAATGGGATCCTGAGACTGTACAGGTGGGTCTGGGTGCAGTTTCTGGCTCATTAACTTCCTCGGGAATGCAGCCTATAGAACCCGAGTTTTGTTTCAGAAGAGGGCCATGATAACTACTGGACCCAGCGTTTCCATCTCAGAGCCATCGCAGCAGAATCCTGACCAGTGTCTGATGGTACATCTGAAGACCTGTCACGGGATGGGTCCAGCCCCATGTGCCAATAAGTGGTCCAAAGATTCCAGGCCGAGGTGCTGCTAGGCCCCCAGCCTGGCCATATCAGCACCCTGTCACACCCTTTCTGCTTGATCACACTTTGACACAGTCTTCCCCACCCATTGAAGTCTATATATATATAAAAAAAAGAACAAAACGAGAGGGTTTGGAGAGCTTCCAGATAGTTGAAGATGTGAGGGTTCGTGGAGCATAGGGGGTATAGACAAGGCTCTCGGCTCCCGGGGCCTTGCCATACAAATATTTTCAGTAGCATCCTTTATGGTGAACCCGTGAGGATTTGTCCCTGGTCCTGATTCCTTTGAGCTGATCAGCTCCAGGTGGGGGCAGAGTCAGAAACACAGGCAAGCAACCTGGGCTTTCACATCCGCAGCAGGGGAAGTTAGGGTGAGAAGTGAACTGAATTAGAGGGGCCGGGCTGTGTCTGCTGTTGCATAAGGAAATGTTCAGCGGGGGGGGGCACTTGTGGCTCTGGTGGTAGAGCACCAGTCAATGAGCAAAAGCATCAGATTCCCAGTTGAAGTTCTAGTCTCAGATTAAAAAAAAAAAAAAAAAAAAAGAGAAAATGGCAATACTTCCCAAAGCTATCTACAAATTCAACGCAATACCTATCAAAATTCCAACCTCATTCTTCAAGGAAATAGAAGAGGCAATCCAAAAATTCATATGGAACAATAAAAGACCCCGAATAGCAAAAACGCTCCTCAACGGAAAGAACACTGCTGGAGGAATAGCAATACCAAATTTCAAACTCTACTATAAAGCCATAGTAATCAAAACAGCTTGGTATTGGCATAAGAACAGACCTCAGGACCAATGGAATAGAATTGAAAACCCAGAAATGAATCTACAGACCTATAGCCATCTAATCTTCGATAAGGGAGTTAAAACAATAGAATGGAAGAAAGACAGCCTCTTCAGTAAAAGGTGCTGGCAAAATTGGTTAACTACATGTAGAAAACTAAAGCTAGATCCTTATATATCACCCTGCACCAGAATCAACTCCAAATGGATCAAAGACCTTGAAGTCACAGCAGACACTCTGAAAACATTACAGGATGGAATAGGAGAAACCCTAGGTCTCCTTGGCTCAGGCCGAAATTTTCTGAATAGAGACCCGGAAACACAACAAATCAAAGAAAGGTTGGACAAATGGGATTGCATAAAGTTGCAGAGCTTCTGCAGGGCAAATGACATAGCTAGCAAGATCAATAGAAAGCCCACAGATTGGGAGAAGATCATTACTAGCCATACAACGGACAAGGGTCTCATATCTAAAATATACTTGGAACTCAAAAAATTAAATCCCCCAACAACAAATCCTCAAAGAAACAACTGCCCAATAAACAAGTGGGCGAAAGACTTAAAGAGAAACTTCCCTGAAGAAGAAAGAAGGATGGCCAATAGACACATGAAGAAATGTTCAACATCCCTAGCCATAAAAAAAATGCAAATCAAAACAACATTGAGATATCACCTCACCACAGTTAGAACGGCAAAAATCAAGAACTCTAACAACAACAGATGCTGGAGGGGATGTGGACAGAAAGGAACCTTACTTCATTGTTGGTGGGAATGTAAACTTGTTCAACCACTTTGGAAAGCAGTATGGAAGTTCCTCAAAAGACTTCACATAGAACTCCCCTATGACCCAGCAATCCCACTTTTGGGCATTTACCCAAATGTTTACAAACAAGACCACACTAAAGCTACCAGCACAACAATGTTTATTGCAGCATTATTTACCATAGCTAAGATATGGAACCAACCCAGATGCCCCTCAGTAGATGAATGGATTAAGAAAATGTGGTATATATACACAATGGAATTCTATGCCTCCATCAGAAAGAATGACATTGCCCCATTTGTTAGGAAATGGAAAAACTTGGAACAAATTATATTAAGTGAAGTAAGCCAGGCCCAAAGAAACATAGGTCCCATGGTTTCCCTTATTTGCAATATCTAGTATATGTATGAGTCAAGCAGAAAAGGTCAGATAATGTGATGTCAGGAAAATGAACCCTTAGATATGTATTTTAATTTTTTTTTCTTTCATGCATGTGTTTCTAACGCATTTATAAGATTATCTCTTTGTTGCTTTGTATGTCCCTCCCCCACAGTATAACCCCTGCTTTCACTATATTTGATGTCAGTATAACTTGTGGAGGAGATGGGGAAAAACCAGTTGTTTAAGGATACAGGTGGACCTGTTGCAACAATGAGAAGTACTAGTTGTCATGTCCAAAACGAGCTTTACAACGTCGGGGAGGGGGGAAGGGGGGGGGAAGGAGAAGGATTGGGATTGGGGGGGAGAGGGGAGGCTGGGAAGGGATAAAAAAAAAAAAGAAAGAAAAAAGGGAAATGCTAGCTTGCTATTGGGGAGATGTGATCACATTTTTCAGGGCCAAAGCTTTTTCTGTTGACTGTGGTGGAAATGTCGAGGAAAATCAGGGAATTTTGTTTGTCTTTACATATATGCTGTAAGCTATTTCCCAGTCGCGAGCCAGTGCTGGTGGACAGGAAAATAGTGTCTGTGGGTGAGTGTTTCAACATCCCAGGATGAGTTCACTTTGAATTGAAGGTGGGTCCTAGAGCCAACCACAGTGTCGTCCTAAGCACCCGAGCTGGAGAAGACTCAGTACCCAGAGGGCACAGCCTGGGGACAGAGACAGGGGGAGGCAGAGGATGCATCCATAAGGCCAAGAAAATCAAGAGCCATAACTGGGCCTGAAGTGAGGAGAGGAACTCAGAGTGGATCCCCATAGAAGCTGTGAATGTAAGCCACTGGGTGAGGCTATTTGTCCCAGCAGTCCCAGAGAACAGGTGCATCAAATTCTCGTAGCATGTTCACATGAAGGGAGAAGCAGCACCGAGACCCTCCCTCCCTTGAAGAAACCAGGCTGGGACCAAGGTATACCCTACTAGGCCAGCCTGAGTAGATAGGGTCCTAACCCCAAAGCTCTGATTGCAACCACTTCAGTGGACTGCAAACCCTCCTCTGTGTGCTTCTCCTGCTTTGCTCCAGTGCACGGAGCACAATGATGTCACGTGTGCTGAGTGCAGTGACATCACTGAGACCAGCTAACCCTGGTGGGCACAGAAGGCCTCCTCCCCCAGGGCATGGCAGATCAACAAGCTGCATTGAGGTGAAGAGTAGGCCCTACACCCCGGGAAGGCGAAGAGTAACTGAGAGCTTCCC
Organism: Dipodomys spectabilis; assembly: GCF_019054845.1. Classification (NCBI taxonomy): domain Eukaryota; kingdom Metazoa; phylum Chordata; class Mammalia; order Rodentia; family Heteromyidae; genus Dipodomys; species Dipodomys spectabilis. Next base: position 1,189,690 of record NW_024870943.1, read on the forward strand.
TGCAGAAAAGCCTCTCATCAAGGCATTTAAGCATCTCTTTGGCATCACAATGGAACTGATGAACAGTTAGGTAAATAATGCAGCTGGGCTTAGTGATGTGCACCTGAAATTCTAGCACTGAGGAAGCTGAGGCAAGAGGATACTAGGTTCAAGGCTAGTCTGGACTACACAGTTGAGACCCTGTCTTCGAAAGCAAAAAAGGGGCTGGGTAGGTGGCCCAGTGATAAACTGCCTTGCATGCAGGAGGCCCTTTATTGGATTCCTCAGTACCACATAAGCAGCAAAGGCTGGAAGTGGCACTGTGGCTCAAATGGTAGAGCCATAGCCTTGAATTGTAGAGCTGAAGGACAGTGTCCAGGCCAAGTTCAAGCCCCATGACCGACCAAAAAAAAAAAGAATAGAAAATGAGGGGCTGGGAAGGTAGCTCAGTGGTAGACTGATTGCCTTGCATGCATGATGACCAGGGTTCAATTCCTCAGCATCACCTAAGCAGAAAAAGCCAAAAGTGGTGCTGTGGCTCACATGGTAGAGTGTTAGCCTTGAGCTGAAGAGCTTGAGAATAGCATCCTAGCCCAGGGTTTAGTCCCCACAACCGACAGAAAAAAAACAATAGAAAATGAAATGTTTAGGCATAATTTCAAGAATATGTAGGTCTTTGAATATCATATATACTGTGGCACTATTGACCACAGCCAGGAAACAACTCAGAAGCTCCATGGTGTCTGCAGAGAAATGAGTGACACTGAACATGGTCATGTGGAGCAAAGTCAGCCAGGTTCAGAGCAGTGGTCACAGGCCCAACTGTGGATCAATGCGTAAAGAAGATGTAGCCTGGTCAGTCGGTGCTGGAGTCCCTGGCCGGAGTTGTGATCTCTGGATCCCAACCCTCTGGGTGCCTCTGAGGACCTTTCATCAGGATTTTTCTGTCTGAGGAGCAGTTCAGTTCCCAGGATGATGCACGTTGACATGGATGTTGATGCTGAAAATCAGCTTGAACTGGAGGAAAAAGCATGAGATTAATCAAGTGTTGGAACTCCAACACACACTTGAACATCTCTCAGCAAGAATAGATGCAGTTAAGGAAGAAAACCTGAAGCTAAAATCAGTAGACCAAGTTCTTGGACAATATATAGAAAACCTCATGTCTGCTTCCAGTGTTTTCCAAATAACTGATGCAAAAAGCAAAAGAAAGTAAGGGATTGAGTTCCCTTCTCATTTACAGAATTACTGCTTCTCTCTCTCCCTTTCTTCTCTCCGTCCCTTCCCCCTTCCTCCCTCTCTCCCCCCTTTAAAACTTGGGTAGATTCCAAATGTTAAAGTATCTTTGCTTGTGGCTTCATTGAATGTTTATGAAAATAATTTCAAATCTAGGCAAAATTAACTACTTAACAGGAGACTTCCATGAGTCTGTGTATTATGTTAGTCTAAGAAAATGTGCAGATGTATTGTATAGACTTTATAATTAGAATTGCATATATTTATGAAACTTGAAGATGAATATTTTATTGAATTTGCTTTGATATATAGTCTTAGCCTTTTACTACACGCTTACTTAGTAAGATATACAAGAAAATAACCACGTTGTTAAAATGTGACCAAAATCATGTACTGAATGCATAGCTTTATGTATGTACCTGTTCACCATTGTGTGCCTCTCCTCCATCTGCCTCATCCTCCCCAATTACTTTCTAATAATAAGATAGGTCTGATGGTTTCTTTTTAACCATTTGAAAACAGATTTGGGCTATAAAGAGGATTTTAGGTTGAAACTAAATTATCAACTTGAGAACTGTTTAAAAACAAAAAACCAACTTGCTTTTCCACCAAATAACGCACTTGCTATCTGAAAAGATAAGAATTTTGGTTATGGGATGCGAAGGTTGCTCAGTAGTAGAGTGTTTGCCTTGCATGTATGAGGCTCTGGGTTCGATTCCTCAGCACAACGTAAGAAAAAAAATGCCAGAAGTGGTGCTATGACTCAAGTTGTAGAGGGTTAGCCTTGAGCTGAAGTGCTGAGGGGCAGTGTCAAGGCTTAGAGTTCAGACCCCATGACAGTACCCCCCCCCCCAAAAAAAAGAATTTGGTTATGTATTGATTAGAAGTAGAAAGTCTGGGAGGAATACATAGAAATAGGTAAAAAAAAAAAAATAATGTGATAAAAGTAGCAACCAACTCCAAATGTTTTCACTCCAGATTTTGTATTGTCTCTGGCACAGAACAGATCTTCCAGGGAATATATACATATATATATACATATATATATATATATATATATATATATATATATACACACACATACATATACATATATATACATATATATGTGTATATATATATATATATATATATGAAAATAGTTTAAGTTTGACTGATCTTACATATACCACATGCTTTGCTATTCCAGCTTTAGGGTTTGGTTGCAAGGTTTATTTTTTGTACCTAGTCAATTAACTGTTACCAAATTTCTTGTAGAGTGTACTGCTACTAGAATCATGAATGAGAGAATTTTATATGTATAATATTTGGTAAGCTCAGTATTTTTATCTCACTCTGTAAATGCAGCTAATTGGTTGGTAGAATTTTAGTCATTCTCATAACAATTTCTAAAAATTTAGTTCATAGATTCCATTTGGTAAAGGAATCAATATCTCCCCATCTTTGAAGAAGCGAACCCGCCTGCCTTAGGTTGGGTGAACAACTTTGTCTGCCTTACCTGTCATCGGGCACTTTTTCAGAGCGAAGCTGAAGGCCCTGTCTTAGGTTGGTCAGACTGGCACCCCCTCTAACCATCTCTGGCTGCAGTTCCTCTCGGGCGGAATTTATTTATATGGAGCTTGATCTTATGTAGCTGGCTGGATAAACTCAAGAGAGTTTTGCAGTGCACGTATAATACAAGGAAGGCATAGAAAAACCATCAGTAAAAGCATTCCCAGGCCAAGGAATGACATTAGCAATCCTTTGACATAATTCAGGGAAGTGATACAGCATTGAAATTGTTTAAACAGTTGTTTTTTTTTTAAGCAGTTTTTGCCAATTTAGAGTGGCAAAATAATACAAACATGTCTTTGACCCCATGTTAAAACCAGATGGGGCCCGTGCCAATCACCTGTTAAAGGATACTTCCACTTAACTTGGGCAAAAGCTCTTTGCTCTGTCTCTCTCTTTTTTTTTCTCCAAAAACTGCTGTGCTATGGAAAGGCCATCACAGTCTAAGCTTAAAATATTTAGTACAAGGGCTGGGAAGGTGGCTCAGTGGTAGAGCACTTGCCTCGCATGCATGAGGCCCTGGGTTCAATTCCTCAGCACCACATAAGCAAAAAGGAAAAAAAGCCAGAAGTGGCACTGTGGCTCAAGTGGTAGAGCGCTAGCCTTGAGCTGAAGAGCCGAGGGACAGTGCCCAGCCCAGAGTTAAGGCCCCACGACCGGAACAAAAAAAAAAATAGTACAAATAAAGTGTGAGAAGAATATTAACAGACGAGAAGGGGTATAATTCCCCCATTTTAATTTAAAAATTTGGTTTTTTAATAGTCCTTTGGTTTGTTTAACAATTTCTTGTCCTTGAGGAATATAGGGAATACCTGCAGAGTGAAAAATCTGGTAAGATTTATAAAAAGTTTGAAAAGCTTGTCCAACATATCCCGGACCATTGTCAGTTTTAATATGTTTAGGAAGTCCCATAATGGCAAAGCAGCGTAGGGAATTAGCAATACAATGTTTGTTAGTCTCCCCAGCAAGAGGAGTAGCCATAATAAAATTAGAGTAGGTATATGGTAACATGGACAAAGCGAAGCCATCCAAAAGATGGAATCAGGCAGGAGTTTAGTCTACTTTTTCCACGGTGGAGGTGGTCTGGATAACGATGTAGATTTCCTCCAAGTGACTGTCAGGCTATAGCAGCAGCAGCAGCATGGCCTCTCAGTGGCTCAAAGGGACTGTCACGTCTCGTGCTGGGCTGTATATTTCTACACAGACTGGTTAAGGATACAAGTAATACATAGGCTTGGCAGGCTTTGGCCCCACTAGTTTTTAAGACTATTTAGAAGATAGCACAGGACAAATTACCAAGATGACAACCTTTTTAAATAGATAGTTTTTTTTTAATAAGGCTGATTTTTTTTTAGGCAGATATAGAGGGCTCAGGCCTGTACTACTATTTTTCATGTCTTTTTTTGGTCTATTTTATCACATTTTTTTATGACTTTGGTCTCTAGTTCTAAAAAGGGGATGATGGGTGAAGATTGTCTTCTGTAACGTTTTCAAGGTGACTTAGGGGTATTGATCCTACCTAGCCAGGAAACTATAACCTTAGTCTATTTTACAAAGAGGTTTACCAGGATTAGATGTCATTACGAACAAAATTTTAACTTTTGAAAAATGCACAGACTTTTTTTTTGGCTACAGCAGTGTAGCTTGTTTAGCACTCTGGCTTGTAAAAGCATCTTTAGGAATGTGACCTCTAGTGACCCTAACAATGTCTAAGTCACCTGTGCAGCCTTTTAGAAAGATGTTAATAGAAACACACTCTTAGGTTTACAAACTTTTTTCTTGAGCAGATAAATTTTATGTAGCTGGTGATAGCTCGAAAGTTATTTCCAATTAGGGCTTTTGGCACATCCAAGGATTGGGATTTAAACCATCCCCCACATGTTATAACTTTAGCTTTTTAGTACTATCACAAGTTTCTGTCCCTACAAAGTAGATAGTCATGGATATTAGGCATGCTTACAAACTATCTTCCCATGAAGATAGTTTGCTCTGACCAATATTTGAAGGGCCATGCACAAATGACTCTAGGATTTGACATTTTTGTCATCCAAGCAGTGGCTTACTGCCTCTGGATGCTCCTCCATCGCTCTTGTCCCAGGAATGTCTTCTCTACCCTGGGATAACTGTCTTATCTGTATTTTCCTTAGCTGTTTGCTGGACATGAACTCGGGCCTGAGTGCTGTCCCTCAGCTCTACAACTCAAGGCTACCACTCTGCCACTATGAGTCCCAAAGCAACTCTGCTTGCTCTTTCAGCACTCTGCTGGATGAGTAGGGGTGACAGTCTCACCGGAACCTTTTTTGCCCGGGCTGGGTTTGAACCAGTTTGCAGATGAATGAGTCTTATAAAAGGCCACTTTACTACAATTAAAAGAAACAAGGTGGTCAACATAGAAGGAGCTTTTAAGCATGCTCTTACCTGAAACTTATTAAGAGCCAAAGTTACATCTGACAAACTTTTAAGAATCCTCTGTGCTTTGTTCTTGGCTTGCTGGAAACTTAAAAAACCTATAAGAGCAATCTGGAATAGCAATTAAGCAATTATTTTGGTAATCCTAATTTTTTTACTTTGAGGCAAATGTGAAGAACAAATTTACTCTTAAATTTTATATCCAGAAATCCATTCCTATTTTTTAAGCCTCCTATTAATCTCTTTTATTATTTTATATTTTAGTTTTTAGTTACATTAAAAAAATTCCCTTAAAATCTCGAGGCCAAGTGTCATTCATTGTCTCTTGGCTGTTTGTTTTAAACCAGATGCATTAAAACTTTTAAACTCAAATGACAATTTGTTCTTAATGCAAGAATTACAATCATCACTGTACCAAGAAGTTAAACTTAACACATATATGACTTTTAAAAACATATCCTAATTGTAGAACATCATTGAAAACAAGTCACATTATACAAATACATTTTTTAACCCTCTTTTTAAGTCCAAGGGGCAGTTTTAGCAATACTAATCAGAATCACATCACTAATTTTTACCATCATGTTTCCAGTATTTATCTGTAGAGAAAAAGGAGAGAACAAAGCTGGCCTACTTGGCCCCTCCTGTGGAATGGGCACACACCTAATCTCACTCTTTAGGGTAAGATGAACTGCGTTTGTGCCAGCTTGTCTTCTTTTACCATGTTTGGACTTCTCCCATGGCCCGTCCCACCATATATGACCAGCTGAACTGCACTTTTGCCTGTGTACCCCTTGTCCCTAAAGATAGGTCTTTTGTTGGCTTTTAAGTTTTTTCCTTTTCTTATCTTTTGGTTTTTGAATGAAAATACACAGTTTTAGACAGACAGAACAGGTAATGTCTTTGACAGTGTTAAAAAAAACTTTGATATTTAAACTTTTAATATTTATCCCCACATTTTAGGCAAGAGAACTAAATTTCAAACAGCCAATGCATTTTTGTTAAGCCAGATAACTTGATTACAGTGTAAACAGCCTTATGCATTTTAAAATACCAGAGTTTTTTTTTTTTTTTTTAGACTTTTGATATATCTATTTTTTTATTGTGAAAATACTGTACAGAGGGGTTACAATTACATGGGCAAGACAATGAGTACATTTCTTATCAAGCATTGTAGCCTCCTCCTTTGTTTTCCCTTCCCATCCCATCCTCCCCCTACCCCCTTTCCCAACCCTCCTCCCCCCCACCACCAAAGTTGTAAATTCATTTTTGACATACGATTTGTACATCTCATTGTTGCAATGGGTCCACCTGTATCCCTATTTAAACACTTTGTTTTTTCTCTTCCCCTCCACAAATTATACCAACATCAAATACAGTGAAAGCAGGGGTTATACCGTGGGGGAGGGACATACAAGACAACAAAGAAATAATCTTATAAATATGTTAGAAACAATCACATGAAAGAAAAAACATTTGAGTACATATCTTAAGGTTCATTTCCCTAACATCAACTTATCTGGCCTTTTCTGCTTGACTCAGACATATACTAGTTATTGCAAATAAGGGAAACCATGGCACCTATGTTTCTTTGGGCCTGGCTTACTTCACTTAATATAATTTTTTTCCAAGCCTTTCTATTTCCTAACAAATGGGGCAATGTCATTAAAATACCAGAGCTTTAAAATTTTTTAAGTTAAAGAATCCTTAAAAATTATTAAAAACAATGTGAAAAAATTTTTAAATTTTTGGTAATGTCCAAACCTCATAACCTTTTAAATTTTAAACTTAAACTTACACAATTGTTACAGCATGCTGATAATTTTTATCTTGAACATGTTCACAAACACATATAAAACACACACAGTTCTTAAAGAGTGCAAAAATCAAATGAGTTGTATGTACATTTAAAACTGGTACCAATTCTAGAACAGAAATAGACAATACAACAATCAAGCTGAGTTGGGGGCTAATGGGCCCCCAGTTTATCCCTACCTCAGAAAACATAACAGAAAACACACTGAAGTAAACAAGACAGACAAGTGGCCGCAAAGACAAAATCGGGTCTCAGTGAATGGGGCAACATCTCACCACCATTCACAATTGGGAATCAAATCCACTTACCAGGGGACTGGCACCTCCTCTACTCACCTCTGGAGGATTTTTTCTTTTAGATTTCTGCAAACATTGACCCAGGGACCTTCCAAGGTTGAGGAAAATTCCTAGACATCTTGGGGCAAGGGAAAGAAGTCCCTAGCGGCCGTCCCCTCAGACTGACAGGTTCTCCCCCAAACTCAGACCCCCTGGGCCAAGGCCTGAGGCTAAGATCTTGTTGGTGTCACTTGCAGGTGGTCAGTGGCATTTTCATATGGCTGCAAGTTCTCCCTGCCGGCCCTTTCAAGTTATTGTTAGATCCTCCAGGTTTTTCACCCCCACCACTGACCTACTTCTGGATCCAGAGAGGGTGGAGGAGGTGGCAGTGAAAGATAGAAAGGGGGGTCAGTTTAAAGCGTAAGTAAAAAAAAAGGAGCTAGACAGAAACAGATATTATTTTTTTAATTTTTAATTTTTATTTTTTGTGAACATACTGTACAGAGGGGTTACAATCACATGGACAGGTTAATGCGTACATTTCTTAGCAAGCATTGCAGCCTCCTCCTTTGAGAAACAGATATTAAAAGGGGGTGTTAGCCAGCCTCCTCCGGGCTCTCACATCAGGATGAATCTGAGAGAAGAAACATTCCAAGAATTCCAAAATACATACACACAAACATTGAGACAAAACACATTTACAACATGCATGTTATAGACTGTCAGACAGAAAGTGCCGGAGTACAGACGGGCCCATATTTCCGCACTAGGTATAAGTTTACCTTGATGGGGATCCAGGGGATGGCTCCCACCGGCCAAGTTGGCTGTCTTATAGCATGTCCGCCAAGACTCTTGCCACCCCAATACAGAACCTGCAGGCTACACAGATACCAGACAATTACAAAGCAGCAATGTTTTAACTTACACGCCATTTGCATCATAGTGTCCCTGAATCCTTTTTTCCTTTTTTTTTTTTTTGCTAAGTTTCTAAACTAATGGTTGCTTCCTCCAGGAACCAGGGGCATACTTCTTTGACAAAACAAAGGAAACTAACTGACTCTGTCCAACTTTCACTCCTCCAGCTTGAAGCATGCCCTTAAGAGCCTGCACATATATAATGTGCGGATCTTAACTTGCCCCATAATTTCTTACTCACAACTATACTTTCAACCGCTGTCTTTTTCCGGAGGCGTCCTCTTACCTTGGCTCGGTCCTCTGCCATGATTCCAGGTGTTCAGGTCCCTGATCGGGCGCCACTTGCCGGAGCCAGCCAGCAACAAAAGGGAATCCTGAATTAGGGGGTGAGGATGAGGTAAAATAAAGACATAAGACAAAGATGGGGTCTGGAGGTCTGCAGCTCAAGACTGGAGCAACGTTTATTTTTAACTTTCCCTAATATATACTATTTGAAGTCAAGAGGTAACATATGGTTACAATAGTCCAGAAAAGCAAGGAAAATTTCAATAAAAACAAAGCGCAGTAAAACAAGACAATGTCAACTGGTAGAAAGTAAAACAAACTCTGCAGACATAGAAAAGCAATCCTGGGCACCAGGTGTTTTTTAAGTAAGCCAGCTCCTTGTACGTGCCTTCAACTGAGCATAGGGGTCAAGATGACCTTAGAGCTTTAGTGTTGGCTCTGAACAAATATCAGAAGTAATATTAAGATATTATACTAGGAAACAAGATCCATTAATATAGCTTACGGTTAATAGATTTCAACTACGATAATCATTGGATAATCTTATGTGTTAGTATATGATCATAAATGACTTTAAATATGTGAAGAGGTAATAGTCATACTGCAAACATTTTGAATCCCTTTTGTGATTCAATTTTACAAATATTTAAAATTGTGTTGCATTTCTGCTTTGCTGTTTAAGAAAAAGATGTTTCACCAAAAAAAAAGAAGAAGAAGAAGAAGATGTAGCCTATTTCCATCATAAAGTATGATTAGGCCAGGAAAAAGAAGGAAATCATGTCATTTGCTGCCACATCTGTAGAACTACAGATCGCTGTGGAAAATGTAAGAAGTCAGACACAGAAAGGCAAATGCATGTTCTTGAAACAGACAAGAACAGGGCAGAGGAATTGTTAGCAAGACCAGAAGGGTCCAGGTGAGGAATGGAGTCACATGCAATGAGGTAGACCAGAAACCCAGGGTGAGGAGTCACTGCTGATCCTCTCCTGAGCACAGTGACAAATTTCTGCTTCAAAATCACCACTGATAACGATGAAAATGAGTAGGGAATTAGTGAATGAAGCTATCTCCTCAGAAACGACCTGGCATGAAAAGAGATCACTCATCACCCTGCTTTCAGGAATATGCATGAAATGCTTACCTCTAATCTCTAAATGGGGTCTCTAGGGATGAAAACAATTTTAGAAAAAAATGGCCATTATTGCCAAAGAAACTCCTGTACAGGAATGTCTCATTCTATTTCATTTCTTTTTTGTGCCAGGCCAGGGGTTTGAACTCTGGGCCTGGATGCTGTTGCTGAGCTCTTTTATTCCAGGCTAGCACTCTACCACCAGAGAGTGGAGATAAGAATTGGAGATAAGAATTTCATGTGCTTTCTTCACCAGGCTGGCTTTGAACCTTGATTCTCTGATATCAGGCTCCTGAGATTGCATCAGTACAGGGTTCCATTTTTGTTTTCTAACAGAATATATGATGATAAAAGAAAAGGCTAATAGAATATATGATGATAAAAGAAAATGAGACTGAGATGAGGAGGGCTGGGAAGGTGACTCAGTGGTAGAGTGCTTGCCTAGCATGCATGAAGCCCTAGGTTCAATTCCTCAGCAGCACATACATAGAAAAAGCCAGAAGTGGTGCTGTGGCGCCAATGGTAGAGTGCTAGCCTTTAGCAAAGCAACTCAGGAACAGTGCCCAAGCCCTGAGTTCAAGTCTCAGAAAGGGGGGAAAAAAAGGAAAGTGACACTTTGGGTTAGAAACTTTGGGGACACATGGCTCACACATCGCTATGGTTGTTTACAGACAGTCATCTCAAGTTAGGCCTTAGTGTCTCCTGCTGGCCTACTG